>NC_051180.1:91544365-92148848 GCF_013339695.2 Rhipicephalus sanguineus | reverse complement strand
CCCTATCTAGCTCTCCCGGGTCCAGCCCTCATTGGGGATTAAGTAGGGCGATGTAGGTCCGCCTAACCTTTTTTTTTGATCGGCCTTTTCTTTTATATCGTGTTTTTTTATTACGCCCCACCAGCCGATTCCCTCCCTGTCCCACGACACTCCTTGTGATGGACGACAACTTTCCGCCAAGCTCCCTGTCGGAAATCACCATGAGCTGTAGCTCTAGGCGCTCTCGAGCGTTTGAACTTCTTCTCTGGAGGCAAACAACCTCCTCCGGCAAGATGACGCCAAAAAATCGCTGTCACTTCGCCGCCGTCCTCGCAAGGTTCGCAAGAGTCTTGCTCAGCCACGCAGGTACAAACGACCCGCCACTGTTGTGCCAGGCTCCACAAACCAGGCGCCCGAACCGCCATCCAGCCCCAGCCCCTTCAACGCCACTCCGTTCCCTCCACAGTCGAGAAAGACGCTGCTGCCATCTTGGCTCATCCTCCCTCCCAAGTCGGCCATTTTAACGCCGAGGCAGATTCCAGCGAGCAAGTCACGGTGGATCAGGAGGGTAACGACCGCATTGGCATTCCAGAGGGGAACCAGGAGGGACAATGCCCCTTGTCAAACAAGAACCCTCCCCCTCCAATCGCAGGGGGGAGCGAAGAAATC
This sequence comes from Rhipicephalus sanguineus, assembly GCF_013339695.2. NCBI lineage: Eukaryota > Metazoa > Arthropoda > Arachnida > Ixodida > Ixodidae > Rhipicephalus > Rhipicephalus sanguineus. Next base: position 92,148,200 of record NC_051180.1, on the reverse strand, counting down.
ACTGCCTCATCACCTTCGTTGAATGAAGCCACACGAGCGCCCACCAGGCCCCTTTCCCCCTTTGCTGACGTCACGGAAGAAGCACGGCTGACTCCAGAGAACCCAGCTCCCGCTCGCACGTGCACAGCAAGGTCAGGCAAGCCATTGCCCATTCTTGAGGGAAAGGAGCCCCTGAATGGCCTGCCCTCCTCCCCACTCCCTCGCGCCAGCCGCGTGCTGGGACAGCTGACGGCTGAAGAGTTCCCCGCCCTCTCCCCCACTGGGGCCCCGAGCGCTACACTGTAAACGAAAATTAGCCGAGATTGGAGCTTTTCGAGCATATGAGCCCCTAAAACCCCCATGCCCCAATCATTTACTCCGTGGTAGCGGGGTGAAGTCGGCACATGTCGTCGTAAAACGCCGCTTGCTTAATGAGGGAGTTTATGAACGACATGACCTTGTTAAACTCCCCACGGAGTTTTAGATCACGTGGTTAGAAACTCCCTATGGGAGGTTCAAAAAGTATTTTTGGTCATGACGTGCGTGTCACGTGGTTAGAAACTCCCTATGGGAGTTTTAGAAACCATTTTTGGTCGTGATGTGCGTGCCTGTGTGAATGTGCGTGTGTGTACGGGCATCTGTTTGCAGCGACGATTTGCAACGAGGATTTGCAACGGCCGGTTGGTTTGTGTACACGTGTAGGACTATTTTCTCCACTGAACCGTTCTGGTCAGAGACAAGTTCAACTCGCGCCAGCGGCCGACCGGGAACACATCGAGCTGGCTGTCCCGTGTTTATTCTCCCGTCAAGCGGCAGTGCCCATGCACACGAGTGCAAGCCTCCGACACGCCACGGATACCTCGCTTCAACGTGCCGAGTTACGAAGAACTGAAGAATAATTTCATCGGTAACAAAAGTAAGCTGTTGCGATCGTCAGCGGGTTGTTTCTAGAGTTTAACCGGCTAAAACTTTGAAGCAGTAAGAAGTGTACGATTAGGTGCATTTTACAGACTCACGCACGGTACTGCTAAGGCGGATATATCCCATGCGACAGAGTGCCAGCTGATAATCAAAATTCGCTAATTAAAAAGGCGTTGAATGTTAGGCGTGTTTATAGTAAAAGACGGGTGTACCTCAGTAGTATCTATAAGCCCACCGCAAATATACACGTACACCATGAATGTTTGGTGCATAATTACGCAGAAAAGGAGTGTGCCATCCGAGCTACATTGGAGGTCAAGATGTGGTGCGTATATATACTCGGTGACCAAAGTTTGCTGGTGAAGCGCGGGTGGCGAGCGGTTGTCAGTGTGAGTGTTGTATTACTTTGCGAATGTTGTGTGCATGTTTGTGTACGTGTGATCGAGTTCGCGTGTTTCGATGCTAATTTAATTAAAGATTCTCTGGTGCATGGTGCGACAGCGAAAAGCACTTTTTTTTCGATGGTTATAAAAATTTACTCCCATACTTACCTGGAAAAGCTCCCCTATGGATATAAACAAATACTCCCCTCAGTCCATCCAAAACCTCCGTCCTTATGGGGGGTAAATTTTTTACTCCCCTGGACGGAGTATATAAAACCCCCATCGGGGCGTGCGCTAGAGGACAAGTCCATTTACTCCCATCTCGGCTTTTTTTGCTTACAGTGTACAGAGCTTTGCGCACCAAGTGTCCCATCAACACCGGGCGTCGGTCTCAGCATGCTGAGAAGCCCGCTGCCAGCGACCCACGCCCCCGGCCCCCACGGCACACAAGCCCCGGCACCCAGCTGGAGACGGCACTTTACTGACCGGCTGTGAGGAGAGACACTTTCCGAACAGCCACACAGGAAGCCATCTCCTCCTGTTTGGCTCCTCTGGAGGGCGTCAGTCGCGTCCGCGTAAATTTCGGTCGCAACATCGTCGCGCTCGACGTCACCGCCGGAACTCCACTCGATCCCCTGCTCGCTGTGGCTGACATCTGCGGCATTGCTGTGCGCGCGAAGCAGGCGTCGACGAACACCTGCAGCGGCGTCATCTATAACGTCGACCCCGCGCAAGACGAGGATTCAATCCGCGCCAACATCGCGTCACGGTTGCCTGTCCTTCAGTGCTCTGGTCGCCACGTTATTGTGCGCTTCGCCGGCAACAAGGCTCCCCCTGATGTGGAATTTTTCAAACAGCGCCGGCCCATGCGTGCTCGCCGTCCACGACCAACCCAGTGTGATCTCTGCGGACGCTATGGGCACACGGACGTAACGTGCACGTCTGAGCGGCGATGTGTGCGTTGTGGCGGACCGCACTCCCTCGGTGAGCGCACCGCGAAGAAGGCGAGGTGCTTCTATTGTGGCGCAGCTCACCCTGCTACCCAGCCCCGCTGCCCTCGTTGGCAGGAGGAGCGGCGCTTGTGGGAAGTGCGCGGCGCATCGTCGCTCCCAATCTCGCGCCGTGAGGCGCTCGCTATCGCGAGTGGACAGAACACAGGAGACCCAGCAACACCCGGCTCTACCACCATGTCCCGTGCCCACCCCTTGGTTTGCGAGAACTTTTCGTACGCGGCGGCCGCTGGTCTTCCGTCTGCAAAGAACTCACAAACCGCCACAGACAAGAGAAACTCTGTGATCGCTGTGCTCTCGGCAGCGCTGACAGCCGCTATGAATTTTCTCCCTCTCCGCTGCCCCGTTCGCCCGCTCAGTGCTGCAGCGCTGGCCACCCACCTTGCGTTGGCAAATGATGGCGAGTGATCGACACAAGTCTAGGCCACGCATACTGCAGTGGAACTGCCGTTCAATGCGTCGCCGACAAGCAGAGCTCGCAGCGATCCTTCCCCTGCGCGACTACGACGTCCTTGCTTTGCAGGAGACGTATGTTCGCGTGGAGGATGTTTCGCTGCCCGGCTACATCGGCTACAGCAGTTCCACGCAGTGTGTGCTGGCTGAGTGCAATAATGCACCGTGCTGTGACACCGCGCACCCGCCCGGGAATCCGCGCGCCGGTTTGTACATTCGTAACACACTCGCTCATGCGCTTGTCCCCACAGAACATTTATGCTGTGCGACGAGTGAGTGCGTTGCTACCGCGGTCCGTGTGGACGGCGTGGACACTTCTGTCGCGAGTGTTTATGTGCGCCCAGTCGTCGCGGCCAGCTGCGCGTTTGTGCCGCGCCTTGTCGCCGTGCTCGCGCGTGACCACGTACTGTGTGGAGACTTCAACGCGCACCACGTCAGCTGGGGTTGCCGTACCACGGATGCGCGCGGTAGGGACCTATGCGACGCGATCAGTTCGGTGGGTCTCCTCGTGCTAAACTCCGGGGAACCCACCTTCATCCGTCGCAGTGCGGCCTCGACAGTGATTGACCTGGCGCTGGTGTCAGAACGCTGCTCCTACGAGTGGAAACGCCACGCTGACACTGCTGGTTCTGATCACTACCCGATCACACTCCTCCCGTGCCACCCCAGCCGTGGTGCTGTTCGTGAATACAGTGTTGTACGGTGGCCACTCTTCCGTGACCTGTGCGCGAGCGTGCAGAGCAGTGATGATTTCTTTTCGCGCATCGCGGACTGTGCTAAGCGTGCCACAACGCGCTGTGTTGTTCCCGCCGGCACGCCCTGCCCTGACATCAAGCTGCTCAACCTCCGCGCAGTGCGCCAACGAGCACAGCGGCGGGCGCTGCGCTCCTCGGTCCCCGGCGCATGGACAGAGTACAACCGACTCGACGCTGTGTGCCGGCGGCACGCCCAGCGGCTACGCGACCGCAGCTGGACGGGCGTCTGTTCCTCTCTGAGTGATCCACGAGGACGTCGCCGCGGCTGGCGCATCATGCGCGTCCTGATAAACCCGAAATTGTCGCGCTACCCAGTGCTCGCCATAGCCGTTGCGCAGGGCATCACTGAAAGGGAGATTGCTGAACTGCTTGCCGCCTCTTTCGCGCCTCCTTCCCCTCCTAGAGCGGGGAGCGCTGGCGGTGTCACGACAAACGCCACACCCCCGCTCCCTCCCGTGGATTCCATAACCTCAGCGGACATTCGCTCTCTCTGCAAGGAGGACTTCTCCCTCTACGAACTGGAACGGGTTTTCCTCAGAAAGCGCAAGCGCAGCGCCCCTGGAGCGGACAAAATCACTCATCAGCTGTTGAGAAACCTGGATGCCTCCCAGCGCCCACTCTTGTTGGATGCATTCAACAGAGGTTTCTCCAGTGCTGTCCTCCCGGAAGAATGGCGTTCCGCGACTGTGATCCCTGTCCTCAAACAAGGCAAACCGCCGCGATAGGTGACGTCATACAGGCCCATCTCTCTCACTTCTGTGGCTGGCAAAACTATGGAGGAGATGGCTCTTTACCGGCTACAGTGGATCGCCGAGGTGCGCAACGCTTTCCCACCAGAGCAGTGTGGATTCCGGCCACATCGCGCGACCATCGACTGCATTGCTGCAGTCGTGAGCACCCTCGAGCAGGCCCTTCACGATGGAGAAATGGCCATCCTACTCCTCCTTGACATAAAGTCAGCGTTCGACTCGCTCCCCCACTCGTCTATCCTCAGTGCTGTGCGCGCGCTAGGTGTTGAGGGCACACTCTTGAACTACGTTCAGGCCTTCTTCATTGACCGAACGTTTACTGTGCGCGTGGGCGGGGCGACAAGTGCGCCGCGATCTGTCAGCTGTGGCGTCCCACAGGGCAGCGTCCTCAGCCCGTTTTTGTTTAATCTGGTACTCGCGCCGCTCGTCAAGTGCCTACCAGAAACGGCTGTGTTCCCTGTTCACGCAGTGGTGTACGCTGATGACGTCGCATTGTATGTGCGTGGTCCGACCCGAAAGTGCTCGGTGGTACGCGCTTGCATGCAGGAGGCCCTCCAATGTGTGGCCGCCTTCGTGAGAAACATCGGACTCGCGATCTCGGCGCCGAAAACCGAGGCCCTCGTTGTCCACCCTCGTGCTGAAGCCCGACGACGTCTTCCTTGCCTTCAGCTGGATGGTACACCAATAGTTTGGAGTAGCAAGGTCCGCTGCCTCGGCCTGACGATAGACAATCGCCTCCGATGGTTCCCGGCTGTGCGACGTGTACGACAGACGACGGGTCGCGTGGAATCGGCCGTGCGCCAACTACTCGCAGGCGGCAACGGCTGCCCCGCTGCCTTCGCCTGCACCATCTACGAGGCGATGGCTCTGTCTGCCATCCACTACGCACTGCCGACCTGCAAACTCCAGGCGCCACAGTGGCGACTGATCGACCAGGACCACCGCCGAGTCATCCGCATGTGTCACGGAATGCCTCGTGGCTCTCGTGTGGCCGAGACCCTCGCGGAGGCTCGTGCATGGCCTGCGTCGCTCACGGCGGACCTGCGCGCATTGTGCCATTTGCAGCGTCTCCACCGAGCGCCTGATGCAGGTCCCCTCCTCTCGCGGTTACGTGATGTGCCAAACTCACGTGTCGGCCAACTTATCGACGTGTACGACGGTGTTGTGGCTGACGACCCCGCACGCCTTTCGCGCTGGCCACCCCCTCACCGTCGAGTGCCCCTTCGAGTGAGGTTGCACCTGCCGGGCATTCGATCCAAACGCCAAACCCCCATGAGTGACATTGCTCAGGAGGCCGCGGCGCGGATGTATGAGGACCTGGCCGGGAGGACGCGGGTGTTCACCGATGGGTCCGTCCTGCAGGATCGCACAGCCGCGGCCACCTGCATAGCCCCTCAGCTCAGCTCGGAACGACAGTGCCGCTTGCGATACTGTGCATCCTCAACAACAGCTGAACTAGTCGGGCTCCAGCTGGCTGCAGACCTCCTGCGCAATTCGCCGGCCGTCACGAGCGCAGCAATCTTCTGCGACTCGAAACCTTCCCGCCGCCAGCTCGCGAGGGAGGAACGAGGCCTCCTTCTTGCTCAGCGTGCCGCTCTCAGCCTGCTGGCCCTCCAGGAACGAGGCTGTGATGTGGTCCTTCAGTGGCTCCCTTCACACGTCGGCATCGCGGGCAACGAGGCTGCAGACGAACTCGCAAAACGAGCACACTCCGCCGAGACTTCGCTGACGGATTACGCCAGCTCGTTCGACTCGGCACGTAACAACCTTCGCCGGGAGCTGGAGCGCGAGCATCCTGACGCACGGGTCGCCTCCGGACATCCCCCTCCTCCCATCCCAGCCACTGGTTTCACTCGTCGCGAGCGCGCGCTTCTTCTTGCCTTGAGGACCGGTTCTGTGTGGCCCGCGGAACGCAGGCATCGTCTTCGCGGCGCCGCTGCACCGAACTGCACCGATTGCGGCGCGATCGAAACCCTGTGCCACCTATTGTTTGACTGTCCTTCTCTCAACACTGCGCGGAAGCGGCTCGCCATGAAGTACCGCCTCGTCGGACTGCCGTGTGCGACCCTACAGGACTTGCTCCATCCCACCGGCCACGTGCACCGTCGCCGATCAGCCCTTGCGGCCCTACTCGCTTTTTCTCGAGGATGCCGGCCTAGCCGAACGAATTTTCTAGCCGCTCACCACGGTGACTCGGACGCCCGTTCTCCTGCCCCCCCACCCCCTCACTGTTTTTTTCCACTCATACCTTTCGTTTTTTCCTTTAACATACTCTTTTCACTCTCACTGTCCCTTTAATCCCCAATCCCCCGTGAGTGTATCGGTTGAGGTGTCCTCACTTGAGAGACAGTTATCGTGCACTCCACACCCAATTTACATTTTCATTTCCTTCTTCCTTTTAAGGATCACCTCCCCCCCTCGCGGCGCCGACGCAGGCAGCGTCGCGGCAGCGTCTTGATTGAAAAAAATCACAGTTTCGCCGCAAGGGCGAAGCAATGAATGCGATAGCAAGAAACTAATGCTATACGAAGTGAGGCTCGCCAATGAATACTCTCAGTTTGAACAGCGCTCCTGTTGCAAAGGCGGCCGAAGCAACGAAGGAAACTAGCGTGCTTCAAGTGTCGAGCTGTGACACTTGATAGTTCGCGCTCATCTTCTGTTTGTTCGTTTAGCGGCGTCGTTTAGCGGCGCTCCGTAACATGAGCGCGGACATCACGGTGAAAGCTTGAAACATCTCTCTTGCCCTCACCACGAGAAAACCGCGCGAGCAGACAGCGGAAGGCCAAGGTTCTCCTTGCGCAAATATAAGAAGAAGCGAGCGAGCTCGCCGACGATTTTTAAATGCGCCCGCCGCGCTCCTGGCGCCATCGCGCTGGTAATGAAGAAACGCTTCTAAGCGCCGGCCATCTCTGAGTCCGTCCAGCAGTAAAGGGTGTGTATATAACGCTCGCCGTTAGCTACGTGGAGGACCTGCGTTCCGTGGCGTAGCGGTTAGCGCCGCTCGCTGCGGAGCAAGAGGGCCCTGGTTCGATTCCGCGTTTCGGAAGCATTTTTCAGAATTATTTTTCTTTGGGGCTTTTATATATATATACATATTTATACATATACGGTGCATGACGGCGACGGAGACGGCAAAATACAGCCGAGACTGTCCATATAATTGCTATCGCAATAAAACCGACCGCTCGCGCTGCACAACCGTTCACTGACCACCCCGTATATGTAGGCACTGGATTTTGACCTCCAAGGTAGTGCGTGTGTGCGATTTCTCCTGTGCATGATTAAACAATGAAAATTCACAGCGTACATGTAAAATTAAAGTGAGCTGCAAATCGTCATAACTCTCATCGAACCTTTCGTGTAAACGCGCCCGATCTCACGTCGGTGATGATGTACTGGGCAGAATTCATGGAAGATTCACGGTTTACCGATGAACCTCCGCAGCTTCGCCCACTCATCATCATTCACTCCGTGGATATGCTGTGATTTTTTTTTCTCTTAATATCTGATGTTTCCTGAGATTGCGAAAAATAGTACTCGCAAGGTGAACCTGATTCATCGCGGCAAGATACTATGGTGTGTCTTGAATCTACTGCATATAGTGTTCACAAGAAACGCGCGTAATGGTAGCACGTTTGCTCAACGACAGCGTGTTTCGATATCTTGCTACGGGTTCGTACATTTAGATACAAGCGCTGACACTCTTGAGAACAACAAACGGTATGTGCCCAAAGCCATATTTAAATAAATATTATGTACGTACATTCTATACGTTCACGCATTAAAACGCACTTCGGGGCGAGCTGCCGAATTATTCGCTTTTCTAATTTATCCCTTATGGTATACCCTCACCGCTGCTGTAATTTTTGCCCATTAAAAATCTGAAGATGATGTTGGCAACCTCAAAAACAGCGCTTCTTATTCACGGCTTCCCTCTTGGGAAGCCGCGAATGTTAGTTTGCGGGTGCAGCAATCCTTAGTGTGTAATCACGATGTCCTGTGTGTATGTTTTAATATATTCATGACGTCAGTATACATACCTTGATTTCTGAAAGAAAATTAAAATATTAGTTAGCGCGCGTCCTGTTGTCATTCATGCCCCATATTTCAAGCGCTTTGGTGTGATTTATAGCAGAACCAACCAGCCTGAAAATCTGTGCTCCTTAACTTCATAAGGCTTCGCTTATGAAGCCTTTTGAAGGCTTCATAAGATTTGTACTCCCATAACCACTCCTTATGATGGTACTCTTTATGATCTATACTCCTTAACGTCACATTACACTACCGCTGAGTAGCAGTGTGATGTTTGCACATACTAAAGGCGTCGCATTTCGACATATTTTTGTTGCCGCATTTTTTTCACTCTCAAGTCTTCTATCGTCACCGTCTATGCATGGTTTGATACATAGCAATGGTGAACTTCGTTTCTGATTAATTTTCATAACACAGGTTACAGTTGCGTTATACAACTATGATGATGATGATGATGATGCAAACTTTATTGGGGTCCAGAGAAGACGCAGGGGAGACCCCGCGCCACCCGGCTAGTCCCACGCAGGGACCGCCAAGCCGCGGGCACTCTGGACGGCCAGGATTTGGTCATGGAGTTCGGGGCTGCGCAATATCGAGTGAAAATAAGCAAACGACGATCTACCGCAAGCCTTCTTAGGGGCGATGAAGAAAAAAAATGTTTCTTCCTTAATTATTTTTTCTTTCTTAATAATATTGAAAATCGATATACATGCGCATTATTGACTGGAGATGTGAAATCTGCCATAGATTTCAAAATATTTTATTAGAAAGGAAGTAATCACAAATTTACACATTGTAATGAGGTAATCTCTTACGCGTAGCTATGGTTACACAATACAAAAAGTCACTTTCCAGAAGTAAGTGGTTCTTCTAAAAGGTCCACCTCACAGACTAAAGCAAATTAGACATCAAAACATCTGTTTATTTGTTGAGAAATAATTTCAAAACTTGGAAGGCTAACATTAGCGTACAGTTTTAGCTGATACTTATAAAATATTTATATTGTATTAAGGTTGAGAAAACAAGAAAGATTTAGCCTGTAGTTCAGGTGCTGCTGAAGAGAATGATACCAAGTTTGTTTAAATATGTCCACAAAAACTTTCTCAAAACTTCTGCAAGGCAGATTCACCTCACAAAAATAACAAAGTTGATAAAATTGCTTCCCAAGTTTTAAAAACATTTGTAATTTAATCTATTGTGCCTGTAAGAAGAAGAAAGGCTACTGCGCCTTAACAATATTTTTCCAGAGCATAATTTGAACTATAAATAATTGGAAATTGTGATTTCCGAAAATCTACTCCCCCCCCCTTAAAATGTCTGCCAGGGACTTCGTTACAGAGCTGCAATGTCTCGGCTTTGAATTGTGCACTGTTTTCGGCATACCAGCATCGCCTCTCTAGACAGGAGGATACACAACCTTAAGCATCACAAGCTGCTTCTAAGGAGCGCCGACTGAAGAAAAGACCGGGATGTGTTTACGCTAGTTCATCATTAGAAGCAAACTGTCTATTTCCAAACTGGCCGACACGATGTTTCCGCGTACATATATTTGCGCCCGGCCATTCAGGTGCCACTCAGTTGTGTCGGTTCTCATTTGAGTTCGCCTACGGCCCAAGTATCTTTTAGTCTCGTTTCTAGTCAGCATAACATAAATGAATAATAAACAGCTTCACGTATCGGTAATGACTGCGTTTTACCGGTATTTCAACACCATAGCAATACTGTTTCAACAGGTTCGTATAATAGCGTCATATTCTCGTTGCACCCACAGACGGAGCGTGCCACGGAAGAAATTACGTGATACTTATACTGAACAAGGCGAGCCTCCGTCCGAGTTTTCGAACGCGACAATGCTCCACTGTGCCATGCCCAGCGCTGGTAAGTGATAGCGTACTCAGAAACAGGCACACCTCTTTCCTATTTGTGTTTACCTTGTCAAGAATACGTTTGCTAGAAGCTGTTTACTGCCACGAATAAATAGGCCCTCTATGCCGACGGCGACTTCTTCAGACCTCTGCTGTCGGCACCCCAGTCGGTGGTGTGCCTTGCTTGTATGTCATTGCCAAAAAATAAAAGAATGCGTACTGCTCTCTATGTGTTGCTGAAGCTATTACTCATTTGCGATAATGGCTCCTCTTATAATCATGTTACCGCAGGAGATCCTTTAATTTTTAAGTGACGTTCCCTTAGTATAACCGAGCGTTATCACAAACTCTGGCAACCGCCTCTAAGAGCTGCTTATCGAAATCTGCAGGTGTATACAACGGTGTGAAATCGCGAGCATATTTCTGGGGTGCAATATCCTTGCATCGAAGTAAATTGTGTGCTTAGCTCTCCTAGTTACATGGTCCGGCAGCACTCCCACTCATGACATGCATAATGTTACGTTCTTCTTGAAGTCTCAAGGATCGCGCAGAAAAGATCTCGAATCCACGAATAGAAAGCACTTGTTGACAGAACATTAGAGTACAGGCCACGTAAGCACACTGAAGTGCTGGACAATAAAGTGGACTCTATAGTTGCATGTTTACGTGGACGTGCTCTCTGAGAGCTCATTTTAACAGCAAAGCCTTTTCAGCCGGTCGTGAAAGCTTTGGTGTCCGCAGAAAGCTGCAGGTGGGTGTACGCTACGGGAACTGGGCAAGCCCCACTACCGAGTACAGCAAGAGTTAAACGAAACTCTGGTTGGCAAAATGGAGCACGTGAAAAACGTGAAAGAGAGAGGGGGAGAGAAAGGAAGAGAAATAGCAAATAGAGGGAAATAAACAAAGTGAGAAAGTGAGAGAAGAAAAAAGAGAAAACATTACACCATCTCCCACTAAAGGGAAGCATGTGGGGATGCGAAGCAGCGCTGGGTGTTCACTTGTGTTTCCATTGTTGTTCCATTTTTGTGTTTCCGCGTATGCTTCATTTCTATGTGGAGTTGTGTATACTCTGCTCTCACCCACTAAAGCGTTAGTCTATGCGCGATGCTGATTCGTGCTATACTAAAGAGTATGCATTCGTAAGCATTCGCTACGCATTATCGTTGCGCGAATTTTCTGTTACGGCGAACTTCCCAGAATGGATACGAATGTTATGCGGTGCTGTGGCGTCGCTTTCTTTTCCTCCCTTAGTACTGTTGACAGTGAAATAATCTCAGCAGTTCTACAGGCCGCTACGTGCGGCAGGGGCAGGTCACGTCTTCACGAAACCAACCACATGGTTTCAATCCGTTCATTTGGCCTCGGTATTCCAACTTTGTGTCAGAAGGCGAGAGACTCAAAAATAAATTTGGTCTCATGTTTGACCCGCGTCTGTGCTCGTCATTTCAATTGTGCAAGCATCTTTGCACAGTTCGATGTGTTTGCTCCGAACACAAGACGCAGCAAGGCTAGCTACCAAAGAATCGACGAAAGTTGCGGCAAATAACGGTCCGATAGTCTCTTACGTACTGTGTTTCAGTTTCTAGATTGCCAAACTGGTGAAATAAGGTGAACAAGAAACCTGGATCCTAAATGCTTGACTAAAAAAAACAAGAATATTGAGAAATAAAAAACAAACATATGCAGAACTTGTACAGCGTGACAGAGTTCGGAAACTGGCGGGTTCAAAGGATACACTGACACCGTTTTTCCCATTGCACAAATGAAATGCATTACCGACAGTTCCCAAAGGCCAACGAGATGCCGCTAAAAAAAGCGACCCATTCGACATTCAGATGCTCCGCTGGTGCTGCAACACACCTTTCGTGCCCGAGGTCCCACATTTTAGATAATTGGTATTCTGTTTGTGTGGGCTGCCATCTGTGCTCTCCCTATCTATGTTATTTTAGACGGCAGCCCATCGACTGTGTTGCTGTTACAGCGCTTGTCAGCCGTGCCATTATGCTATCAGCCAGAGCAGCACATTCAGAAATGTGTTCTGCATACAGTTCCGACATCGCACACTAAACATTCAGGAATTTTCAGGGAAACATAATTCTACGAAATGTTTGCTCAAAGGTATCAACAAAAATATACCACAGACCATGTTGCAATATTTTCGAAAATCTTTAAAGGTTCACGTCACTGTATAATATTTGAGCGCTTCCTTTTCTAGTCAGATATACCTTACTTTCCTACTACTTTTTATTTCAAAACAGCAAGCACTCGACAAGGTTAAGTGGCCTCACTGGAAAGGTTTCCTGTGAACGCATTCCCTCGTGTCGACAGCTGCGCTTATCTCAAGCCGCTTATACGGACATGGGATGACATTTCCTGTGTGACTGAAGCCCTTTTAAGAATTATTTGCTACCAATAATGTGTTTGCAGCTCTCGACACGTGCACCTGAGTCTTTTGGTGCTGCTTCGCAGTTCAGAAGGATAATTAGGACTGACAATTGGGCGTATAGGTGAGAATTACCTATTATGAAACGCCGCCACGGAATAACACAAGAACAGAGAAAACGCCGGACGACAAGCACCGACTCTCACCTAAGGTATATTTCACATGGGCAGGACATATATATCTATATCCGCATCTAGCTACACTAATCAAAGACCAAAAAGTACATTTACACGTTCAAGTACAGCATTTACTTGCGCTGCAACGAGACAGATGGAAAGCTCATCCATTAACCTTTTGTGTTTCGTGTAGCCACGGACGGGTGTGTACGCCCTGCGCATATGAATAATACGCACTTGAGAGTCGGCGCTTGTGTTCGTCTGTTTGCTGTGTTCACGTCGTATTCCGCGGCGCCCTTTCGTAATAATGAACAGAAGCTTAGACATAAATGCGTACTTATGTGTGCGCTTGAACCATCTACGCTCCGAATACGAAGGCGCTGCAAAAGCTTTGTATATGCATTATAAGAATGCTTAGGCTGCATTCTTGCAGCATCACCGTAACCCCGTAGGCACGATTGCCGTGCAGTCACATGTTTACTGACCCCACTCACAGCGCTGTCCTGGCATAATGCCAATGACCCCAAAAGTCTTGAGCTTAGCTGTTGCGAAAACGCCGCTCATCATTGTTGTAGAACGTGCATTTCACGACATCGCCGTTAGACGATGCAGTTGGGGGGGCATTTCGCGCTGGAAGTCGCCCACGAAGAAGCGCTTAGGCGTTCCCGCGCTTCTTTGAGCTCCTTGCCTCCTTCAGCCATATAGTAAAGAGGGCTTGTAGCCCAAGTCAAATGGACCGCACAGCCCTTGCGACGGCTTCTAGTTCAGATTACGATCCACTGCTGCACGGTCGGTTAGAAGCCACCGTAGTCTTTCGCAATCGCGCTCCCCCCCCCCTCTCTCTCTCTCTCTCTCTTTCTGGCACTCTAGTGTGCTCAGACAGCGATACCTCTTTGAGCTGATAAGTGATTTGTTTATTCATGTTCTCTCTTTATTATTATTATTATTTTTGTGGGTGCTAGAGATATAAGAGATCATGTCTGGGTAATGGCGCGGCGTGCTACTCGTGATGACATGGGTCACGAATGGTATGAAGCATCTTCACACACACACGTGGCCAACGCATGAAGTAAATGCAAGCACACATGGTAACATCCATCTGGAGATTACGGTTTAGGTCATTGTCCCGAAAGAAGAATGTTAGCGCTTTTTTCTCCGCACCGCAGGCAGTGCACCGAGGCGAATTGCAGCGATAGGGGTGGCTGCGTGTTGGTATGAAAACTTTTCTGTGCCGTCAAGTGGTGGCTTTTCTGCGCGGCCTTGTATTTACCTGCGCTACAAGAAAGTACTAGGATCCGTTGTAGCTTTTGCTAGCACTGTTATACAGTCCGGCGCGCCTGGAGTCCCCGTTTAGAATTCGTGCAAGCACGAGTGGGTTCAGGAGAGCGAAGGGTGGGACAACTTGAGTCAACCCGAACTCCTGTGCACGCGCTGACTCGATTGACTCCTTCATATAGGTACGTAAATGTGCAATATAGCGCTTGCCTTTCGCAAATAGACAGAAGATATTTTCCGGTTGCACGCGGAAGTTGTAGTATCAGTAGCGTCGAGATCTTTGAGCTTATCTTATGATTTCGCTCAGCCCGCGACCGTGAGGCGACTCCTGCTTTTATTTTCTGCTGTTATTCGCCAGTAGTTTGTCGATATCTAGCAATTACTCGTTTACTTACAGTTGTCTAACTTGTGAATTATGGTTGCGAAGATGTAGCTATTAATTGTGAAAATTTAGACATTTCTAAAAGTACTCCGACTAGAAGTTTTCAGCACTGATGTCAATTGAGTGTTTACTTAAAAAAAAAACCCGCTAAAATCAAATTGTGGCAGAATGTATGTCACAAAGAATGTGAATATAACAGTGATTACACTGTAGCAATGTAGTACCCGTCGTACGTTGACTGCCGAAACACGTCACTCATGAGACGGGTACGCGGCCGTACTCCTTTCCCGCTCATCCAGTGATGATGGTGACTTTTCTAGGCATCTCCTTTGAAACAGGATGGCTGACAAATCCTAGGCTACTTGATTTAACCAGGCTTTATTACATCAGTGCTACCCGAGACTTTGGATATCCCCTCTTGTACTTTTTGTAGCGTTAGCTACACTTGCCTAGCTGGAGCCAATTTCGCGTGGATCCTCATGAGCCGTGCTGCGCATGCGCGAGGATCAGTGATGTCACACAGCTGGCTCACCGGAGCCGGCATCTCACGCGCTCTCCGCCACCGCCGCGCGCGACTCGCCGCTGCTGGTCTGCGCATTCGAGAGAGTGACGTCGTAGCCATGGTAGACACACTGGCGCCAGCGCGCGCGCAGCTATTCGCCTTCGCTGTGCAGTCGCCGTCTGACACTGCGCTGTAGCCGCTTGATAGCGCCTCTGACTGGCGTTTGCAGGTGGGTAACACCATGGAGAAGAAGAGCGCAAATGCTGCTCAACGGCGCAGAATAGCCGAGAAGTTTATCTCATCGGATCCCGAAGTAGTTACCTGGCAATTAGCGGTTCAGCGTACGAAGAATGAACAGAAGAAGGCTAATAATCCTAGACAACCTGGAAAGCTAAGAATAATCAGCTGAACCTTTGCTAACGCTACGTATATCCTGGCATAGCCGAGCTAAGCCACTGCAATCTTTTTTTTAATTCAAGCCTCTGTTTCTAAATGTTACTGTCGCCTGCGCCTTTAAAGGTTCCTGTATGGTAAATCTCAGCCTCCAATACTCTAAACGTCAATTGCGTATCTGCGTTGCTGACCTATCAATAAGCTTTAAAATCCAGGTCTTATTAACATTTTTTCAGTTGTTGCAGGGCTTTTGTTGCAGCGGGCACATTTGTCATCCTGTTGCGTATACTTACTCTAGTATGTATTTGTCTCAGGCAGCCAGATTGGGTTGCAGATAGAGATTCTGCTTTTCGTGTTATCAGAAGTATTTTTCTTTCGGATTTTTCTCGACGCAATGTTTTCGAACCTTCGCGATCATTGATGTCTATAGTTCGAATATGTTGTCGTCTCTGGTTCTCTAGCTTTGGTTTTCGACTAAATTCAGTGGTTTATATTGTGACGTGGTCGTGACGTCGAAGAAAACAGCTGTCGGCGTGTTCAAGACAAAACTTTTTATTCGGGTGAACTTTTGCACAGGAAACTTAAAGTTAATGTACGGGGAATACACGCCGTACACTGATAGCGGAGAGCACTGTCGTCCGTAATCTAATCTGCGGTAAGGCACCTCGGCACTTATGCATGTGGCATTGAAGGTTGTAGCCTTATCGCTCGCGACCGCGTTATTTCCAGAATAAACTCTCCTTGACTCGTTGCGCGCTCAAGCTTATAAGAACGTTCTAAAATATTAACTGTTAGGGTTTAACGTCCAAAAACCACGATGTGATTATGTGGAACACTGCAGTGGAGAGCTCCGGAAATTTCTATCACTTCGGGTTTTTTAACGTGCACCTAAATCTAAGTACACGGGCCGAAATCATTTTCGCCTCCATCGAAAACGCGGCCGCCGCGGCCAGGGTTCGATCCACCAACCTTCGGGAAAGCAGTCAAGCACTATAACCACTAGACCACCGTGACGGGTATTATAAGATAATCTGGAAGTTTCCCAACACTCGGGGACGGTTTGCGCAAGGCATTGGTTAAACATGTAACGGACCGGTTACATGAAAATAGCAAAAGAAGCGCGCATGGCAATATATGCCTTAAATAAATATCTATTTTTGTTGTTGCTTCAGCAAGCTTGGCTACAGATTTATACAACGAAAATTCCTGAATGTTTTATTTTGTTCTCTCGACAAGCTGCGCTATATAGTGACGCCGCCACGATGTTCTCGCATGGAATTGCTCTGATGGATGATATATTCATACTTAATTGAATAAATATGAAGAAGGCTCGATTTCGCCCAGCAATAGCAAAATTGGAAAGCTTTCATGTGTCGCCGACGATACTGCACATATGACCTGCAGAACATCACTTATTCAAACTAGAGATCCTACATTCTCCTTTAAAGAAAGCTTAGCGCGGACAGGGCAATCTTCAATTTCACTATTTCAAAAAAAAATTTGGAACGCAGGAATTATGTCACGAGGGAACCACTACACCAAACTTAATAATTCTTGCCTCATTTAGGAGAGATGGTGATGTAATTTCAACCTGATAAACCAAAGGTTTTCTTAAGAGTTTCCTATTTTGCGCAAGAAATCGCAATACTTACTGAATTTTCAGACAGAGTGTGAAGCTTCCTAATCGACAATTCTGCACCACAACCGATACCGTAGCGTCGTAAACGGCGTTGGTTACACCCTATAAAGTACATTGAACAGATATGTAATTTTATCGCTTACGTAATCTTCGTAGAGTGCTTCAGATGGCGTCAAAAAATTTCTACGCACGGAGTGTTTCCTTGAGAGTGACTTATAGTGCACTAGAAGTATTCTCTCCATAGTACTGAATGCAGTTTGCCGAATTTTGATATGGTAACTTCTAAGTGAGTTAGAACGTTTAAAGCTTGACAAGACATTGATTTATACTTGCGATCTTGAATGACGAAATGATTGTGTGCGGCTCTTCTTTTGGATGTAACTGACATAGTGGGGTTCGCTGAAGATAATACCGAGCCAAAGATGCGCTCCAGCCTATATGGTATTGGTTTGTCTATTGTTTCAGTAAAGTCAGTCAACGGTCATCCTTTATGTGGGCTCTTTCGTGAACCTCTGCAGTTTGCGCGTAACTTGCGCTCTTCCCAGTCTAAGCTAAATAATTACTTCTATCCATTACGTTTAGATGGAAGAATATGGACGTAAAAACCACATTTTCTGTTTGCCAAATGCTTAATACCACAAAACTGATAAAGTGGGGCGGGCGCCGGCACCTTGCATTGACTACGAGTTCTACGATTATTGTCGTAGCCCAATGCATATTAAAAGGGAAAGGAACACAGCGAGGTGCATACCCTCCACCATGCTCGGCATACTAAACTCCCGCCACGGCTAACTGCAGTGGTACTAGCATTCCCCGAGGTTCTCGGAAGTAATGATAGCATTGCGAGTTCGTCAAGCGTGAGCTCTAGCCTTGCAGACATCATTCGCCTCGGAATGCTTCGCTGGGGCAACGGGTTGTAACAGGATTCTGCGAGACATTCGTTGTGTACTGCTCAACGCGATCTTCGTCTCTCTGATCTCCCTTTGTTCGCTTCGAGAAGCCCGCCGTGATGTTTTATTTCGTTGCATTGCCTCCGAAGAGATGAACACTTTATGATGTAGGGTAGGTTGTTGCACGCATGGCTCGGCGCTGCATTACTATACCGCGCTGAAGGCCGCTTTTCTGTGGTGCACGCTGGATCCACCGTCGGCGGTGGTGGCTGACGCGTGTCGATGAGAGGCCACGGGAATTACAGCAGTGTGACTCTTTGTTCTCGCCGTTTTTGTGCTAGTGAGGTGTTCCTGAAGAAGGAACGGAACAGGAGAGAGGGGAACGGCAGCGAGGTTACCCAGTAACCGTTATGTGACTCTACACTGTTGAAAGGAATGAGAGAACTTGAAAGTTAAAGGTGGAAGAAGAGCGAGAGAGAGAAAGAGGGAGGGAGAGAGAACACCTACACAACAATAAAGGCTTCTATGCCGTATGCGCATTACTTCTAATGAACAGCCTCTTGTACAAGTCTGTAGTCTATAAGGACAATGCCTTAGTCTGCCTCAGCTGCGATGACTTCCCTGGACGACATTTCGGAATGGTTCCTACTCACTTCGGCCCATGATGAAGGTGAGCTCGATCAACCACAATTGATCGCCTTTGCCTTTAATAGAGAGCATCTAATCATTGCGCTTTTAGCAAAGAATTATGATCATAGCTTAATTATTGTAGGCACTTCATAGTTTCTATTTCGCATGAAGCTGAAGACAGAAAAAAACAAAACAACTTGAATGGAAGGTCTGGCCTTACAGCTATCACCTGATTTATAAAGCGTGTTAAAGGCTTACAGAAAAGAAAATTTATTGATGGCGAGGAGGAGTGTGCGAATACAAAATCAAAATTTCTGTGGCCACTTCAACAGGCTCCATTACTCTTTTTTCCAGTATTTTGGTTCAAGCGCGATTCGGCTTCTCGATCCTACGAAGGACTCGGTGATTTTTATTCTCACTCTGACGTTCTCTGACGTACACTATCCGTCAGTCCTAGAAAGAAATATTTCTACCTTATATTTTTTTTATTTCTCTCATAGCTCATCCGCATAGTCATAAATATTAGTATGTATTTTTGGCCACCAATTAGATCACAACTAATATTCACCTACTAACCTAGGTGACTACACATAAAAGAGAAGTTTGAACAATTTCCCTACTTACGGCAGCATTATTCAACCTCAAGTATATCGGCACACGCCACATAATTGCGACTCCGTGTAAGTAGAGAAGGAAATGTATGCGTTTATTGCGCGCAAGTGAATTACGACATTTGTGCAGATCAAATCATGTTATGTTCCCCCAGGACTGAGAAAATAGTGCCACGCGCGCTCCTTTCTTTCTATGTTCTATGTTACCGTATCCTTACACGTGTTACTACTGCCTTGCGCCAACCGCGCCGGAATGTCTGGGAACGTTCCAGATTATTTTAGGATCATCTGTTAGGCTTGAGCGCGGAAATGCGAACAGCTGAGTCTATTCTGGAACTAACGCGGCCACCAGCGATAGGGATGGAATGTTCGATGTCGCATGTATAAATGCCGACGCGCCTTACCGCAGATTAGATTATCGACGGCCGACGCTTGGTTCACCGCTATCAGTGTACAGTGTTTATTGCTGTAGTTTGACTTTAAGTTTCCCGGCCACAACTTCGGCCAAATAAAGAGTTTCATCTTGGACACGCCGACTGCTACCTTCGTCAATGTCACGACCCCGTGACAATATCGGTAGCTATGGTTTCGCCGAGCAAAACAGAATTGCTACGGCAATATGTCTGATGATGTGACGCAATTATTTAGAACATGCAGAAGCGGTAGCGCTCTTATCTCAGTAATATCTAGTCATTTAAAATCGGCAATGCAACATGTACTGGGTTGTAGATGATGTACACATTAGTGTCAGTATTAGTATGTTTATTCTTTTGTCAAAGTCGATAGCAGGCGACCCATCATGTGCATTCTAAATTGACTGACAAAGAGTGTTTCTTACAGAACAAAGTTTTATTTAATTGAAATGATATATTATCACCTACTGGAACTCGGGGTACACCTGAGCCTTATAACAATTACGTAGTCTTGTTGCTTTTGTCAAAGTGCTGCTCAGATGCATTCCCTAAAGGAGGCGCGTGCATTCAGCACATCTGCTGAGCACTGAATATCACAGTGATGAAATATTGATATACACAAACAGGTAAAATTACACCATTTCCCGCTAAAGGGGACCATGAGGCGACGCGAAGCCGGAGCCAAGGAGGTTAAAAAAAATTGGCCGGAGCACATGCACGATCGCGTTCCGTTGGCGTTCGTTGGGCATGCTACCGACCTCGCGTCGTGGAAAGCGAAGAGGAACGCTACGCGCGTCTTGTCTTCCCTCTCGCCTGGCCGTTAATTCTCACAGGGCGAGGGGGGAACGCGGTCGACAGGCGTGCGAGAGGGGCGCAGCGTAGGAGAGGAGAGAGAGGGGGGAGGGGACGCGCATGCGCGGCGTTGCGCAGGAGAGAATTTCGGCATGTCTAGCCCGTGTTTCAGAGGAAGAGCAGAGAGGGGGAGGGGCGAGGGGAAGTGGAGAGGGGGAGGGGCGAGGGAGTGGGGAGAGGGTAAGTGGAGAGGGGGATGCGAGAGGGGATGTGGAGAGGGGATGGGAGAGGGTGAGTGGAGAGGGTATGCGCATACGCAGTAAGAGTGGTCACGCCGCACACCACCACCACCCCCACCACCACCACCACCGGATTGTACTCCGCCATAAGATACTTCGCATCTAAAAGATGTCCTCCATATCAGGCTTTCTCTCGTCTGCACTTTTTCAAGGTTAACAGTTTCATAACCGCCTACTGTAGGGCATCCAAACCCGGTCTCGCTTTCTCGAGTCTCTCTGAAGCATCAGAATCCGCGAACTTGCGCAACTAGCGCCCGCATTCACGTGGACGGTTAAATGTCTGAAACGACTAAGCATCGATTTCATGCTATCAAAAACTTTGTGGACGACGCCACATGGTTGGGGTTCTCTTAAAGGGACACTAAAGTGCAAAACGATTTTACTCTGATTAGTAAAGTACTCTCACGGTACCAAAAACACCACGCTTATGGCGCGAAGACGCTTAGCAAACGAGGAAACGCGCAGAAACAAAATGTGGGTGGTGACGCCACCTTGAAGTTTCCGCGCCATTCGCCGTGACGTCACATGTTTTGACGGCGCCTACAAGGGACTACGTAGTTCCTAATCGGTAAAATAGAACTACATTGTCCTCTGAGGGGGCCATACACTTAACATACCATGTTTGGGTAATTTTGTTGAAGAAATGGCGCCAAAATAAGATAAGTACACTTTAAAATCCGTGACGTCACGCGGGGAGATTTCGGCGCGAAATTTAAAAATGCAACTTTGAACTTAAGGTTCTCCTCTATTAATAAACATATGATGGCGAAAATAACGACATTAGAGTTCTGAGAGCACAATTTATCGATCTAGGCCGATTCATTGTTTCTCTTTAGTGTCCCTTTAAAGTGAAATGCGCCGATCAAGTTCCCAAATATGTGGGTGGAATTTTCGACCGGTTGCCTAGCACAAACGTTGTGTACGTACGTGCATGGCTTTCGATCCATATGGGCTTACTGCAAAGTTAAATTTGATAGCTTTCGCAAGAAGAATATGGGACCTATTTTTTTCAGTAACATCGCATGCTCCCGACGTCCTGTGCCCTGTGTCCTCTACGTCATTGTGTTTCGTTGTAATCAGATCATTTTATTTCTCGAGTGTTGGCATATTCAGGAAAGCAAGACAATTGTTTGCCCATGACGTGGCTTTCGCTTATATATCAGATTGGACTGTTTTTTGTTCTGAGGGTTCTCGTGAAGATAATTGTTTTTGGGAACGCTCAAACTTAAAAGCATAAAACCTCAAAAAGAGCGTGTATGTCGCCGAGTTTGCAAGTATTCGCAAAGCCCTTTTGAATATTGCACTAGAATTTTTTAAAAGAATAAATCGACAATAGCCCTGTCTCCCGCTATGGCCTCCAATTAGCTGATCTAGGAGGGCGACTTCTCCAATCACAAGCACTGTATTGTGGTCTTTAGGTCAAGGACGAATTTTTTTTTCCCGAACATTTCGCGTGAGGAACCTAGATAGGCCTATTTCGCAGTAATACGCTGCAGGATCATCGCGAACGTTTTTTCGCCGTTTTTCCCAAACGGGAGAGGTTCGCATAGTTTATTCAGAGTTAGGACCTTACTTAACGTGATTCTCAATGAATTATTGAATGAATGTTTATTTAAACAAAACAGCTGCACAATTGAGGAGGGTGAGAAAAGAAAGCCGCTATAAGACGGCGTAACAAGGTGACAATTGAATGTTACATATTAGGGCTAAAAATGGGCAAGCCGAGCCGAACGCAGTGTCGCTTTACAAAATAAGGCACGATATTCACCAGACACCATCCTGCGCTCAACAGAAAACGTAAACATGTTGTATTTGCTCAAGGGTGCTCACCTACATCTCGCTGTGTTTCTTGCACGACAGTCCTTTGCTTGACGATAAATATAAAAAGAAACGACATTCGGGAGCCGTAACGCGTTCGTCCAATTCTTTGGATCTATAACGCCGGAGGTGTGTATTGCGCCGCCGGAAGAAACTCGGATCTTTTGACATTTCGGCGTTTCCAGCAGCCTATATTGGTTAGCAGCATGACGGACACTTCCTGTGACTCGGCCAGGTAAATTGAATGTGAAAACAAGGCAGCCGAATGCGGAATCTACCCCGTTTTTTACGGTTTTCATGGCTGTCTGTGCTGCCAGCCTCATGCTACATTCCCCAAAATTTCTTTGGTCCTGATATTCAACATCTGTTCTGTAGGTGTTAAGGAGTGTTGTCGCCTGATGCGATATATGTTGAAGACTTTACACAGATGTGTGTTCTCTTTTTTTTCTACTCCTTATCGTTGTTTATCCCTGAGGCGGAGCTGCTACAGCTGTCTCCGTTACGTATTTCGACCATCTGACAACAAACGTGTCAAGACGCAGCTACGCATGAGCTGTAGGATTCTTACGTCGACAATAAAAAAACTCTAGATATGTAGTTGCGAGCTCGGAATACTTTGAAATATTGGGCTTCTCTCTGCATTTTCCCCTTCTCTAGGAAAAATGACAACCAGGGAATAGCTCTCCTGAAGCGTGCAGCAATACCTCTTTTTCATAATTCCTAGTTTTCTCCGATGCCTCCAGATATTGTGACGGCACATCGACGGGTCGACAGCCAATATACAAGTGGCCTATGTCAGAAATTGCAGCTGAATAAGGGGACACATAAACATAAAATAATCATCAAAAACAAGATAAGCAGCCCGCAGTTCAAAAGCGCCGATCAAAACGCTGCAGGGAGCTTAGCTTTTGTAATGTAAATCTGTGACTAATGTAAAGTTTTATCCGACTCACAAGGCATAACGTTATTGCTTCATATGACCGTAATGTTTATTCGCGCTTTCTTTTAAATGCGAAGCATTCCTTAGCGAACCTAAGGCAATCTGGCAGTTCCTATCTACGTATCTATCTATGGATCTATCTAGCCGCCCCTCTAGGCCATCTCCTGGTCGTCTCCATAACTTGTAATATATCAAAATTACCATAGCAGGGGATCAGTGTATGACGAACACGATTCACTGGTCATGGCATGAATAACGCAAACTGCCTGTTGCGTACGTCATGAAACCCTTTCTCTCAGTCACGTGTGGCACACATCCACATACTACAGTTCATGTTATGCGGGTATGCGCCACAGGTGATTTCTCACGAGGCCGGGTGATGCCCTCATGCTGACCGAGGATGACGTCAGATTGATTGAGAGACGCTTTGTACACGTAGATTACCTGGGCCACATACGCCCGGGTAGTCTACAAATACGGTAAGCGCCATCCACTGAAGTAGGTCTACGTAGCACTATCCAGGGCTACTAGCATCGATGGTCTACCTCACCAACGCAGAGGGTAAATTCAAGTTCCGGCATGCCGCCGGCTCTATCGACAGAGAATTTGTCGAGGAAATGAGCCGGCTTGCAAACAGGCCTCTAGACGCTGGCGTTGACCACGCTGCCGCCTTCATTCGGTGCCACGACTAAAACGATCACCTCACTATCGCCGCTCATCCCACTACGTTTCAGCTTCTTTTGTTAACCATAAGTGCAGAATGTCTGGGCGGTCACTGAGTGCGTGCCGGTTCATCATGATGATAATTTTCTATCTACAACACACGAGAAACCTCGACCATAACAGCTCTTCTGTAAAAGGCACCTCGCACAAGATATGCCCATTACTCTCAGCAAAAAAGCAAAAGAAGCCACACTAGAAAGAAAGAGAGGGAATGGGGCAAAGGGATTAATCTAAACTTGTCAGCCCAAGACCACCTGTTTTACTGTTTTGCTTTCACTTTTATAATGATGCACTTTCAACATATGATTGTGCAGCTATGGAAGCTTCATAAGAACGCAGGCTCAGGCACACATATGAAAACTGCGTACGAAAGCTGCATGCGTATAACACGTTTCGTTTATACATTGTGATCGTGTTCTGGCTATTGAGCCAGTGTTCTTTGCTCAAATATGCAGAAACACTCCTGCGCATGCGCTCGCACAAGTACGCAGAGAAAGTATTGTCGCGCGTCCAAACGTTCGTCGCGCTTCTTATAAGGCATTCTAGGCAATGCGTGTTTACGTATACATGCAGTATAGAAACCCAGCTGCCAGCTCTACTTCTCAGTGCCACCAGCTATGCGAGAAGACTGTATCTCAAGATTTGTGCCAAGTTTCCCAGCCTCTCTTTTTTTTTTGTTCATCCCAGGCTTTTTGGGCAATGAGAATCCGAGGTAACGAATCATTAAGGGCATATGAATAAAAAAAATGCGTCGTCCGCTCTAGCGATCTTTTATATGTTATATCGTTGCAACTGGCGCGATTTGCATGTCTTATGGAAGGAAATGTATGAATATTTTTAGCGTCTACAATCAAACTGCGACCGAAATGAAAGAAACCTATGAACGAGCCAGCAATTTCAAAGAAACCTTGATGATGTATGCCGTTACTGCAGATGTCTCGAGCCGGTGACAGCGTTAAGTTTTTTCTCACTTTCTAAGAAAAACAAGAGATCTCATCGTCTTTGGATCTTGGAAGTGAGTGAAGCAGTAATGAATGCTGATAAAGAATTTTGAAAGGCGAAATCAGAAAGTAAAATTAAAAAGAAATGTAATGGGAAGAGTAACATTGCGTTACTCTATATTACAAACATGCCAACATTTCGTCCGCTTCGTCATTCACTTTCTTATGTAACGAAAAGTCTCGTTTCTACATGCTGGAATAGATATGTTGGGAATACAATAATCGTCATGAAATGTGTTCAGTCATTCATTTTCTCCAAATGCAATTGCCATTGGTACATCTCGTGCCCGTCCATGATAGTTCATGTTCTCGCGATCTGTTTACGAATAAATTTTTTACGGAGTGCGGCATATTAAAAGTAAAGCTTGTGAGAGGTTCAGATATATGTATCAGGATCGCGAGTTGGGCTAGTTGGTGGATGTTGATCGTAATATAATGGACAGCGCAACGGGTTAAACACGGACAGAAAGAAGAGAAGGACACAGCGCTGAACTCACAACTAAATTTATTTTCGAAAAAGAAAGAACATATATGCAGATCAATGAGTCACCAAGACCAAGCACGGGTGTAACAACACAAACAGATTAATCATGTCTTGTCTAACAGATACTTGTATTCCTCATCTAGAAGAATGATTGATGGATGACTTATGCACTTGTTGTTGCATCTAATAAAAAAGGCTTCAGCTAGTTCAAGCATGCGTTGATCGACATCTCTGTATTTGATAGTGGTTTTCTGCATGTGGGGCACACATCTACATGATCTACATTGCGATGCCAAATGCGACGTCACAGCGGCACCTGAAAGTGTCAACTCATGCTCACGTAGGCGTACGTTTAGGCAGCGCCCCGTTTGGCCTACGTATTCACTGCCACAAGAGAGAGGATTGGCGTACACCACGCCAGTAGCACAAGGCACATACTTGCGAACATGATTGGTGACACACTTGTTTCCTTTCCCTGGCCTCTGACACAACGCTCTATCTTCCCAAGCGCACACATTACCTACTTTATTACGCGCTGATAACAGCACGTTTACGCCATACCGCGCACCAACGTTTTTCAAACCATGCGCGGTTCTGTGTAGGTAAGGGACGACAGCATGCCTCTTTTTCTTGCTAACTTCCGGGGCACTAGGATCACGGTGACCAGGCTTCTTCAACTTACTTATCAGTTTTTCCGAGACGGAACAAATCACGTCACTCGGAAAGCCAGAGTTTTTAAGACGAGCGACCTGGATATCAAACGCACGCGCCATGAGGCGCTTGCATGATTTCTGAAGAGCGGCACCCAGTACAGATGACGCAATTCCTCTTTTTACAGTTTTTGAGTGGCCTGAATTGAAATTTAAAATTGGCTTAATGGATCTCGGTTGGTATTGCCAACAAACGTGATCCCTGACAAAGGCCAGTCTTAAATGGAGGAGCTGTAGCTCATCGTTTTTTGGCAGCTCCAAAGTGAAATGCAGACCAAATGCAGACCAAATTCCCTGAAAACCTTCATAATATTAACAACCAGTACAGAGCAAAGGTTAGTGTCAAGTAGAACCAAGAAGTCATCGACATATCGGAAAACATGCTTGGTCTTGGTGACTCATTGATCTGCATATGTGTTCTTTCGTTTTCGAAAATAAATTTAGTTGTGAGTTCAGCGCTGTGTCCTTCTCTTCTTTCTGTCCGTGTTTGACCCGTTGCCTGTCCATTATATTACGAAGATATATGTATGTTTAGTCACCTGGTTGCTTATAAACATGCGGAGGAGCCTAACAATGCTACCTATTAGGTTGCCTACCAGTGTTGTTTGAGCGGCTCTCTCGCCGAAGAGCTTATGCAAAGAAGAGAAATAAACATATGAGGATTTTTGTTTTCTTCCGAAAGAGACTTTAAATCCACTTTATTCAGAATTGGGAAAAAACAGTTGTTTACTACTGACAATACGTCCGAGACAACATGTATGACAACATGTTCGTGTTCAGCCAATCAACGGGAAAGTCAGATTAGAGAAGCAACTTCAGGGACTGTGATCAAGATTGCGCTCGCTTTTATATATGCTACATGCTGATAGCTCAGGCCACTGGAATTCCAGATCTGAACATTTCTAAGAGTTTTGGAGCAGGCCGCCTTCATTATGCAGAGTTGCTGACTCGAGCACTACATAGCGTTATTTTGATTAACCCCTGAAAATAAATCGTGCGCAGTTCGATAATGATTCGCTTTGTTATAACGCACCAGCGCTAGACCTTTACTGGGGGGCCAGAGAAATGTGGTGGCAATGTTGATGAAGGGGCGCGATGTCAGCGTAATCACTTCTAGATGAGGAATTAATGATCCGTGAGTAGCTCTTGCTCCGTTTCAAAGAGTCTGATGGTTACCGACCCAATAAGCCCATTGTGGTGCCACTAGCTGCTCATACTATTTAGTTCTTGTGAGGACGAAGCTTCTCTGGTGTATTCGTTAGCACAACTGTTATCATAGTCAAAATTAAAGATATCTGTTTTATAATTGTAACTGTAACTACAACTATGAACTATGAACGTCTGTAGAATTTGTGGGTCGGGCAAGCAACTTACATGTAGTGAAATGGAGTGGCTCGTTTACTCCAAAAATAGCTATTTTTCTACTGAACTGTTCTGTCCTTTGAAATCTCAAGTTGTCAAATTCGCCGGCCACGGTAAGCTACAGGGTGAAGGAGAACGCGTGGAAATATTGCAACGTTAATATTCTCCCACTTTGTGATATCGTTATTCATGTGATGCGCTTGCAATCGATATTGAAGGCACTTTAGACGGTGATGCCACTATGCCACTTTGATAAATATCGACTATTTCCGGTTACAGTAGAGAGTTTACGTGCCTTTTTAACCGTAACACGCCTCATTCTACGTGTCTCATCCCAGTTTGCGTGCCTTAGATGTAATGGAAAAGGATACCCGAAAGCAATCAGATAAAAGTGTCTCTACTAGCTGCCTTACTACACCGAAAATAATCAACAAATTAACAATCCATCTGTGATTTAAAAAGATTTTATATTGTCGACAATACAGCGTCGGGTGAAAATGAATTTTAAGTGTTCTAAATGCGCGTGCATAGGGACATTACGGTGAGTTACAAAAAAAAATTATATACGAGCAATGAGAGACAACACCTTGCGAAAAGGCTCGAAACTCTTTTTTTAACACGAGAGTGTTTTATGCCGGGGTCCACCAAGACTTCACTGACGAATATCCGTCATGAATATGATGTTGGTAAAATGCACACTAACGGATCACAAAGAAAAACCAGGAGAAAAGTTCCGTCGCCGGGAATCGAACCCACGACATCTCAGTCCGTGACCATAGATGGCCGGCGCACATGCACGAGGCTCCACAAACGCGCGTTATATCTCCCACACATTCTCTCTCGCACGGTGCTCTGGTTTGGCGGGGCCAATGTACCCCGCCAAACCAGAGCACCGTGCGAGAGCACAGACGCCCCCTTCTTGGAAGCACACCGCGCCCCCTTCCTGCTACTCCGCCGATCCTCCCGCGGACAGCAGCCCAGAGGAAGCCCGCCTGGCCAGTTCGCCTCTTCCCTCCTTTCCCGCAGCCGCTGATGTCACGAGGTCCCCTCAGAAAAAGGCAGCCTCCTCTCTCGGCACAGCCAAGACAGCGGCGGCCACCCTCGTCCCCATCCCAGCCACCACTGACACCATGGAATCAACTGTAGCAGACGAACAGGTGATCCCTCCTGACGCGGCGGCCAAACAGGCGATGGAGAGCGCTGGGAAAGGAAAGCAGCCCCCCTCCCAGCACGCCGTTGGAGCAGGCAGCATTCCGAGTTGCGTCATGGGCACGCTGGCTGTAAGCGACGAGGATGATGCGTTCCCCTCGCTTCCCTCCACCGGCGCCCCTCCTGGCACACCCCTCTGCGCTCCGCTTGTACCCGCACCACCACGTGGCCCACCACCACCGAAAGCGAAACCAAACGGTCCCCCACAGCCTCCGGCCACCAACACGGCTGAGCCACGCCCCTCGCCGAAGAGGGCCCGTCCCACGTCCAGCACCAAAGGCCCCGTGGAAACGGCTCTATTCCGCCCAAGGAGCAGGATCAACTTTCGAACCTCCACACAGGAGGCCATCTCTTCACTCCTTGCCGCGGGCGGTGGACGGGGTCGTGCGCGATCGCGTAAACTTTCGCCGGAACGTTGTGGCCGCTGATGTCCCCATCGGGAGCCCGCTCGAGCCCTTCCTCGCGATCACAGACATCTGTGGTATTAGTGTCCGCGCCAGGAGGGCCTCTCACAACAGCACCTGTAGCGGCATCATTTTCGGCGTCGACACAGCTCTCGGGGAGGACGATATACGCAAAAACATTGCGTCCGATGTCCCTGTAACAGCGTGTTCGCGCTCAGGGAAGAACCTCATCGTTCGCTTTGAGGGCACCAAACCGCCCGCGGAGGTCTCCCTGTACAAACAGCGCCGAACCGTCAAAGCACGACGCCCGCGACCTGTTCAGTGCGATTCCTGCGGTCGGTACGGACCAACCTCCTTGGTACGGACACGTCCAGACCACCTGCACGTTCGACCGGCGCTGTCTTCGCTGTGGGGCAGACCACGAACAGTGGGAATGCACAGCACCGGTGGCCAAATGCCTCTTTTGTGGTGGCAGGCACATTGCCACGGAACCGCGCTGCCCTCGCTGGCAAAAGGAGCGGCAGCTCGCAGAGGCTCGCGCTCAGGCCAGGAGAGATACCGCTAGCCAGGCGGCGCAGACACACGGCGCCGCGAAGAGCTCCTCCGAACAGGCCCGTGTTTTCCAGCCAACTAGGCAGGGGCTGCTGTACTCCTCCATCGCTGAAGGCAGCTCAAACAACGAGCTACCAGCATCCACTCCCGCCGACCCCTCTGCGAGCGCTCGGCGCGATTCGGCGATCGCCGTGCTCGCAGCAGCAGTCAGAACAGCGCTGGAGTTTCTCCCGCCGAACTCTCCTGCCCACTCGCTGTGCGTCGCGGCTCTCGTCACACAGCAAGCCCTAAACCAACATGGCTAGGGACCCCAGCAATCGTTCCAGGCCGCGCATTCTGCAATGGAATTGTCGCTCGCTGCGCCGCCGACACGCCGAACTTGCGGAGCACAAAGCTCTGCATGAATTCGACATTCTCGCCCTGCAGGAGACGCACGCGCGCGCCGAGGACCTGACGCTTCACAACTACATCGGCTACAGTGAACCGACGACGTGCGCGCTGAGCAACTGCTCTGATGCGCCCTGCACCGACCCCGGTCATCCCCCTGGCTCGCCCCGAACTGCCCTGTATGTGCGCGCCGCCCTCGCGCACACCTGCATTCCCTGTGAACGTTTCTGTGATGACGCAGTGGAGTGCCTCGCAGTGACAGTGCTCCACATGCGAAAGCCGCACTCCACAACAGTGCGGCTTTCACGCCCTTCGCGCCACGGCTGACGCGATTGCCGCGGTTGTTGGCACCCTGGAACAAGCGCTACACGACCGGGAGACAGCCCTGCTACTTCTGCTCGACGTGCAGTCAGCTTTTGACTGTCTCCCCCACACGACGATCATCCAGGCGGTCTATGCGCTTGGCCGCTCACTGACTGTCCGTGTGGGGAAGGCGAAGAGTACGCGCCGCCCTGTCACCACCGGAGTGCCACAAGGAAGCGTGCTGAGCCCGTTTCTTTTTAACTTGGCTCTAGCACCGCTCACCGAGTGCCTTCCCAGACAAGACGCTTTCACTGTGCACGCGGTCACCTGCGCGGACGACATCGCCCTGTATGTGCGCGGCCCCACCCGATGCCTCGCCAGGGTGCGTAAGTGCATCCAGAACGCCCTAGAGGCCGTCGCCGCGTTCCTGGACAGCATAGGACTGCGCATCTCGGCCGCCAAAACAGAGGCACTCCTCGTCCACCCGCGTGCCAGTGAACGGCGTACAACCCGCCCCATCACACTCCACAGTGTTCCGCTGCCCTGGAAAACCCACGTCCGCTATCTTGGTATCACCATAGACCATAGACTAAAGTGGAACTTGGAGGCGAGCCGTGTGAGACGTGAAGCACGCCGTGTCGAGGGTGCGGTCCGATGGATCCTCGCGCGAGGAGCCGGATGCCCGGCCTCCTTCGCGATGAACATCTACGAGGCCATGGCAATGTCCAAAGTGCATTACGCGCTTCCTCTGTGCAGCCTTCGCCCCATACAGTGGAGTGCCATCGACGCTGACCATCGCCGAGTTCTCCGCATGTGTCACGGACTCCCGCGCGGTTCGAGTGGCTGCCACGCTCGCGGAGACAGGTGCCTGGCCGGCGTCACTCACAGGCGAACTGCGCGCGCTCTACCACCTCGAGCGCCTCCAACGTGCACCGGATGGGGCCGCCATCCTGTCCCAGTTGCGGGCACTGCCCAACTCGCGTGTCGGAACACTATTCGACACGTTTGACTCTATCGTCGTGGACTCCGCACCCGAGATTCCCCCGTGGCCCCCCTCACCAAAGAGTGCCGCCCCCCCATCGGATTCGAGCTCCCAGGCGTGCGCTCGAAGCGCAACACACCGGCCTGTGCTATCGCGCAGGAAGCCGCAGCCAGAATGGACCAGGACCTTGATGGAAGGACACAGATTTAATTGATGCCTCCGGGCGTCGGGACCACTCTGCGGCCGCTGCCTGCGCGGCACCACAGCTGGCATTGAAGAGCCAATGCCGGCTCGCCTACCGCGCCTCCTCCACCACGGCTGAGCTCGTAAGAATACACCTTGCTGCCGACCTCATCCGTGAAACGCCGCAAGTCACACGCGCGACAATCTACACTGACTCGAGGTCTGCCCTCCGCCAGCTCGCCAAAGAGGAACGCGCCCCCCCCCCCCCACTCGCACAACGTGTGGCGTGGTCACTCCACAGTCTGCGCGAACACGGATGCGACGTGGCTCTCCAGTGGATACCGTCGCACGTTGACATCGCAGGGAACGAGGCTGCCGATGACCTGGCAAAGACAGCACACGACCCAGCTGTTCCACTGACAACGTGGGCGGACTCCGTGGACTCAGCGCGCCGAAACCTTTGGCGAGAGCTCGTGCGAAACCACCCCGACGAGCGCACGGCCGCCGGCTCTCCACCACGCATTCTATGGGAAAACGTGCTGACCAGGAATGCGGTCCCTCCTCCTCGCACTGCGGACAGGTTCCGTCTGGCCTGCTGAGCGCCGGCAGCGCCTCCGCGGTGCGCCCTCGCCCCTCTGCAGTGACTGCGGAGAGAGGGAAACCGTGGCGCGTCTCTTCCTTTCCTGCTCCGCCCTCTCCACCCACCGCGAAGCGCTCGCTCGTGCCTTCAAGCAGCTGGTACTTCCGTCTGCCACGGTAGATGACATTCTGCACCCGGTAGGATCAGCCCATCGCGTGCGCCCTGCCCTGCGCGCGGTCCTCAACTACATCGAAGCCGCGCAACTGGCCGACCGTCTTCTCTGAACCACGCCGACCAAGCCCCCAACAAACGGAACTTCCGTGTTTTTTTTTCCCCAGTCATGTGCTTATCGCGTGTTCCCTTTTTTTTATTCTTTTTCCCCCTCTCCCCCAGTGATGTGTTTAACTCCCCCAGGCCTCCTCCTCCACTCTAACTCAAACTTCTCCTATACTTTTCTCCCCTTTCCCCCCAGGTGTCGCGGTTGTGGTGTCCTCGCCTGAGAGACAGTTCTGCGTCACTTACCCCCACTATTCACCTAATTTTCCCAAATAAAGAATCTCTTTCCCTGTACCTAGCTAGGGACCTAAGGCGGGGCGGGCGGTGCTGCCGTCTGGGGGCGGGGAAGTGATTTGCTTCATGGCACTTAACGATCGCCGAAAGGAAGCGATTCGATGACTACGCAGTTAGGTGATAGGAAGCGATTCAGTGACGACGCAATCCACGCCACTCAGTTAACTTCACCTGTAGTTGACTGGTACCTCCCGAACGGCACTGTTCGACTGATTTTCGCAGCGTCCAATTATTCGGTGTTCAGAAAACCACGCGTGTCTATTCTTTTCGAGATTCATGTTTAGAGATGCTGATCGAACCTGTAACATCCAGGAGAACTAAATGCGCACGGCTGGAGTTTGAGCATGGCTGTCACGCAAGCGCCACTGAATGGCATGTTTAATGCTTGCATTAAACGTACCATTCAGCGGCGCTTGCGTTTCGTTAAAGAAGTAACCCCGCGTTCCTGACCGCGGAAGTAATGACAACAGCATAACGTGTCTGGAAACCATCGTCACGTTAAACATGCGGTCCCGTGCAGCAACGATGTCTCTAGTCGCTAGCGGCCTATTACCACGGCGAATCCGTCAGGCAGGCTCGGTACGTACTACCTTGGTGTGCCGTTCAGTTCACACGTCAATTCTAGTTCATGCAATTTTCTGTAGCACGCACATGGTTTCGCAAAGCATTGTTGATGCACGGTAACGGAGCCGAATGATAACATTTCACACTGCGGCAAAAAATTAGGTGGCGAGCATTTAGCACTTTCCATGATTTGGACAAGTATTTTGGTTTCATATTCATTTCAGTGCAGTTCACTAGCTCATCCGGTGAAAGCAGCACGAGGCGTGCGGACCGTATGCCCACTCTGTCCCTATACTAGCAGACCGGTTGTCCCTCCCCCGAGCGCTGCTTGAATCGCACAGCGCGCCACCTATGCTTCGTGGGCATTGCGAATACGCCTAGACGTAGTTAGTTCATTGCATTTCGCATCGTGTTAGCGTGTGAAGATTCGTTGTCGGTGTAGTGCAGCTTACACATGCACCAACGGTGTTTCTCTGCCGCCTATTGCTTCGAGTGCGATAGTACTAACTAATAAACCTGCTGCAATAAGCGCCGCAGAAAGACAACAATGTCGACGCATGAAAGCCGCGCGTTCAGTGCTTTGCTAAAGCAAGAGACTGACGCCAGCACAAAGTGCAACGTCTTCGCGAGTTCACGGCTCAAGTTACGAACCTCTCGCTCCCGTTTTCCTGAAGCGCTGTGCGGTATTGTATGCATGAGCACATGCGTAGGTTACTCTATTACAGGGGAGCGCAAACACTGCCGTTTCTCTCCTCAATTTATGACGCTTTGAAGGAGTGCATATCGAGTACCAGCATTTATTATGTCCTTGTTGATGCCATCTTTGCTTGGGATTCACCATATGGTGTGTCCAGATGTATGTTAACAGCTTCGGCTACCACAAGGGTTAAATCATGATCATGGGCGTTAGTCGTCGCGATGGAGATGTGCCACAAGACGTTAACGTGGGTGCAACCACGTCAAACGATGCTATAGCTGCTGAAAACAAATAGCCAATTTACACGCTGTCATATATCAATGCAGAGTAAACAATTACTATCGTGAAGACGCGTTTCACTTTCCTGTTATACCGATTCCTACGACGGAGGGATCACCAATGTCATTTTCTTTTTTTTTTTCATGTTGTGACGAGCTTTCTGCACTTACTTCCATCCACACGTATCTCTCTAACTCTTTCCGTTGAGGCCCTTCAACTTTGCTCAGCAAGTTTTCATTTTCCTTGCTACCTCGTTAACCTCGTTACCCGAAGAGAATAAACCTGAAGAGTTCAACCGGCCGGCACCTCAGAAAAAGCAGTGCCGGAAACATCAAAAGAAGCAGTCGTCTGTGTAGGGAGTTTAAATCATCTGTGTAGGAGTCATCTTTGTAGGAAGGAATAAATACACTTATTTATTTTTCGGCACGTATCGCCGTATCGCCGTGTAACATATTTGCCAAATTTCTAAGCGTTCAATTCAGTATGCGAACGTCCTTTAACAATTATATAATTGAAACAATCAAAATTGGCCAGGAAAAAAACGTCACGAGATATTTTTAAGCAAATATCGTTATCCCTGTGTCAAAACCGACCTTGGACATCGTTGCACTTTGTTTTGGGCGGGGATGATGTGGAGCTTGCAATGTGGGTAGCCTAAGGAAAGAAGTGGCTGTGGGCTATACTTAGGTGCAATATTGATATTGCAATTCATGTGAAGCGTTCACTGAAATAGAAGGCTATATAATTTTTAATTCAACTAATTCGGACAGAACAGCGAAAGAAATGGCACAGTGAACAGACAGCGGAAGCCCACCTAAGAACCCTTGTAAAATACTTGATAATCGGCCTTAAGCCAGTTTTGTAGTCAGAACCCCTTTGATACATAAGGGGTTGCGGTGTGTTGGACATGGTTACCTTTACGTCCTTGAGGTGAATGATCAAGACTGTAGCGGAGTATTTAAAAGAAGATTTCTAGGTACTTTGGATCTCTGAAGTAAATTTAGGAAAAAAATTAGAGCAATAGGCACGTCGATTCCCGGAAATTTTCCATTTTCCTGCATGGCCTCGATGAAAACATTTGGCTTATAGACATATAAATATTTGCACTTTCAAGGACAACAACAGAAGCTTCAATTCAAGGAGCATTCAGAATAAAATCAAGCCTAGATGTCTCAACCTCAAAAAATTTCGTAGTGAAGTGGATAACTTTCGTGGAGATAAATCTGCTCTAAAGAACGCTCTCTTCTAGTTTGTGTGAAAGGTTTCGACATTGAATATTGCACTAACTATCAAGGACACGCGCAAGCTCTTTTAGTTTAATAATAACGTTGCAGAAAGGGCAGCGCTAACGCATTTATCATGGACGTAACAGCCTCTGATAAATGGTTCACTGCTTGCATGAGATAGGCCGTGTGTTCACATATCATATCTTTCTATCTTCGTAACACTGGCTACCCATGCGACCACCACTACTTGAAAGACACATATTTTGTTGCGCACACTTCGTGAAGTTCAAGTCAGGCTTTTTTTTCCACGTCTCAGCGCCCAAATAATAGATGAAGGTTGGTATGTAAAGCACTAAAGCCTGCTTTTAAAATGTTTGCGTAAGGCCGATGCCACAAAATTTTGATTAATTTATACGGCTACTATAGGGAGCAGTATTGCGAAGCGAAGTACTTTTGGGTTCTTGACCATCTCACACAGATCCGTATATTGTTAGCCGGTATGCAAACGCATTGTCAGTGTTGTGATAGATGACAAAATTGCGTTGAGGTCGAGAGTCAAACGGCACGCTTTATCATCTCTTGGAGGGAATGAACTCATGCAAATAAACAGGGATCCTAGTGGCGCCTTATTTGAAAGTTCGAACTTTTAGCTTTAGAAAAATCAGATTTTGAAATCTAAAAATTCAGTTGCAGCCAGACAGGCGTAAGAAAGCGGGTTTACAAGTTATGATATGATCAACGAAACAATACGGCAAGTGTGTTCAAAAACAATGATATTGCTTCCACTTCAGCAATGCAAAAACCTCTACTATTTGACTAGTCGTGTCCAGAATCCCACTCTGAAATTTTCGCGGAGCAATTTTTAGTTATTAACCGTAGAGAACATATACGTTAAATATATCATGTATTCGTTAGAGCTAGAAGCGCTAGTGCTTGAGCCGTTGAGTATTTACCTCTTTCCATGCGTCTGAAGCTGGCGCTGCGAAAATTTATTGCTGAATGGACTTGATATTCTCATTTTTGGATTTTCCCATGAGAACGCCATAGGAGGCAAAAAAGAGACATAACTGTAGAACAAAATTGTCTTGCAGAAGATCGTTTGCATTTTCGTCACCTTGAGCTCAATGAAGATCCGTGAGCGAGGTCCAAGAAAATTGTCTCAAACCATAGTCATATTGGGGCGAGGAAAGTTGCATGTTAAGAAAAATGGAGGACGGACAGGACAGTGTAAGCCATCACAGTATCCTCGAACATTCAATCTTGGGTAGATTATTGTGAAAAAAAAAGAAAACACAGACGTTATTGTCCCGAGAGAGAGAGCGCGTGTGAAATAAAACGTGCAGAAATGAATGTTGATCTGACTGCTTATCCTGCGCTGTGAGAAGGGGCAGCCACATACGTGTAAAATATAAAAGTCACAGTTCCGTCGCAAGGGCGCAGCAATAATGCGATAACAAAAAACTGAAATATCACACGAAGAACCAGAAGCAGCTCGTTACTTGCAGCGCACCGCTGAAGCGTAAAGAAGGACGCCCCAAAAGAACGCACAGGCATGCACAGGGCGAGCGTGAACTAACAATCGTCACAGTTGTTGCGTCTGTATGCTTGCGCAGCGCGCTGCAAGTGTCGACAATGGAGAATCAGAGGCTCTTAAATATTTCTTCTTCCTTTAAACTGCGGAGCGTGGAGTGACTCCCTGCGTCTCCAGCCACACGGGGAGAGAAAAGCAATAGGTGAGGCACGCCCACGCCGAGCTTCGCGTGCCACCATTCTGCCAATAGGGGAAAGGCTCCTGATTTCTACGCACGCGAACGCCGCAAAAACGAAGTGGACGAGCATGTCGCCCACTCACATAATATTTCCTGTACGTCACATGGTTTAGGGTACTGTATGGACTCGGCTAGCGGAAAGCAGCGCGTTGACAAACAATGTGACATGGGGGATGGAATGCCAATGGAGCCAAGCACGCAATAGCACTCCCAATACGTCACCCTATAGGGCTTCACTGATTGCTCTAGTTAACACATTGATTTAGCCAATATATCTACTTAGCTTCGGGGGGCAACAGCAAAAAAGTGCGATACGACAAGATTTTTTAACTTTACGCCATATACTTTTAGCTAATAGCTCTCGAAATTTTGATGTCGATGCACTTGCTGATAATTGATGACAAAATATCAGTCAAACGACAGTGTGATTAACCCTTCCAAGCAGCCGTACTACAAACTTTTCTGTATCTTTCTTTAGTTGATCATCGGCTGACTGAAACGCCCTGCCCCGTCACATCTACGAAATTACCTGCTCATCAACATTTGTTGAAAATCCAGATACTAGTACCATTCATTGATATATGTGGCTAGTAAGCAGAAAAGATTTGTGATTTGTAAACCTCACCAATTATATGCAATACGTCTGAATAAGGGTCAGTAGGGAAATAAAAAAAGCCAGTTTCGCCGCAAAGGCGAAGCAATGAATCCGATAGCAAGAAATTGAAATGTCACACGAAGAGCCAGAAGCAGCTCGATACTTGCAGCGCGCCGCTTAAGTACAAAGAAGGACACCCTAAAACAACGCACAGGCATGCACAGGGCAAGCGTGAACTAAGTGTCACAGTTGTTAAGTCTATGTGCTTGAGCAACGCGCTGCAAGTGTCGACAATGGAGAGTCAGAGGCTCTTAGATATTTCTTTTAACTGCGGTGCGTGGAGTGACCTCCTGCGTCTACTGCCACACGGGGGCGTCCGATGAAAGGTGTGCCCGGTGTTCTTTGTTTTTTTTCATTCCACATCACGAGTGGGTACAGAAATGGCCACTTTGTCGTGCGCGTCTCAAAGGCAGTTTTCAAATTGACAGAAAATTAGGAATGTTGCATGATAGAAAACACGCTCACGCTCCTTCGAGATTTCCTTACCACCAGCGGTACATGGTGTATATAAATAGCTCGGAGCGCGCTGGGGAGTGAGGGGTTTGCTGGTTCGAATCCGCGGTCGGATACTTCAGAATATTTTTTTCTCGTTTATTTTTCTTTGTGACTTTTTATATATGCATACATATACACATGCGGGGCATGACGGCGACGGCAACCGCAAAAATCAGAGGAGAGTGTCCATATAATTGCTATCGCAATAAAATGGAACACAAACGGTGTAAACCGTGTACATTATAATAACAACAAACGGCTTTCCCAGTGTTTGTACATATGTCCCAGCTGCACATTGAGTAAGGGTAGACATGGGCGTGAAAAGATTCTCGTTTATTGTGACCACACTAGTTCTTTATCTTACACTCTTCTACGAGTACTCTTAACTACGAGTTTTTGTGCACATAACTCGTATAAATGCACATGACAGCAATGCTTGGGCTAGGTGATATGTCACTGATTGATCGAAAACCGCAGTGTTAGCTTAACCGCTATAATGTTGCGCTGGTAAGCTCGAGGACGCACGTTCTATTCCTGGCCGCGGCAGTCGTATTACGATGGAGGCGAAATGTTGGAGCGCCAAGTTCTTATATTTAGGTGTAGGTAAAGGACCCAAGGAGCCGTATTCTAAAACGATTGCAAAAGGCCGCAGTGTCGCTTTGCGTGTTGAATGAATATAAACTGCTTGCTCGTAACGTCATTGTTACACTAGCCATTGGTAATTCAAACGTCTCACAACACACGAGCAAGCGTACCGTACGACCGCAGAGCGACCCGATTGTGGCGTTTTCGAGTGTATACTGGCATCTACGCAGTGTCCAGGTTTGGCTGTGGCTACTTGAAATATAAGACGTGTTTAAAGTGCTTTGAACGTTTCTTGTGCAATTGCTTAAAGTGCAGCATAATATTTCAGGAATGTGACTTTGCGTGAAATGTATTTTTGTTGAGAGCTTCACACGGCGTACTCAGTTCAGCTGTGGCATGCCCCCGCAGCGACACCGTCCCAACGTCTCAACATGTTGCCGGCGCACGAAAAGCACGCGAGCAAGCGACGGTTCATACGGCTGGCACGTTCCAACCACAAAGAACACGCACTCGCAAAACAACGATGATGAATAACGCACCAAGGCAATGCTCACTGAAAGCTTCAGGGTAAAACATGCTGCCCACATCCACCAAGGATTGAATACTAGAAACTACCGTAATTGTCCCTGAAATGCTAGTTATTTCCACCAACCGA
This sequence comes from Rhipicephalus sanguineus, assembly GCF_013339695.2. Classification (NCBI taxonomy): domain Eukaryota; kingdom Metazoa; phylum Arthropoda; class Arachnida; order Ixodida; family Ixodidae; genus Rhipicephalus; species Rhipicephalus sanguineus. The sequence continues at coordinate 92,108,535 of NC_051180.1, read as the reverse complement.
CGGTGATAAGGTGTGCTAGTTTATTCCAGGCATGTCAGGAGCACCATAGAGCACCGTGACGTCGACGGAAATACCAGATGGCGCCCTCACTTTTCTGGTTTGCTCGATAGCCAATCAGCGCACACCAAAGGCGACACTTATGCGATTGTCGCTTTTTGCGACCCTTGCAGAATACGGCCCCTGGTGATCGAAATTTCCGGATTTCTCCACTACGGAGCCTCTGATAATCATGTCGTGCCTTTGGCACATAAAACCCCAACGATTATTATATCAGATTTAGGTACACACTGATACAACCCCACGTGTCTAAAATTTATTCGGAGTTAGGCACTACGGCGCTCCTCACCATCATATTATGGTCTTGACACTTAAAACCACCCATTTATGAAATGCGAATCAGTTCTTAGCGAACCTTTGCCACTTTCAGCGTTTCTAGTTACGTATCTATCTATCTATCTATCTATCTATCTATCTATCTATCTATCTATCTATCTATCTATCTATCTATCTATCTATCTATCTATCTATCTATCTATCTATCTATCTATCTATCTATCTATCTATCTATCTATCTATCTATCTATCTATCTATCTATCTATCTATCTATCCGCCTATGTCTGGGTGCTCTCATGATCGCCTCCTTAACTTGGCGTAGACTAAAATAGACGTGGGAGGGCAAGAGGATTGGACGAATATCACTGTCGGGTCATGACACGAATAACGTGAAAGTCCTGTCGCGTACATCGTCAAGCCTTTTCCTCCAGAACGAGTTTCACATACCCGTTTACCACGGGTCACGGTGTACGGGTATCCGCCACAAGTGATTAACACTTCATATCTACCCAGTAACGGCGAAAACAGACATTGGTAACTTAAATGCGCGAGCGTTAAGAAAAGCCGACATCGGCAGCGTTGACCCGACGAATGGGAAGAATGAAAATTAGGATCCCAGCAGGAATCGAACACAAGCATTCCGCGTGGCAATCAGGTATTCTACCACAGAGCTACGCCAGATCTATAAACTGGCTTGGAAAAACAGCCTGTGCAGGCGTAATGGTTGTGCAACGTCAATTGTGGTTGTGGTGGTGGCTATCTAATTTTACAAGAAAGTAATAAACACTATACATATGTACTCCCACGATACAGGCGTCATATCAGAATAACGTCTGTGGTTCCGGTGTTGGCTCCGCTTTTATAGCAGTCTTATTTAATAAACATTACATTTGCATTCCTATGATCCTGCAAGCTATATTGAAGCATTACTCGACCCCGGATGAATATATAACGAAAGTTACGTATGATATTCACATCATCGCATCGTAAAGTGCACTTAGTCCGCCAGAACTACGCAGTGTCCTCTTGATTTCTTACGAGGCTGGGCAATGGCCTCATGTTGACCGAGCATGATCACACATTGACAGCCGCTTTGACAGACTAGGCTACGTAGGCCACATACGCCCAGGTAGTCTACGAATACGACAAGCGCTATCCACTGATGTTGGCCTACGTAGCACTATCCAGACCTATCAGCCTCGATGGCCTATACCCCGCCACGGTGGTCTAGTGGCTATGGCGCTCGGCTGCTGACCCGAAGGTCGCGGGATCGAACCCCGGCCGCGGCGGCTGCATTTTCGATGGAGGCGAAAATGTTTGAGGCCCGTGTACTTAGATTTAGGTGCACGTTAAAGAACCCCAGGTGGTCGAAATTTCCAGAGCCCTCCACTACGGCGTCTCTCATAATCATATGGTGGTTTTGGGACGTTAAACCCCAGATATTATTATTATTATCGATGGCCTATACCTCACCAACGCGAAGGGTGACTTCAGGTTTCGACATGTCGCCGGCTCTATCGACAGACAATTTGTCGACGGAATGAGCGAGGCATCCACGCTTTCCAACAGCTGTACTATGCGTCATACTTCACTACTCATGGACCCCTCGTCACCACGATCACGACCAGATTCGATAACAATGCATGACCAGCTGCTGGTGCTCACTGATCACGATGATGATGACCTTGCTCAAGAACTGCCAAGAACCTCTTCCACACATGCACACGGGTTCGTGAAACGCGCGTGCGTTCTCCATCATAAGGGACAAGTATAAGCACTTCAGCTTACCGCTTCCGGTATTGGTAATACCCACGTTGCTGTTGGCAGCGTTACCGAACTGTAAACAATTGGTTATTTAACACATATGCGGCTCTTCAACATATATGCGTGCGTATCAAATTTGTACAAATCTTTCGCGCAATTTTGTAACGTTTCGCTCAGTAAAAAATTACGCCAGAGTCATGTTCCAGCCGCATGCTTCGCATAAAGTCGACTCCCACAGTACGTGGGATCTGCCGAATTTTTTTTCACTTTAACTTTTGTTCTCTAGAAAGAGAGACGAGACATGACAGGTCGAATTAATAACAGGTGGCGACATCTCCTTCAGTTTCTGCCATTAACTGGCAATGATCGACTTCATAGATTTTGGCGTTGTCTGTTCACACAATCAGACAACATCGTTCTTTAAGGAGTTACAATATTGTCTTCCGAAAGAGGCAGCTCCCGAACATATGTAGTTGCTATAATGGTTACTACAGGACAATGACTGAAACATCAGCACACTTCTTGATCCCTTTGAGACGTCATACCTGTCTGGAGCTCGCATGAAATTCAGATTGATTTTGTTCTTCTAGTGTAATCATTTCCAGATGAAAAAAGCCGGAAACACAGTCTCAGTTATACGTTACCTGTGTACTGTATAATTGTTATATTTTAAAGCGTCTGCCTAAGGATTCATTTCCTATGGAGTGCAGTTTTCCGGAGTTTGTTTTAACATTATCATACAAACTATTGTTGATAAAGAAACAACAGAAAGAGTAGAAATTGATGAGTGAGCGATTTTTCATGAGGAAGCCTATCGGCATCACCTACTAGAGCACACAACATAGGTACTTATATATCGTTATTGAACAGGTCAATTCAGGAGTGTGTTAATTTTCACGCGATGTTCTTTATGTGTTATCGTTATGTTATGTTTTTATTGCGATAGCAATTATATGGACAGTCTCGGCTGGATTTTGCCGTCGCCGTCGCCGCCGTCATGCACCGTATATGTATAAGTATGTATATATAGATATAAAAGCCCCAAAGAAAAGTAATTCAGAAAAATCCTTCCGAAGCGCGGAATCGAACCAGGGACCTCTTCCTCCGCAGCGAGTGGCGCTAGCCACTACGCCACGAAGCGCAGATCCTCCACGTAGGTAACGGCGAGCGTTATATACACACCCTTTAGCGCTGGACGGACTCAGAGACGGCTGCCCTTATAAGCGTTTCTTCATTACCAGCGAGATGGCGTTAGGAGCGCGACAGGCGCATTTAAAAGTTGTCGGCGAGATCGCTCGCTTCTTCTTATACTTGCGCAGGGAGAACCTTGCCCTTCCGCTGTCTACTCGCGCGGTTTTCTTGTGCTGAGGGGAAGAGGGATGTTTCACGCTTTCACCGTGATGTCCGCGCTCATGTTACGGAGCGTACGCAAGTTTGAGCGTACGAAAGCCACTCGAGCTCAAGGGACGCCGCTAAACGAACAAACAGAAGATGAGCGCGAACTATCAAGTGTCACAGCTCGACACTTGAAGCACGCTAGTTTCCTTCGCTGCTTCGGCCGCCTTTGCAACAGGAGCGCTCTTCAAACTGAGAGTATCCTTTGGCGAGCCTCACTTCATATAGCATTAGTTTCTTGCTATCGCATTCATTGCTTCGGCCTTGCGGCGATACTGTAACTTTTTAAACATAACTATAAGCTTTGTATTAAAGACAACATGCATAAGCGTTATAATGCCGCGTAGTCAGCTTTTCTAAGAAAGGCACCATGAATCATTTTCAAGATGCGATAAACCTGCTGGCTATACGAGAAACTATCACATATCCCGCAGAACCTACGGCTCCTAAACATACGTGTGTTTAATAAAGCTTTATCTATAGGTTCTTAGCTCTATGCGTGACGACACTTCAAAGGAGCGTTACAAACCTAGTCTCAAGGCCTTTCTTGATTCATCTTCGTAAACGTCACGAGGTCCGTCACGACAGCGCTTGTACATTGCGTGCTCTGAGGATTGATGCTTCCGCTGTCTTTGCTGCTGCCTTCAAGAAAACGCTGACAGCCTGCGTAAAGTCCAATCTGCATCGCCTTTGGCAGAAGGAAGATCTGCTGAGCTCAATAGGTTGAAGTGCTGGTAATGGGCATTCGCCTCCACTGTCGCCAATTTTCTCGACGTTCTGTGGAAGCAGTTATACGTAGTCGGGTGCGACTGCGTCTCCAGATTTGGTCTATACTATTTTTTTTTACTTTTTTCTAGACCCCTTGCTCGGCTTTGCGTCCCCTACCCGACTGTCTACGCAACAAGAAAATGAAACGCGAAAAAAAGGGGAGAAAAATGATGCGCGAAAAACTGCTCCAGAGAGGAAACGGCTCTTTTTTTTTTTGGCCCGTTCACATCTCGCTTCAGTACACTTCGGGTAGGTGCTGGTGTGATGGATGAAGTTCTGATCCACATTTCTTGAAGCAGATTTGCTCCGGACGTCCCGATGCCAAAGACGGCATGTTTTTCGGTGTGCTTGATACATTTGTACATTGGAGTGCGAAACAATGGCGTTATCGAAAAGCCTGCTCAACTGCTGTGTTCATTTTTCATTATGGCTTGAATCCGCGGATCTCAAATATGTGACAAATAATCAATGACTGGATATATTATGCCGTAAAAATGCGAGTGATGTAAAAGAGCGCGTAAAGCTTCAGAGCCAACGTTCGTTCCTCCACTCACTGCAGTGTTAGCAGTTGGGGGCCTAAAGCACTGTTTTTTGAGCTTCTGTAAAGTAGAGCAAAAAGAAGGCGTATTCTACGGTTTCCAGGACGGTTCCTATTGCGCTGTACTGAGAATGGCATGCTGGTGTGTCTGCTCCTGTAAAATTCACATAGGCTATTTTTCCCGATGTATTTTGACAACTTGAAATCATTAAATTCACACTAAGCAATTTGCTTGGTTTCCGACTGTGCGTCAAAAACTCCTCGACGCAGAAGCTCAGTGAATGTGGTGGGCCAGTCAAGGGAAGAGGACGCATGTAACTTTCTTTTAGGGGCGAAGCACCTTAGGGTCTAGGCCTGCTCGGTGTGTGGTATTGTCTGTGCTAACGGCATAACACAGTGTAAAATCCCGTAAGAAAGGTTTAACAATAGACTAATATCAATCATAAGTGTGACAAAGCAAAATAAAACACCTAGAAGCACAAATCCTTTATATTAGTTGGCGATTTCAACGTAGACATTATGGACCTGAGGACCTAGCTTTGTCGTCACCGCTCACTGTCTGCTGTCAGGGAGGTTAGAAAACCGTTGCAATAGTCGAAACATGTGTATATGGGAATCAAAGAAATGTTTACAATAGACAATCAACAATCGTAATTGCGACGAACCAACGTAATACACCTACAAGCACAAACCCTTTATACAAGTAGCCGAGTTCAACGTACACGTTATGGACCTGAGGACCGAGCTCTGTCATCGACTCTTTATGTCACTTTATGTCACTCACTTTACATTAAATGGGGCAACGCTAGGGTAACATATGTCAGACACAAAAAAGGTTGAACAGTACACTAATATCAATAATAATTGTGACAGAACGATATAAAACACATACAAGCACAAACAATTTATGCTAGTCGGCGACTATAACGTAGACATTATGGACCTTAGGACCTGTACTCGCGGACAACTTTTCTTGGCAATGAAGGGAAAGCTACGGGGGCGGAGCGTCTGCACATGTACTGCTACGCGAAGTGGACCGGTTTGGCGCGCGTCTCGTAACGCCGTGGAAAGTATGGCTAGCGTTGCATTTCGACGCAGACGCTGCTAGCGTCTAAGGTGCGGGCGTGGGTGCGGGTAAAAAGGTGCGACTTCTTCACGCACGCAAAAATGCAAAGTGACAACGTATAAAGTAAAAGAAACACAAATATCTAGCTTGTGTGCGCTGCGTTTCGTCTCAAAAAGCTACATGTAGAAAATGAAGGAATAGACACTTTTAGTTGGGCGTACGTAACGAGCCTACGTACGCAGCACGGCCACGGGAGAGAAGTGCGCATGCGCAGTACGTAACGTATCTATTCCAGGGATGCGCGCGTACGCCCGTAGCAAGACGCTGCGTACGTAACGCAACGCTTACTACGTTGCGTTCTCGCGAGATCTCGAACAAACCAGAAACGAGAGCCCATGGCGGCTGCAGTGGCGTTCGACGCAGACAGCAATAGTGAACCCGATGCAAGTCGTGTGTACTCCACATTGAAAGGCCATGTTTCCATGCCAGACAAGGTACAATCAAGCGGCACGTTCCGGCGTCCTGACCAGTGGGAAGACATAGCCTGGCGTCTCCCAGAAATCCTCAAGCAACCGTCTTCGACAGGTTGTGTGCGCGAACGCGCTATCTATTTCTATCAGGCATCTAGGCGAATGACGCCGTAAAAAAAAAAAGAACGTGAGCTTGGCTCTTACTTTTATTCATGCCGCAACATAACGCACATTGAGCGTTGTGCGAGCTTTGATTCCTTGAAAGTACTGCTAGTAGATCGGAAAGTCAAGAATGCCTGCAATACGACCAGTTGCTGTAAGGTATACGCTAAGCCTCATACACAGCCGCGCTAGATAGAACGCTGTGTTCGATCCAGTGCGGCCGTAGTCCATCAAACGCCATTCTTCCATAGTGTACCCAGCTTCAAAGCTGTGTGCACATAGTAATGTTCAACGTTTACGGCAAAGGTCAACGCGCGCAACCAATGCAGCCAGGGACGACGCCAAAAATGCACACAGCGAACGCCGCCGCCTCACATGTAATGCCAGTGGCCATTACCCAGGCCATCGGGAGGTCCTGCGTGCAGATCACAGAGGCCACGTTACTCCTGGGACCTAGCATTCTTCTGACGTCGGTGGCGCTGATAAGCATGCGAAAACACTCACATCTCGCGTACGACTAATCTATATGAGTGAAACGCATCAGGGTACGTTAAACTAAAACTGTTGTAGCACGCTTCGCTTGCAGCGTACGCAACGTATTGTGCGCAGCGTACGCAACTTCTGCGTACGCCCAACTAAAAGTGTCTAATGTTTTATATATCTCACGCAGAAAATACGGACACAATTGTGGGACTTCATTCATTAGCGGCAGGTTACGTGCAGTGTGGCTCTGTTGCCTTCGCTTCATTGCCAAGGAAAGTTGTCCACGACTACGCCCACTCGTCATCATTCACTTCGTGGAGGTGTGGTCGATACCACAAATTATTTACAGCGAAAGCTGTTATGAGATCATTCCACCGGCCGTTTTTGGTGCCGTAGTTGTCCGCCGCCGCCGCCGCCGCCGCCGCTGCCGCCGCCGCCGCCGGCCGCCGGTGTCCGTAACCAGTATCGCTCGAAATAAGAAAAAAAAACTAAATAAGAAAAAAATTCCAGGATGGAACGAGGTTCGAACCTGGGCCCTCTGCGTGGGAGCCCAGTATTCAACCTCTGAGCCATGCCGGTGCTTGAAGCGAACCTGGGCCCTCTGCGTGGGAGCCCAGTATTCAACCTCTGAGCCATGCCGGTGCTTGAAGCTGCTTTGCAAAAAGGTCCTATACAGGCTTCATGTCGGGAGGGAAGCACATTAGCATATGAAATATAGCGTGGTAAAAGAGTAGAATAAGCACCAAGCGTCGCACAACGCGAAATCTGTAACCAGGCGTCACACAATGCGAATTGCGCAACGAGTAGGTTGTTGAATGCTTCCAACCCATTACAAAGAGCTCTGCCATAATTCTTCATCGTCATCACGCACAGCATCAACAAAGTGCGCATAATGCCTTACATGCGTTTAGCAGGTACCACGGCTGTCTGTAGAATGATGAAAAATGGCACAGTGCCTACTGCCCTACTTCTCAAAAATTACAATGATTTATAGCGTAGTGGGTTCCTCGCAACTGCACTTTTGTTGGTTGCCAAGGAAGCCCATAAGGCACCCACGATCCATTTCCTCAGGGTCTCAATAAAGTCAATTCTCTCTCTCTCTCGCTCTACTTTTCTCCGGTTAACGTATGTTATAAAGCGTGGTGGGACAGTTAAATAACGACCGGGCGTCACACAATATGCATTACGTAACTAGTGGGTCGTTTAAAGCTTCCAACCCATTACAAAGGGCGCAACCATAAGTATTCATCGTCATCAACCACCTCATCAACAAACTGCACATAATCGCTTACATATGGTACCTCGCTTCTCCGCAGAACAACGAATAATGTCGTGCTGGGTGCTTCCCAACTTCCCAAAAATTACGCTTTGTGGCGTAGTGGGTACGTTGCTAATGTACCTGTATTAGTAGCCACAGGAGAGTTTATAACGGGCTCTAGAAATGCCGCTCTTCCAGCTTTCGCTGTGACTGTGCTGCGCTTTCCGCGCAGGCCTGGCGTTTTTTTGTTTATATAACGTCCATATTTCATCCCCGCCACGGTGGTCTAGTGGTTATGGCGCTCGGCTGCTGACCCGAAGGTCGCGGGATCGAATCCCGGCCGCGGCAGCTGCATTTTCGATGGAGGCGACAATGTTTGAGGCCCGTGTACTTAGATTTAGGTGCACGTTAAAGAACCCCAGGTGGTCGAAATTCCAGGAGCCCTCCACTACGGCGTCTCTTATAATCATATCGTGGTTTTGGGACGTTAAACCCCAGATATTATTATTACATCCATATTTCACGCGCTCTGTCGGACAGAAGGAAGGAAACAAGAAAAAGCTGAAGGGTAATGGTGAAAAACGTATTCTATAACGGAAACCTAAACCACGAAGAACACGAAGGTCCACAAATGCAGCGCGAATATGTTCCCGTTTTGTCTTTCATCTGCGTGTTATGCATGGTTTACGAGATTGTTAGAGTATAACTTTCAAACAACTGGTCCAAAAGTAGGTGTTACTGAGCTTGCAAAAACTGGTTTGCCCATCTTCACGGAGGAAATTAGAGTGGCAAACCTTGGAGATAGAGCGATTAATAAAACAGAGGAAGGTAAACCAGAGGAAGACCCGGTTTAATACTCGGTACTTGGGAAAGGCAAAGGCGGTGTAAACGAATGAAATAGGAGAAGAAGAGCGTGTGACGACAGTAGGCGACGCAACAATCTCCGTCCAAGTACTACACACCAACACTGGTTGTGAACAGTCACAATTTGTCATTCAGTCCGGTTTCTCGAAGAAGTCACAACAATGCGCTCAGAGCGGCTCGCGTTCAAGGATATACGTGCTTACGACACCAATAAAGCCACAAGTAAACTTTGTCGCACACGTGTAGCGAAATTTCCTTATAGAAATTTGGTCATACTGGTTACTTTGTACACTAAGTTGCTGTTAATGTCAAATCATGCTAGATACTGTTAAAATTGATTATTAAAGCTAGTGCACTCCTTTTGTTTAGTCTACAGCATTCTAGTATGCTAGCATTCTGGTAACTACTCTCAGGAACTTTAAAATCCTGACTTTCGTAGGACTTCAGGAATTTAGCTTTAGGACAAATACTAAAAAATGCCTCATTGTCAGCTCTTTTATGAACTCTGGGAAATATAAAACCTTGAACAGCGCCATATGTGTAATATTACAGTTACGCCAGTTTTAGTGGAAGTTAGTCTGCCCTGGGTTGACATAATCCCACTCCTAAGACCCGTGCGCTCGAAAACTGCTTTTTGATAAGGTCATCTATATCACGAGTAACGAAAAAACTCTTCCAGGTTATTTGTTTGACTACGTATTGGGGCATTTATGCGAATCTATTAATTAGGAAATTATGCAGATGAAGAATACGGAGGACAACAATTACCCTGAACCTCCAATCTACGCGGCGAGTGACATCGGCACGTCTGGCAGATGACTGGGTTACTCATCAGAAGAACACCCTAAAAACAAAAACTGCACACATCACTCTACCATTAGTGTGGCTTTTCGCCATGTAGACACTGTCTAAAATATACCTTTTTTAACTTTAACAGGAGTATGTAAATAAAGTCTACCCCTATCGTTTAGGAGATATTAGCCTTAGGTTAACCAGACTGCACATACAAGAAAATGAATGACTACGGTTTGGTAGTTTCACTCCGCGGCACTCAGTTGAATCGGAGCAGTTTGGTTTCGACCATGTTAAAGCAGGCCGATGTTATTTGCGGGCTGGTTCACTGCTTAACAAGATTACTTCATCTGAGTTTCTTAGGTCAGGCGCGAGTGTACACTTGCGCGTGTCGTAGATAACTCGCACTAAGTACTCCTCTAATGTTAGAGTAAGGGTAACAAAAGACAAGGCGTTTCTTGTGGTGTACAGGGGCTGTACTTTATCTCACCATGGTTGCTTTACTTCGTAAGGTACACTGAAACCGACATTGTTTACCCCCCTTCGCGTTCTCTGCTCACGTCGCCTGTCAGAGAACACCTAGCGAGCAATGGGAAGCGTCTTTCGAGGCCAATGCTGGTACGGGAACATTTGTCAGTGTTCAGCCTGTAATAGATTGCAGCTGTCAGTCGCCGTCGCCCCTTTGGTTTCCACCGTTTGTCTTTTGCTACTGAACATATTCTTTTAGTTATGTGGCCCCGTTGTTCCTAGTGGTTCTATCGATCTTCATTCTCAAGTTCTGATGGAAAACTCGAAATACTGTTTGTGTAGAACTCCAGAGTTAACGCCAGCGCCACGTTTTATAAAACCTCCGAGTGTGAGAAATAAAAATGATTTGCAGTAATTTCAACGAGATGGTAAATACCGTCTGTTACTCTGCATCGGGTGAGAATAAAAGGGATAGATAATATGCCGAAAAGGGATGATTGAAAAATTAATGAATAAAGCACAAGCAGCTTAAACAAGGCAGAGCCTAGTAGGCCACCTAGTTCTGTACAGCGAAGTAAACGGGGATATTATCAAAGACCGAACCGAAGTAGAGTGAATTTCCAGTGTAGTGGACGGCAGGATGAATTTCCTGTGTTGTGCTTTGTTGCTCTACGTGCTTACGACAAAATATTTTTATATAATTGCCTGCACAATACTTTCTTTCACGATATTTTCCTTCAATGTTGTGGCCTTTTGGAGCTGCGGTTTAACATAAAACCCTGGCGAAGTGTGTTCGTCCAGGAAATATCTATTACGTGCAGCGACTTCAGTGCAATGGGAGAGCCACTCTTCACGTTCCATGGAGGGTCGGTAACATTGAAAGTTTGGTGCAGAGCTCGGCGCTTTAGTGTGGTTGCATAGGTAAGGGACACTAGAAGAAGACGTAGAAGAGAGCGAGTTACCTAGATAGAGAAATAATGATTACATTATTTATAATTAATTATAGTCAGATCTATGACCAAGCCTGCTTGTGTGTATTGCAAACAAAGTGTTCGTTGTCAGGAAGCGCTCATTTCGTTCTTCTTTTTCACTATGTTTCATCTGGGTAGGCTGTCCTTTTTTGGGAAATACTGATAGTCCTCAGTGCACTGTTCTGCACTACAGAAAATTTATGTCGCGTCAGCGGTCATTTCTACCAATAGAAATACGCGTAGGGAAATACAACTCTCCTCTGTACATGCTATATAACTAACGCTGCCTCAACTATAAATGAGAACAGACAATATAGCCAAAGAAAGTATAGGGGTTGTTATCTGTAGTCAGTGCTGGGCAGTATCGAAGATACATGTATCTTCGATACTATCTTAGATACCCTTTGGGTATCTTGTATCTGTATCGCGATACGTCTCGAAAGACGTGTATCAGTATCTGTATTTCCGATACATTGAATAATGTATCGTGTATCTTAAGATACAAGATACTGCGATCGCAACACCACGCTGCCAAACAATAAACGTTGGTTGAAATCCGCTTCTCAAGCCGATACTGCCCCCACTAAGCCACCAGATTAAAACTAAATACAGTGACATTATTCTATCTTTTCGTCAGAGTTTTCCAGCAACGGCAGGCGATGAGCTCTGAGCGTCCTTATTGAGGGAGCAGAGTAACATATGGTGGCGCTCACGTCGTCTTGACAAACAAACGCGTGAACGTCTACGCCCAGAGGGCATTTTGTTTTAACGGTTTCTTTCTTTTTTTTTAGTTGTGTCAGTGCTATGACACTTGGCTTTTAGCCACTGTCCTGTGCCACGTACTCCAATGCGTGCGGTGTCTTTTGCACGAATTTTGATGCCGCTGTAGTGTCGTTATCGAAGTTTTTCTTGCGTTGTGCTTCGCTGCGAAGTCTGAAGAATGCAAGAAAAGGGGTTGCTTTGCGTCTCGTGGCTTTCACAGATCGGTGATCTAAAGGGCCTCGTCGATGCAAGTTTTACTTACATGCAATGAGATTGACTTATATACAAACAAGATTCGTACAGATATATAGCACCACCGATACCGATGCTGGATTTACCAGCACAAGCATTCACTTAACAGGAGGTGTTTTGACGTACGTCTCTTTTCTTTTGTTCAATGAGTTTTCGAAATCATAATCGGATTGAGAGCACAAGTTTTTTCTAAGCTGTCCTTTTCCATCCCATACATTACCTATCTCTCAACGAGTTGGTCTACGCTATTTTACATAGGCACCGAATTTTCTGTGGTCTTACCTTAAATGCCTAATTCTCATACCTATTAGGGGTTAGTGGTTATGGTGCTTGACTGCTAACCCGCAGGTCGCGGCGGCCGCAATTCGATGCCCGTGTGCTTATATTTAAGTTTAATAACACCACGTGGTCGAAACTTCGGGAGCTCTCCATTACGGTCTCTATCATTATCATATCGTGGTTCTGTGGGACGCTAAACGCAACAATTATCATTAGCTCTTGAGGGTGCCGCCTGCATCGTGTTCCTATACTTATTCGCTGTTTGATATATAACCGCTTTTCTATTTTACTTAGTTATATTTGTTTTTCTTTTTCCTCTTCTCTAAATATTTTTACTGTTATTAATCACCAAGTAATCGGAGGTTAAGTGGTAATATAGTGTGAATAGCGGCGGTGTCCTGCGGCACACGTTTTTCTGGGCTGCAGATGTTCTCTCGTAAAAGAAAAAAAATGTTAAAAGATCGCGCATTGCTAAGTACGTCGCTAACGAACGCTTTACGCTAGCAGATCAGTAGAATATGAAAGTAACTGCAGTTTTATGTCACCTACGTAAAGACGATGCGTCGCAAAGAATGTCAATACCAGCTTCTCGCTGATGTACAGGCTGTTTCATACTTAGGGGAAATCTCGGAGCGCGTGGCATCGCGATGCGACTAGCGCTGCAATGGCGCGCCGGCAGCAGCTAGCGCGTGCGCAGACGCTTCGAGGGTGTACAGTTGTACATCTGCGCACGCGCAGATGTACAACTCTACACCCGCGTGGTTGCAGCGCTGGCCGCATCACGACGCCACGCGCTCCGAGATTTCCCCTAAGTGTGAAACAGCCTGTACACCTGTCCGGTGATCGGGGCGAAAAGCGTGATACGGTTACGGAGAAGGTAGAACTTAACAACGGCATTTGCACCACTGTGCGGAGGCTTCTTATTGAATTTCTTATGCTTAGATGGCATCCCGCTAGCTGTCGGCTCCACCTAATTACAAAAGCGGCAAGCAAAAACTGTTATCAGCGAAGTGTATAAGGAGCTGTCATGATATGCATCTAAAGCAACCCCAATAACTTGTTTCGGAACGAAAGTAAGATACCTTCAGCAAGTAGTACAAAACCTTTGAGATACGAAGAGCATAGGTCTGCAAACTCACACATGAGTCGACTCGCACAAACTCACTCAGACTCAGATCGAGCCGTGAGCCTGAGTCTGAGTGAGTCAGGCTGAGTATTATTTTCATGAGTCTGAGTCCTTGTGAGTCCGGTTGGCAAAACTTTCAGTGACTTCGAGTAAGAATGAGTCCGAATGAGAAATATTTTTGTGAGTCTGAATCCGAGTGAGCCCTAAGGGCGAAATGTATTTCATGCGTGAGTCTGAGTGATCTCCACATTTTTTTTTTGCCGACCTATAGTTCTGTCTACTCAATTTCAGCATCCCTATCAGCTTTGTAAAGACTCACGCTTATACTCACGTCTACTCACCCATACTTCAAAGCACTAGCTTTCATACGCAATCTCAATATTTATTGATCAGAGGCGTGAGTTACGGAGGGAAGTGAGGGGAGGGATGTTTGACCTCCCTCTGGCAAAATATTTCATGGGAAGTTCTTGATAAAATATCCCGTGTGAGTCATCTCTTTCGATAAAAATGCCCTTACTGCATTGTAACCATTCATAACTCATATTTGAAGGTATGAGATAAGGCGCCAAGTGGAACACTAGTTATATGAGATGTTGATGTTGAAGCGCATTGACACTGTTGTCGAAAAAGTTAATTATACGCTAATGGACTCATGAGTCGACTCATTCAGACTCACTCAGACACAGATTGAGCCGTGAGTGTGAGTCTGAGTGAGTCCGAATAAGGAAAATTTTCGTGAGTCTGAGTCCGAGTGAGCCCTAAAGGCAAAATATATTTCATGTGTGAGTCTGAGTGAGCTCCACATTTTTTGCCGACCTATGACTAACAGACATTTCATGCAAATGAAACAAAAATGGTCACAGTTAATAATGTTTCAAGCGAACATTTTTGTGCATTGGCGTTTAGTGCTACATTACCGTATATACAGATATACAATAACGAATTTCCGAATGTATCGAAGTATCTTAAGATACAATTGGAATGTATCGTATCGGATACAATCGGCGTTATGGTATCTTGTATCTGTATCTCAAATACTTCTTGCCTGAGTATCTTGTATCGTATCGCGATACAATTTCAAAGTATCTTTGCCCAGCCCTGTCTGTAGTAATTATTATTGCGATAGCAATTATATGGACAGTCTCGGCTAGAAAATGTCCGTCCCCGTCTCCGTCATTCACTGTATATGTATAAGTATGTATATATATAGAAAGGCCTATAAGAAAAATAATTAAGAAATTCTTTCCGACGCGCGGAATCGAACGGGCGACCTCTCGCTTTGCAGCCCGCCGCGTTAGACGCTAGGCCACGACAGCACCGTCTCTCAGCCTGCTAACGGCGAGCTATTTATATATACCATGTACTTCAGCATGCTTTCTTAGTGGCCACATAGATGGCGCGACGTGCGCGCGTGTTGCGCGCTTTAAAGATCGTCGCCCCGCCCCTGCGAACGCCGTTGCTGTTCGCTCTACAGGGCGTCGTCGCTTTCGTGCGCTTACCTCAAGGAAAGAAGGGGCGGCCGGTGAGGTGCTTCGCTTCGCTCGCTGCAGCGGCCGCGTTTGCGAAAGGAGCGCGCTCTTCGAACAGAAATAAGTAACAACTGTGACAATTAGTTCACGCTCGTCTTGTGTGTACCTGTTCGTTTGTTTCGTGCGTCCTGCTTTATGTCGGAGCAGTGCGCTTCAAGTGTGGAGCTGTGACGCATTAGTTCGCGCTCGTCCTGTGTGCGTTCTTTTCGTGCGTCCTTTGGGCTCGAGCGACGCGCTGGCAATTTCGAGCTGCTTTGCGTTCTTGGCGTTACATTACAATTTATTGCTATCGCAATCATTGCTTCGCCGTTGCGGCGAAACTGTGACTTTTTATATAAATGACAAGCAATAAAGTGGACGCAAAGATAACTTGCCGCCGGCAGGGACCGAGCCTGCAACCTTCGAATTACGAGTCCGATGCTGAATTGATAGAGCATCGGACGCGTAATTTGAAGGTTGCATGTTCGGTCCCTGCCGACGGCAAGTTATGTTTTCGTCCACTTTACTTTCTTCACATTTATATAATAACTACTATAAATAACATCCCCTATACTTTCGTTGCCATTATTGTCTGTTAGTTCTCATTAATATTGTACATAACAAAAAAACTAGCCCTTAAATTTCTTCTTCTTTCCCTCCTCAAGTATAGGTTGCTCACGCAATCGTTACGTTTATGCTAAGTGAAAAGAGTCCTTCGTAAAGATAATAATCTAAAGAATTTGGTATATGCATCTCACTACCGTTTGCTGCAAAGTCTGACGGAACAATATAAAACAGATAAAAGCTGCGCAACGACCCCTCCCTACAGCTACAAAATTTCTATCCACGAAATTTCGAATCCCTTCCTCCATTAGGCATTCTTTGCACGATAGTGTGTAGTATAAAAAGCGCCGTTGGCCAAACTAGGGTCAGGTGCTTATGCTGGTACGTCTAGGTTGCGCCCGCAAATTGAGTACTGGTAAATTAAACATCGCTTCACATATTTAGGCACATTCTTCCGGACTCGACGCTCTCTAAAGGGTTTGAAATACAAGCGGGTGTGCAAGGCAGTTTGTCTTGCGTGCCATTCGCAGCTGCTGACGTTTATATCGTCAGGCTTTCTAGGACTCCTGCTCTATGTAAACGGAAGAGAATGTTCGCGAAAAAACACCTTGTAAGAAGTATCCCACAAGCGTAGTCCTGATAGGATGCTTTTCGTCGCGCTTTACCGTATCCTTTGATATGTTTGTCTAACATAAACAAAAGTATGAAAAAAAACGCCAGGCCTGCGCGGAAAGCGCAGCACAGACACAGCGAAAGCTGGAACAGCAGCGTTTCTAGAGGCCGTTGTAAACTCTCTTGGGTCTACTAGTACACGTACACTAGCAAGGTACCCACTACGCCATAAATCACAATATGTGTGAAGTTTAGACGCACGTACAACGCCATTATTCGTCATTCTGCGCAGAAGCAAGGTTCCAGCTACACGTCTGTAAGGCATTATGTGCACTTTGTTTACGTGACGACTGATGACGATGAAGAATTGTGGCTCAGCTCTTTGTAATGGGTTGGAAGCTTTAAACGACTCACCAGTTACGTAATTTGTATTGCGTGACGCCCGGTCGCTATTTCACTTTCCCACCATGCAATATAACATACGTTGACGTGAGAAAGAGAGACAGAGAGAGGGGGGAAGAACTTTATTGAGACCCTGAGAAAATGGATGATGGGCTTATGGGCTTCCTTGGCAACTAATGCAAGTGAACTTGCGAGGAATCCACTACGCTATAAATCATCATAATTTCTGTGAAGTAGGGAAGCAGCCACTATGCCATTTTTCGTCATTCAACGGAGATCCGTAGTACCTGCTAAAAGCATGTAAGGCACACTTTCTTGGTGTTGTGCCTGATGACGATGAGGAATTATTGCAGAGCCCTTTGTAATGGGTTGGAAGCATCCAACAGCCCACTTGTTGCGCAATTCGCATTGTGTGACGCCTGGTTACAGAATTCGCGTTGTGCTACGCTTGGTGCTTAATTTACTTTTCTACCGCACTAAATTACATATGTTAATGTGATTCCTTCCGCACATGAAGCCTGTATAGCGTGTTTTTGCAACGCAGTTTCAAGCACCGGCGTGGCCCTGAGGTAGAACACTGGGCTCCCACGCAGAGGGCCCAGGTTCGAACCCCGTTCCATCCTGAAAATTTTCTCTTATTTCGTTTTTTTTTCTTATTTCGAGCGATAGTGGTTACGGACACCGGCGGCGACGGCGGCGGCGGACAACTACGGCGCCGAAAACGGCCGCTGAAATGATCTCATAACAGCTTTCGCTGTAAAAAAATGCTGAAACAGCCTTCTTAAGGAGCCGTAGAAGACCGGAACTTTCAACAAACACCCTGAAGACCTATATACCTGGCTTCAAATTAGCAGCATGAGAGCAGCTGCACTGCTTTGGGTTGCCTGCGTACTACCCGGAACTCAGCCCACCGACATCAAACGCTAATCCCGGTGCGTAGGCTTCGTGGCATCCTTTCGAGCTTCCCTTCTCTTTTTCACCCCTTGCTTGAAAGTATTGGACAAGCAACTTTCAGCGTAGCCCGTAGCTCTATGCTTTTTTTTTTGTGCTGAATTTGTTCTTGCGCGAATTGCAGCGTAACAAAACCTCGCGACAACTGGTCGCTGTTTCTGCCATCACTAAAATGTGCCGGATGTATGGTGTTTAGCTATCGCGCAAAACTATTTCGGAACGAGTGGCACAATCCCAGAAGGTAGGCGATGAATTCGTTACATTCTTCTTAACTTTTATTTGGCCAGCAAATTACGAAGAATGCTGCTTGAGAACAAAATGTTCAACTATGTTGCTCGTAGTCGGATATACTGTATGTTGTTAAATCAACATGTCGACAGGTCTGCACTTCGAGCGTAATATTCCTTCGAAATCAAAAATGGCCAACAAAAATCACACTCAGCATAATCATCGAATTCTACAGAATTTAGGCACCTGAACGCTTTCAGGTGAAATCGCTGACGAAGCATACTTGTGTTGTCGGGGTGCCCGCCTTCGACTTCGTGGTTCATACAATGGACGCAATGAATGAACGCAGTGAAAAACATCTAAATAAAATCAAGTTTTGTACAACTTCTCTTGCAAAAAAGAGGGGCGGGGGTTCCCAATGTGTGTTCTTTTTAATATATACAGAGGACACTTTTGCTGCCCTCGACCTTCGGCTGCGTCGTTGGTTTATCAGAGACATTTAAATAGTTTTTGTAACTTGAACGAATTGTTGACTTCTTTACAACCTTTGACTCATATTTACTAATGGCCGAGGGTAATCGCTGTTTAGAGCTACGAAATACGTTTCTACAGTACGAAACTCATTACACATTCATGAGAGTGGTGTTTCCGAATGTGTGTAAAACGTGCCGCCTAAATAAAAATGATATCACTACATTTGCGTGTGTACTACAACACAACACGAAAACTGCTGCTTTTGCTAAGAAGCTGGTATGTTAGCCTAGCCAAGCAAGATCGCATATCACCTGGTAAACCGAAAACGAATTCATCGTCAACTAGAAGCACAAGAACTAGAAGCGCAAGTTTGTACAAATATAAATGTCATTCTCTAGAGACTCTAAATTTCCATCATGTGTCTGCTCAATTGGTGATCTGACGAAAGAAGCTGACCACAATTATCTCAGCATTGATTTGAAAATTCTTCTATATCTTACCCGCGGCAGTAGAGACGGAGGCCGCACCCGCCAACTACTCAGCCATACTTCAATACTGTAGACTCGAGTTCCGGGTTCATCCTCCATGTCACCCAAAACGGGCCAAAGGAGAAAGCGTGATCTTGAGACACCTGCAAAGAAACACACATTCATGGAACGTTCATGCACCACTTCCACGCGACGCGACGCTCCACAGCTACATTTGCCTGCTCTGCAACTTACCGGACACACTGTCACACTTGCTCTTAAGATACCCGTGTCAAGCAACCCGCCATATGTAGCCGGACACGGATGTGAGCCAAGCATGACAAATGAAATAAGACCACGGAATCGAAGCGTGGGTAGCCAAGCTCGCCCTCACGGACCTGAAAGATCAGCGACAGTTTCTCGCAAGGGCTAGGATAGTAGAAAAAGCCAGAGGGTTCCTGGACTAGGCAGCCCTACCTTCACAGGCTGATACCGGGTAACGCTCGGAACACCTTTTCGAAAAATAAATGTTTCTGTTTTTCTATAGGAAGACAGAGAGATTCCGCGAATATTCTAAAGCGGTTGATCAGAAAAATACAAAAAGAAGAGCTTCCCCTACACCATAATGAGACTGCAAGCCCTATCAGAGAAGTTAAAAAAAAAAAGGAAGAAGGCGAGACTTCCTTCTAATTTTTTCACTGCCAAACCGCCTCTTCTAGCCCTCGCTCGGAGGAAGAGCGATTTTTTCACTCCTCATTTCAAGAAGCACATTTTGAACTTACCCACTAAAGCACCGAGTTAACGAAATGGTCTGTAGTGAAAATAGACACAGCGCAGTTGAGCAAACTTTTTTTTTCAAGTAGCAGCCGAGATGGGCGGCACAGAAACACGAATGCCATAGCAAATAAAATTAGGGCGACTGGTTACTGAAAAGAAGCTGATATATCCAGCTGCTCAGTAATCTCTTTTTGTGCTCTTGCGTTTCTCACCTGTCATAAGAAATTTTTTTTTTAATTCCATGAAAATTCAGATGCACAGGACTGGAAGGGGCACCCTTTTCTATTGCTAATGAGTCCCTGAATTTGTATACTTATGTAGATTATCTGTACTCCAAGCTAAAAATAAAGAAGCCTGTTCGAGTCTTTGAAAGATCTCTGGAAGACGTAGAACAAATCTTAAGCTAAAGTTGAAGGAGAGAAACAAGACAGTGGAACGAAAATCTGCATTTGAAGGATCTGTCTATTATGAACGCTGAAGTATACTTTAACAATACTTTTTTGTAAGCACTTACGTTGTCAAATCGGGCTTCGTTTCACTCCTTGTCACGTAAAATGAAGAACGTTTCACTAGTGACTTCCATGCACGCAGCTGAGTTCAATGTCTCTTTAGTTTAACCCCCTCTTTTTTTTTTTTTGGAAACGTTCTGACAACACATGCAATACCTACCTCGCTGGACACCGACGAATAACTTTACCATAAGAACAATTATCCGCTTGGATAGGTTCAGCTTGCTCTGTTTACTAAGACACTATCATTATATCCTCACCATAGGCCTGTAGGAAACACCAAGAATGTTCTACTGTCTTATTTTATCTTACGCTTTACGAGAGCTGTAAAATATTCAACCTTGAGTAACAACTCAGAAAGTCCCTATTATATGCTTTTCGTGTTACTTGAGCTACTGATATATTAAACACCTTATATCTATCGTATTTTTCGCATAACCAATAAATTACACATACTTTACAAACAGACATCATTGTAGAAGAGGACACAGATCAGCTACAAGCGTGTATGTTTAGAAACTGCAGCACCTCATAAAAACGTATATTTTAAGATATCTCCGGCGAAAAAAGCTTGCTGCGTTCTCGAAAAACTTGCATGGTGTCACACATTTGTATACAAGCAGCAAAGCTACGCTGCGGAGAATATGACTGTTTTGCTAAACAAAATTTCTGGTGTTCTCAATAAGTGCTACCGAACCAAAAATTCAAACAACACAATACCATCAAGTGTCGCATAGGGTGAGGTGTTTTAGGTCATAAAAAATTAAATATATTTAGCAAAAATTTGGTTGGGGACTTTAATTGACGAACTTTACTTGGGGACACAGCAGGCTCTAATAATTTTCGTCGTCTACGGCATGACTGGAATAATGTGCTCAGGAGAGATCATTCGTTAGTAAGCCCAAATTTAGTAATGTGTTCACTCACTCACTCACTCACTCACTCACTCACTCACTCACTCACTCACTCACTCACTCACTCACTCACTCACTCACTCACTCACTCACTCACTCACTCACTCACTCACTCACTCACTCACTCACTCACTCACTCAATCAATCAATCAATCAATCAATCAATCAATCAATCAATCAATCAATCAATCAATCAATCAATCAATCAATCAATCAATCAATCAATCAATCAATACAAAATAATATTGACATAATTTGTTCTTGCTCCAGTTGGTTCTCACAGTCATCCGCAAGAATAATAGCGCCTGTCTTTCACTTCATTTTATTGGTAAATAAGGAGAATGGAACCCCAAAGAAATTCTGAACGGCATACAAAATCTTTCAAGTGGACATAAGGATACCAAGAATACTTGCAGCAGGACGTGGCCATTTATAGAACCAGAAGTTCGTTCGCGACCACACAAACACAGCAGCGCTCGAAGTCAATGGCGTGATGACGTGAACGAGGGGTCTGTGGATTACAGTCGATATAATGGACGGTTATTGCAAGAGCAGCACTGCGCGAAACGGATATTAAATTGCCTCAACACATAACGACATACCTGAATCCCTTCTACACATAGAGCCCGCAATGGTAGAGCTTAAAGTAGCAGACATATAATCGCCTCACACATATTTCACAATAGCGCGTGCGACCACGCGCTGTTTCCATTGCAATGAACGTTTATTAAGGTCAATGCCTTCGATGCCTTAGATGCCTCATCAAACGCGAAAATTGTTCGCCGTCCCGCGTCGGCATCCCGCGTCGGCGGCGTCAACACGAGTGATGCAAAAAATCATCATCACGTGATGACGTCCCCATATGACGTCATCATAACGCCACAGGGCCCTGAAATTTGTGACGCCATCATGACGTAACTGTGACGTCATCACGTGACTTCGTTCGATGCGACACTGCCTTTGCGCATGACATCGCTGCTTGGTCAAAGAGCGCCGATCGCGAAGGCAGTGCGAAACAAGGTGAGTTGCAGGAAGCTTACAGTGCCTCCAATCCTGGAGGCCTTTCAAAACCACGCTAGTTGCAGAAAGCTTTCGGAGGGGGGCGCGGGAGGTTCAATATATTGATTTTGATGAAAAAGAAGAACCAGGTGGCTTTCGCCCTCGAGTCAAACTGAGGCGGTTGCATAAGGGACCCTGTGGGATTTTTCGAGTGTCCAGGCGGCAGGAAAACCCGCGGGGACTTCGATGGCGGAAATCAAGCAAAACGATCGCCAATCACATCTAACACATCTAACCCATTGCTGCCTACTTTAAAAGCGCGTGCATGTTAGTAAGTTTCGACTGACACGTGTGGGGAGTTTTGGGCAGCTACTACGCAACCGCACAGAAACTTTGCTCGACAGGTAAAGCGGTCTGACCACTGCACCACGCGCGCCCTGAATATTTGATTCGTGGGTCACTGAGTTTTAAAGCCTCCTGTCGGCGTCACCGTTTTCCCCAGCGTAGTTATTCTGAAACGAACGGGGACACGTTAGCACTGTTTTCAGCATTTGCATACAAGAAAAAAAACGCTATGCCTGCTTTTGTTTTAGAAAGAAAGAGAGGGCACAGAGAAATGAAATATAAAGGCAAGGAGGTTAACTATTCTGAATGCGTTGGCTACTTTTTTGGGGGAATGGAAAAGAGGAATGAATGTTATGAAGGTAGGAATTGTCAGGAATTACACGCCACGATTACAGCCAAAGGTGCTCCTGTAGCTTCATTCATACATTCATTTCTTGCAAATCCTACTTCACAACTTACCCAGTTCTATTTTCGAAGTGCTTTCGAGCTGATATTTCCTTTGCCTATATTATGTATTTCCCAAACATTTATTTTTTTTCCTAAGTCTCAACGTTCATGACATTCCGACTGCTGTCTTCAACATTAGCGTCTAAGGCTATACATTAGGCTAATGTAATTCAATATAGTCAAGGTAATTTTAAATGCGAAGCATTTCTCAGCGAACCTTTGGCACTGTAGGCATCTATCTATCTATCTATCTATCTATCTATCTATCTATCTATCTATCTATCTATCTATCTATCTATCTATCTATCTATCTATCTATCTATCTATCTATCTATCTATCTATCTATCTATCTATCTATCTATCTATCTATCTATCTATCTATCTATCTATCTATCTATCTATCTATCTATCTATCTATCTATCTATCTATCTATCTATCTATCTATCTATCTATCTATCTATCTATCTATCTATCTATCTATCTATCTATCTATCTATCTATCTATCTATCTATCTTACGAAGTAGCAGAGAACAGATAGAGTTTCCGTTAAGAACATAAGGTGAACCATAAAAAGCAGCACGTACTCTGCCATGTGAGAGCTATGTCCCCCTGACACCGCAAAGGTACATGTAAACTTCAAAGTAGTGTCGCAGCTGCGCTATATAAACTTGTTTATATGGTGAAAGCAGTGTAACAATCTTCAGGTGCACCGGCAATGGAACCAGCCTAAATCGGAACTGCCAACTTAGGCTACCTTGAAAAGCCTGCGTTGCTTGTCTGGTTCAATCTCTTTATTTCTTCGGAATATAAAGCTAGCACCACAGGTAATTTTAAAGGTAAAATGAAATTTCAACATTATCTATCAGCCGTCTCTAATCATTTAAAATAGTATCTCGCTGCGAGGTGCACTCATGCTGGAATCTATGTTCACGGTTGAATGGCAGTATGCACCAAACACATAGACACCAAACACATAGACACCGTGAAGTGAAACGAGCGCATAACTGCCAACTGTTTATTTATTGTCTTTTTTTTTTGAAAGACAGAACGTATAAGCACTACGTATCTCATTTGTGCATGTGCAAAACGAATCATGACTTTTTTAAAAAACCACGACAGATAACAAAAGTTAACGCAGAATTCAAGAACGGAAATTCTTCGGCACTGATTACAACGGGTGGTTCACTAAAGTACCCTGTCTGCGTAGTTTTCGATGAGGAAGGCTTCAGTTCCATTTCGCGTGTTAGCTTACTTATGTGATAAAACCAAACAGCTGTGCTAGGAAAGGGACGACTACATTGACATAATTTACAGAGGTTAAATAAGCGTGACCACTTTTGTCTACCGAGAATATGTAGGTGTTCGTTCAGGAGGGCGTTAACACATCAACCAGTTGGTCCCATGTGTACCTTTACACCAATTGAAGGGAGCATTACACATGTTCGTCATTTTATCGACCTATGGTGTACTTTTTAGGCAGTCCTGCTTTGAAAAAGTTATGATAACTTCGAAAGAGTACGCTTTTGTGAGCACGCTTGAGTGAACGGTATCGCGATGTGTCAAAACATCCTGTACTTAAAACGCACCCCTTGCCATTGCGTTCATATGGTCCACATCATGGGATGATGATGTGTCGTGAAACAAATCTGCGGCCGAAATTCGGAGTAATTATGTTGGTGCTAAGCATTGCGGGAATCGCTGTAGCCGTAAAGAGCGACGCGGGCTCTGCGTGGAGCGTCTAAAGGCGAGAGATTTTTGCAGTTCAAAGAGGAGGCTTAGTCGTAAAGAACGTACATGACCTTGCTTGGTGGGTTGTTCCTCTGTTAATTGACGGAAAGGGCCTCTAAAAGGGCGGTTAAAGCGTGTAATCACCTCTTCTTTGTTCGAACATGAATCCGTACTGGCCATGCCGCGTGGCACGCACCCAAGAGTGACTCGTCGTGTTTGTACAAAGGTTGTCCCAAGTATGATTGGGACTCAGATGTAAGTGTATGAGACAGAACCTCGGTGCGGTGGATATGTACATATGTACACACACGGTGTGCGTTTCTATCCAGCGACTGAGCCAGTAGTATGACTACGCTGAAATCACCGCTCGCACACTGCGTGCACATCCGTTGTGTGTGCCGCCATTGTAAGATCGCTATACTATTGCGTGACGAGTATAGCCCGCATGTTTGCCCTTAATATCATACAACGGAGTAGCCTCACGATAAGCTATCTCTCTTATCGTGTCGCTTCAATTTCAGAGTTATCTTATTCGTATTTTTTTATTAACGGTTGGTGCCTAAACAAAATGCGACCACGCCACTTCGACTGTGCATCGCAGTCTATCGTTTTCGTGAGCTGTCATCACACGGCGATTATAGACAATAAAGGAAAACCACCTTGTCGATATTTTTTATTGAAATAAAAAATATATGGAGATGTCGCCACTGCTTGATGACCGGTACCCCTTTCCACTTTTGTTGTTAGGGTATAAAAGTTCAGAAACAATTATATATATATACATTTATAAGTGCTTTCACTAGAGTCTCCTCAATAATCATCACAACTATTGGTTTCTTCAAAAAAACATTGGTGCGCTTTCATTGCTTTTCGGTTTACCCTAGACGATACCTGTTCGTGCAGCATTCTCAACGCCGGTCCTTTATCACTGAATGTTATCGGAACACTGCCATTAGCGGGAACATCTTCTCTCTCAGTGTGTCTTTCTCTTCTTCGATCGATCGAATAATTTCACCCTGTGGGCTTCCTCCCTGACATCGCTTACTGTCTGAAAATAGCACCGTAATGAAAGGCTTTTTTATTTCATCCTTGTTTAGAAGGTTAATGCGTATAAAATTGATTCTGTCTGTGATTACTGACTGCGCAAGACAAAAAAATAAAACGATGGGTCCTTCGGTAGGGCATTATTTAGCAGCAAATGGGATGTGATTGTTGAAAATCAATCAATGCCATCTTTGTAAATGTCATAAATCCACGCACTACATCAATAAAAACATGATATTTTGCAACTAACCATTTATGTTGAGCCGGGTATAGGCTGAAAATAGTTTTCCGCCTTGTTCTTCGTAATGAACGATTAGGCCTTTAAATTTTATTCGAGGCTTCATTGCATTATCCTGAAAGAATCTTTCAGCTTCGACAGACAGAGAGCCTCAAAGTATTTTAGTGCGCGCTCTTATTATAGAAAACACAAAGTTTTCGTGCTCCTTTGTGCGGGGAAAGGTGAAAAGAAGTCGCGGACCATTCAAATGAGGATTATGCTAGTTATTGAAGGAACTCCAAGCATTCATATACCTAAAACATCGTATATAGTACAATGCTTCGCTTTGCATTTGAACACGCGAATTGTGTTAGAGAAAGTAGCTGACAATTTGGAGTACAATCTTCTCTACTAGAGGAGAGCACTGAGCCGTGCCTAAATGTGTAGAACAAAAATGTTAGCGCATATCTGACATCCATTTATCTTGTTTTCTTTTTAACATTCGTCAAGTAAGGCCGGGATAACGTTCTACCGGTGTTATAAGACATGCATTATAAGAACAGTAACCGGAATTGGCAGCATTATGTTTGAATGCATTTCGTACTGTAATTTCCGTTTCGGCGAATACGAAAGTGTTTATTTTATTTCTGTGATGATAAAATTGGCATCGCATGACCTTCTTTTATTCGTTTCCTTGTCCCGTTTCAGAGGGAAGGTTTCTGTTTATTATTCTAATTTTACCGCGATAGCCTTAAAGACCCTGGGTCGCGAAATTTCCATTGTCGGTGCCGGCGTAGTTTGTTGTGAGCGAAAACTCATGGTAGTCCGTGAACAATAAATCCCCTTGGATGTAAATATTAAAAACAATCGGCAGATCCCACGCCTTGCGGGAATCAGTCTCAAGCAAAGTAGTCAGCGAGTACTTTTATGCTGTGTGTTATGGCTTTGATCCAAGCGCTACGAGGTGTATAGATGTCTTTTTGTAAGTGTAGCAGCTGTGTGCACAGCGTGGCCTTACCAGGCACGTCGAAAACACTGGCGAAAGCGCAACTTGTGGTGTGACGTAGCGTCAGCACTCACGTTAGAGCGCATACGCCTGTATTATCGAAACGAAGTGCACTTTACGGTGCAATGATGTGAATATCTTAACTGTCGTTACATATCAATAACTCAGGGGTCGAGCAACGCTTCGAAATAGCTTGCTCAATTATAGGAATACAAATGTAATGTTTATTACGCTGCTCTAAAAGCGGAGCTAACACTGGAACCACATACGTTAACCTGATATGAGGCCTGTATCACAGGAGTACATAAGTAGTGTTTATTGTTTTAGATGCGAAGTATCTTAAGGCGGAGCTCAATCCGGTGGCGGTGGTGTGCGGCGTGACCACCCTTACTGCGCATGCGCATACCCTCTCCACACACCTCCTCTCCACTCACCCTCGCGCCTCCCCCTCACCACTTCCCTCTCCCCTTCCCCTCTGCACTTTCCCTCTCCCCTACCCCTCTCCAATTTCCCTCTCCACATTCCCTCTCCCTCCCATACCCCTCTCCCCTCCCCCTTTCCATAGAGTTTCCTACAATACTTAATAGAGGGAACTCTGGCGCTAGTGTCTATGGGAGCTGCAATCAGCGCTTCAGCCAGCATGGGAATCATGGGTAGTACACGGATTTGTCTAAACTTCGTTCTTTCGGCTCCGTTTGGCTCCGCGTCTCCTGCATCCGCTTTGTCGCAAAACGAAGTTCAGCAAAAGTCAGCAGTTCCACTTCACCACTTTAACTTCTTTAGCCTCACTGATTCAAATCTGGTCACGAAATTCACAACGATCCATTCTTTTATCCGAAAGAAACCAAAACATAGCAATAAACAAAGCCACAAGTGCGTTCGAAGCCCACAAGCTCGAAGACTAGGCAAATCCGTGTACTACCCATCGTTCCCATGGTGGCTGAACGATCGCAGCGCCAGAGTTCCCTCTAGGTCATTTTAGGAAACTCTATGCCCCTTTCCACTCTTCCTCTGAAACGCGGTCTGGACATGCCGAAATTCTCTCCTGCGCAACGCCGCGATGAGCTCGAGCGCATGCGCGTCCCCTCCTCTTCTCTCTCCTCTTCTACGCTGCCCCCCTCTCGCCCGTCTGTCGACCGCGTTCCCTGCTCGCCCTGTGAGAATGAACGGCCAGGCTAGATGGAAGATAGATACGACGCGCGTAGCGTCCCTCTTCGCGTTCCACGACGCGAGGTCGGTAGCATGCACAACGAACGCCAACGGAACGCGATCGTGCAAGTGTTCCGGCTTCGCATCGCCTCATGGTCCCCTTTAGCGGGAGATGGTGTAATTTTTTAGGGGCGAAGCTCCTTAAGGCGGCACCCGTTCGTCCCTCGTAGTAGTGCGTAACCAGTCGTAATGCTAGTACCAGATCTTGACCTCCAAGGTGGTGCCGGTGGGAGATTTTTCCTGTGCGTTGTTCAACAATAAAAAATTCGCAGCGTGCGCGTTAACTAAAAGCCGAATTCTTCTGTCTCTCATTCCCCATTAGCAGCCATTGGCATGTTCCAGTAGGAAACGTTAGTAGAAGTAGAAGTGTAAGTGTTAGCTAAAAGCCGACTTCTCTCTCTCATTCCCATTAGCAGCCATTGTTTACCTCCAAGGTAGTGCCTGGTGAGATTTCTCCTGTGCGTGATTAAACAATAAAAATTTTGTTCAAAACGCCGTTGATTGATGAAATAAACCAACGAAAGACGCCAGATGTTTTCTAAAAGCAAAACGAAAGAACGCCAGATGTTCCTAAAGCAAAACGAAAAGACGCCAGCTGCTTAACGAAAGACGCCAGATGTTTTCTAAAGCAATGGTTTTCTAAACAATGAAAATTCACAGCGTACATGTAAAATTAAAGTGAGCTGCAAGTCGTCATAACTCATCGAACCTTTAGTATAAACGCGCCCGATCTCACGTCGGTGATGATGTACTGGGCAGAATTCACGGAAGATTCACGGTTTACCGATGAACCTCCGCAGCTTCGCCCACTCATCATCATTCACTCCGTGGATATGCTGTGATTTTTTCTTATAAAGTTAGATAGCGAGCACCACAACCACAATTGACGTTGCGCCGCCATTACGCCTGCATAGGCTGTTTTTCCAAAGCAGTTTCTAGACCTGGCGTGGCTATGTCGCCCGCTAAGGGGGGAGTGAGCGCCGTCTCCGAATCAAAATAAAGTTTTTTGCCTGCCTGTAGTATAGCTGACTGCCACGCAGAATGCTTGGATTCGATTCTTGCTGGGATCCTTATTTTTATTCTTTGCATTCGTTAGGTCAAGGCTGCTGATGTCGGTTTTTCTTAACGCTCTCGCATTTAAATTACCAATGTCTGTTCTCGCCGTTCCTGGCCTGATATAAACTGTCAATCATCTGTGCCGCATACGCCTACACCGAGGCCCGTGGTAAACGGGTATGTGCCACACGTGTCTGAAGGAAAGTATTTGAAGACGTACGTGACAGGATTTTCCCGTTATTCATGTCAAGACCCCACAGTCATATTCCTCAAATCCTCTTACCTTCTCAAGGTAATTTTGGTGTACACAATGTTAAGGAGGCCATCACGAGAGCACCCATACCACCTTGGTAGATAGATAGATAGATAGATAGATAGATAGATAGATAGATAGATAGATAGATAGATAGATAGATAGATAGATAGATAGATAGATAGATAGATAGATAGATAGATAGATAGATAGATAGATAGATAGATAGATAGATAGATAGATAGATAGATAGATAGATAGATAGATAGATAGATAGATAGATAGATAGATAGATAGATAGATAGATAGATAGATAGATAGATAGAGAGCAAAGGACAGCAAAGGACAGCTTTGATGTTCTTGCATATATCCGTGCCGCGCCACGGTGGTCTAGTGGTTACGGCGCTCGACTGCTGATCCGAATGTCGCGGGATCGAATCCCGGCCGCGGCGGCTCCATTTTTGATGGAGGTTAAAATGCTTGAGGCCCGTTCACTTATATTTAGGTGCACGTTAAAGAACCCCGGGTCGTTGAAATTTCCGGAGCCCTCCACTACGGCGTCTCTGATAATCATATCGTGGTTTTGGGACGTTAAAGACCAGATATTATTATATTGTATATATCCGCTGTACCGGATGGCGAGCAACAACGCGGCTGGGAGAAAATGTTTCCCCAGAAAGAAGATTATATCTTACAAGGGCTCGCACGTCCGAGCTGATTGGTAATCGCCAGCTGGCACTTATGTTCCAGCTGTTGGTACCATCTTTGTGGCAGCAATAAGTCGTGAAGCTTTTCGTGGATTCATCTATATTGATTACGGTTACGCGTAGTATTACGATGACAGCACACCGTTGGATTCGAGGCAATTACAACCGTCTAATAAATTGCCCGTTGGAGAGTGCACTCTATCTAGTTCATTCGTCTTCTGTGCAACGCGAGTACTCATTTATCAGGTGGTTTGGCGTTCATTCCTTACCATAGAGGATATAGTTTTCTGCTTACCTTACCGTGAAGAGTCACATGACAAAACAACCGGAAGATTGCGCACCGATACAGAATCAATACACACAATGCGGATGTGGTGGGGGTAAACAATGCTGTACCGTTTACTTTTTTCTGCGGATCAATCTTTTGTTTCTTTCTTTTCTGTTTGTTGTTTCGGCTGTTCCATTCCTTAGTTTATCTGTCCTTAGGTTGAAATAAACAAATATTTTAGCGCTGCAGCCATCGCTTAGTTTGCAGTTGGGAGTAGATGTGGGCTCTCCAGCCTGGCGCCTCACAGACGGCAAAGCAGGGATATCCAATGCGAACCTTATCTCCTATTACCGTGTTTTTTTCAGTTGGCTCGATGATATGTGCACAGGCTTACTTTCGGAAAGTTTCTGCGGATCTCCGTTTCCTTATATTCTCAAATGCACGCTTTGTCCTAAGGAGAGATGATTTACTATTGCCATGTTTCATCTTATCTGCCATTGGATAATATCAATAGCAATTGGTAAGAAGGCTGAGCAAGCTTTACCAAATTCGCTGTGTGACTCCAAGTCGTAATGGGGTCGACCGTGTTTGATCGTGTTGGACTGTCGCCTTGTGTTGTTTTTTATACAGCTTGCGATGGAGGGCAATTACCAGAATAACATAATATTCAGCTAGAGATGTCCACGGGTGAACGACGTCTCCTACCTTTGTAAAGCCATTTATGTTGGAGCGAGGAGTACGCAGTGCACTATGGATTTAAATAGACGTAAATTATCACCGAATACTTGCCATGTTCTTATTGTTTGTTATGTTAGAGGGCACCTTACCTAACACTAGAATTTCTAAATTAATCAGGACTCCCAAAATTGCGTCCCTCACAGTCCACGCGTTACTCGATGAAGCCGGACTCCATGACTCGGATTTTACAGCGAAAGCTCTTATGAGATCATTTCAGCGGCCGTTTCTAGCGCCGTAGTTGTCCACCGCCGCCGCCGCCGGTGTCGGTAACCACTATCGCTCGAAATAAGAAAAAAATTCCAGGATGGAACGAGGTTCGAACCTGGGCCCTCTGCGTGGAACCCAGTATTCAACCTCAGAGCCATGCCGGTGCTTGAAACTGCTTTGCAAAAAGGTCCTATACAGGCTTCATGTCGAGAAGGAACCACATTAACATATGCAATGTAGCGTGGTAGAAGAGCAAAATAAGCACCAAGCGTCGCACAACGCGAATTCTGTAACCGGGCGTCACACAATACGAATTGCGCAACGAGTAGGTTGTTGAATGCTTTCAACCCATTAGAAAGAGCTCGGCCATAATGCCTCATCGTCATAAGGCACAGTATCAACAAAGCGCATAATGCCTTACATGCGTTTAGCAGGTACCACGGCTCTCCGTAGAATGACGAAAAATGACATAGTGTCTGCTTCCTTACTTCTCAAAAATTACAATAATTTATAGCGTAGTGGGTTCCTCGCAAGTGCACTTGTATTGGTTGCCAAGGAAGCCCATAAGCGCATGATCCATTTCCTCTGGGTCTCAGTAAAGTTCTTCGCACCCCCCTCCCTCTCTATCCCACGTCAACATATGTTATACAGCATGGCGGGAGAGGGAAATAGCGACCGGACGTCACCCAATGCAAATTGCATAACTGGTGGGCCGTTTAAAGCTTCCAACCCATTACAAAGGGCTGAGCCATAATTCTTCATCGTCATTAGTCGTCGCTTAAACAAAGTGCACATAATGCCTTACAGACGTGTAGCTGGTGCCTCGCTTCTCCGCAGAATGACGAATAATGGCTTAGTAGGTGCTTCCCAACTTCACAAAATTTGTGATTTATGGCGTAGTGGGTACCTTGCTTGCATTTATGGCGCAGTGGGTACTTGTATTAGTAGCCCCAAGAGAGCTTACAACGGGCTCTAGAAACGCCGCTCTTACAGCTTTCGCGGTGACTGCTGCGGTTTCAGCGCAGGTTTTTGATCTGGCGACGCTCCCTATCATACCTTGGTGACACAGTACCAATACTGGTTGTACTTGTGCGGATATTCTAAGAGTGTGAAGTAATACGCAGTGCCAGTTTTCTGTTCTGAAGTTATCCTGTAGTAAGAGGCTCAATAAATTGAAATCGGGTCACGACTTACCACATTTAAACTCTGAACTACGAACCGCGTTTTTTTACTTGAAATAACTTGTGTGGGACAGCTCGCACTCATAAAAAATGGCAGTTTGATATGAATAAAAACGTCTCTGCATAAATGTAGAATAATAAATATTCTAAATATATATGTGTGTATGTGTCTGTGTATGTGGCACAGAGAGAGAGAGAGAGAAACTCCAGTGATATTCCTAGTACGACAGCTTCTGTCCACTGTACCCGTGCCCTGACTTAGTGGCAGGATAATTTTCTATGTGTATGCTATCACTGCACTGTGTACTTATTTGACAGATGTGGCATTGATTACAACGAAATGTTGCAGAGGGCATGGAGAAGCTAAAGCTAGTTCGTCACATAATGCCTTAAAGAGGAACGACGACGAAGTGTCTGCCTAGCGGGGCCTCAGGGTTGGGATACTGCCATAGGGATGCATTTGATGCCGTGTGTAATTTCATGCAAACCACTAAACGTGCACCATTTTAATAGTGCCTTCAAAAATACTGGTTATTTAAATGCGGTTAAATCTATCTAATCTCATTAAAATTGTTCCGATCAAGTTAATACGGCTGTCTGGAATACGAACTCAATAAATAATTTTTGAAGAATTAATTTGATGTATTACTCCCCAGAGTGGGTACGTGTCATAGAACGAAAGGAAAAACAAACAAACAACAAGGAAGCAAACAAACAACAAACAAACAACAAAGAAGCGGAACGCTGTTCGAGTATCTCTAGCCTTTTTTGAGCAATAATATGTGCACCTCGTGAAGCCTACTACTGAGTTCATCGGCGATGAACGTGGACCAGTTCGGATGTCTGACAGGTCCTGTGGCGTCAGCGGCGTCAGCGGCGGCCGCGTCCAGGAAGCGGACGTGCCCTTACTGTGACAGCGAGGACACTGATGTCTACTCAATGACAGGTAAGGGGCCATCTTACGAAGACTTCGAACTTGAGTTAAGCCGAAAAGCGAAGAGACGTAACACCAGCGCCTCTACATCCGCGAACACACCAAATGAAAGAGCGCCGCGAAGGCCCGAGCTCAACACCATCATTTTCGTTCCTGCTGTACCCAACGGCAACATGAAGCGCCTCAACAGGCAATCTGTTTCAGTGCTGCTGGAGAGACTGGTGACAGATGAAATCATCGACATCAGAGTGAACCCATGTAAGAACGTCATGGCGATAGATGTTTCACATGCTGCCGCACTGAAAATACTATGCGAAGTCACAGGGCTGGATGCAATCAACGTACGATCCTACATCCCGGTGAGCTCCAACATCGTCACCGGCGTCACCGTAGTCTGCGTGGTGTCTCTCTTGCTAGCCAAGGAGCCTTCGGGACTCACGCTAGTTTTCGATTTTTGGGTCTTGGGTCAACGCTAGCGCAAATGCCCAGGTGTGCCTTGGGTTCGTGAATTAACACGCCTGTTTCGATCGAGCACGTCTTTACAAACACGTGCCTTTTCTTTACAATGTACGGCATGCGTTAAGTTTGAGAAAGGAAAAACAACAGGGACATTTGCCCACATAACTGCGAATACGGAAAATGTATTTGTGCAAAAATATTGGTGACGGAGGCCCCGCCTTTGTTGTGACAAGGGACAGGCTAAAAAGCTCCCAGGTTCCCTTATGCATGCACTTAAGATGACTCGAAGGCGAAAGCCATCATCTGTTTCATCTCCTTCGATGTATACTGATGCTGCCCCGCCACCCTTCGAAAAGTTTCTGCACCTAACGTGGTTTTGCATTGCCTGCGTGATCGGAACCCCCGTTGACTAAGCTTTGATGTGATGTGATGACGTCATCATGGGACTTTACGTCACGTGACGTAACTATGACGTCCTGATGACGTCATAATGACGTCACAAATGTGACGATCTGCGTCGTCATCTTGAGATGATGATATTTTGCATCACTCGCCCTCGACGCCGCGCGACGCTTGTGGTCAAATTTCGCGTTTGATGAGGCATTTAAGGCTTTCGCCTAAATAACTGAAGGCAAAGAGATCAATCTCACAACGAATAATGAATAACGTACATGCAAAATACATGCTCTATGTACTTCCTTCTAGGATGCACTGCTTGAGCTTTTGTTTTAGAAAAAAAAATGGGAACGTGTGCTCACTAAACGATGTTGTTTTATACATTACAAATAATGGGAACAACAGCGAATGTTGCGGCACACTTTCGCTGTCTTTGAAGCTAAAGCAAATAAAACTGCCTCGAAAAAAAGGTAATTTTCAACATATCCGAATTTGCACAAAAAGTGCATAACTCTCTCAATGTAATTCAGTAATGCGTAGGAACTCAAGGAAATAATGAGCCGCGATCGAGAGGCTGGTTTTTGAGAAGCTTCTGAGCAGCGACTCAATCAACAAGGTCAGATAAGCTGTATTGAATATCACGGCTCCGTAGCGAAATCATATGACAGGACGTCTCCATGCAAAGCACTCTCTTTACAATGACACCAATTCATGTCCGTGGAACACATTGTGAAAGCCTTATATGCCCCATCAAACGCGAAAAGTGGACGTTGCCATCAACACGAATGATGCCAAAATCACTACATGATGGCCTCACTACATGACGTCATCATGACGCTCCGTGTCGCCAAAATGTGTGACGTCACCATGACGCCACTATGAAGTCACATAACTTGACTTCACACAATGATTACATCATGTGAAATCGTCGCTGGTCAAAGCTGTGCCGATCACGGAGGCAGTGCGGAGCAAGGTGCAAAAAGATGCAGAAACAAGGTGCAGAGATGCAGAAAGCCTTCGGAGGGGTGCGGGGGACGATCAGTAGCTACATCGACTAAGCTGGAAGGCACAATAAGATGGCTTTCACCTTCGAGTCGTATTAGACGAACGCATAAGGAACCTGTGAGATTTCTTACAATTTTATCTGAAGCCACTAGTAACGGCTGTTCACTAATATATTTGTTAGAGAGTGAACGATCCATTTACCCTGGGGAGGATCGCGGAACGCGGCGGATGGGTGACATATTTACAGAATGGAGTGGGAGGAGGAAAGCGGAGGAGGAGAGTAGCGTCCCCGGAAACAATGCCCTGCGTGGGCGGAGGAATATCATCTGCGGAGGGTATGGGGAGGCGCCAGTTTGATGCGCTGTCTTCCGTTCGCCGTTTATTTTGTCGGTGGTGCGCGCGGGCAGCGCGCCCACTTATACTGTAATTGAGAAGAACGTTTTGCATGACTGAAGGTCTGTCTACGGCGACTGCTGTGAAACGCGGCCACACGTTCATCAACTGTGCCGCACAACACATTGACCGAGCCAGTCACGCTACTCATGTCATATACTCTTAAATGATATAGAAGGAAGGGTAAACTGTCTTAAAACATTTAGATGGCGTTACTCGAATCGGCATCTCTAATTACCTAACGCGATGAAAATTTTAATTCTGTTAATCTTAATGCGAAAAAATCTAAGCGAGTTCATTTGAGCAATGAGCATGCAGCCATTTCTGCGGTGTACTTCAACAATAAATGCAAATTATTTTTTTATCGTCTAGCACACGTGCCAGTAGAACGCAATTAAACATGGAAAAGAACAAAGGGACTGGGTCTGCGGGAGCTGAATTGTGCAGATTTATGAGCACTTATTGCTGAAGTTGAAAATAAAAGATGTGTTTTACTTTGCACGACCAACATTCGTAATTTATTCACCTGCATTGAAAATATGATACACACAAAGTGATGAATTTGCTGGCGGCGAAGGTCGTTCCACGTTTTGCACTGCACTGGCCATAACTGCCCAAGCATTATTGCTGCCGACTTTATATTGCCTCAGTACACTTCATGCACCTTGGTGCGGCTCCACGCTATGGCAACTGTGATTACCGGCATGCCATCTGCATGCGCGTGACTAAGCATGCCTCAACTGGCACTAATACCTTTATTTCATGCATCAAATTAAGCGAGTCGAACAGTCCACTGAAAGGCCCATTGAGTCATTTTCTCCCGCATATTTGCTTTTCAGCAAGCGTGGATCTGATCGCAACGGGAGGCGCGTCGCTGCAGTTGGCTTTATTATGCGTTGCTTTCGGTTTCCCGCATTTGCTTACTCAATGCCAGGGCCTCGCTACAGTAACAATGGGCCACTGTAGATCATGTGAATATGGGCTGAGCCAGTGACAGCCAGCAATTGTGTTCGGGGGGGGGGGGGGCAGGGGGGATGGGCGCTCGCATGTCAACATGTCCTTATATATCTATGTATATATACATTCGTGGTTGCTTCTTCATAATTTGAAGTGCTTTTTTTAGTTGCATGATGACACTGTTAAAGCCCACAGTCTGTTAAACACACTGACCTAATAAAATGCATAGTTTTTGCTTTCCTTCATACTTATCATCGTTCGGAGCGCTCTCCGGTGCAATGTGCCCGCTTGCCATGGCGGGGCAGCTAATTAAAAGTCTTTTACATAGAGCAGCCCAAGTGAATTAACGTAAGTATATGTAACTCTGGAAACGGACAATCTTTGGGCAATTTTCATGCGTTTTTATGCAATTACTGTAAATAAATCTTACTACAACTTTACAATACAAAAGCTTCATGTAGGAAAGCTCGTATGTTTAAGTTACCATCACTAGATCATTTCAGTTAAGTCACGTAAACAAGTCATTTGGAAAAGTTTATTATTGTAGATACAATAAATAATAGAAAATAGTGCAGGAAATTTAAACATAGCTAGACATGACTGCGCATTTGTATGTTTCTATCTTTACTCGCGTATTTGGAGCTCCATCTACATAATCAGTCGAGTAGAATCCACTCGACACGTCATAATTTCCTTAGTTCCATGACGAGCTATTTGATCGAAATTTGTTTAAAACGGTGACAGCATCAATTTTACATTGTGTATGTGCATTTTTCTTGCGCATCGTGTATACACATTTTTCTTGCGCATCGTGTATGCGCAAGAAAGAACTGGATCGCAGTGAGAACTAGATCAACCAAATTGCAATCGATTTGCCTGGGAAAGAGATATGATATATGTGAAAGTGTTTGGCGATAACTTGATATTAGTCAGCTTACTTGTGGATACGGATTAGTACTTTAATAATAATAATAATATCCAGGGTTTAACGTCCCAAAATCTCGATATGATTATGAGAGACGCCGTAGTGGGGGACTCCGGAAATTTCGACCATCTGGAGTTCTTCAACGTGCACCTAAATCTAAGTACACGGGCCTCAAACATTTTCGCCTCCATCACAAATGCAGTCGCCGCTGCCGAGACTCGATACCGCGACCTTCGGATCAGCATTCGAGGGCCATAACCACTACACCACCGTGGCGGGGCGGATTAGTACTTTCGTCACTCGTTACATATGACCTAAAGGTCATCTACATTTTTGTTTTCCTCTTCATTGTTGTCCTGTTAGTTCCTTGTTTTTTTAAACAAACCAGAAGCTGCGAGTCAGCACTTGTGTTCATCGTTTCCTATTCTTATTTGTACACTTGTCTCTATTTTCTTGCTCTGTTCTTTTTTTAAAGAGCCCCAAAACCACCCAGAGTTCGAAATTTAGTTGTGGTGTTACAAGTGTGCAGGAGTCTACAACGAACATGCAACCGTGATAATTTTTCCGAGCGGTACCGTACTAGCGGAGTTACACGCATTTGATGATCCAGAGGCCCTCGCTCGTTTCGTTGTTTCCTGCGCTATGCTCAGTTCGTCCGCTCGTCTCTGCTCTTGGCCGAGTGCTCATCCTCATCGTGCGAGGAGGAAGAGCAGCGAGCGAGCGCACCCGCGTGCATACAAACAGGTTCTTTTTGTGGATTGCATGAGCAGAGGACAATGTTGACGTCACGGCGAACGCTGAGGAGTTGAGGATTGCGAAAGGTCCGAAGAGGGGTATTCGTTCTTTGAATTTGTGGGGCGCCCGCGGCTCGTAGCGCTGCCCCGTTTGGCATTGTCGATGGCGAGGGCATTCTGAAATCGATGCGCTGGTTTACTTGAAATGTTAAAAAATTATCGCAGGTCCTTTAGGGGCATCTTAAATATGAATAAGCACTAGCTCAAATCAGCTCTCAGTTTTTATTGGGCACGCAGAATACCTATAGCAAACAGGGCAGAATGTTGCGTTCCAATCGCAGATCCCAGCTGCATGAACTGCGTGCAAATAGGCAGGTAGACATTCAGAAACGACACTGGTAGAGCCATACGCCCCTCTTCAAGCGCACTACATTGTACGGCGATAGACAAAAAAACGCGGAACATAAGCTGACTACCGACAAAAAACTCACTCAGTTCTCTTCTGTGCCACCTGGCTTGCTGGGGAGAGGCTGATGTCTATATCCCCTCGGCTGCTCCTTTTACATCAGTTCTACAGAGAAAAAAATTTAAAGAGAAAAAGTTACCCAAAAACTTAAATGAACATCTAAAGAAAGAACATATAGCAAAGTGAAACAAATAATGAATATAACGTAGCAAAGGACAGTTCGCTTGCTGGAGTTCACTTTGTAACAGAACGGACACATTTCTCTCCAAGTTCTACCGACAGCGCAAGGACTAACGCATCATTTCGTGTATAGCTACACATTCCTCGCTTCAACAAATTGCCTTTCGTTGTTACCGTCGCGCATACAGTGTTTTGTCCTCGAATGCGCACGGAGCTGTCCCGCAGGGAATAATTAAACGCGTCAACAATGCATAAGCTAGACGCGATGCACCACTGTGAATTGCCACTCCTGAGAAACTGTACTACATCCACGACGCAGCACATTTCATCCACTCTTAGCTGATTTATACTTGAGGGGAATGGGTAGAGATATTTGTTTAT
This sequence comes from Rhipicephalus sanguineus, assembly GCF_013339695.2. Classification (NCBI taxonomy): domain Eukaryota; kingdom Metazoa; phylum Arthropoda; class Arachnida; order Ixodida; family Ixodidae; genus Rhipicephalus; species Rhipicephalus sanguineus. The sequence goes on along the minus strand of NC_051180.1, from coordinate 92,069,139 downwards.
GGTTGTCAAGAACAATGCAAAAAGCATAGACACGCATATACCAAGAGACATATAGCGTTTCTACGCCTATTCTTTATGCTTCTTTCTATATGATTAATAATATAGATCAAAGTGCAGCTGGCAACGACGTGTAACGAAGTCGCGCGCTCTCACGAACCATAAAACGAAAAATATTGTTCACTTGATGTGATTTTTCTATTAAGACAGGCACGTTCCACAAATGTATACCCGACGTAAACGGGAACGCAAGATGGTTTCGTAAATAGTGTGTTATTCTTCTATTGCTAGTGATTACATAACGTTTGTGATTTCGCTTGATGTTTAAAAAAAGTAGTGTTCTTGAACATAGAACGTTTCAAACTTGCCCAATTTGATATTATAATGAATTATGAGCCGAAACGAAACATGTTATGCCCTTCCTAACATGAAGGCGTTTCCACTTAACGACTCTTAGAGCGCTACAAGACATCTGCACATTGAAAAAAAGAAAGGCATCCTTTTGAGGCAGAGTGCCAAACTGCTTCCTACTGTCGTTACAGCGATATTGCTATGTTGGCTAAACAAAAAAGTATTACTTGTCTTTTTTTCTTTGTTTTACCGAAAAACTTGTACGCTTTCATAATTGCCACATAGCTGGTAAGCGTACTGCGACTCCCAAAAGTTTATCCGGTTGGCGTATTAAAACGTGACAAATAGCGTTGTGAGCAATTTGCTGCGAAAGGCGCAAAAACGCAAGAAATGTCAGCATGCACTTCTGAATGCCTTGGGACCATATCTCGTATAGCCGGGACTATAAAAGACGGAATTCTTCTTCCCAAACTCGCTATTTTTTATGGCCTAGGCTGTTCGGTATGGCGGTAGTCTCCCTAAGAAGGCGCCGTAGTTTCCTCAGTGAATGCGGTGCTGTCCCAGAAAGCATACCATTAGGAAAAAACAAATTCTAGTGCAGAGCACGTTGCATGACACAGTCGTAAGAGGTCCGGATGTTATTTTGCGAGAGATATTTTATTTTATTTTATTTACCAGCTATGACGGTCATTCACATCCAGCACGCAGGGCATCATAATTGTAAAGTACTGACCAGAATGTCAACCCATGGTCATTATGTGAGAAGGATAAGTGTTCACAAGTGTGCTGAACGTGTCAACAATATGCTGTTCGCATCGATGAGCGACATAGTTGCCATCGGAAGGAAGCCTGAGTTCTGGCAGTAAAATATTATAGATGATATGAAACTCGGGATTAAGTAATCGCCTAAATGGTTGCAGCATGATTGCTTACGACACAAAGCAGGTAAAAGAGAAACCTCTCGATTTGAAGCTTACGATAGTCAAATCGATCATCAATATCTTCCAGGAGATTCTCGATATGCTCCTAAGCAAGGAAAGCGGAACGAATGTGATGGTAAATAACGATGGTTGTGTCTGTTCAATCAAGATGGCACGTCTGAGGATGTATATCAAGGTAAAATACTATTAAGAGAAAGAATAGCTAGGATGAGAAGCGACTGCAAATTGTACTATCAGTTCTTAAATCTGTTTCATTGTAAAATTATAGAATTTGTTTCATATGGAGGCTGAGATTTGAGAAAAAATTCTGTTTATTTATTTATTTATTTATTTATTTATTTATTTATTTATTTATTCAGTTAGTTAGTTAGTTAAAGTTATACTGAAATGCTCAAATAGAAACTGACATTTCCATTCGTAGCACAATGCATTGAATGTTTCGGAGATAAAGGCGCTACATAATTGTGACTTCAAATGTTCACATCGGTGATACTTGCAATAAAAAAATATAGTAACTGAAACAGCACATTGCTTTTGCAAGCATTAACTGGAAATATGGCTCAATAATAAATGATATTGGATATTATACAATGACGCGCTTGAGTGATTATTGTACAAGTAAGAAATTGTATTGTGTAAATTATTTTTCATATGCTATTCTTACTGTAATGATATGCAATTTCGTTTCATCTTTGTTTACTTGTTTGTTAATTTCCCTTTTCATTGTTATTATTTTCCCCCTAACATGTATAGAATGGTATTTTAGAGCTTTCTTGACTGTGTTATTTTTTTTTGAATGAGCTATGTATATGTATTATGTATTGAACTGTTTGCCCCCCTCACCCTATGCCTCTTCAGGGGACTGTCAGGCATTTGCTAAATAAATAAATAAGAACATAATTTCAATAATGAATAACCCACGCGCACAAACGTCGTTACTCTCTGTTCGAGGAAATCGCACAGCCCCGCAACGAACGCACATTAAACGTTTCGCTACCGAAGATCTATATATTAGTTTGAATACCGAATTCCTTTATTTGTTTCTTTTTCTCGCTGGATGAAGAAACAATGCTGCATGCTCGTTGCCAGGGAAGAAGCTAGTGGTCAGTGTTTCCAAATTTGTTCGAGGAGGCGTGTAAGTGAGCAGTCAGCCTTGGCCAGAGAGCATGCAAATATAAACGTAAATGTTAAGGCCAAAACTTAGCTGCAGGGTCAGCAGCTTTGAAATAAACGTAATAAACGCAAGAACAGCGCACCAGGAAAGGACTGGCGAAGAAAACACACACAATGCTTACTTTCAACCATGTGCGTGCGTCCTTCGCAAATCTTTGTCTGTTGCGCTGTTTTTATATTTGCTATGTCCTACTGACATGCCCAAGCTTCCAACGTTTATTCAAATAAACAACATAGATGCGTCGGCAGCACAATTTGCAATACCGCACGCGCAAGTAAAAAGAATTATACTCAACATAAGGGTGACTCCTGCAAGGGTACGCCAGAAGTGGCAACTCCAAAATCTTTGCTAGTTCGCCATGGATGCAAGAAGACATAAGCAAGAAGACAGGCGGAAAAGCAGGGCATCACAACTGTGGCCAATGGAAAAAATAAAGTTCATACAGAAAAGATGCATTGTAACGCCCAACGGCAACATTTCCCGGCAGGATACGAGGGTGCTTCAGCTTCTAAATTCTTCCTCTCGGCGGTTTCAGTATCGGCCAGGAACGACCAATTTTCTTGCTCTTCTTTGTTACGTTTCTTTTTGATATTTACTTTTCTCTCTTTCACGCCGTCCTCCGCTGCGTCCGAACTTCCCCGCCATTCTAAACTCCTCGGCCTCGGAGAACGAAATAATATTTTTCGCGCCTCAAAGCCGGCGTCCCCGATAACGAGCAACTCCCCGCGGGAACCATTTATGAGGCGCTGTTTATTCGTTATCTTTCATCTTCTTTACTGCAAGGACAGCATGATGGTGCGATATATAGATGTCGCGAATATTAACCTTTTTTTTTCATCCGTGCCTGGAAAAAAGCCTTGAGCGTCTTTATAACGCTGGCTTCAAAGTTGTGTTATCCTGTTTGGAAAGAAGCATTATTGTTGCCTCAGGGTCGCTGCAAGGCCCCTTAATAGAATAAAAAAAAATGCGCCATCAATGTTATCCTACGTAATTCTAAAAGCCGTGAACCACTCATTGTCTACCATGTTATTAACGTTTTGCTTTCTTGTCCCTTGTGACTCCAGGCCTTGACAACAATTGTAACCCTTGACCACGACTGATAAATTGAAATAAATTTTATAGGAAGGGCCAGTTCTAAGCAAGTGATGTGACAAGAGCTGCTCCCTTATTTGCCTTGCATGAATTAACAATTTTTCACTGGGAGCTCTATTCTTTGTTCGTTCCTGCTTGTGCCTTCCTTTTTGTATTATTTCACTAGCCACCCCTTCCAGCTGTTATCTCTGAATGCTCCTCCGAGGTCTGCACAGCAATAAAAAATATTAGGTAATAAGTATTATTTTACACAGGTCTCTTACTTACCCAGTTATTTTCGTAAGCTTTGAGAGGCGTGTAATTCCAGCAAGCTTTCTGAGTCTTTTGTTGCCATCGTAAGCCAACGAGAGTGTTTTATATGTGTAGTTCGAAAAGGGTCTGATATCACAAATGAAAACATATATATGTGTACAAAGAGACGAAAAGTGTGCGGGGTGGTTGGGGGGGGGGGGTGAGTGTGTATGCGTTAAGGAAGGAAAGCAGGAAAGTAAACTACAGGTGGATAGGAAGGTATTGTTGGGATAGTGGTTGTAAATAAAATACAGAGGGCACTGAGAATTCCATTATGTGTGATGCCTCCGAAATTCTAATATCGTATGCAAGGCACCCTACCCCTCGTCCGTGCTTCAAGGCAGCACACATGAACCGAAGTGCGTGCTTCGAAACGCGAAAGTCATTACACCCTCCTTTCGTTGATGGCGATTGTTAGGTTTTTCCCAACGTTTGTCAACGTTTGTTCCCGGCCCAACGTTTGTGAGCGAGTCTGCTCTCCTAAGATCGAACTAAATTAACATAACGCTAACTTTTCGGGCTTTGTTAACTGGAAATATATCTCGTCTCGAAGCTTCAATTAGGCACCGCTAGTACAACTATGAAATATGAATTTGTGCCATACAAGCGTAATTCGGGATTCTGCCATGCGAAGCTGAGTGGACCGCGCGTGTAACGAGTATTGATATCCAACAGATGCCTATGGCGATGGCTTGCCCAAACACATCATATGCTCACCGTAAATAGTACAAATGTCGAAGGGAACGCCTGCGCATCTAGGGATTTTACCGAGCGCAACCCTGGTGGCCGTTAGAAGAATCGTCACAAAACATATCTCACTAATCCCACGAAATGCGCCATTTCTAAAATAGAGCTGGCCTGCGTTACAAGCTACAACCATAGGGCACGGCGACACTGTCGGCATGCAGTCTAACCCGTTTATCTACTGGTTACAGATGACTGTCATCCTGCTGCTGATACCAGCAGGATATGAAGCCCCCAATCTGCCAGACGCAAACAGTCAGGCACATCTGCCCAGTCAACCGGGATTTCCTGCAACAAGTGGCCAGTTTATACTGCTAGAAACGAGCCCGCTCGACAACCAACTTGGAACGGCATCAGCGTCTACCTGCACGACCCATTGGGACCTGAAGATGGCGCTGGAGCCCGACACAGAGCGCATAAAGTCCGGACGACACCACACGGGAGCCATAGGGCACGGCGACACTGTCGGCATGCAGTCTAACCCGTTTATCTACTGGTTACAGGTGGGTAGGCGCTACGGCAAATGCTTTCGTTCAGACAATATTTGCTTAATTGTGTTGCCGTGCCCTCGGCTCCTGTGCCCAGTGTTTTACGATCTATCCGTATCCTTGATAAAGCTGCTATTGCTAGCTGGCGATATTGAAACGAAGCCTGGTCCGGATTTTTCCCAGCTTTCCAGGCAGCTTCAGCAAATAGCCGATGATTTGAAAGAAATCAAAGAAGAGCGGCTTAAATCCATAGAAAGAAAATTAGAAGAACTAACAGTTCTGGAAAACAAAGTCTCGTCATGCGTAGACCATGTTAACAACCTTCACAAAGTTGTCAGATCCCTCGAATTGAAAACTCACGATCTGGAAAATCGCTCCAGACGATCAAACTTAATTCTGCACGGTGTCCCAGAAAACACCCAAGAAAACAGCGACTCGCTCGAAGAACTAGTTTGCAAAAATGTTTTAAAGGATTCCCTTCAGATCAATCCCGTAGCTATTGAAAGAATTCATCGCATAGGCAAACATAGGTCTAATAAATGCAGGCCTATCATTTTTAAACTTGTCGACTGCAGAGACAAAATGAAAATTTTGAAAAATTGCTACAAACTTAAGGGCACATCCTACTCTATTAGCGAAGATTTTTCTACCCGAGTGCGAGAGATTAGAAAAAAAGCTATGGAATGCCGCCAAGTCTAGAAAAGATGCCGGTGATAAGGTAGCTTTAAATTTTGATAAATTGCGTATAAATGGAGATTTATTTAAATGGGATGAGGAAATGAACACCATTGCCCAAATAACATCTGCCTTTCAAGCGACAAGTGAAAAAAACGGCAGAACCGAGTCACGGGCATCCCGCCTCAGGCCTCGCCCGACACACCAGCAGCAGAAATAACTTTCGCGAACGTTAATGTGCGTAGCCTACTGCATAAGCTAACCTCACTTGAATCCTTTCTTCTCGCTACCAATCCAGATTTCCTAGCTATCACGGCAACATGGCTAAACAATGATGTGAAAGATTTCGAAATAGCTGCACCAGAATACTCTGTCATACGCAAAGACAGGCCAACACGCGGTGGAGGGGTGGCTATACTGATAAAAAACAAAATTCCGTTCACTGTTCTTCCCGATGTCAATGGCGTTGAGGCGATTTTTTGTCGATTGCATTATCCTTCCCACCAGATCGTCGTTGGTTGTGTCTATCGTAGCCCATCGTCAAATATAGATATCTTAACATCTTTGCACACGTACATGCTTTGTAATGTGAAAGGGACTAGATTAATATTACTTGGTGACTTTAACCTACCTGATATCGACTGGCGCACTATGACCTATCGCTCAAAACTGTCTGACGTAATTTTCGATATAATGCTGTCTTTTAACCTGACCTAAATAATAGATCAACCTACTCGCGTAATTGGCTCTAGCTCTGCTTTGCTAGACTTGGTGTTTCTAAGTGACCACTTTGATGTGGACTCAACAAAAACTCTCCTTCTTGACGGATTGGCAGACCACAAAATAGCGTTCTGCAGTATCCCAACAGAGTACAAAACTAATTCCCGTAAATACACAACTACCTTTTTCAACTTCAATGCAGCCGATGACACCAGCATACTAGATCACCTAAGTTTTGAATTCTCTTCCTTCAAGGAACTAGCAGACGATATAAGCACCGACATTGAAACACTGTGGCAGCGATTCAAAGTGATTTCATCGTTTTGCATCCGTAACTTTGTGCCGATTAAAACAAAAAGAACGAACAAACACAACCCGTGGATAAATGGAGATATAATTCACCTGAAACGAAAAGTCAAACGCCTCAGAAAATCACTTAAAAAACATCCAAACCAGTTAACCAGTACCACTCTCAATGAAAGCATCAGTAACTTAAAATATAAAATAAAGAAGGCAAAGGATACCTATTTTAGGCATTCACTTCCCAATTTTCTGAGAAATTCCCCTCAAAAGTTTTGGAACTTCCTAAACCCCAAAAATGATACTACCAGCCCAATAACGCCTGAAGAAAGTAAACATAGAGCTAACTCACTAAACTTGTACTTCCAATCGGTCTTCACTACTGATAACGGAAGCACACCGGATGTCTTGACATCCTGCAGTAGTAAAATTGAGCCAATTACAGTAGACGAGGCCGGAGTACTTACATTACTACTTAACCTTGATCCAAGAAAAGGAGCAGGACCGGACAATATCCCAAATCAATTTCTAACACGATATGCAGAATGGCTAGCAAAGTACCTGTGTCTCATCTTCAATAAATCTTTATTAACTTGTTCTCTCCCTATCGACTGGAAAAAAGCTAAGATAATCCCTGTATATAAATCGGGTAACAAAGCTGAGGCCTGTAACTACCGACCCATCTCACTAACAAGCACTGTATGTAAAATTCTCGAACATATCATTCTCAAACACATAACTGTATACCTCGAACAAAACAATGTATTAGCATCTTCTCAACATGGATTCCGCCGAGGGCTTTCTACAGTTACGCAATTATTAGAACTCATACATGACCTATCCTTAATCATCGACCACCAAAAGCAAATAGACCTAATCCTACTTGACTTCTCTAAAGCATTCGACAGAGTATCCCATGCAAAATTGATTAGAAAGCTTCAATTTACAATAGGCGACGGACCAATCACAGAATGGGTTAATAACTATCTCTGTAACAGGACACAGTTCGTCGAAGTAAACCACGAGTTTTCAGAAGTTACAAAGGTCACCTCCGGTGTTCCGCAAGGTAGTGTCCTTGCCCCTATGTTATTTCTAATATTCATTAACGATCTACTTGGTATTGTCAATACTAACATAAGACTATTCGCTGACGATTGTATAATCTATCAAGAAATTAATTCACCCGACGATCACGAGACATTAAGTCATGCGCATCACTAGAAAACAGAACACCTCGGTATACCCGTACTCAGTGGACAACACTCCATTAACAACGGTTAATGATTATAAGTATCTCGGCCTGGTAATATCAGATAACCTCAGGTGGAACTCTCATGTTAGTGCTATAACATCTAAAGCTTTAAAAAGACTTTTCTTCCTTCGAAGGCGCCTCCGTCATTCTACACCTGAAACTAAGCTTCTTGCGTATACTACATTTGTTAGACCTATCCTAGAATATGCTAACGTCTCCTGGTTTCCACATACTAATAAACTAATAAAAATGTTAGAGAGAGTACAGAGAAAGGCAATCAGATTTATTTACAATGAGTATAACCTAACTTCCTCACCATCACAACTAATCAACAGAGCCGGACTACTAACTCTAGAAAATCGTGCCAAACTAGCTCGTATGAAAGTAATTTATCAGCTTATGCATAACATGCTGTCTATAGATAGCTCCCGCTACCTGTCCAAATCTGAAACAAGACAGACCAGGCACAAACGTCCCCACACCTTACAAAACTACCGTTTTAGTACCAAATGCTTTAGATTTTCATTCTTTCCACTCGCAACTACAGAATGGAACAACCTACCCTCTCATATTGTCTTTAGTCCCACGTTAGAAACTTTTTTGCAGTCTTATGAGTTTCACTTAATCGCGTCGCAAATATGACTCTGTGGCCTTATTGCATTGTGTAACGAATTCTACTAATCCTTATTATCGTATGTTAAATCATTTACTCTTTGTAAAAATTGAATACCACATGTATTAAAAAAAATCTGTAACCTATTATCATATATCGCACCCACTGCGTTTTGTGTATGCTTGGTTTCCAATGGTGTACTGTTGACTCTGTAGTGTTGCATGTTTCTTTCTTTCTTTTTTTTATATAGCATTGTGTTACTTTCCCAGAATTTCAAAAATTTGTGTGCCGGTATAATTTCGCTTTTTGACTGCATTTATGTATTGTATATTCTTGCCCTCCCTGCAATAATCCCTGTTGGGATTGGCAGCATGGTTAAAAAAAAAATAAATAAATAAATATCTGCAACAAAGTTTTAGCAACCAAGGGCTAACATAACTCGGTTTGACTTTCTTTGATCAAAGAAAAAAATGTTCGCAATTTCTGAATTGTAGATCTGCAGGGCGGAAGTTTAGTTGGCAGTTGGAAGCCTTGCTTTTTTTCACGAGTATAGGCTTTTCTAATTGTCGGATGTCAAGACAACTAGCCTAGCCACGACCAGGTTGGCATACACATAAGCGTTCGTAGCAACCTCCCAACTACTATACCTGACTTCCAAATCGCAACCTATGTAAGGTGATCTGAAAAACCAGAAGGTATAGATTGGTCGTGTAAGTGACAGTGTGTGTCAGTTATTGATTTAAGTTACATATACGCGTGGTAACTCGAGCTTGTTTCATTACTGTCTGTGTAATAATAGGCAGCAGCGCTATCCTTTGTGGTTAGCCAACTTCTGTGTTCTTGACGTACCCACGCCTTCGTCTTCTTTTTTATAACCACCACCAAATTTTTTTCGCAACGTCAACGTACAAGTACTGAGTTTCAACGCAAATAAGGTGCTTCAGCACAATTCCTTAAATTAGCACTTGACGCGGACCACGCCATCTTACACCACACTTCACTGCGCGCAAATACCATTGCAAAACTCTCTTTTCCAACTTCGACATAGCATCGTAACGGCAGCTAAAGAAAAAGAAAATTTAGTGTAATTAACTTGCAAGAGTCAGCCAGGTCCCACGAGAAACTTGAGCACGAAGATTCTGTCCGCTGCTACCACACTGCACGACGTACAGAATTTATGGGCGGAAACAGAGCGTAAGCTAAGCAGACGAATGGGACTAGTTACCCCGACAGAGAGTTATATAAACCTAATTGTTTGCATTAAGAACTATTGTGCAAATCGACAATGAACCAAATAACAATAAATTCACTGCATTGTGGCGTACACTCTTGGGGAATGCTAAAACCATCTTGTCCCTCTCTCAAAAAGAGGCGTTGCTCAAGTGTTCTCTGTTCAGTACACGTAGTGCATTGAGCAGAGTGCACTATATGCGAAACAAGGATTGTCCCGAGGGATGCTTTTACGGGCCACAAGGGTGTACAGTTGCAGCGCACAGGCTTAGACGAGGCTTTCGTAATGACAAGGCCGGCCTTGTAATTCCAGAGTAGTGTTTTCGTTCAAAAGCTTGCAGAATAAACTAAACAAATATGTTTTCGCCGTACATTAAAAGCTTCCCGTGGGAAAAAAAATGTGAGCCCACTCAAAGCCCTCTAAAGTTTCTCGGCCAACTGCTGCGGCCTCCTTTAAATGCAAACCCTCAACGAAACAAAATGTTGCACCAAGTCAAATCGTGTTAGTGAACTGATGGCCATGGGGAGTTTGCATGGAAGCTTTCCGCGAGATAAAATGGATCTGCAGGCAAATGCCTCTCTAGTTTGGTCATTTATGTTTCTGTTCAGAATGCTACGAAACGTGTAGATATTAGGCGCATTCCTTTTTTAGAATACTTGGCCAGCCTAACAAAAGTTGCCTGAGGTGAATAAAGCACTGATAATTTCTAGAAATTAAGAGCGGGTGATAATTTTTTAGAGCATAGAAGGTTAAACAAAACAAAAAGAAAGGACAAGGAGAATAACAAGGCTAAGCTCTAATCATCACCCTGAAGCACTGAGCAATGGAGGTGACCGAAAGGCAACTGAAGGAGGCAGAGAAGGAAAGGTGCTCGCCCTTAGTGCGGACAAATATACTATGTCCATTGTACAGTCCTTGAAAAGTGGTCATACAGCGTGCTGCACCTCACAAACCTAAGTAATTCATGTGGAATCGCACATCGTATTCACACACAAGGCCATGGTCCATAGAGGTCTCTTACAAAAGACGTGTCATTCAAGCGCCTGGAGAATGTCAAGCTTATCATCTTCGTACGTTTTATAGTTACATTTCCGCAGAAAACGTGCATCATAAAATCACTAAATCAGACGAGGTGTGCAGACACGGACACAGGAGAGGATAATGAGAGTCAACGAAGGGCCTAAACATAACGAGTTTTGCGTAGGGCCAACGCGTGCGCCTGACAGAAATATGGCGCTGTTGTTCGTGATTATGCGCAGGTAAGTATGCGTCTACTTTCTTTTCCGCCACAGTTCCGCTATTTGAACTGATCGACCGTGTCTGCACACTTTACTTTCTTTCGTGATGAATCACTACCAGCTAGCTAGTCTTCCTGCAATGCTAGGCATAATGATCTCGATGAAGCTTTTTGTTATATTTTTTATTACATGTAAAGGCTAAAAAACTGCGAAGCTTTCACTAAGTCACGCAAGGCTTGAAAGAGTAAAACTGGACGATTCTGGAGTCTAATCTGGTTGTTTCTAGGTTGTTACTAGGCTTTAGCTAGGTTAGTCACGACACGGATGTCCAAACTCCCGAACCGAGCGTTCGCACCTCTCTCAGATCTACGAGCACGTCGTCGTTGGCTTAGGGCTTCCATCGCTTTTACTCTTCTAGCAGCCGCCGTTGCATCTCCCGTTCCCAAGTATGGCGGCTTCGCATTAGTCGTGGCAAGCCTGAAGGAAGAGCGCAGCTGGCTGGCCTTCTGTTTCTCATTATTTCTTTCTTCTCTTTCTTTCTCTCGCTCTTTGTTTCTAGTATATCTATTTTGTAGCTGTTTCTTTCTATTTCTTCCTTTCTATTTATTTATCTTTTCGCTCTTTTTACTTTTTATTTCTCTTCCCTTTCGTTTTCTCTCCTTTTCAATCTCTTTTTTCCTTTCTTTTTCTTTATATTTTAACACAAAAGTGTTTTATGTCAGGGTCCACCAAGACTTCCGTGACGTATTTCCGTCACGGAAATGACGCCGAAAAATTTACATGATCAGATGGCAAAGAAAAAAAAGGTTCCGTCACTGGGCTTCGAACCCACGACCGCTCGGTCCGCAACAACAGATGCCGGGCACGCTACCCACTGCGCCACGGTCACAGACTCTAGAGGCTTTATAAACGCGCCTTTTATATCTACCACTCTCCCGGTTGGTGGGGTGGTGTTGCCCTACGGGAGCGGTAAGGAAAAGTAATTCGTGATTACTATGACCTCCGCGATTAGCACCTGCAACGCGTTACACGTCCGTCCCATTCGGCGCGTTTTCAATGGAAGTTCAATTTTGTCAATGCCTTAACATACCGCTAGGTGGCGAAATTAGCCCAAGCGTCGTAAAAGCGTCGGCCTAGCTCATAGCATCACGCTAAGCCAAACCAAAAATAGCTCTGCGACGCGCGCTTGCCTCACCTGGCTGTAACACCGCGTTCCCCGCTCGCGCGCTCGCCCCGAGAAAAAATTGGCCGCGTATCTGCGTGCTTCGCTGCAAATGTCGTCTAAAGACGATAGAAGAGGCGCTGCGTGAGATATGGACGCCATCTGACAATACGTCGGGAAACATGAGTGCTGTGTTGCGGGCTGGTAGTCCCGGCGCAGCGGCAGGCGAAGAGCGGCGGTGACCAACGCGACCGGTGGGGACGCCGGCCAGCCCGAACACGCTGTTTGGCGCGATGCGCCGAAGGAGAAGAAACGTCCGCACTCAACGAGTACTCTCCACAAACTCACTTACACGTCGCCTGGGTAAAACAGCAATGCCAGAGCGGCGCCCCCTGTCATTCGTACCATGCAATACTGAACCGAAACACAACATGAGCTCGTGCAGAGGGCACGGAGGAAGACAAGTTTCAGCGCAGTCGCATTTTCAGCGCACCTTAAGAAACTAGGGTTGTAACATTGTAGGGCGAGTAGGGCCAGAAGGACCGTCACGACGAAAACCTGCCTCCTCAGTCGTATTCGCCTGGAACGTTGGTGTGGCTTCGCGTTCCCTCCTCCTCTCCTGGCCTTTCCACAAAGCTACTGCCTAAGTACGAAGGCCCCCACCGCGTCCTACGTCAAGCATCCCCAGTTAACTATATGATTGAGCCTGTTCAATCATCTACGGACTGCCGTCGTCGCGGCCGCGAGACTCTTCACGTCGATCGACTGAAGCCGCATTATGACCCACCAGTTGTACCTGTTCCTTAGGTCGCCAGGATGGCTCCTTTTCCGCGGGGGAGTGATTTGTAACATGGTAGGGCGCAGACAAGAACGCCTGCGAAAGAAGAAGACGAAGACGGTTGTTGTTGGCGCTCGCGCTTGCTCGGCTTGGCCCGCTGATCGCTTCAGCTGTAGCAATCTTTTAATATACGCGTTACTGTCTCAACATTAAACGCATACCATCAAGGTCTTTAAGATTGCGTATCTATGTATTTTCTATTAAAGGAACACACCATCTAATATTTACCTAATGATGTTACGCCTCAGATATGCGTAATATTTACTTTTTGATCGACAACGTTCACAAGTATGAACAGCCGTACCAGTTCAATATGGGTGGGCTGTAAGCAAGTGGTTCAACTTTGGCCGGTTGGCTGAATCGGGTGACGTGCCGACAAACAGAAAGACAGACAGACAGAAAGAAAGACAGACCAAAATTTCTCCGTTTAAGTTCCCCAAGAAAGACTATCGTCTTTAAAATCGCGGCCGGGCTACCGGTGCGGTACGACGCGCTTTGCGTTTCCCTCTAGTCCGGCTGTGGTGTTCAATCACATTATAACATTATAACGACTCTTCAACACACGACATGTATGAGCGTACGTATACCACTCCCACATTTCTATAGCGTCATTCCGTAACGTTTCGCTCAATGTAAAAAATTGCGGCACAGTCACCATCCCGCGCATGCTTCGCATACCATCGATTCCCACGGTACGTGGGATCTGCCAATTTTTTTTTACATTTAAGGGCCCGTTCCGTATTTGATGTGCTTGACAACAGAAATGGGCGCGCTCCGTAATTGTACACATATAAATTATTCCGCCAGGTCCCGAGCACTGTGGAAGTCGATGTTATCTGTATTGACTGACTTGTCATTGATTTCGAAGAGCTACTTGCTGAATTGTTTGTAGTAACTAAAGTATGCCGCCATTAGAACCTCTGGTCATAATGAAGGTATATCCCATCTATCACTACCGATTTTGTCACTTTAACTTACCGCTTGTGGTCAGTGTATGTGATCTGTCGGTAGAACGGTCACATAACAGCACCAAATTCTCTTCGAGAGGTAGGGTACATTAGAAGCCTTAGAGAAAAGAAGAATGTAGGCCGTGCAACATGGATATCACCTTTAGAATTTGAGCCTTTTCAGAAGAGTACTCCCTTTTGTCTGCGTTTATGGTAAGAATAATGAGCACCTTTCATTAATTTTGATATGGGGACCTTCTTTGTCGTTCGCCAGCGTCGTTTCTGCACGCCGTCGACTCTTGCTCTGTTTTGTAAAATGTCTTGTTCTTTTCGGCGCTTGGTTGTTGCCCTTCAGCAGATGCATGCAATAATCAGCGTTTACTGTTGTCTGTAGATACTTTGAATACTTTAGCCTTGCGGGAAACTAATTATATAATAATGAGTTGTCTGAAAAACCTATTAGAATCATGTTCTCTCCAGGCTTTTTCGTTGGTTCATTTATTATGTTTCTGAACCAGTATTCATGCGGTCTCTTTATTATGTTCCTGCCATAAGTGCAAAAGAACGAAACGAGTATTCAGGTGCCTTGCTCTTCATGCTGCCTTCAGCGGTGAAGAACAGGAAATTATATCAACGTCTTCCTTGCTGCTGCCACCATTAGACCACTTGATATTCGCTCTTATGTTGCAGGGATCAGAAAGCGATGGAGAATTCAGCGGTCGCTTTAATTTGGATTTTTTTCTTGGGGTTTGTCTGCCTCGTCACAAGTTTCTTAAGGTCACATTACAAAAAAAGATAAGAAAAAAATGTGGCACAAACCCTGAAGAAAGTATATTAAAATTGATAATGATTTTTTGAACGAGGAAGAAAAGGAAATCTCGACATATATTTGAACGATTGATCCTAATGACGTTGAAGTTATCAATCTCTTTATTCTTCGTCTTTGTCATAATAGCACGCCTTTCTAAAAAGCATTATTCCTTATCACTGAAATTGTTGTTTATAAACTTATTGCGAATATATTGCTTCCTATGGCACAGTTTCAAATTCTATATTCTGGTATGTGTTTTGGCAAAAGATAAAACATTAGAAAGAAGGGAAGATGTCGGCCAGTAAAGTAATATAATAATAATATCTGGGGTTTTACGTCCCAAAACCACGATATGAATATGTGAGGCGCCGTAGTGGAGGGCTTCGGAAAATTCGACCACCTGGGGTTCTTTAACGTGCACCTAAATCTAAGTACACGGGCCTCAAACATTTTCGCCTCCATCGAAAATGCAGCCGCCACGGCGGCCAGTAAAATAAACGGAGCGACAAAGCGATTTGCGAGCCGACCTATACTTATGAGCCTGACGATGCTTTAATGGTTTTGTACTAAGTCCTGCAGCGCGTGATACCAGCAACGCAGTGATATCGCATATTCATTCACCACTTGATTGCGACCAATGCATAACTGATACATGGCGGATCTAAAGGGACAGGTGATATCTTTTACTGTTGCAATCGTTAGTCTCTCATTCGCTCTTCGGCACATAAGCAATTTAAACAAAACGTATAATTATTACTATTTTATTAGTTTATACTTATATTGTCTTTTCCACCTATATTTTCAGGTTCTAAATTGCAACTGCGTTTAGTTCACAGCCCTTAACGACTTCATTATTTCGTGTACGAGGTGAAGATAAGTCATTCTTGTCGCCTGAATTGTACATGCAACATTTCTTTGAAGAAAGATGATCAGTGAGAAAGGAAATATTGCAGTGCAGAAACTGTAGCTCCTGGCTATCTTTTTCCTACCCTGGGCTTCTGACGACTACCACTCTCAATGGAGTAGCGTTCTGTGAATTATCCCTTTCTGGAAGGGCGGCGGTCAACTTCTGAGGGTGTAAATTAATAGAACAGAATTTGCAACGTGACTTCAGGAGGAGAGAGAAATGAACTTTATTTTTAACCAGGCTCTTGGTACTTGAGCCCTAAGGTGGGTGGCCTCCTCAGTCCAGGAAAGAACGTAGAAAGAACGTAGGAAAGAACACTTCAGGAAAGAACGTAGAAAAAGATGGCGCTGCAGTGACTGCACACTCGCGTCTGGTTGGTTCACTGACAGGTTTTGCACACTCGCGTCTGACAGATTCATGGACAGGTTTTGCACCAACCAGACACTGCATCACGTCTGTTTGGTTCACTGAAGTGAGTGTTGGTTCACTCGCAAAACCAACAGTGAACCAAAACTCGCGTTGGTTGGTTTACTGACAGGACTAGGTGTTAGATAGAGAAAGAGAAGAGCAAGGCAGGGAGGTTAACCAGAAGGTAGTATCCGGTATGCTACCCTGCACTGGGGTTGGGAAATAGGGGGTTGAAAGAGAGAGAGACAGAAAATAATAAGAAAAAAACCAATCACACACACACACACACACATACGAGGGTGGTCCACTCAGAGGCGTTCTGACGGGCCAGTAGACCGCAAGAAGCCGAGTAGCGCTTGTAAGACCTTCTTCTGCGACGCCATGTCAAGACGATGGCGTAGTAGTCTTTCGTCTGATGGAGGCTGGTCATCTAACTTGTTGAAACGATGACAAACATGCCAGGGAAGCTTCGATTAATGAACCACGCTATGTTTTCGTCTTACATATGAAGTCATGTTTATTTCCAGTATCGTTATGTCGGAGGTGCTTAGGCGACCATATGTCACAGACATCTTGGGGGCGCCCAAAGACCCGCGTTGGAACAGTAGGCATTTTATAAAAATAGCACCAAAATAATCTATAAGCACGTGCTAAAATTAAACTTGTCGCATTGCACAGTGGTGTTGGATCAGACATGACGTGGTAGCTTAAGCAATGTTTCGTGAAGTACTTATGTCATCTGCTCTTAGAAAGAAAAAGGACGATTTTCGAAAGTGCCAAATTATGGGCGGTTCATGTATTAATACTATGTATTTTACGAGGCTGTAGTAATAAAATTTCGATACTTTGCGTCAGCCAACGCGAATAACCAGTAAACCGGCGCGACTTACATGTAGGCGTACTGTCCTCTGATGTTGTTCCCCAAGTGCCCTGCTGTAGTTTCAAGCTAACGTTTGGGCATCACAACAGGTCCGCAAGTTTTCTTTGTTCTAACGGTTATTTCGAAATACATTACACCTTACGGCGTCACAGGCGAAATACCAGCGAAGGCTCATACCGCAACAAGTGAGCAACTGCACCTGAGCGATGCCTGCACTTCACTCGGCTTACAAAATGAACTCTTCGGCGAAGTGCTTCTCCGTTGTAAACACGACACTCAGATGCTAAGGTAAATATTTGACGTTAGTGTCGAAGGCGACAATGCTGTTGAAGGGTAAGACTGGCGAAAGCTTGTTCCCTGGCTCGAGCATTAGTCTACGCAGCACTACAGAGATTCATATTTGTAGAAAGCGCGAAAATAAAGAACACAACACGGAGAAACGAAGGGAAGAAGACGACGCGGTGTCCTGTTCCCTTCGTTTCTTTGTGTTGTCTTTTTTTTTCGCGCTTTCTACAAATATGAGTTTGCACCAACTCGCTCAACTGTCCCTGCTAGTTCAGCACTTAAGAGACACGACGCGAAGTAAATTTTTGCCTGCACACGAAAAAAAAAAGTTATATCTAGAAACACAGACATACGTTGTAGGCTAAAGATACCGTGGGTGTGGTAAAGTCTGTAGATTAGTACCATCTTGAGGACAGGACGACCTTTCAGGACTGGTTTGCAGACAACCTTCGCCACACGACTACGGCGCGGAAGACCTTCTATAAGATCTCCAGCACGAAGGCATGCGCATGCGCATTGGTTTTAATGCCATTTAATATAACCAGCGCTTGTAAAACATAAAATTGCATGCCAGTTAAGCAAGCGACGAAAGTGTTAGAATGGCCCGCCTATGGGCTTTCACGCAATTTCGAGAGCGTCAAGCTCACACGGATGTGTGCATTTACAGTGTATGAATGATGTATGAAATCCGCTCCACTGAAAAGGGCGCAACCAACAAATGTAGCGCATGTGGGTAAGAACAGACACTTAGTGTTTATCTGGTCTCCTCGCACATTGCGGTCTTGTCAAAACAAGGCCTCCAAAGCCCAGTCCGAAGGTTATGTTTATCAGTAAAGTATTTCAACGCATAGGCATGTATACATTCTTTCACCAGGTTATTTCAGAAGTGCTTATTTTTAAGAGAGGCTTCCGAACCTCATTTAACACAGAAGTTTTTCTTCTCTTTATTATTTCTATAGAAGCAGTGTTCTTCTGCGTGCTTTATTTCAATTCTTGTCTTTAATATACCCTAGAATCAGTGTACTTCGTGGTCCTTTGTTTCAATTATGACAATACTAGACGCTGTAAAGAGTAACGCGACAAATTAATAAACCAAAAGGGAGGAGACAAAACAGTAACAGAGCGGGTCAATACCTAAGGCCGACGTCCTTGCAGAATATTTCATTAAATTTTTGCTCCTTTGCTTCAACACGTGTCATTATTAATGCACAACTGCAGTATGCAAATAAAGACTCAGTCGAGCAATTTTTAATGGATCTTCGCCGAATATTCTTTTGAGTGACAATGGACGCTTAGAGCGAACAGCATTATTTATGCAGTGCAGACATGAAGGGTGTTCTTTGTGAAGTAAATAGCTTGCAAGCGCAGAATAAGTAGGTTATTTTCGTACATTACGCGTTGTAATAACCATGGCCTTCTAGTCTCTCGACTGGTGTTTATACATGCTAGCATAAATGTATTTCTTTAACCAGTAAGAAATAACACTATATGATAACTGTTCGATATATAGCATAGAGAACTCTATTGCGCGATTGCAGTCTGTCGACATGGAATACAAATACCTTTTCATGGGTACTTTTCATATGTGTACGCTATTTTACTTGGTCTCACGGGGTGACGCGAAGTCTCAGGCGAATATAAATACCTGTTACAAGAAGTTACGCTGAATAAATATCTTTAGACAGCGTAAATAATGTATCGTAAAGCATGCAACTCAGGACGAATAATATTGTTTTTCTAGCTCCGTCGTTATGGTATGAAACTGCGACTCCTTATTGTAATTCACAATATGCATACTGTCAACGTATGTGCTTTCAGGAACTTCGAACTAAATGCGACCTTATTTTTAAGCCGTTTGATGGGCGTTGCATTCACAAAGGCGTAATCGTTTCGTTTCGGAATAGTGAACACGTGTACATGCGACTTCTGCGGAACCGAAGGCTTCTGTGGACACCTGTGCAGCTGCGCTCTCTGACACCCAGCAATACCCGCTCTGGATGCACCTGTACCAAATGGACTCAAGACCTCTTTCTACCGCCAAGGCTCTAAAACCATGCACATGGCCTCGATGGTGTACTTATTCTAGACAGGTCTCTGCGACCACCTGTAGACCGTATGTGATCCCCCAAGTGGGCGTGAGATTCTGCCTGTCCATCGTTTTTATTATATCTTTCATTTCGGCCTTTTATCGCATCCCCGCATTGCAGGGTAGCAAACCGGACGTGTGTCTGGTAAAGCTCCCTGCCTTTCCTTGCTTCCCTCTGTCTTTGTCAAACTAAAAATCAAACAAGTAAATGTATCTTTCTTCGTTTATGTTATGCAGGCTGCAATGCGAATTACAATGCTAATTGAGGAAGTTTTGCATATATCAGAATTTGGTTTGATAGCCTAGAAGCCGCAATGGTAGAGTAGTTACGTTGCTCGACTACTGACCCGAATTACGCGGTTTCGATCCCAGGCAGCGGTATGGTGTTTCGATGGATGGAGATGTTAGAGGCCCGTGTATTTATATTCAGGTGCACGTTAAAGCAACCCATGTGGTCGAAATTTCTGGAGCCCTCCACTACACGGCGTGTCCTATAACCGCGTCGTGGTATTGCACGTAAAACCTCAGCAATTAATAATATAGTCGGTTACAACTTTGGAAATCCCCAGCATTTCCTGCTCAAAGGCGGATGCACGCAAGCCTGCACCAATGGGCGCGCACTCTAGACTTACGTCATGAGCCCGACGGACGGTGATACCGCCTACGGAGAACATTGCAGAGTGCATAACCCGGACTATTTCATTAGTAGCGTAGGTAGTCGGCTGCAGCGCTTCGGTCGTCTGGGTGGGGTCTCTCTGGCCTTCTTAACCCTTTACTGCCGGTTGTCGCGAATTCGCGACATACCGAAAGACGCTTTCCAAGTAACACACGAAACGCGTGCTGCCTTAAACACCGGCTGTCCTGTATTTGCGGCGAAAGTAGCTCTTAGCATGAGACATCTAGCGCCATTTCATGTAAGGTATTCTAAGCTGGAACCCATTGTTGTGTATCTGTTGCCGGAGAGCGTGGAGCACGTGCAACAGTGCTGACTTCGTCGTTGTTTTCTGCCTGAGAGACGTATGTTCCATCTCGTATAAAATGTTTTCGATGTGCACACGTCCAAGACGTTGCACACGACATGTTACGTTGGTTTGAAGTACGTTTTTTCTTGCGCGATCCTTGCTTCTTTGGTGTGTCACGAATTCGCGACATCCGGCTTTTGAGTCAGTCAGTGATGGCTGCCGATATGACAAGTTCATGATGAACGTCGGCCCATTTACGGAAAAAAAAACTAAAAAAGGGCTTCGCACGCGCTAGCCACTTGAAGATAAAAGTAGATGTAGATGTAGATCCTGTTCTGCTGGCTCACACCCACTCAGGGATTGGCCAAGAATCGGGTAGCTTAAAAAAACTTATTTAGAATCTAGTAATGAGAATAATTTTCTATTTTGTTTAACAAAAAGATTTTTTACAAGTTAATTTTGTGAGAATAATAATTAAAAAAGGGCAATAAAAAAAAGTGGGTGGAATTAATTTTCAGTGACGGCACCTTTCTCAGTGATACCGAAGACGACGATATCGATCGCGATCCTCATGCACAAGCGCGAGGGTCTATCTATCGAGCAGTGAGGATGAAGACGAAGATGCGGTAGACCAATCACGTGCCTCTCTAAAGCATGCAGTGCGGTGAAAAAAAAAAAACACTGTCAGGAACAAAAAAATGCCACATTGGAAAACCGCTCTTCCTCAATGTGACACTGTCCGAGCTCATATTGAATATTTCAAGGAATTTTTTTCATGACACCTTCATGGTTCACATCGTTCAGCTGGGATATCGGTTTGCGATGCAGAAAAATCATAAAAAAGAACTGGCTCTGTCTCGTCACGAGCTAGATCAATTTCTCGGTGCAGCCACATTCATGTCATGCTGTCGACTCCCAAGGTGTCGGCTCTACTGGGCGGCGGAGTCTAGGGCTCACACGGTGGTGATGACGCCAAGGTACGTCGCCCTGAACAGATCCGCTTTATAGATGCGGCGATGCCATAGTTGCGTTGCCTTGAACATAACCCTGTATTGAGCTACATATTGGCTTAAGTGCTGGTTGTCGCGAATTCGCGACATACCTAAATGTATGCATTAAAAGTTGCATTTTGGATAATAAAACTGCGGATATAATTAAAGGTTGCTATTTAAAGCTGAAAAGTGAAAAATTCAGGCATTAAAGGGTTAAGTTGTGTTCGACTATAGGTGATGCGATTTCAGATGTGCACACACTTTTATCGGACAACAGGACTGCTTTTGGATGTGGCCGCTAAAGTGGTCTAATCCTTGAAAAAGCGCCGTAGCGATTTTCACTTTAGTGACGTGCGAACTACCGAGCGAACTAACCAACCAAGCTACTACTCCCGAGAAAGCAAACAGGGGCTTGCTTTATTATCTAGATTGTTCTCTTTATCGCGAACATTTGTTACCATTAGGATACTCTGATATATTGCGTCGTTGTATTTCGTAATCGTGCAGGAATCAGGCAGGAACCCGCATATCTACGGAGGTATTCCAGAAGGGGCTAAATATATCGACACGGATACGAATGATATACGTGTGAGGTAAACCACGGGGTGTCAAGTCTCGCGACACTGCACGAGACATCGCGAGAGAGGTAGACCACTGTCGAGTTCCGCCGCATTGTAGGCTATGGGCGCCCCCCGCGGCTGTTAGGACCTATTTGTGCTTGGTGTGTCTCCTTCTCTGTTGCCCGTGTCTTTTTTTATTGAGCAGTCCAACTGAATGATATATCTGACTTAAAATATCACCATTGCATAAAGCATAACAATTGAACAGAATTCGACAGTGTGCAGGATACCACTCCTAGCATGAGTTCAGGAAACTTGGCGATACCTAAGGAGTTATTGCGAGACCTGGACGGAATTGAAGAGATTTTACGGGACAATATGAAATGTATCGCATTAACATCATAGACATAAATGACGTCATATTGATATATTGGCTCTGGGGCTTAAGCAGGAACTTCGATAAGTGGAAGCTTCACTTGTGTCTCTTCTTCCATATACATATTAGGGAAAAATTCACGAAAATCATAGACATAGAAGATGACTTGTTCAGTCGCACTTTGGGTTAGCCTACGTATTTATTGTCACTTTAACGCGGTTTTGATCAACTGGATACCCTGACTGTATACTCAGTCATACGGTGCCGAGTTACCTCTCCCAAGCTGCATGGTCTGCACTCACGAACATAATGAATGATGACAGTTCCCAATTTTAACCATTCCACGCACACTTATAATGAATTAACATATTGCAAGAACGCGTATAAAGGGCTCGCATAATGCAATAACCACATTTTAATGGGATACCCTAACCAGATCCATTGTTTGCAACATCTTGAGCCTCCGTCCCCGAACAGCGTCCTATTTCAATCTGTCTTTCACCAAGCTGGATCCTATTTCACAGTGTTATCTTAGTAAGATTGCAGAGATTGATCATACGGCTAGGACTGCGCACGAAGCATGGCCAAGATGTGTATGGCTGCAGCCTATACTCACAATATTGCGGAGACAGGAGCGCTGTGCGTACCCTTGGGATTTGAGAGAACGTTTGGCGAGGACATTATTTGGAAATGTGAGCTCAGAAGCGGCACGCGCCATTGCAGTATTGCCCAGTGAAGATAATTTGAGAACTTTTTCAAACAAAAAAAAAGAAGGTAATACATCGGAATTTGCTGCTAACAGATTACATATAATAAAATGGCGTATTCGATTAAACTGTAATCTTTCTGCGGGGATATCGAGTGCGGTATTGGCCTCGAGGCCCACCACTGGAAACGCCGGCGCCACCGTCGGCGTGACGTGCTTGGCAGGATCACGTGGTCTCAGCGGCCGCGTCGGCTGCTTGTGGCGCACTGCCGCGTGCTTTGAAAACGAGTTTCAAGTCCCACATGCGCTGCTGTCTGTTCAAATTCGGAAGTTTTCTCTCATTTTCTACTCAATTGAAACCATTGTAATAGAGTGGCTGCCTCCGAAGGCGACGAACATGGGGCTCTACCGCTCGGTGCCGCAGTGCCGCACTTACGCAAAGGAGCCCAGTGTCAGCCTGCACTGGTAACCGCGGGACGAGAAACAGCGTGAAGCATGGGTTGTAAAGCTAAGAACCGGCAAGTAGCCATCCGCTACGAGTCTTGTGTGCAACAAGCACTTCCGCGACGAAGACTTTTGTTACTGCTTCGGGCCTGCGATGTTCGGTGAGTAGCAGACAGCGCGCACTGAGACGATGGCTCGCGCGCGCTTCCCGCCGGCAAATGATGCTTATCTGCCACAAGATGGTAAAAGCGCTACCTTTACCACGTGCGATGCCATCTCAGAACCCTCCAATGCGACCTCTTGATCGTCGGCCCCGTGCTCAGCGTCCACAAAATCGGCTGCAGATGCGCAAGTCATTGTTTAGATACGTTAAATTAAAAAACGCACAGGTCCCTTATGCATTCGTTAAAGATGACTAGAAGGCGAAAGCCATCTTCTTCTTGTCAGTCGATGTACTGATTCTCCCGCGCCCCCCTCCAAAAGCGTTCTGCGCCTAACGGGGTTTTGCACGGCCTCCGTGACCGATCACGGAGGCAATGCAAAGCGACCAGGACGTGTGAATACGTCATCATGTGACGTCACATTATGTGACGTCATAATGACGCTACATATTTTGGCGATCTGTGACGTCATGATGACGTCATATGGTGACACCATCACGTTACGATTATTTTTTGCATCACTCGTGTTGACGCCGCCGACGCGGGACGCCGACGGGCAACCTTCCTATTTGATGAGGCATGCATTGCTTCATAAGCTACATAAATTTTGCATTGCCTCCGTGATCGGCCCACCGGCCAACCCCATGTATTTTCTTGGAGCCTCATTTATTTACGTGGGAAAGATGCCACCCTGATGGCGTTAGACACGACACTGCTGCCAAAATTGCTGGGATACATGCCAAATAATTACTATCCTGTTTTGCGGCTGTTGGTTGCTGCAATAACTTCTATTTTATTCACCGCTATTTCAAGTTCATGTGGGTCCTAGTTCACAGCCGACGTTTGCAGAACAAGTCCGCAAACGTTACTGTATTTTCTTTCTTTTCCTAGGCGTCGCATGCTACTACATGCTCGGTCTCGTAGACTGGTTCTTCTTCCACCAGCAATCTCGAAGTGGTGAAGCTTTGGTCTATGAATTTGTTGATGACAGAGAGCGGCAAGTTCACTGGAATGCAAACGGAACTATAATTAAGGAGCATTAAAAAAAGGCGTCGCATTTGCTCACGTTTTGTGTGAGCACCAAAAAAAAAAAAAAACACTGAATCGTCGGGACGGCAGATCACAAAGTTGCCATGCGCACCGAAGCCGCAGTTGTAAAGAAATTGTTTTTGAACTGCTCTGATAGCGTCCGCGCAACAGTAGTTGTTTGTTTACTCACAAATTCTCATATTTTGCGGCCTAAAGTTCACAGCGCGGTGCCAAAATGCGCTCGTAGCAAAAGCGAAACCATCAGTACGAACATACATGCAGACGCTCATATATGCAGAGGCACCGTCAGTCGTCGCGAACCCGTGCGATCGCTGGCTTGGGGCTTCTTTCTGTTATGCTCCGTTTGGTTATACAGGCAGTCTACTCTAACGAGATATTTCACATAGTTTGCACTCAGCGAGTGACTACCTTTCACGCAAGAAACCGGTTCAGGGGTCTGCAACGCGGTGACAGCGTGAAGCGGGTGCTCGGTTTTCTGCAAAGAGAAAGCGACTGTAGACTATCTTGTGCTTTCAGTTCGTCGAAAATTATTATGTTGACATTAAAGAACACAGTTCATTTCGAAAGTACTTACAAAAATGCCCTGGAGGGCTTCCGCGAGGTGTTTTTGTAGAGCGCCGACAGCTAAACCTATGGGGAGCGCGCCGGCGGTATCCTGCCTAGCACGCAATCGAGGCGCGTCCGATAGAGGGCGACTCCGTAACTCCTCGAGGCCAATAGAGCGACAGCGCATATGGCTTCTCCGACAAACAGGATATTGCCGTTGGAAGCGTAACGGAATAACGTTCAGCCATTCCGCATAGGACTAGGAACTTTATTGCAATAAATGAAGCATTTATCACAGTGCTTATGCGTCTACATATGAGAAAAACTAGCAGGAAACTTGATCATTGTATAGAGATTGAATTTAGACAATAGTGCTTTAAAAGTGCCGAGCGTATTTTTCCTTCTTGTATTCTTTTCTAACAATCTTCTCTGTTTTATATTACTTTTCATTATTTTACGTCATTTTATGTATAGTTTTTGTTTTCTGGAAAGCGGATGCGAATTAAGGAGCCGGAAGTGTACGTAAATACGGTAGTGAGTGAGCTGAAGTCATTTTGTCTTAGCAGCAGCAACAGCAGCACAGATTTGACACCTTAGTTGTTTGTTTTGCGCTCTTTACTTTATTAAGCATTTCGTCTTTATTTTGCGTCCATTCATGTTCATTTCGGTCTTACATCGACACCCGACATAATTACACGCTTTTACAGAATGTGGGTGGATGCAACCTCGAAAACACTGTGTTCAATAATAAAGAGCGAAAGAGAGATGAAAATAGCTGGCACCAGATATTCATGTGCGCTTTTGTTGAAACTGTTCTAAATGTGGGCTGACGTTGAAAAGGGTAACGCCGAAAAAAGAAACAAGCAGGTTAATACGATCCAAAAGAGTATCTATTACTTACTTTATTATTTGTACGTATTGAGTTATAGCCTATGTACAAAGCGCAGCTCATGTTTCGTATTTTTGCGTATAGCACCCACATATACACTGTAATTCGTGAAGATTACAGGTGTACATTTCTTCATCCTCTTTTTTTTTTAGATAAGAAGCTGCGCCTGGACTTTGATTAATTGAACGCTCATGCTAAGGTTCCAAGAAAACAAGTTTTATTCATGGAGCACAGTTTCCTCATTAACTATAGTGCATTCGTGTTGAAGTTCGCCCCCCACAGCCGTCACTTACGCAAGAAAAAAAAGTTAGAAGCGTGCAGCAGTGCAGCTCCTTAATTGACCAGCGGACAGAGCGGGATGTCTTGATCAATGGAGATAGTGTTTACAGAGTTTGTCGTCTATACGGCAATAACGGTGCATTAGCCGCCACTGCACACCTGTCGTCGAAAAAGCGTGAACTCATAAATCAATGTCTACATTAAAGTGATGTCTATTGACCGTGACCGGATCGCGTCGATGATGGTGCTTGCTTTCTATTTCAAAAGTTTAAGTGACTCCGAAAAAGTCGAATGATATTCAAGAGCTCGTTCTCCAAAAGTAATACAGCGCCTGTTTCTTATACATGTGCCTCGTTGTACAGTATGGCCTGCGAAAAAAAAATTGCAGTGGCTTAGCTCGGCTATGCCAGGATATACGTTCAGCTGATTATTATTAGCTTTTCAGGTTGTCTAGGATTATTAGCCTTCTTCTGTTCATTCTTCGTACCCTGAACCGCTAATTGCCAGGCAACTACTTCTCGATCCGATGAGATAAGCTTCTCGGCTCT
Organism: Rhipicephalus sanguineus; assembly: GCF_013339695.2. Lineage (NCBI taxonomy): Eukaryota > Metazoa > Arthropoda > Arachnida > Ixodida > Ixodidae > Rhipicephalus > Rhipicephalus sanguineus. The sequence goes on along the minus strand of NC_051180.1, from coordinate 92,042,195 downwards.
TATGCGCCGTTTAGCAGCCTTTTTGCTCTACTTCTCCATGGCGTTACCCACCTGCAAACGCCAGTCAGAGGCGCTATCAATCGGCTCCAGCGCAGTGTCAGACGGTGACTGCACAGCGAAGGTGAATAGCTGCGCGCGCGCTGGCGCGAGTGTGTCTGCCATGGCTACGACGCCACTATCTCGAATGCGCAGACCAGCAGCGGCGAGTCGCGCGCGGCGGTGGCGGAGAGCGCGTGAGATGCCGGCTCCGGTGAGCCAGCTGTGTGACAGCACTGATCCTCGCGCATGCGCAGCACGGCTCATGAGGATCCACGCGAAATTGGCCCCGCCTAGGCAAGTGTAGGTAACGCTACAAAAACCATATTAATACGGTCTCTTATGGTAGACATATTCATGTGGCGCGATTCAACGATACTGAAATACAGATAGTTTGAAATATAACCTATTGAAGACAAGCTGTCCTCTCCATATGGCAGCGTTGCGATCTTGGCTTATCTCCCATTTTCTCTAACCCGGCGCCTTAATATCAGAATTTGCATTTACGCTTTCGGCCTGAATGCGTTTTGTGTATACTTGAACATTCAAAATTCACTCATCGCGACATTGCATCAGATTTGCAAAGCCTTGTTCTATACCTTGAAAGCTTTACCCCCTGAACAATATAATAATTTACGTAAGAACCGAAAGACTGCACCATATGTTCTTGCCTCGCACATTGAAATGTTGGGATATGTTGCTCGATGATGTCAGATCTCTGTCATTTGGGGATAGTAACCTCACAGAGTACAATTACTTAGGGACAACAAGGGGTAGCTACTGACATTGTTTCGTTTTGCATATGTATTTAGCAAATGTTTGGATTTTACCCAGCTCTCGCGATACCCCTTCGGAGGCATGTACACGTAAATGAGTAAATAACTAAAGTAAATCATTAATAAAGGATTTCACAAAACAACTCATGCTGAATAAACAAACAACATAAGACCGTGAGTAATCAAGGTCATTTATCTATAAAAGAATCTCAATTAATAGATGCGGAAGTGCTATCTCCGCGAGCTCACATAACTCTATCTTATCTTATTCATGATCCCTTAATAGAAATTACACGTTGTTAACTGTAATAAAAACATTCGGCTTTCCTCAAGATAGGTGAAATGAAAAAGCGTTGTTGTATGACATGGAGAAAGAATTGAGTGGATAGTCTTGCGCACGAATTTCAATATTCTCAACGAGTCGAGTAAGAGTGTTTGTGAAGCACTTAATTATATTAAAAACAATAATTGAAAATCGAATGCACGCTCTAAGCACTGTAAAACTTTCCTCGGCAAATTGGTAACAACGAGCTCCTGATGAAAGCACGAACCAAAGTTCGGTTAGCTCACTAGCATTTTTCCGGTAATTGCTCGATCCTACAAAAGTGTTATAAACTTTCTTTTTGTACTGAGCTACTGATTGGCGTTTAGAAATTTCCACTAATTACACAGGAGTTAGGTGTGCTCGCGACAATGAGTTCTGAGCTAGCCATAGTTTAGCACCAGTGGCGTAAAAAGTTCACGTTGAAATAATTGAGTGGTGCTTTGCGATATGCGCCCATGTTTAATCTGTCATCGCTTCTTAATCAAACTCGAGATAATAAATAAATTGTTCATGTAGAAACGAGTTACAACGTCGACTGCGTAAAGAGGAAGGGCACAATATAACTGCTGATAACGCAAACAATGTTACAGCGCCCACGTTTATGCATACGAAGAAAGTCTGCGCACTATCACACCGGCAACCTCTATAATTGTGTTTCAGTGCACTACCGTTAATAAAGAAATGTTAAGAAGGTGTTAGATTTTAAAATATCAGCCGAGCTTTAATACATTCTGCTAGCAACGTCGAGAAAGTACTCACTCTTTTAGATAAGACACCAGTTCACGGCAATGATTGATAGTTTCCCTGCTGCGTTATTGCAGCGCTTTGACGTCCAAGCATTCAAGGGCTACTTGCTGTGGTTAACTATTCATGCTTCTTTCTTCCGCAGCGTAAAGCAAGCTTGCGCTATTCTGGAAAGAGGGCATTATATAATTATAAGAACGTACGCAAGGAGATGGCAGGAGATAGAGTAAACAGATGCAATATTACTGAACCACAAAAGCGCTATGAACAATTCAGTTATTTTAATAACTATAGTTTAGAGTTGGTGCAGAAGGAAAGCACAGAAGGAAAGTACAGTTTCCCCAACGAGCAACTATACTATCCATGGTACCACCACCCCTGCCTCGATATTGAAAGAGCGGTGAACGGGGACATGCGTTGTGACCAAAGGTATTTTCTCAAATATTACCTGCATCCGACCAATCGCGTTTACTCGCATACTGTCGGCAATGTTTAGCCCTGGTTAACGTCAGATAATGTGGCTTAAATGATGACTAACCATAACTAATGCTGGCTAGTGATGATACAGGTCGGTTAAGGGCTCCAAGTTCAAGTTGTGCTTACGCATTGTTCGGAAAATTCCATGTAGAGAGAATCTGTCCCATTTTCATTTCGCACAAAACATTGCTACAACGCAGCAGGAAAGTTACGGCCGAGCGCTGTTAATGGGTATCTGTACCTTTTTGAAGCTGTGAGCTGCGAGTTGTTCATATAAGACCGATTTTAACCAATAAAATTGTTGATATATATGGCTGCGTTGGTGTCTCTTTGGGAAAATTTCACGGATACCTGAAGGTATAGGTCATGCCCAGGTTTCGCAAAATCTTGCTTGAGCGTATCAAAAGCATTGCCGGATTCAACTTGTCTAGCAAATGTGCTTTTACCCATGCGCGTTTCGGAACATTTGAGCAGCATGCCCATTTTTGCTAAATTGTGCAATCTCCAAACCGGACCTGGTCGACCAGCACCAACTCTTCGCGCGGGCCCAGTGGGTGGTCCAGGCCAGAGGGTTCCTGGAATAAGGGATCCCCCAACCTTCACTAAATGGCCACTTATTAATGAACGTTTTACAGCGAAAGCTGTTATGAGATCAGAACAAGGGCTGTTTCTGGCGCCGTAGTTGTCCGCCGCCACCGCCGGTGTCCGTAACCGCTACCGCGCGAAATAAAAAAAAAACACTAAAAATTGGCCGCGTATCTGCGTGCTTCGCTGCAAATGTCGTCTAAAGACGATAGAAGAGGCGCTGCGTGAGATATGGACGCCATCTGGCAATACGTCGGGAAACACGAGTGCTGTGTTGCGGGCTGGTAGTCCCGGCGCAGCGGTAGGCGAAGACCGGCGGTGACCAACGCGACCGGTGGGGACACCGGCCAGCCCGAACACGCTGTTTGGCGCGATGCGCCGAAGGAGAGGAAACGTCCGCACTCAACGAGTACTCTCCACAAACTCTCTTACTTCCACGTCACCTGGGTAAAACAGGAATGCCAGAGCGGCGCCCCCTGTCATTCGTACAATGCAATACTGAACCGAAACCGAAACAACATGAGCTTGTGCAGAGGGCACGGAGGAAGACAAGTTTCAGCGCAGTCGCATTTTCAGCGCACCTTAAGAAACTAGGGTTGTAACATTGTAGGGCGAGTAGGGCCAGAAGGACCGTCACGACGAAGACCTGCCTCCTCAGTCGTATTCGCCTGGAACGTTGGTGTGGCTTCGCGTCCCCTCCTCCGCTCCTGGCCTTTCCACAAAGCTACTGCCTAAGTACGAAGGCCCCTACCGCGTCCTACGTCAAGCATCCCCAGTTAACTATATTATTGAGCCTGTTCAATCATCTACGGACCGCCGTCGTCGCGGCCGCGAGACTGTTCACGTCTATAGACTGAAGCCGCATTATGACCCACCAGTTGTACCTGTCCCTTAGGTCGCCAGGATGGCTCCTTTTCCGCGGGGGAGTGATTTGTAACATGGTAGGGCGCAGACAAGAACGCCTGCGAAAGAAGAAGACGAAGACGGTTGTTGTTGGCGCTCGCGCTTGCTCGGCTTGGACCGCTGATCACTTCAGCTGTGGCAATCTTTTAATAAACGCGTTACTGTCTCAACGTTAAACGCATACCATCAAGGTCTTTAAAATTGCGTATCTATGTATTTTCTGTTAAAGGAACACACCGCCTAATACTTACCTAGTGATGTTGCGCCTCAGATATGCGTAATGTTTGCTTTTTGATCAACAATGTACACAAGTATGAACCTAGTCAGCCGTTCACGATGGTTGACCCTTGGGCAAGTGGTTCAACTTTGGCCGAGTGGCTGAATCGAGGGACGTGCCGACAAACAGAAAGACAGACAGAAGGACAGACAGAAAGACAGACCAAAATTTCTGCGCTTAAGTTCCCCAAGAAAGACTATCGTCTTTAAATAAGACATACACCACCTTCCACTAAAAGGAACCATGTGTGGACGCGAAGCAGCGGGGAGATGGTTCGCTTGAGCGGGAGATGATGCAATTTTTTGGAGCTGGCTCGCCAGGTTTGTAAGCTGGGGCGAAGTCCCGCGCCGTAAGCTGCATCCATCCATTCAAAGCGTCGCGGAACGCGAAGAGGAACGCTACGCGCGTCGTGTCTTTCCTCTAACCTGGCCGTTAATTCTCACAGGGCGAGCAGGGAACGAGGTCGACAGGCGCGCGAGAGGAGGGGGGGGGGTTAGGAGAGGGGAGAGAGGGACAGGGGACGCGCATGCGCTGGCGCTCATCGCGGCGTTGCGCAGCAGAGAATGAGGCGCGCGAGATGGGGGGAACGTAGGAGAGGAGAGGACGGGAGGAGAAAGCGCATGCGCAGTAAGGGTGGTCACGCCGCACACCGGCGCCATAAGCTGTTTCACATCTAAAACACTTGGATTAGTATCTGACCCGTAAAAGTTGCCATTCAAACCCGTGCTGCGTGCGAGGAAAACGCTGCCTTTCCTTCGCTATAGTGTCCTAGAATGATGTTTCTTGAACACTTTACCTTCGCCAAACGCAGATGCTTATCGTGCCGCTATTAGATGCGAAGTATCTTAAGGCGGAGCTCAATCCGGTGGTGGTGGTGGTGTGCGGCGAGACCACCCTTACTGCGCATGCGCATACCCTCCCCACACACCTCCTCTCCACTCCCCCTCACCATTCTTTCTGTCATCCATCCTCTCCCCTTCCCCCCTCTGTCTCCCCTCTCCCACTTCCCCCCCCCCTTTCCACTCTTCCTCTGAAACGCGGGCTAGACATGCCGAAATTCTCTCCTGCGCAACGCCGCGATGAGCTCGAGCGCATGCGCGTCCCTTCCCCTTCTCTTTCCTCTCCTACGCTGCCCCCCTCTCGCCCGCCTGTCGACCGCGTTCCCCGCTCGCCCTGTGAGAATTAACGGCCAGGTTAGATGGAAGATACGACGCGCGTAGCGTCCCACTTCGCGTTCCACGACGCGAGGTCGTAGCATGTCCAACGAACGCCAACGGAACGCGATCGTGCAAGTGCTCCGGCTTCGCATCGGCCCGTGGTCCCCTTTAGCGGGAGATGGTGTAATTTTTAAAATGGCGGCCGCAGCCGCCATCGTTTGGTGGGTACGGCTGCACTATCGGGCAGTAATTAGCCCTAGTATTCACTTTTGCAGTGCGCTGTCCATGGAGCCGAACATGATGGAAACTCCAAAGCCATGTTATAGTGAAAAATCTTCGTGCCCGTTCCGGTAAGATTGCTGATTTCGTCTGTATATCTAAACATTATTTGATTCAAACATAACATAAGCATGTCGAGAGAAAATACTCTATGATTGCTTTCTAACCTTTAGACCAACATCTCCATCTGAATATAATAGGCTGGATATTATCCGCAGCTTACCAAAATTTTCCGGTAGCAGGCCACTCTCTCTACAACTTTCTGTATAATATCACTGCCGCTACATAAAAATCACAGCATATCCACGAAGTGAATGATGATGAAGGAGCTTGCTCCAGAGGTCAAATCCGGTAAACCATGAATCCTCTGTACATCTCCTCAATCATCATCATATAAAAAATTGACACGGAAGTTCTTGTGGTACGAATGTAATACACAATGTTTCTAATTTCCATATCAATGCACTATATATATATATATATATATATATATATATATATATATAGAGTTATTTACATGTTGATCTAGTATATGCATTTTGTTCAAGAGCTCATTTACGAATCAGATAAACTCGCGGGAACCTTTTCCTTTTAGAATAATGGCTTCTTCTGCTTCGGTGGCTCTAAGCTCGGGGTCCGCTTGTCTTTGCGCCCGCTTCGCTGCTGCCTCGCGGGCTCGTGCCGCCTCCGGATCCGCTTGTCGACGGGCCCGTTTAGCTTGGGTGTCGCGAGCCCTCGCCACTGCCGCCGCCTCCGTGCTGGTAGTGTCTTGTGCTTGCTGTCGGCGCTGGCGCTTATCTTCGGCCTCGCAAGCTCTCACCGCAAGGTCTTTATTTATTTATTCACAATACTGTTGGCCATACGGCCGTTACAGATTGGGTTGTAAGGCTTCACAACAACAAAGTGGGTATTACAATACAAATTACATCAATACAATAACAAACATGAAAATACAAGTACACTCATAATTTAAACAGTAGTTATGAAAATATGAACCAAATATTACAAAGGCAAGTCCGTCAGTCAAAAGAAATAACAAATAGGTACTTAAACAGCAACATGAGTTGCTTATGATGCAGCCAATGCATGCTGCGTCGCAAGAAAGGGGGAAAAAGAAAAAAAGGGAAAAAAAGCATGCATAGTCTGCAGAATAAGAAAGCATCAGCACTCAGGTTTGTAATGTCGCTATTATGCAATTTTCGAAGGTTTCTGTCGAGGTGCACTGCACAACTGATGGTGGCAGGGCGTGCCAGTCTTTTATAGTTCGAGGTATGAATGAGTTAGCACATGCGCCGATATGTAGTTGTGGTACAACGAACATGAAGTCATGCTTTTTCCTGAGGGTTCGCTTTAGCTGAGGCGTTAGGTAGGGCGAAATAGCAATTTTAAATTGGTGCTTGGCAAGTAAAAATAGAAATTTTATTCTTGATACTAGGCGCCGCTGTGATAACGGTGGTAGTTCAAGGAGTTTCAACATCGCTGATACCGAGTCAGTCGATGAATATTTAGACAAAATAAACCGTGCAGCTATTCTTTGTACCTATTCGAGTTCGTTTATTAGACCTACTTGAAACGGATCCCACATAATGCTTGCATATTCTAGCGTTGGCCTAACATGTTAGAAACGCAGTTAGCTTGATAGATTAAGGTGCAAGCTTCAACTTTCTGCGCAGAAACCAAAGTTCCTTTTCGGCAGCGCTTGTGATATTTGCGATATGCGTTTTCCAGCTTAGGTTCGGGGCGATAGTTATTCCTAAGTATTTCAGCTTATCAATTCTAGCGAGCATTTGGGAGTTCACAAAGTGGTAATGGTGGAGTTCGTTCTTTACTTTGTTGGATACCATGAAGACAACTGTTTTTTGTTCGTTCATTTTCATTTTCCACTTTTCACACCACGCTTCAATCGCAGCCAGAGCATCGCTCAGTGATTTTTGATCACTCACGTCATTGATCTCACAGTATACTAAACAGTCATCCGCGTACAAACGCACAGTGACGTCGTCAATGATATCGGAGCTTATGTCATTAATGTATGCCAAAAATAATACAGGGCCTAAAACAGACCCCTGCAGTACACCTGAGCTAACTGATAAGGTGCTCGATTTTATGCAGTTTATTTCCACATACTGAGTTCGACCGGACAGATATGCGTGGATCGATTCTACTAAATGGTGAATGATTCCCATATGTGTCAATTTACTGATCAACAGAGAAACAGAGAGCGAACGACTCTGTCGAAGGCTTTAGAAAAGTCTAAACAAACCGCATCGAGTTGTTTTTTGTTGTTCAAAGCGCTAGAAAAGTCGTTGATGGTCTCCATTAGCTGCGTGGTGGTAGAAAGGCGTTGCCTGAACCCATGCTGGTTTGGAAAAAAGATGCCGTGTTCTTCAGAATAAGTGTATATGGACTTAGCTATAATATGCTCGAGTAGCTTGCAGCAAACACAGGTCAATGATATGGGACGATAATTTCCGATTCGCTGCTTATCACCTGTTTTATTACTCTTGCCACTAGCCAGTCATCCGGAAGTGGTTTTTGTGCGATTGAGGCCGTAAATATTATTTCCAAGTAGTAGGCTACCCATTCCGCATATCGTCGTAAAGATTTGTTAGGTATTTCGTCCGGGCCGACAGATTTTTTTTCATTCATTTCTAAAATAAGAGATAGAATTCCATCGTATGTCACTGCTAAATCAGCCATCGGTGCGCAATGGCACTGATATGTAAGAGCGGGTGGAGAGCCAACCTTATCTGGAGGAGTAAACAAAGACTGGAAATATGAATTAAAGCATGACGATATCACCGCAGGGTCAGTCACAAGCGCATCGTATGCGACTATGCTGCAAGAGTCCTTATCACTGCCCGATAAATAGCGCCAAAATCGTTGCAGAGATGACTTCATGAAGGTTGCGAGGGTTTTTGTGTGATATTTATTTTTGGCTTCCCCGAGCATGCTGCGCAGTAGTGCTGACATGTCTGAGAGTTTGCGTTGGTCCCTTTTAGTTTTCTTTCGTTCGTGACTGATCCTCCGCTTGAGGTGTATAATATCGCGGGTAATACAGGGGTTCCGTTTATTCGTCGTTTTCTTTGTAACAGGTATGAACCGTCAATGCTATGGAAGATGATTTCTTTAAATTTAACCCACATCACTTTGACGTCAGTCAATTCTGAAATTACCGAATGAATGTGAAAGATAATCGGTTATACTAGTGTCGTCTGCTTTCGAGAAGTTAGGCAGTAAACGAGGCGTTCTTCCCGCTTAGTACGCACAGCTACGTGTTTTATTTGGACGAATACTAGCTTGTGATCCGATATTCCTTTGTCAACTGCTAATTCATAATTATCAAAGCACCCGGCCAGAAACACTAAATCGAGGATAGACTTCGCTGTGCCCGCCGTTCGTGTGTATTCATGAACTATTTGCGTTAAGTCATGTGCAAAAGCTATATCAATGAGAGTGTCAAACTTCGAGCACTCTTGTGAACCTACGGTAAAAAAGCCCAGTCAATATCTGGTAAGTTGAAGTCTCCCGAAAGAATAATACGACCATTTCACGGCTTGTGCTCATCTAAATAACTCTTGATATCTTGTATGAAGCCGATGTATTAGGCGCTCTGTAGATAGCCCCGAGGAGAACAAAGGCATTGCCAATCCTGACGTTGCACCATACATTCTCGTAGTTTTGGAGTCCTTGCAAACGGAAGCATTCAACATAGTCTTTAACAACTACGGCAACGCCACCTCCTCGGGATTCATGATCGTTCCGCATTATCTTGTAACCAGGTGGTACTAACTCATTGTTTCGGATATCAGGATTTAGCCATGTCTCAGTAACTGTGACAATGTGTGGGTCATAATTGGCTAGGATGTATTCCAGGTCGCCACTTTTATTTACCAGGCTTCTAGCATTTACATTGACGAGACGGAAGCTGTCTCTTTTGTTAGCCGCACACCTTCAATCATGGCCTCTTTGCGCTGAAGGGTGTGGGTTACGTTTAACCATGACTCGGCGGTTTTTGTGGAGTCCCCAAAAAAAACATTTCATTATTAATGTACATTTTGTCGTAGTCAAGATGCACGCGCTGTCCCTCCTCCCTTTCCTTCGCAGCGGAGTTCCAAAGCCGCTTACGTTTAGCCAAGGTTTCCTTGGAAAAGTTATCTGAGACTGAAATACCAGTTCCTTTCAGATTCTTACTATTTTTGTAGATCTGCGCTTTTTCCCTGTAATCATATAACCTTAGAACAACCGGGCGAGGTCTTGTGGTCTGTTTTTTTCCTATTCTGTGCAAGCGTTCGACAGTGTTTAGCGTAACATGCAGCTTCTTTTCAATTACATAATTTAGCACTTTACTGCGCACGTCTTGTGGTGTTTCATTCGGTTCCCCTGGTATGCCGAATACCATAAAGTTGTTCCTTCGGCTCCTACCTTCGAAGCTAATAAGCCTTTCCTGTGGTCTTTGAACAGTTGCGTCCAGTTCCCGCACTGCTTTCGTCAGCTGCGAGATAGCTTTTTCGTTTTCTTTAAGGATCTGTAGGCTGTCTTCGACCTGTTTAAGCCGCGTACATAGCCCCTGCAGTTCGTTTTGAATGATTTTTTGGCCATCGCATAATTCCTTCAGAAGAGCTTGTGTGTTGGGCCTTGGGTTTTGCTCCACGTCTCCGGAAAGCAAAAGACACAATCGTGCAAACAAGGAATATAACGCCTTTGGGCAAGGCAGCACTACAATGAAGCGGTTGTCGCTCTTAAAACCATGGAAGGCGTAATAACTAACCTGCTCAAGGAACACAAGTCGATTTTTAGTTGACATGGCTTCCAGCGTGCCGCCTTGCCCAATGAAAGAGTTGTCCAAAGGATCCGGCTTTATACATTGAGGTGAAGGTCCCGTGATCGATCCGTGACGTCCTACTTGAACTTCGGCAATGGCGCCACCGATCCACTTGAAACCAGCAGCATCAGCAGCCAGTGTAACGGGGCACGTGCTCGATGCCTCTGATTGAAAGATTGCGTTGGTAAGCGGCCCCTGCTCAAGGAACAGAAGTCGATTTTTAGTTGACATGGCGGCGAACCCGCGCTGCTGCTGCATTGCAAGCCCTCCGCGCTGCTGCCTTGGCTTCTTCGGCTTCTTTTTCTTCTCGGCGTGCTCCGCCGAGAGCGGAGCACGTGCCCTTGAATCGTGCACTTGAGGGGGCGTGCGCCGCTATCGGCGGAGCACGCGCCTGCAGCATGTCCACACTAGCGTACACGGCAGGAGGGACGAGAGACAACCCTTCAGCAAAAGGCCAAGCTCCTAAAAATAGGCAGGATGGAACGAGGTTCAAACCTGGGCCATCTGCGTGAGAGCCCAGTATGGAACTTCAGAGCCATGCCGGTGCTTGCAAATGCTTTGCAAAAAGACCCTATACAAGCTTCATGTCGGGAAGGAACCACAATAATATGTGTAATGTAGTGTGGCAGAAGAGTAAAATAATAGCCAGGCGTCACACAACGCGAATTTTGCAACCAGGCGTCACACAATCTGAATAGCGCAAAGAGTGGGTTGTTGAATGTTTCCAACTCATTACAAAGGGATCTGCATAATTATTCATCGTCATCAACCACATGATCAACAAAGTGTAAATAATGTCTTACAGGTGTTTAGCGGGCGCCACGGTTCTCCAAAGAATTATGAAAAATTGCATAGTGGCTGCTTCCTTCCTTCACAAAAGTTATGATGATTTATAGTCTCATATGGCCATGACGTCGACGACGACAACAGCCGGCGTGTTCCAGATGAAACACTTATCTGGCCGAAGTTGTGGCCGGGAAAAGAAAACTCAAACTACAGCAATACACGCTGTACACTGATTGAGGAAAACTGGGCGTCGGTCGTCGATAAACTGACAAGCGGTGAAGCGCGTCGGCATTTTTACATGTGCCGTCGACTATTCAAGCGTTATCGCTGGTTGTCCCGCAAGTTCTAGAATAAGCTCGAGTGTTCACGTCTTGCGCGCAATCTTAATTAAACGATCTACAATAATCGCGAAGCTTCTCGAACAATGAGTCGCGGTTTGCGCTTAGCGTTGCTGACAGTCTTCGTGCGCGAAAACCGAATACAGTATAAGTGATAATAAGAAACGCACGTGGCAATAACGTAGTAGGTTCCTCGCAAGTGCACTTCTCTTGGTTGCCAAGGAAGCCCATAAGGCTCCCATGATCAATTCCTCAGGGTCTTATTAAGGTAAGTCCCTCTCCCTCTCACTCTCTCTCTTTCTAACGTTAACGTATGGTTTAAAGCGTGGTGGGAGAGTTAAATAATGACCGGGTGTCACACAATGCGAATTACGTAACTAGTGGGTCTTTTAAAGCTTCCAACCCATTACAAAAGGCTCAGTCATTAATTCTTCGTCCTCATCAACCGTCGCACCAACAAAGTGCAAATAATGCTTTACAGATGGTACCTCCCTTCTCCGCAGAATGACGAATAATGTCGTGGTGGGTGCTTCTCAACTTCACAAAAATGATAAGTTGTGGCCTAGTGGGTGCGTTGCTAGTGTACTTGTAATAGTAGCCACAAGAGAGGTTTTAACGGACTCTGGAAATGCCGCTCTTCCAGCTTTCGCTGTGGCTGTGCTGCGCTTTCCGCACAGGCCTGACGTTTTTTTAATACGAAGCATTTCTTAGCAATCCCCAGGTACTTTGAGCGTTTCTATCTAATATATATCTATCTAGCCGCCTACGTCTGGGTGCTCTCGGGATCGCATCCATAGCTTGGTGTAGGCCAAAATTAGCATGGGAGAGTGAGAGTGCTTCGTAAATATGACTGTATGATCATGACATGAATAACATGAAAATCCTGTCGCGTACTTCGTCAAACACACACGTGTGGCACATACCCGTATACCTCGGGTCACTAAGCGGGCATGCGCCAAAAGTGATTGACAGTTTATATGTTCCCAACGACGGCGAAAATAGACATTGGTAATTTAACTGCGATAGCATAAAGAACAACCGACATTGGTAGTGTTGACCCGACGAATTCAAAGAATAAAAATGAGGATACCAACAGGAATCGAACCCAAGGATTTTTCGTGGCAATCAGATATTCCACCACAGAGCCACGCCACGTCCTGAAACTGCTATGGAAAAAGACCCTATGCAGGCGTATAGTCGGGGCAGTGCAACTGTGGTTGGAGTACCGGCTATATAATTTTATAACAAAGCAATAGAGATTACATACTTATTCCTATGATACAGGCGTCATGCCGGCTTAACGTCAATTGTGGTTCCAATGTTGGCTGCGCTTTCATATAATTTAATTTTTTATATATGGGTTTTTACGTTCCAGAAACACGATATAATTATGAGGGACGCCGTAGTGGAGGGCTCCGGAAATTTCGACCATCTGACGTTCTTTACGCGCACTGATATCGCACACTACATCGGCCTCTACTATTTCGCCTACACTGAAATGCGACCGCCCCGGCTGGGATTGAACCCGCGACCTTGGGGTCAGCAGCCTAGCACCATAATCACAGATCCACCGGGGCGGACGCTTTCACAGAAGTCTAAGAAACATTACATTTGTATTCCTATATGATTCAGCAAGATATATTTAAGCGTTGCTGGACCCCAGAGGAATACGCTAATGAAACTGATATTCATATATGATATTCACATCATCGCACCGTAAAGTGCACTTAGTTTCGATAATACTCACGTCCGTGAGTATTATCTGTCTTAATAACGGCTACTTGAGGGAATGAACATTCGGAGAAGACAATAGGAGTGACATAAGTTCTTCATATAAATATGAAATATTGAAACTAACATTTTTACATACCTGTGGTTGTCTTACGTAGCTTGCTGCATCTGGGCGTTACATGATGTTCTCAGTGATGGATTTTTCGTACACAAAGTGAGTGATATAAGTCTGTCTTTTTTCATTTTTATATTTACGTATATAGCAATTTTATATACTGAAATGTTAACTGTGGCTTTTTCTAATGAACAATAACCTTCTCTGCAACAGGGGCTTTGGCAGTATGTCTTGACTTTCTTTCCCTTCTTCCCTTTTTCTCCTCTCCTCATTTTTTCTTTCTTTCTTTCTTTCTTGCGCTGGCACTACTTAAAACTTCATGCCGGTGTTTCCAAGGTCCAACGCTCATTCCATTTAAGTATCCGCTATATAGATTTTCTGTTTAGTTTACATTCAATATACAAGAAAAAAAAAGCACTAAATGGGTTGCCATTGATCGTGCAGCAGTCGTCTAGACGTTCGGAGCTTCATTCGACCTCATTTCTGTGTGCATTCGTGCAAACCACTTCTCATAACCGTTCACTGACACTAGGCCTGTAAAGCGTGCTGTGCCTGTCGCGTCCTCTTACAACGGAAAAGCCATCTTTTGCGTTCCTAACTTCACAGCGTGAGTTCACTTCTGACCTCTTGGTGCGACATATTTTTTTCTAAGTGTTAATTGCAGAAACTTTTTGCGGATGGGAAACGAGAAGGGAAGTATATTAACGCTTCTGGCTGTCTCATTTTGAGTACGTCTCTAAAAGGATTCTGCGCCTAACACTTTAAAAATTACATTAGGCGCTGTGAAGTTTGCGGGATCTGAACTGTGCGAAACGAATGTGCCAGCAAAAGACGAACAGAAGAAACGAACACAGAAAGGAGCGTAAAGGCCTGGTGGCGTACCAATTCAGCAAAACCGGTGTGCTATCCTACGCTAAGGAAAGGGATGAGGGAGTTTGAAAGCTAAGGACGTTAAGACAGAGGGAGTCAGCGGGCGCACATGCACAACGCTACAGTCATTCACATTTGCTTACTTGGAGCTTTGTTTGTTGGTTGAAAAGTGGGGTTTGTAAATTCACCAGAATAAGGCTCACCACGATTCTGTCCCTAAAGTAAGGCGCAAGGCGAGGAGGACGGGGTATGCTTCATCACCTATCGATACGTCTCTGCTGAAACTTTCACATCAAGAAAGGATATTATAAGCGAAAGAGGTTGCACCTAAAATGCGTCTAGGACGACATCTTCTGGTTTCTGGTCAATCGCTTCTGCATTCAGGCCACTACAGATGACGTCATGTTGGGAACAAGTATAGCGACGTGCGCTTTCGCGGCTTTATGAACTGTGGATCGAATCTCCCCCCAAAAAATGCATACTAAATTATACAAGGCAAACACGCAATAACACAAAGCAAATAAAAACGCAGATACTAATGTGGCACGTAGTTCCTCGGTACTTCAAGAATTACCTGACTGTAGAAAAAGAGCCCCTTGCACAATGTATCGAGCCAATGACGGCAGTTTCATTCCACGTGGCGTACTCTGAAGGCCCGGTCAAATCCACGACAGGTTTAAAAATACACAGGGCAATGACAATGAGATATTGTGTCCCTTATGCTCAAGGCTGATTCATGACTGCGCCATTTGCGAAAAAAGAAATTTACCGCGCTCTTTCGTTTGACATACTCATGTTCTAAGAAAGCTGCAGACCCCGGCAGCCCGAAGTGTTTTCAAAGTGCTGCATGCTCTTAATCCACTACATTTAGTTCGTTACTGATTACCATGGCTCGAATACTGCCGTCTTTTCGCAGTGAAGTGGGAAAGGCCGCAATTTTAATCGAATGCCCGAGCGCTCAATTCGTCTATGTTAGAGAAAATTTGGCTTTCGTGGCCCAGTTTAGTACTTCACCCTTTCGTCTTCTTGTTCTCTCCCTTTCGCTCCACACACGCTGCTTTTTCTATACTCAGCACCTTAAAGACCTGCTTTTGCCAGTATCTCTGGACTGGCTGAAAAGGGAAGTAAAACTGCCCGTAAATAATTCTGTGTAGCGGCACCAGTTCGAACTCGTTTAATTTCATAAACTTCACGTCATAGCACTGAAGCAAGCCGACTCAAAGTGGCACGTTACAAGGAAGGATAGCAGAGAGGTCAAGTGTTCGCGAGGAGAAATGCAAGGCTGTTCCGTTCGATGATTAACTTAACTGCGGTTACTCGCAATTAGCGAACGCATCTATGCGAAGGTAGGATGACGTTCTTAAAATTAAAATTATTGTCAGTTATTTTTGCAGAAGGTCATCACAGATTAAAACTATTCGAAGAACTGCATAGCGGGACTGAAGCGTGACAACGATGCACGGCCGTCGTTTTAACGCTCATACCCGAGCTAATCACGAAGCCGTGTGTTTCTTTAGCTGTAAGGGAATAAATCCTCTATGCGTCGTGTTGCCCCGTGTGTGTCCGCCAATGAGAGTAGACAGCGCAAGTCACGTGCACAGTTTTCTTCTTCCAACGGCACCAGACGGTGTTGCCCTTTGCTCTCCTGTTTGGGCAGCATGAACGACGGGGCGCTTGGGATCAAAGCACGGGTGGCTTTGGCATAAAGCGCTAATTTACATCTTCTCCTAGTTCGGCCCAACTACAAAGCGCGCGAAACGCGTACGTTAATACTGTCTCTGTGTTTAAGTACGTAGCTAGTTCGCACGTGTCACCGCATATGTATAGTGGCGATGTCACCCTGGGCTATCTGAGCTGAATAGGCCGAATGATTCCTCTGAAAGCAAGGAAACGGCTGATGTTTGTAAGAGTTGGCTTGCTATGTCTTTGATTCTTAAGTCCTATAGAAGACGAAAGGCGAATGCTACTCTGTTTATGTTTTTATCAAATATTAACGTTCATTCCTTCCTACCTTTGAACCATGTCGTCCAAGAGCATTATATCTGTGTTAAGAAACGCTCGCTATTGAAAGGTTGGATGCAACATTTGAACACACGCAAAAGCATTTCGAAAATTTTGCGACCCACTCTTCAGCACAATTTTTATTGGCTAATATTGTATGCATAATAAATATTTATTTGAGCATATTTGGGATCAAACAGACTAAAAAAGAATGCTAGAATAATGTACAACAGACTGCTCTGCCTTTTGCAGTTAACGTTGTCAGCCTTTTTGTTCCTCCCTCAATCCGCTGATCACTTTGAGTGGCTGCCTTCGACACATTCTGAACAACGAAGTACTAGCGCGTGCGTTCCTGTTGAGCCTCGATTACTAACTCAAGTTTTTCAACGTAGTATCATTGCTTGGCGAATCCATTGACACACTAAATATCACGATATGTCCGAAGGAGCATAAAACTCTGCTCGTTGATAACACAGCCGACTCGTGTTATGTCTCTACAACAACTTCTAGAGTTGAGTTGAGTTGAATAAACTTTATTTGCCCAACGGTCGATATCGTGCCCGGGGCTAGGCTGCCAGGGATCCACCATTCGAGGAACATCTTTCGAGGTCCTCGGCGACGGCCCTGGCCCGCTGGACGGCCCACTCCTGGTCTTCGGGGGCCTCGCTGAGAAGGGCGGTTCGCCATCGCTCAGCAAGGCGCCCCGCTTCAGAGGGTATTTCAGGTGTCCTCATCCTTCCTCGTAGTGTATCGTCATTTCTGTCGCATTCCCAAAGTACATGGGCCATATCGGCCCATCCGTGCTCGCACCACGGGAGGGTTGTCCTTATTTCATTCATGACACAATGATTGAACGTACGCAATTTTTCCAAATTCTAAGAACGCTTGCATCGCAAATGGCCCGTTTGTTCAAATGATTCTTCCTATTCGAGACGCAAAGACTGGGAAGGCAAACCAAAGCCCCACCTCACCCCAAACTCAATACGGGACAGGCGAAGGACTGTCGCCTAATATAATCAAACGTCTACCCTCACGTAAACAGACTTAACAAAATATTTCCCCGAAAATACAGCGACAAATTTCCGTGGTGCGACTCCAGCACGACATTCGAACAGATAACCTACCAGTGCACGCACGCAGTGTCCAGCAGACGCCGTCTAATAGTTAATTAAAGACAGACTCATCAACCGGTCGTGGAAGGCGCGAGTCTCCCTCCGAGCTGGACTTGGGAAGCCAATTGGCCACCCTTGACCAAGCCCGGCGAGGAGCAGTAAAAAGTGGCGACCTGGACGACGGGCTCCACCCACAGTAACTAAGCAGCTTTATTTTATCAAAGTTGATACCGTCTCCCCATCTCTCTCTCTCGCTACTTGAAGCTTTCGTACATATGGATAGAACAAAAGAACAGCCGCTTGTGCAATGCAAATAAATCTGCTTGCGAAGTGTATGTTTAACGAATCTCGTGGTCGTCAGTATTTGCTAAAAGCGTGGTCCAGAAGATCGCTTTCTACCCTAGGCACTCGGCGACGTGCGAGTTAAATATTTACACGGCCGTTTTGCGTAGGGAATGAAGTCAGGGCTTCAAAGTAGTGTTGAAACTCAATGGCCGAGCGTTTCGTTACGTGAATCCGCAAGGAGAGGTTGAATTTTTGATTTGTCAAAGACACGCAAGTCTATCAAATGCGTCTAGATTAGTCTCCCCCCCCCCCCAAATAAATATCTTTACCCTTCGCGCAAAATGGCGACAGATGTTGCTGTGCAAACCATATAGTTAGTAAAGCAACAATTAGGTTACCTAACGCCACTGTGAAATGACCTGGTCTCTGCACACAAAAAAAATGCGTCATGACTACAGCGGCCTTTTTTTGAAAACAATTCCTTGTTTTGCCCAGTTACGTTGCCTTATCTGCTTGATGTGGAGGTTTCTTTAATGCGAATGACACCATTTGGCTAGCAAATCAATGCTTCGTTCCTTATCGGACAGCTTTTTCCGCTTCTGATTGCGCGTGCTTGCCTACTTTCGCCTCTCCTCATTGAATCGAACACCATTCGCTTCGGATCATATCAGTCGCACTGTCGCACACCATTCGCTTCGCTTCATATCAGACCTGGGCCGGAAGTTCCCTGGTCGAACGCGTAATCAATTACTTTGCCTTTGAACGTCATAGAAAAGCTTCGTTCAGGGAAGATGGGATTCATTATTCTAGCGGTAATTGCTTCATCGGCGATATGCGATGGTAACTTCATTTCTCAAGTTTCTTACAGCTGCTAGCGGCAGATCTCACGGCGTCTCTAAAACTTATTCCCATTCCTGCTTAGAAGCTAAGCTTGAACTGGTGTAGCGCATCACGGGAAAAAAAGAAGAAACGGCCGAGCCGGCCAGATGAAAGGACAGAGCGCTTACTTCCAATTGATTTTATTGGCAATACGCATTAACTGTATATGAATACATTTGATGCAATTGCATCGCATATATTGGCAATTTGCATCAAATATATATAAAGTTATTTGATGGAATTTGCCAATAAAAATCAGTTGAAAGTTAGCGCTCTGTCCTTTCTTCTAGCCGGTTCAGCCGTTTCTTCTTTCCCGTGATGCGCTGTACCAGATCAATTATGACAAACCAACTCGCCCAATCTTCAACACTTGTAGAAGTTAAAGCTGCGATTTAGATATAATGGCTTCAGATTTAGATATAATGGCTTTAGATATAAAGACATAAGTGCAACGGGGTCAGTGCCCCTGTGAATCACAGCATATGCTGCACAAAACAGGTAAGGCCCCTTCGTTTTGCGCTCAAATGTATATTCGACCCAGTCTCCTGGTACAGAACAACAGTTATGGTTGCGTAAAGTTGACCCGATTACTGACTACATGTGCACTGAAACAGGGCACCAACGCTTAAAGTTCTTTTACATCCGGAGAGCGCTTAGTAAAAATTTTTCAGTTCAGCGATGTGACAGGGGTCATTTGGAAAAATAAAGTGATACAACTGTGCACTGCACACATGTAAAATTGTGAACGCCAGGCTACTATGTTTATATGTTCGCAATACAGAGAGTCGGTATGTTATGGGTCGTGTTCTAACGAAATTTTTTCCCGACTCCGGTTACATCTATCACACCACATGCAGCACTCCTTTTGAGCTTCATGGGGTGAAGCGAGTTTGCAGCAAATAATAACAAACCTTCATTTCTTCGCAACTGAAAAGAACACATCCATTAGGCAAGCAGTTCAATGGCCTGATTTTTTTTTTCAACATACCATTGTTGATATTTGAGTTGACGTTCCTCTCGTTCAATAGAGTGGACAAGAAAACAATGACGAGAATATTATAAAGGCGGTGTTTGCGTAACATGGAGCGTTAACATGTATTATCTCAGTTTATATGAGAAGCCTGACGAGCGCCTCAACCTAATGTGAACGTAAACTAAACAATATTCGGATGCGGAAACTGGGCATGTTCTTGTGGATGACCTTATTTCTTATGTAATTCTTCTCTAAATGTCGCGCTGTTTTTGTAGTAAGTGAATGCCCTTCCTAATGCCAGTCCACTTCTGTATAACTACTCTCAATCATATACACTGACTGTTTTACTAAACTTAAAAAAAACACGCATGCATAAAGACGTGCAAAAAAACATTGGTCTTATGCCCGGAGTTCAAGCAGGTGTTTCAGTGAACACATGGAAGTAAGAAAAAAACAGATTTTTAATCAAAACGTCTGTACTGCTAACTCATAAAGTCATTGCGTTTCGAGGGTGAAAACTCTGCGACAATATTCTCTGAGCTGTTAATTTTATTGCCGCACCATAGCGTTGAGCAGATGAAGGCTTTTGTAATTTTTTTTAAAGAATGAAAATTTATTTAACCAAATGTTGTATGCCCCGAGTTGTTGCTAGTTCTATATATATACGTGTTGCACCACTGTACCACTAGCTATCTGTTCAAGCATTACAATGAGCCGGAAAGCACAACATTTTGCATAAGTTTGCGAGCATTGCAATGTGGGTAGAAAAAATTAAAGCATAGCTTAGGCTTTTCGGTTAACAACGGTCGGAAATGGCCACACCGGGGCTCTTTCCGCTCCTTTCCAGAGACCAGAGATATGTGGACCATTTGTTGGTCTGTCCAGTACACCCCGAACAAAGGCACGCTTATAGATAAGCCGCAAACTTTCTCGCACTAGCTTTCCTCGATGAAATAGTTGTCGACACTTAACGCCTAAGTTGATCACCCAAGTTTGACCAAGAGTGATCTCAAGTGTTGCTCTTGGTTAAGCTTCGTTTAGCATTACATTGTTGGAAAGCCCAAAGGTTAGAGTTTCACACAAAGAAAGGTTTATCACACGCGGCTACTGAGAGCAAGTACCGCCAGTTGAGTTAGCACAGTAACCAGAAGCGTTAGACGTTATGGTCTTGGAAATCTCCGGGATACAATGTTTGCGAGACACAGTACGAGCAGGATTCAGAGTGGAAATGACTGAAATCCCTTCCGTGCACGTCGCGTGTTTGCTGCAAACTTCTAATCACCCCTTTGAGGTGGTTGACCGCTTATGTGTTTTCAGTTTTCACCAAAGTAATATTTTTTTCAATATTTGAGCCGTTTCTTATCAAGACTAAGCTCTTGTACTACTGCTTACATTGTTACCATGTTTACATGGCTTAGATCAATAAATCACACGGCTGATAAGTCTTGCAAACGCTACACATTCGAAAGCACGTTCGGAGAAATTGAGGAAAGTCCTTGTTAAGCAAAAACATTTCGTATTATTTTCTCCTTATTGCTATAGCAATGATATGGGCACTCTCAGCGGGTTTTTGCCGTCGCCGTCATGCTCCGTATAATGTCCAAATCGATAACATCGGCCCGCATACACCGCCAGGTGTTGATGGCTCGCCAAACGAGAGTAAATGTCTCGCCCGTCTTTCGGCGCCATTAGAGGGAAAGTCGGGTGTGGGGGTCGGCGTCGCTCGAGCAGCATCTGCGAACTTTGATCATAACGAAACATTCTCATGCGCTGGCGCGCGCTCGCTATCTCAATAGAGATCACTTGACCGCTCCTAAACGATGCGTGCAAAAATATTACATAATTTACATTACGTGAACATTACACAATAAACATTACATAATAAACATTCCATATTTCTCCTACATATGTGATAAAGGCGTCATGCCGGGTTAACGTCAGTTGTGGTTCAAGTGTTGGCTCCGCTTTTATGGAAGTCTAATAAACATTAGAATTGTTTTCCTATAGTTCAGCAAGCTATACTCAAGCGTTGCTCGACCCAGGAGTAATACGTTTACGAAAGCTACGTATGATATTGACATCATCGCAACGTAAAGTGCACTTCGTGTCGATAATACTGACTTCAGTGCTCTAAACTGAATGCGTTACGTCATACCATAAACTGGGCTTTACGTCATACCATAAGTTATCCTTTAAACGCCAGTGTAGCCGACCTGCCTGGTGAAGCCCTGATGGGCACACAACTACTGCGCTTACAAAAAAAAAAAACACATCGATCCAATTCGCAATGTTTGACCGAAAGACAAAAATTGCAGCATAAAGATGTAACTCACCGATCGCTTCGCATGAAACCGATTCCCACAAGGCGTGGCATCTTCAATTTTATCTTCCCAGGAACGGCGAGAACCGCAATTGGTAATTTAAGTACGAGAGCGTAAAGAAACACTGACATCGGCAGCGTTGAACCGATGAATGCAAAAAAAAAAAAAAAAAATTGGCCGCGTATCTGCGTGCTTCGCTGCAAATGTCCTGTAAAGACGACAGAAGAGGCGCTGTGTGAGATATGGACGCCATCTGGCAATAGGTCGGGAAACATGAGTGCTGTGTTGCGTGCTGGTAGTCCCGGCGCAGCAGCAGGCGAAGACCGGCGGTGACCAACGCGATCGGCGGGGACGCCAGCCAGCCCGAAAACGCGGTTTGGCGCGAAGCGCTGAAGCAGCGAAACGTCCGCACTCAACGAGTACTCTCCACACACTCTTTTATTTACACGTCGCCTGGGTAAAACAGGAACGCCAGAGCGGCGCCCACAACCGGCAGCCTGAAGGCCGCCCACAACGCTGCTTTTTCATTTTTTAAATATTTTTTTTCACCTTCTTGGCCTTCTCAAAACTAAAGTTTTTCAACACCAACCCATGGCATTCGTACAGTGCAACAGAACCGAAACAGAAACACAACAATGAGCTCGTGCGAAGGGCACGGAGGAAGGCAAATTTCAGCGCAGTCGCATTTTCAGCTTTGTTGAAACAGCGCTCACTAGACGACGACAAAGTAAAAGCCGAAACACAACAATGAGCTCGCGCAGACACGGAGGAAGCCAAGTTTCGGCGCAGTCGCATTTTCAGCGCAGCTTAAGAAACTAGGGTCTCTAAAATTACGTATCTATGTATTTTCTATTAAAGGAACACACCACCTAATACTTACCTAGTGATGTTGCGCCTCAGATATGCGTAATGTTTGCTTTTTGATCAACCATGTACACAAGCATGAACCTAGTGAGCCGTTCACGATGGCTGGCCCTTGTGCAAGTGGTTCAACTTTGGCCGAGTGGCTGAATCGAGGGACGTGCCGACAAACAGAAAGACAGACAGAAGGACAGACAGAAAGACAGACCAAAATTTCTGCGTTTAAGTTCCCCAAGAAAGACTATCGTCTTTAAAAGATCAGCATCTCAGCAGGAATCGAACCAAAGCATTCTGCACGGCAGTCGGGTATCTGCCACAGAGCCATGCCCCGTCTTGAATCTGCTTTAGAAAATGACCGTACGCAGGCGTAATGTCGGTGCGACGTAAATTATGGCTGCTGTACTGGCTATCTTGTTTTATAACTGGGCATTAAACGTTACACATGTTGTATGTACTCCTACAGGCGTCATACTGGGTTAACATAAATTATGGTTTCAGTGTTGGCTCCACTTTTATAGCAGTTTAATATACATTACATTTGTATTCTTATTTTGCAGCAAGCTATATTCACGCGTTGCTCGACCCCCAAAGGAGTACGCTAACAAAAGTTACGTATGATATTCACATCTTCGCACGGCAAATTCCACTTCGTTTCGTAAAAACCCGGCAGATCCCACGCACTGTGGGAATCGATGTAATGCGAAGCAGCCAGCAAAGAGCTGCATATATCGCCTTGTATGTATTTGAGCCAAATGAAATCATTCATGCCATGACATCTAGTTCACCATATATCGCATGTTTGCCATGCACGCATGCATGCACAATCTGGTATATATCATGCCTATGAAACGTGTATTCTAGTATATAGAATGCAGGGCCTGTCATTCATGTTCAACACGCACTTGTGTCATGCCATACCGATTTTGGTATATATCCAGTGAACAAAGCCGCCGGAAACGCACCATGACAGTGCCATGTAAATCATACCGTACATGACATGCATAACGTGATTCGCATGTTAACCACTGGCATTTATGTTCGCCATGCAGTCACAGCGCGCAGTACCAATTTTGGTGTATATCAAACGAGCGAAACGGCCGCGAATGAAACATGATCGTGGCATGTAAATCATGTCGTACATGACTTGCATGTTATGATTTTCATGTTACCACCTCCCATTTACGTTCGTCATGCAGTCGCGTCGCGCGATACCAATTTTGGTGCATAATAATCTAGCGAAACGGCCACGAGTGCGCCATGAGCAAGACATGTAAATCATGGCGTACATGTCATTTATGTCATTATTAACACGAAAGTGTTTTATGCCGGGGTCCACCAAGTACATCCGTCACGGATATGACGTTGATAAAATGGAGGCCAACGGGTGAGAAAGAAAAAACCAAGAAAAAGATACCCCGCTGGGAATCGAACCCACGAGTTGCGGCCGCAAGCGCCCGACGCACTACCGACTAAGCTAACTCAGGAGATGCTAGACACGGCGCGAACGCGCCTTATATCTTTCACACATTCTCTTTCGCGGCGGGCGGAGCGGGGCGGTGCCGCCATCTGTGAGGTGTGAAAAGAAGTAATGCTTGACGCTCGACACTTACTAGCGCTTACTCCGAGATTGCACGCGATATCGGCGGTCATGGTTAAAGCGTCTCGATACCAGAGCGGTAGACTGGCCGCGCTGGCGTCGCCGAGGCACCCTTGACGCAGTTAGGTTCTTCGCCTTTGGCTTCGTGTTAGCGTGCGTCGGCTCATCGGAGTAGTGAAGCTCCCATGTGCACCAGCGGGATTTCTCCGCCGCCGACTGCTACAATTGCGAGAGCACCGACTAACAAAACTGCTGCAATATGCGTTGCAGAAAGGACGCGAGTTCGACGGGCGAATGTCGTGCCTTGGTGGAGCGAGAGCAGCGCCTGCGAGACAGAGGCCAGCGGGACGCACGCGTTTGCGGCTCAGGCTACGAACCTCTACCTCCCGTGTTGCTGAAGCGCAGTGTGTGTTATGTATGCATGAGCACAGGCGTCGGCTACCCATTACTAGAAAGCGCACACCGTGCAGTTTCTCTCCTTAATTGACGACGCTTTGAAGAAGTGCATACCGGGTGCCAGTGTTGATTATGGGATTGTTGATATCATCCTTACGATTCGCTGTGTCCAAATATATGTTCACACCTTCAGCTACCGTGCGCAACGGTTTAATCATGATCATGGGCGTTAGTCGTCGCGATATAGACATGCTGTCAACATTGGTGCATCCACGTAAAACGGTGATATAGCTGCCAAACACGAATAGACATTGTACAAGCTCTCATATATCACTACACAAAGAGCAGTACTTCTGTGAAGACACGTGTCACTTTCGTGTTATACCGATTCCTATGACAGAGGGATCAGCCATGTTTTTTCTTGTTACCACCTATCATTTACGTTCGTCATACAGACACATCGCGCAGTACCAATTTTGGTGTATATCAATCTAACGAAACGGCCGCTAGCGCACCATGAGCGTGGCATGTAAATCATGTCGTACAAGACTTGCATGTCATGATTTTCATGTTCCCACCTCTCATTTACGTTCGTCATACAGTCGTGTCGCGCAATACCAATTTTGGTGTACATCAATCGAGCGAAACGGCCGCGAATGCACCATGAGTGTGGCATGTAAATCATGACATACATGACATGTATGTCATGGTTTTCATGTTACCACCTGTTATTCATGTTCTTTATACAGTCACATCGCACAACACCAATTTTGGTGTATATCAATTTAGCGAAACGGCCGCGAGTGCGCCATGAGCGTGGCATGTAAACAATGTCGTACATGACATGCATGTCACGATTTTCATGTTATCACGTGTCAGTTATGTTCGCCATATAGAAATGCCTCGTCATACCAGTTTTCGTATACATCCATTCATTTAAACGGCCGCGAGCGCCCCAAGACCATGTCATGTAAATCATGCTGCACATGACATGCGTGTCATGATTTTCACGTTAGGACTTGTCATTATGTTTGTCATGAACTCTTGTCACGTCATACCAATTTTGGTATAAATGAAATTAACGGCACAACCGCAAGCGCTCCAAGGCCGTGGAATGTAAATCATGCTGTTCATGACAAGCATGTCATGATTTTCATGTTATGACCTGTCATTTCTGTTGGTAATAAGGTCATGTTATGCCACACCAGTTTTGGTATACATCCGATTAACGAGACGGCCAGGAGAGAACAAAGTCGTACGCGGCTAGATAGATACGCTCAATGTCGCAGAAGTTCGCTAAGAAATGCTTCGCATTTAATACTCACGTCGTGCTCTAAACTAGCTGAGTGCTGACGTGACGTCAGACCATAAGTTACCCTGAAACGCCTGTGTACTAGACGTGCCTGCTAAGGCCACGATGTGCACACAACTACTACGCTTACAAAAACATCACTCTTGAGTCACAATACGATTTGTCTCTGAGAGTCATAGAATTCACTATGTTTGCTTGTATTGCTGCTAGTCAAACGTTCAAAATTGGAGAGAAAAACAGTGGGACTGAAATTTGTACATTTAGTTTGTCCTATGTGCAGCCCACTGAAGTTGGCTCCACGCGAATTTATAGCCTCACTTTCCGTGTTATCGCCGCAAGGAGCATTCTCACCATGCGTTACTGAGATATTGATGTCATCGTAATCAGGTCTCGTCTATTATCTGAAGAGAGCTTAAGTGCTTTTACGTCAAGGCCCTTTTATACAGATAGGGGAGGCTCACAGCCTAGCACTCTTCAACGGGGGTTTCTTCAAGTAAGATCAAACCTCTTAGAACGAGCCACGAGCATCCTACCCATCCGCTAAAAACACTGCACTTAAGTTAGCGCTAGGCTCAAGCCAGCCTACTACGCGACTGTTCTGCTATTTCGTTGCTACATTTAAGACATATTCTTATACGTTCCGGAAATTTCGAACTTCTGAAATGTCTGGAAAGAATTTGTTTGGTACATGGAGCCTAAAACCAGGTTTCTGTACACGTTTCACGGAGGGTGATGAATTTTGCAGGTGTGAAAATTATACTTTAAACGTCACTCATTACACAAGAGCCACTCAAGCACTTTTGGGTACGCGGAACACCCGAATAATACATGATAGCAATTTGGGATATAAAGGCACTGTGCGGGTAGACATAGCCGTGGATATTCAACACTTTTGTGGGGCCCTACTTTTGCGCAAAGGCATCCTCCATTATAGGTAAGGTTATAGTGTAGGTGTGCTCTTGTGCGGTGTGTGTGGTGTGTGTGTGTTGGTGTGTGTGGTGTGTGTGTGTGTGGTGTGGTGTGTGGTTGTGTGTGTGTGTGGTGTGTGTGTGTGTGTGTGTGTGTGTGTGTGTGTGGTGTGTGTGTGTGTGTGTGTGTGTGTGTGTGTGTGGTTGGGTGTGTGGTGTGTGGGTGTGTGTGTGTGTGTGTGGGTGTGTGGGTGTGTGTGTGTGTGGTGTGTGTGTGTGTGTGTGTGTTGTTTGTGTGTGTGTTGTGTGTGTGTGTGTGTGGTGTGTGAGGAAAAATGGACAACGCTCGTGCGCAACAAATGTTTTCTTCATGAAGACAAAAGGAGTGCACTCTACGTCTTCGATCTATGCAGCCACTGAGACCAAAGGGATGTCGTGCACACTCTATGCAGTGTTAAAACGGATGTTACGCTTCCATAGTATAAAATTTTGCATGTTGTGATACACGCCACTTGCAATACCAATCGGTGTTCAGGGAACTCCCCAAGTAGGGCACCCATACCACTTGCTTTCGACGTCATGCTAGCTTTCCTTTCAACAATGCTTTGTTGCACTAATTCAAATTCCAGGAAAACTTGAGAAATTTGCACCCTATCAAGAGGCTTACTGATTTCCATAGGTAGTTGTCTGTTTTGCAAGCATAGCGTGTCCGCTTGAGCTTCGGTTTGCTTTCACCAGATGGTGCTCCTTCGCAGATATTTCGTGTAGCAGGCCACCATTTGAATTTCAAGAGACATTGCGATCTCCCATGTTAAAGAGCAGCTTCGAAACTCCAAAAACCCAAACGGAAACTTGGATCCTTTTGTCTGTCGACTAAGAAGGACCAAACTGTGGCACGTCTCTCAGCGTTTTTTCTAGCTCAAAGTACGCTCTTCTAGAGAGCAGCTGTGCTACCGAATACCTACAAGAAATTGCAAAACTTCCGCTATGGAGGAAGGGAATAAAGGGATCAGGAACTTCCTCTACACAAACACTGCATTGCACTTGACCTTGGGGAAATAATCATAGTGCACATTTTTATGAAGGAATCATTGACCTAGCTATTTATATATTTTTTTACGGGAGGAGTTACCCTCTTTATTGAGTGCTTCCGCAACGTGTTTCTTGGTTCAAGACGAACTAATTTGCAGTTAGAAAGGAGGAACCGTTTAAGGTTTCCTTAATCAAGCGGGAGGAATAAAATTATCTGCCGAGTTGTTTGGCTCACAGCCACTTGATGTTGAACAAGGGATGATCAGAACGGGAAATAAAAAAGGCACGCTGCTCACTTCTTTGTTTTACGCTCGTAAAAGTTAACGAATCGTGTACATAGATAAGCAAGTGGCTAAGATATTTCTTAGTACGCTTCATTTATTACGACGTGCAGAAAACAGAAATAAAATTAAAGATCACTATTTTGTTTTCCTTATTCGATACCCGAGATGGTTACGAAAAAGAGTATTGCTTAATCGCTTGTCGGTTTTAGTTAGTAGTATATTACCTACTCATAACTACAAAAATACAAGGACGTTAAGTCTGAACATGTGTTTAATGTCCCGCATTAAAACTTTTTCGCAAACTGGAAGCAGTGAAGCCATCACGTAAGCTTCTTTACCGCAAATAAAATAAGGTCATAGCATATAACGGTATAGCATTTGCATCAAAGCCGAGGTGTTCTTGTTTCAAGTTCAAATCAATATGACTCATTTTCATTAGCTTCTCTTCGTTTTTGAGACCTTGGACCGGCATCACAGTCCATCATGCGCGTTATAAGGAAATGTTGTGCTACGTGGACACTTGGCTGCACCGAAAGCGGTATTTACTGACACTCTCTCTCTCTTCAAGAAATGACGCCGTGTTCTGTCCTACTCATCCATTTAGCGCTCAGTCAGCGCTCGTACTAAATAAATCAAACCTATCATTAAGCGCTCCCACTGCACGTTATACAGCTCTACACTGCAGCTGGAGCCGCAACATCCCGAATACTCCTCTTCGTGAGAGATTTCATTTGCGAGGCAAGTCAGAGATAGCGCCCACAACGAAGCTTCGTAGCAGTGAGTGAAGCCACGCTTTGGACTGTACAGAAAAATCTCCAGAGGGTGCTAGCGGCGAGTTAGTTGCCGAGCCACTGCACTCGGCACATCGTATGTCATCTCGCGTAATGCGCCACGGTGGGCATTCCTTCATTTTAACGGATGGCTGTCTACGGTGGCGAGTCTCATGCTCCATTCCAGTTACCCGTCTCCTTAGTGCTTCAGCTTGGAGCCGCTACGCAGTGAGAGCGAGGGGAAAGTCGTCAATGATGCCCACGGACACTTATAAAAGCCATGGTCTTCTTAATTCTCGCAAAAAAATGGGCAAGAGACAGCCTGTGTAGTGCGCGAATTCCGTAAGCCGGAACGACTTCGCGACGAGCAGCAACTCTGCATCATGGTAGTCAGGGCTCCTTGTACTAATTACTCCATATATATCCCTCTTCCCCTCGTCTGGCTGTCGTACACAATTACATGAAAGCAGGCGTTTTATTTGCATTTCTGGCGGTCTGGTTGCCACGGTCAGATGTTCGCGAAGTTGTACAAGAACTACAAGGAACGACGTTACAAACTGAACTATGTCGTGAGGTGCTTGGCTCTGTGTCCTTAACTGGAGCTATCTAACGGAAAATGAAAAAAGAAGAAACTAGAATTTCCGGTATTCCGGTCAGCCTTTCGGAGCGCCATAGAGTTAGGCTAACGGAAATTGGACACATTAGTGAAGAAACAATAAGGCCAAAAGTTTGTCACAACCTGCGATTCTAAAATTATTAAAAATAAGTTTGCATCCGTTGCGCAGTAAGGTCCCTGCTTAATGCGATGCGCCCACGGACAGCTACTGAACAGCACGAATGAGGTTTCTTGAAATATTTATCCTTGTAGGAGATGAATTTCTTAATTTGTGGTATGTGCGGTCAGTCCCCGATGAAATTGTTCAAAATCTCAAGTGTACTCCTCACCGCTGGGGCTTTTTTAAGCGGAATTGCTATAGTTTATGTGCCCGGAGGATTAAACACTCACGTTAGAGCAGACATCAGTTTTATCGAAACGAAGTGGACGCTGCGGTGCGCTGATGTGCATACCTCCAGCAGCGTTCGTTGGCGTGTTTTTGTCGGCATGAGTAACGTTTGGTTAGACCTTGCCGAGTCGTAGGAATGCACATGTAATGTTTATTTTATTGTCGTAAGAACGGATAGCCACCATAGCAATACAGTTGACGTTAGGCAAGCCTCACAACCACCCCAACTGATGTTGGGCAAGCGTCACCGCAAACGGTAATTTAATACACTTATCAAAAATTCTGTACAGCGTGGTTTCTGACTCAGGCTCGTCGCAGCACGTTTGTCAGCGTTTTGCGACAATGAAAATAGCCTACTATAAAAAATACATATTTTTTTCTTGTTTAACCGATGCGAAGTGCTTTAAAAATCACGTGTCATGGTAGCTTATTACATAAAGGCTGTCGCGCTGCTAAGCTCGAGGGCTCAGGCTCGATTCCCGGTCACGGCGTTGTCACTTGAAATGGGGCTTAAAGCAAGACTGTGCGCTCAGGTTTTTATAAATATTTAGTGTCTATCTTCGCTGCCCGTGTATTACCATCCGTGGTTTGCAGGTATGCGCCGCATGCTCAAAGGAAGCTTTAAAAGCTTTTCATCATGTACGCGACAGGCATGTTATGTTATTCGCGTAGCGACATGTCAGTCATGTCCGTCATACACTCATATCCTGCTATGCCATTTCTGTTGTGCAACAAATCAGGGAGACGACCAGCACATTAGATTAGATAGATAGATAGATAGATAGATAGATAGATAGATAGATAGATAGATAGATAGATAGATAGATAGATAGATAGATTAGATAGATTAGATAAGTAGATAGATAGAATAGATAGATTAGATAGATAGAAGATGATAGATAGATTAGATAGATAGATAGATAGATAGATAGATAGATAGATAGATAGATAGATAGATAGATAGATAGATAGATAGATAGATAGATAGATAGATAGATAGATTGTGGCAAACGACTCATCCAAAAGTGTAGGTCAATGCCGACCTCGCTAACTGAGAATGCCTTCCAAAGCTTTCCAAAACACAAGCTGAAGGCGCCAAGTTGCATCAGCTTAGTCGAGAATGATGACGTTTAAAGTCACGAAGCTAGAAAGTTTTGAACTAAGGACGTTTTATCTGTATACCCAGAATGTTCTCTCTTCTCTCTTCTCAGCTAGAGCGAAGCCTTACTCTGTGAAAACAGCAATGTAATGCAGGTAATTACTTATTCCTTGGGGTATCTGACCTCGAAATCGCATTAAATATTGCATTATATCTTGATTAAGTAAATTGTCATACCCACCAAAAAATATTCGTCTGCTGAAAGCAAGCTCAAGAACAATATTAGACGGAAACATTTTCTCTCTGCATCTTTTCCTTCTTTTTTTCTTTTGCTAAGTTTGGTCTCACCGAATAATCTGTACCTCATATTGGTTGGGGATCTTTCCCCGCGCTCACTCGAAGTTTCACAATGAAATAATATTTTTGCCCCAGTCCTGATTTCGCTGAATAAACACACGCGAAGTCATTTGCGTCTATAAATGCATCTATCAACGTTTATCTAAATATGGCACATGGCTGCCGCTTTATGAAAAGCCGACGGAGAGCGCCACTTCGGAAAGAACGCCCGTGCTGGCAGCGCGATAAGAAGCTGACAAAGGTACACTGATTGGCAGAGAAACTATGGATGGAGCAAAATGAAACGCTCAGCGAATTCTGGTGGCAGATAGGAGCCTCATAGGGTACGATCTGGAAGGCATAGCAAAACAAGATACGTATGCCCATAGTGACGGCAAGAAACAACAAAATCGTACCCGTACCCTGCTTTAGTCCAACCATACCGAATTGCCCCCCATTCCTGTCGCATGCACGTGTGCACACCTAATCTTCACCAGCACAGGGTTCCACCGAAGTGTATGAATGGTATCCACGTTGCCGAAGAGAATACAAGCCGTGAAAGGCGGAATTATCGCTAACCACCACTGCGTCAATTTCATCTCTCTGACGCGCAGAGGTCTCCAAAGTTATTTGGCTTTCACCTACCTTCTTATGATTGCACAGAAACCAAATGCCTTTTCTAAGTTGTTATAGGTTATATTTGTAGCATTTTGAGTGGACTAAGTATCACAACTTGATGATAGTATAATGTAGACTGCTTACGAGAAGGTACAAAGAGAAAATATGCGAACAAAAGCTCGCTGCAAGATCTTATTCTGTGGTTTCATTGCTTTGAAGGCTGATAGATAAAGTATTGAAGTGGGACGCCAACTTTGATCTTAATACGCGCATATATTTCGCATCTCATTTACCCCAATATGAACACGAGACAAGCAAGCTTATTGTTCAGTGACGTTGGCGTCCAATCAGGAGATGCTTGCCTCTCTTAAGCCTGCCAAGTTCCTATCGAAGCAATGGTCATATCGCAGTTCCGCAATTCGATACACTTTCTTGTAACCTGAAGGAGCGAAGCGTGCTTTGTCATTTTCATTTTGTCTTAGATATATCAATAAAAAAAAGTTCAACGATGTCGCATGGATATTGCATTCTAATGCGGCAAGTGTCTGCTCGCTCGGACGGCAAGCACAGGAATTCCACAAAATTCAGTTAAAGATATTGCTGAATTTCACAACATTGCAGCAAACGAAAATAGAGGCGCGCGTCAAAAACGTGGCTTACGGGGAACCGAGAGTTTCTCTCTCGCCGTGATTGCGATTTAATGCACACCACGCGCTCAGGTAATCAGAAAGTTGTGAACTACGTACAGCTTCGGAGGCGTTTTTCTACGACACGTCGAAAGCGCCGTCGCCTTTCAATACTTTCCCAATTTTCCACAAAATCCCGCGGCGGTTTTTTCTAAAAACTAAATTCACCAAGATGATATCTCGAAAGACGCAAGGTGTAAACAAGACGTCGCACGACGCAGTGTTCACGTTAAAAAGAAGCAGGCGTACCTACGGCAGTTGCTTTTTTATTTTTTTTTTTCGAGCCACGAAATCAAGCGCTTCTCCGGCGGCACCAAACTTGAACAAAAGCGTATCCGCCGGTAGAAAAAAATGATGCAGTGGCTTAGCTCGGCTATGCTAGGATAACGTAGCGTTAGCAAAGGTTCAGCTGATGGTTCTTAGTTTTCCTGATTGTCAAGGATTAGCTTGATTATCATGCTTACTGCTGCTCCAATGACACACACATGAGATACATATGTGGCACATGTCTATTTATTTTTGCCAGGCAACTACTTCGGGATCCGATGAATTAAGCTTCTCCGCTCTTCTGCGCCATTGAGCAGCATTTGCGCTCTCCTTCTCCATGGCCAAACCACAGTGGCAAACGCCAGTCAGAGGCGCTACCAAGCGGCTCCAACGCAGTGTCAGACGGTGACTGCACAGCGAAGGCGAATAGCTGAGCGCGCGCCGGCGCCAGTACGCCTACCGCGGCTACGACGTCACTCCTCTGGAAAGCGCAGACCGGCGGCAGCGAGTCGCGCGCGGCAGCGCCGGAAGTGCCGGCCCGATGCTCCAGCTATGTGACATCACTGATCCTCGCGAATGCGCAGCACGGCTCTTGAGGAGCCACGCGAAACTGGCTCAGCTAGGCCAGTGTAGCTAACGCTACAAAAAAGAGCTACTACAAAACATGTATGTAAGAGCCGAACACGAGCAATTTTTCGGGATTCGGTGCGTCGCAAGTTCGACTTAAGGCAAAAAGTAGAAAATCATTGAGAAAAAAAAGTTGTGTTGCAAAAAACACACCTTGTTGTTTACGTTTCCACATCGGAGAAAGTTTCGACCACTTTTATAAAGTATCCACGACTTACGTCAAAAGAAACTTCTATGCGTTCTATGCGCTCGATATTCGCCGAGCTGCGTTGTGGTATGCGGAGTGCGGTTTGCTTCGCAACGTAAGTTGTGTTCCTTGCCGCCTTCAATGATATCAATCTTTGCACGAAATCTCGCTCAAAAGTGAACCGCTACTTCTACTCTTAAGAGATGGCACGCCAAAGCATCGTCTTTTTTTTTTCTTAGTAATGAAAGTACTTGACACACGAAAAAGTCTACTGTCCTTGAACTGAACCAGCATCTCTGTCATTTAATGCATAATTCATTATCAAATAAGAAGCGACCCTTGCCTTCTTTCTGCACCTGCTGAGAACCTTGGACATACTACTGAATCAAACATCATTTTCAAAGAAACGTTTCTTTTTACCTCTTTGTCTATTATCTTTAACCTTTGCGGTGGTTGTAGTTAGAATCATGCTTTCATATTCACTTCGCTTGCTCTAGCTTGAATTCGTTAAATGTCTCGTTTACTTTTGGTAAGCCTCTCCGGAAGATGCAATTTCTTGAGAGGATGCTCACAACCTTGCAATATAAGATGTCCAAAGAACACGCTGCAGACGACACAGCAGCGAAAATTGGGAGTGCGGCACTCCCGAAATACGTCCATCGAAAATGTTTTGCTGGGTACAAGGAAGGGCAAATTTCTTTCAATCCTTATAAGCACACCGGTTGCGCACAGCCTACACCGAGTGTATCTCAATGCACAAAACCTTACAATGCTGAGAACCCTGACGATTCTCCTGAAAGCGCGCGACATTGACTTAGAGATGACAACGAAAGCACACCATTTCGATTTCACATAGTTGCACAATGCAGTTGGTATTGTGCCTATCAGCGATGTCCCCTTCTGCGATCTTCGAAGTCAGTGGATTGATTCTCTAATCGCAGCTTCCCGGAGCCTTGCGGAGCTTCCCCGCCAGGGATGATAGAAGGAAGCCTCACATATTTATCTCACAGAACGAAACCTACAATATTTAGGTTGTCAGAAGCCTGCGGCTGAGTGAAGCAATTCCGTTCCACACTTCACACGTCATGAGACTCCAGACTGATGCTGAGAGTACAAAGGAGCGAGGCACTTGTAGCGGGTCATTTACCAGACGGAAGCTTCAGCAAAGTAACCTTACCTTTGCTCGGAAAAAGTCAACTCTCTAGCAGCTAGCTGTGCGATATACACTACCAGATGGGCTACGGCGGTGGCCCTTCTCACGTCCAAGCTTGGGTGTTTCTGTATATATAACCCTGGGAGTGTCAGCCAGCGCCATTCATAACGATGGCGGTGAATGCGGAACATTCTTTTTACCATACAGCGCCGCGTATTGTTACATAACGGCGGCAAGATGCCTTTTCATCGACATTCATTTCAACTTATCTCATTATTACAATACTTCAAAGAAAGACTGAATAACGTCCCGCTTGATTTCATGGCGTCATAATCTGTGGACTTCATATACTTGCCTAAAAAACTAAAAAAAAAAACAAAAAAACGGGCCCCTTGGTCGGTTACAATGCTTTCGTACAGGATGTTACTGAGTGTGATGCAGGAGCAAGCTGTGGGGAGAAAGGTGCGTGGTCTTTGGTGTCTGATATTTTTTTTTTCATGAAGCTAATGTCCTAAACCGACACAGGTGTTGCAAAAGCGTCGTTAACTAGTTGGGAACGACTTGGACTCTTTACCCGACACCCAGGGCTTGTGCGTCGTGGTCTGTAGCAAAACACCAAAAAACGTCCAAGGTGCATTTAAAGGCGGCAGAATAAAAAAAATCACAGCATATCCACGGAGTGAATGATGATGAGTGGGCGAAGCTGCGGAGGTTCATCGGTAAACCGTGAATCTTCCGTGAATTCTGCCCAGTACAGCATCACCGACGTGAGATCGGGCGCGTTTATACTAAAGGTTCGATGAGTTATGACGACTTGCCGCGCACTTTAATTTTACATGTACGCTGTGAATTTTCATTGTTTAGAATACCATTGCTTAGAAAACATCTGGCGTCTTTCGTTAAGCAGCTGGCGTCTTTTCGTTTTGCTTTAGAAACATCTGGCGTTCTTTCGTTTTGCTTTTACAAAACATCTGGCGTCTTTTGTTGGTTTATTTCATCAATCAACGGCGTTTTGAACAAAATTTTTATTGTTTTAATCACGCACAGGAGAAATCTCACCAGGCACTACCTTGGAGGTAAAGAATGGCTGCTAATGGGAATGAGAGACAGAAGTCGGCTTTTAGCTAACGCTGCGAATTTTTTATTGTTCAACAACGCACAGGAAAAATCTCCCACCGGCACCTTCTTGCAGGTCAAAGCGTAAGACTGGTTACATACTACGCTACGAGGGACGAACGGGTGCCGCTATAAGGAGCTTCGCCCCTAAAACGGGGAGCCACAATTATTAATTATTACAGTTATTATTAAATAACGCGATTAATAATTAAAATTCCTAGTTTTCTGGACCACATGTTAGGGCTATATATACTGAAACTGGTTAAATAAATGTCACAGATATGTTTTGTTCGGAATGCATCAGAGAATTACTGAGTAAAAACTTCCTCTTAGGAAAGATGATCTCTAGAACCTTTCTTTCTTTAATACATTTCTTACGACTCTCTACCGTGTGGCGTTGAACCTAACGGTGTTCATGCTCGTTCTGCACCGGAATGCTTATTTGAAGATCCAGTAAGATGCTTAATGCATATTTAGCGATCTGCTCAACTGCACAAGTCATGCCCTTGTTCAACTCGCTTGAATAAATACTGCCAGAGTCACTTATAGTCTGCAAGTCAGCAATGTAGCAGACTTTTCTGCTTGTGGTCGAATATCATGTTAATTTGGAATAATTTTTGGAGCATGGTGTTTCATGAAAGAATAAAGGTCAGTGTAATGTTGTTTGCAAGAATGTGCGAAATTGAGGTAGTTGGTGTGACACGACTTCTGAAGACCGCTTTGTGGTTGTAACTTATTTTGTAAGATTCGGATCTTCTACACAAGACACCATGAATTGCTTATGCTTTCCACCATAACGACATGAAATGTCATTATGGTGGAAACAGAAACAATTATTTGAACCGTCATCAGAAGGTCGAACTTACCTTTAACTTACAACGCGCTAAAAGAGATTACGCGTAAGTTTGGTTAGTATATGCGTGTTGCGTTTTCGATCGTTGCTGCAGCTGTGCTGTTAGTGCCAAGCATTCTGATATCCAATATGCGTATTTTT
Organism: Rhipicephalus sanguineus; assembly: GCF_013339695.2. Taxonomy (NCBI): domain Eukaryota; kingdom Metazoa; phylum Arthropoda; class Arachnida; order Ixodida; family Ixodidae; genus Rhipicephalus; species Rhipicephalus sanguineus. The sequence continues at coordinate 92,005,153 of NC_051180.1, read as the reverse complement.
ACGCAACGCACAAACAAAAATCTAAGAACGATCCTAGATCATAATGGAAACCTAAAGGTTCATATCCCCGTGAGCTTTCATTTCATCGCGTAGCCAGGGGGGAGATTTGAATTGCCCCCGACTTTTTTCAGTTTTGCTTGTGTGTATATACACGCACACATACAAACGCACGCACGAACATACATAAAGTACGGTTGAAAAAAATTCTCGCTACGGTACTGCTTCACTTGATTCTGCAAAAATATCAGCACGGAGAGATTACAGAACCCATCCCCTACGTATATCGAAAAATGCGTGACATAGTCAAATTACTCGCGCAAAAAACTGCTTCCAAAGTTCCAAAATCTATCGCAATGAACTGAGATGTTCACGAGCTGAGTACGAAGTGAGATTATGGACGCAACAATATCTGGCGAAGAAGAAGCGCGCGAACAAACTTCTTAGTCAATGCAGGCTGCGAATGAGGAGACGGAGAAGCGCTTCAATCCTCTCCGATGGCTTTTATAGATAATACAAGGGGCTTAATGTTGCTGGAAGTTGTGCGAATATATTTGGAAGATTATCTCGCGTGAATAACGAACAAGTTCTTTGAGTTCCCAAAGAAACTTCGAACAGTCGATGCCTCAATTTGACGTTCATACCCCGTGACACATTAGTTTCACGTAACATGCTGCTTTCGTGTGTTTTTTTAATTTAATTTGCTGAGCTGCGGCAGCCAGTATGATCTTGGGCATTGAAGCTGCCGTACTTCAGATTATCATTGCGTTGGAGTAACTTCCATAACTAAACTACACAACCCAGTGCTTGTCTTTTTTTTTGTATTCTTCTCTGTTCGTGGCCATTCCATGCACGGAACGCTCGTCCTTCAGAATCAGCTCTCCCTTATTACCCCTACAATCCATCACTGCAACCCTAAGATGCATTTCTTTTCCCTTCTTTAGTATACACTTACGTTTATGATGGTGTATTGCATTACTTGCATAACGACGTCTTAACAGTTGTCTAATTATTTTCTGCTTGTCACAGCTTGTTTCTGCTAGGTTATGTTACTTCGTTTTTTTTCGTTCGCACCGGTTCTGCTTGCTGCTGTAATACTTTTGCGTATGCTCTAATAACAGGAGGTCCCGCTGGAAGATTTTACATCGGAAGCTCCTGATGTTGCATATCGCTATTTGTTGCCGCGAATTGGATTAGCATTCTTCACAGCAAATAGCAAGCGCAGACATGAAAAACAAATGATAGTTATTAAGCGAAGCTTCTGTGCCTACTCCTCCATGATTTTATAGAGAAAGTTCGTGTCTCATCGAGCGGCGGGTAAAGCGCATCTCGACCAAGGAACAAAAGGAAATAGAAAGGACTAAAAGAGGAATGTGGGGAGAGATACAGAGGCAAAGGAAAGGTAGGGATGTTAACCAGGTTGCACCTGGTTTGCTACCTTACACGGGAGGGGGGGGTAGGGTGAAGCAGGGAAACAGAGAAAGCAAGGAAGAAAGAGAGGATCAGTGATACGCACACAGACATGTAAGCGTTCATCGCGCACAATTAAACAGTTACCACCAAAAAATATGGAAAGGTTCCTCTACGGTTGTCTAAAACTAGACTGGAATCCGAGATGTTCAAGAAGGCTTGTATGGACTGAGCCTTCACTTTGCCTTTAATCTGGGAGACGCAAATCAAGTGCGCACTGGTTCGCTTCAACAAAACCCAGTGACGTGGTAATCATACTACAGTTTCCGTAGCTAGGCTATGAAATGTTTGCAACGTCATCAAAAGCAAAAGGCGGCTGTGGCCTGGGCTTCATCAAACAAGAACAACGTTTCATTAGGCTGTTCAGAAAAATGCGCTCGTCTGTGCGTCGGTGATGACATATGACGTCAGCCATAATGGAATAGGTTTACATTATACCACTTTTGGTCAAAGAACACTGCACACTTGCGTAGAACTCATTTGTAGATCAAAGAACTCATGCACACTTGCATAGCACACTCATAACAAGGATATAACCACAGGCGTAAACATACGATCGCTATGCGCACAAACTCAGACGTAGGAAACGCATGCAAAAAGCTTCGCGTCACTCTGATTCCGGCTGTTCTTTGCTCCCCAAATGACGGAAACGGAGTCACAACAGCCCAAAAGTGAAGAACTGCTCTGTAATGTCATACTTACGTGACGACAAATGAGCTTCGGTACGAAATTACAAAAACAAATTAATTTTGACGTTCAACTTAAGTTTTTCAGCAAACAGCACAAAATGACGGATGTATAAATTTCAAAAGTTACATTTTTGTCAGTTATGTAGTGCTTCCTTGTCGTGTCGCTTTAAAAATCCCATTTCACTGAAGCCTTTAACCTCATTCCAGCTATGCCACTCAAAAGCAGAACATGTGGAAAGTTTTGTAATTCTTTCGAGTTTCAAACTTTAGGTAAAAGATGCGATAATGGCTCGCTGTAAGTGCGCACACTTAACAGAGTTGTGTCCAACCTCAAAACAAGAAAACTGGGAAGGTTTCTGCTGGCTGTAACTCAGGAAGACGTAAACGACTAGAGCATTTTGCGCTTTCCGGGTCAGAGTTGGTGACCGTAACGGCAGCGATAACGATCCTTTGGTCCAAATCGTCCAAACGACTGGCCAACGCATTTCCTCAATTCAGAGGAGCACTTCCGAAGTTTGCTGTGCGAAAGAACAGAAGCGTTTTAAGCCGCCTCAAATGTCGCTCAAAGCCCCCACAGAACGCCTTCCCGTCGCGACAAATGGCTTGGCTCACTTAGAGACTCTCAGAGGGCTACGCAGAAATGATAGCCGAGGGAAAAAAAGACAACAAATGGAAGGAGAACAGGCACGTCCGGTTTGCTACTCTGCACAGGAGAAAGTAATTAACTTCTTCCATGCCATGAACGCGCTCGTGTTTTGTAGCAAAAAATTACACCACCTCCCGCTAAACAGACAGACAGAAAAACTTTTATTAGCAAGTGTGTTTGGACCCCCCGGGTCCCTGGACCACTGCGCGGTCTTACGCCACGTCTACACGGTCATGCCTCGCACCGCGATGACATCGGTAGCCCGAGTCACCGCAGCAAGTTGCAACGCTGGGTCCCCAGAGGAGAGCAGGACCTCCCAGTCCTCCCAGCTGGAGATGGCAGGCTGTCCCTGCGGGGGACGATCAGCAGGGCAGCCGAGAAGAATATGGGAAAGGGTGGTGTGAGGGTCGCCACACAGGGAACATTCAGGGGAAGTGCCACAGTAGTGGGACAACAGTTGAGGGGAAGGAAGAGCGCGGGTCTGGAGATGGATCCAAAGGATTTGTTGGGAGTGGGTGAGGGAGGGATTTGGGGGAGGGTATGTCCGACGGTTCGTGAGCACGGCAAAAGTGTGCGCCCGCTCCTTCGAGAAGCCCGAATCGACGCTGTCCTTAGCCCGGCATATTAATCCTCGGGCCACTTAATCAGCAGCCTCGTTTCCGGGGTTCCCTGAATGAACCGGCATCCACTGGAGCTCTAACCATGCGTGGTAAATTTTGCGTGGGGTGTTCAGCAACTGCCACGCAGGGGTGTGTATCCTGTCCCTGGCGTAGCTGTACAGAGCAGTTTTTGAGTCAGTGAAGATGTACTGTGCATCTGATTGGGCAAGGGCTAGGACGATGGCAGTCTCCTCTGCCTCCTCAGCTGTAGAGCCTGAAGGAAGGCGGTGAATCAGTGGATGAGGTATAGTAGGGTTGTAGGCAACTGCTACAGCTTCTTGTGCTGTACAAGCAGCGTCTACCCAAATGGCATCCTGAGCTCAATCCGTGACTCTGGTGAAGGGCATTTGCGCGAGCTACGCGGCGAGCGATGTTATGCTGAGGATGCACATTGCGGGGCAGGGGTTTAACTACTAGAGAGGCATGAACGTGTTGAGCAATGGCTAAAACACTCAAGACTTCCACGCAATCTGTGTTGCAGCTTTTACGCCGTGTATCCCCCCGCTAAAGGGGACCATGAGGCGATGCGAAGCCGGAGCACTTGTACGATCGCGTTCCGTTGGCGTTCGTTGGGCATGCTACCGACCTCGCGTCGTGGAACGCGAAGAGGAACACTGCGCGTGTCGTGTCTTCCCTCTAGCCTGGCCGTTAATTCTCACAGGGCAAGCGGGGAACGAGGTCGACAGGCGCGCGAGAGGGGGGCAGCGTGGGAGAGCAGAGAGAGGGGGAGGGTACGCGCATGCGTTGGTGCTCATCGCGGCGTTGCGCAGGAGAGAATTTCGGCATGTCGAGCCCGCATTTCAGAGGAGTCAACCGAAGCAAGCGTTGGACTGAAGCGCGCAGCGCTCTACCACTTGAAGGAGAGGAGACTATAGGAGGAGGGTAGCGCATGCGCCGCGAGAGCAGAAGCGAGAACGCAGGAGAAGCGCAAGCAGGTGCTGGGAAAGAAGTGGAGAGAGTAACGCGCAGCTGTTGGAGAGAGGAAAGGAGGAGAGTTGCGCATGCGTAGTGTGAGTGCGGACGCCCAGGCCAACGCCGCGGGACATACCCCCGACCAAGAGAGGCTCCGCATCTAAAAATTGGGCCAGCTCCACACTATATTGGTGCGAAGACTGGGGTAGCAGGGAGGCCAGCGCGCACTAGTGGTGCAAAGCTCGAAGCAACAGTGAAGCGAGTGCTCGGACTCCCGAAAAAGAAGCTGCCCTCCCCAGCCCGTGTCTCTTCCCCGTTTAACGACATATGTTTCGCGAGAACATTTCACGTGACTAGTGTTATATCATTTTCGCAGGCATCATGTCACGTGATTTTACGTCACGAGAATATGTTAGGTCATTTTGGTGGGAACATGTCACGTGACTAGTGTTACGTGATCTTGCGTAATATTCCTCTCCTCTTTCTTTGCCTTCTTTATTTCTTTCTCTCTATTTCCCGCTTCCTCTTTCTTTCTATAGCTTTATCTCTCTCTTCCTTTCTATATCTGTCTTTTTCTTTCGATCCCTTAATTTCCGTCTCTCTCTCTCTCTGTATACGTTGCCGCGGACATCCGAGTTATTGCATGCCACGTAGGATAAATCGCCGTAGCGGGAGAGTGCACGCCAGGCGCACGTGTTTGGGCAGATGAGCACGACGAATAGAGCGCGCCGGCGTGATGACGGGCGCATGTGTTAGGGGAGATGAAGACGACGACGAAGAGAGCGCGCGCCAGCATGATGGTGATAGCTTATTGCAACAGCAGACAAACCACATACAGCTAGAACAGCTTCGCTGTTAAAAGAGCCAAGGACGAGGTCACCTCATCGATGGTACTTGCACTGCCAGAAACCAGCTTCCTTCATCGTGGTATTTTCTCGCGCCCTTGCAGATAACAGGACATTGCCCATTAGGCAACAAAAGCAGAGGCGAGTTGCATTACGAAGATCAATGAAATCATGTTGCAACAGGGACTAAGATGCCTCGCTCGCCATCCTGTTCCACCGTTAACTTTTCTTCTTCCTCCTCTTCTTCATTTTCTTGTCGTTATGGCGCCGCTCCTCCTCATTTTTTACTTTTTCCTATTTTCCTAGATTTCTTCTTTTTCTTCCCGTTGTTTATTTTCCAGTGTCTCAAGCAAGAAGATACAACGTTTATTGAGAAAGAAAAAGTAAATAAAAATAAAAAGAGGGGGAAATTTCAAGAGCGTTGTCATTACAATCATTGTAGTCGTTTTCACTTTTCCAGCGTTGATATACGCACCAAATGACGCCTGAACAGCACAGCACCATAATGTACTACACTGGCAGGTGTTAGAGCAAATCAGTGTTCATACCCACAGTACTACTGTCGTCACGTGCACGTCGTTTTCTTGCTGTCGCCGCACGCATGGTTCCGTGACAGTCATAACATTACTTGCCGTTCGCGAGCAAGTTAGAGCGTCTGGTTACAGAGTGAAGAAGGACGAATGTTGCTGGATAATCAGCTGCGCGCAAGATGTTTTGCACAGCGTCAATTTACGTCATGCGTTGAGCTTGCGAAATTATTTTCACGCAAGAGTGAAACACGTGTTCCAATGGTCGGTCCAGGCGACTCCGAAACTAAATGTGTTCGGGCTAACGCACACTAGAGCACATTTGCGTTGCTTGCCCATTCGCCGTGGCACAGACGTATCCACATAAACGCGTCAGAGCCTCTGTATTAAAGCCCGTGGTTTCTGTGTTCCATTAATCTCGCTGCCATAGATGTAGTTCTCCCATTATTCGTAGTTCTTGTCCAAGGCCACTTCATTCTCTGTCTCTGTATTTGAAAGCGCTTTTCATGAGGCCTTGCACCCTTAACGTTGGCTGCCTCGTTAGTCGGCTCTCTACCATTACTCCTTTTTGGTTCCCTGGCACTCTTAGTTCTCATTCACTGTAAGTACGCCGCCTATGTCATCTGCCTTGGGTAAGCGCACCCCAAGCCTGTACCGTCCCTTGAGTGAGCTTGCTCACTACCCCATCTCATCGTCATTCCATCATTAGGCCGAGAACCAAAATGACACCCTCCTCAACACACTTCATAATCAGTCATTTGTAGCAAAAAAAAGCCGGCAGATCCCACGCATTGTGGGAATCGATGTAATGCGAAGCAGCCAGCAAAGAGCTGCATACATCGTCTTGTATGTCATTGAGGAAAATGCGTGTCATGGTTTTCATGTTAACTCCTATTATTTATGTTCGTCACACAGTAACGTCGCGCAATACCAACTTGAGGGTCGATCAACCTAGAGAAACGGCCGCCAGGGCACCATGAGCGTGGCACGTAAGTCATGCTGTACATGACATGCGTGTCATGACTTTCATGTTAACTCGTGTTATTTATGTTCGTCACACAGTCACGTCGCAAGATACATACCAATTTTGGTGTATATCAAGCTAGCGAAACGGCCGCCAGCGCCCCATGAGCGTGGCACGTAAGTCATGCTGTACATGACATGCGTGTCATGATTTTCATGTTAACTCGTGATATTTATGTTCGTCACACGGTCACGTCGCAAGATACCAATTTTGGTGTATATCAATCAAGCGAAACGGTCGCCAGCGCCCCATGAGCGTGGCACGTAAGTCACGCTGTACATGACATGCGTGTCATGATTTTCATGATAACTCGTGTTATTTATGTTCATCACACGGTTACGTCGCGAGATACCAATTTTGGTGTATATCAAGCTAGCGAAACGGCCGCCAGCGCACCATGAGCGTGGCACGTAAGTCATGCTGTACATGACATGCGTGCCATGATTTTCATGATAACTCGTGTTATTTATGTTCGTCACGTGGTCACGTCGCAAGATACCAATTCCGGTGCATATCAATCTAGCGAAACGGCCGCCAGCGCCCCATGAGCGTGGCACGTAAGTCACGCTGTACATGACATGCGTGTCATGATTTTCATGATAACTCGTGTTATTTATGTTCATCACACGGTTACGTCGCAAGATACCAATTTTGGTGTATATCAAGCTAGCGAAACGGCCGCCAGCGCACCATGAGCGTGGCACGTAAGTCATGCTGTACATGACATGCGTGTCATGATTTTCATGATAACTCGTGTTATTTATGTTCGTCACGCGGTCACGTCGCAAGATACCAATTCCGGTGCATATCAATCTAGAGAAACGGCCGCCAGCGCCCCATGAGCGTGGCACGTAAGTCATGCTGTACATGACATGCGTGTCATGATTTTCATGATAACTCGTGTTATTTATGTTCGTGACACGGTCACGTCGGAAGAGACCAATATTGGTGTATATCAAGCTAGCGAAACGGCTGCCAGCGCACCATGAGCGTGGCACGTAAGTCATGCTGTACATGACATGCGTGTCATGATTTTCATGATAACTCGTGTCATTATGTTCGTCACACGGTCACGTCGGAAGAGACCAAAATATTGGTGTATATCAAGCTAGCGAAACGGCCGCCAGCGCACCATGATCGTGGCACGTAAGTCATGCTGTACATGACATGCGTGTCATGATTTTCATGATAACTCTTGTTATTTATGTTCGTCACACGGTCACGTCGCAAGATACCAATTTCGGTGCATATCAATCTAGCGAAACGGCCGCCAGCGCCCCCATGAGCGTGGCACGTAAGTCATGCTGTACATAACATGCGTGTCATGATTTTCATGATAACTCGTGTTATTTATGTTCGTCACACGGTCACGTCGGAAGAGACCAATATTGGTGTATATCAAGCTAGCGAAACGGCTGCCAGTGCGCCATGAGCGTGGCACGTAAGTCATGCTGTACATGACATGCGTGTCATGATTTTCATGATAACTCGTGTTAATTATGTTCGTCACACGGTCACGGCGCAAGATACCAATTTCGGTGCATATCAATCTAGCGAAACGGCCGCCAGCGTTCCATGAGCGTGGCACGTAAGTCATGCTGTACATGACATGCGTGTCATGATTTTCATGATAACTCGTGTTAATTATGTTCGTCACACGGTCACGTCGCAAGATACCAATTTCGGTGTATATCAAGCTAGCGAAACGGCCGCCAGCGCCCCATGAGCGTCGCACGTAAGTCATGCTGTACATGACATGCGTGTCATGATTTTCATGTTAACTCGTGATATTTATGTTCGTCACACGGTCACGTCGCAAGATACCAATTTTGGTGTATATCAATCTAGCGAAACGGTCGCCAGCGCCCCATGAGCGTGGCACGTAAGTCACGCTGTACATGACATGCGTGTCATGATTTTCATGATAACTCGTGTTATTTATGTTCATCACACGGTTACGTCGCAAGATACCAATTTTGGTGTATATCAATCTAGCGAAACGGTCGCCAGCGCCCCAAGAGCGTGGCACGTAAGTCACGCTGTACATGATATGCGTGTCATGATTTTCATGATAACTCGTGTAATTTATGTTCATCACACGGTTACGTCGCGAGATACCAATTTTGGTGTATATCAAGCTAGCGAAACGGCCGCCAGCGCACCATGAGCGTGGCACGTAAGTCATGCTGTACATGACATGCGTGCCATGATTTTCATGATAACTCGTGTTATTTATGTTCGTCACGTGGTCACGTCGCAAGATACCAATTTCGGTGCATATCAATCTAGCGAAACGGCCGCCAGCGCCCCATGAGCGTGGCACGTAAGTCACGCTGTACATGACATGCGTGTCATGATTTTCATGATAACTCGTGTTATTTATGTTCGTCACACAGTCACGTCGCAAGATACATACCAATTTTGGTGTATATCAAGCTAGCGAAACGGCCGCCAGCGCCCCATGAGCGTGGCACGTAAGTCATGCTGTACATGACATGCGTGTCATGATTTTCATGTTAACTCGTGATATTTATGTTCGTCACACGGTCACGTCGCAAGATACCAATTTTGGTGTATATCAATCTAGCGAAACGGTCGCCAGCGCCCCATGAGCGTGGCACGTAAGTCACGCTGTACATGACATGCGTGTCATGATTTTCATGATAACTCGTGTTATTTATGTTCATCACACGGTTACGTCGCGAGATACCAATTTTGGTGTATATCAAGCTAGCGAAACGGCCGCCAGCGCACCATGAGCGTGGCACGTAAGTCATGCTGTACATGACATGCGTGCCATGATTTTCATGATAACTCGTGTTATTTATGTTCGTCACGTGGTCACGTCGCAAGATACCAATTCCGGTGCATATCAATCTAGCGAAACGGCCGCCAGCGCCCCATGAGCGTGGCACGTAAGTCACGCTGTACATGACATGCGTGTCATGATTTTCATGATAACTCGTGTTATTTATGTTCATCACACGGTTACGTCGCAAGATACCAATTTTGGTGTATATCAAGCTAGCGAAACGGCCGCCAGCGCACCATGAGCGTGGCACGTAAGTCATGCTGTACATGACATGCGTGTCATGATTTTCATGATAACTCGTGTTATTTATGTTCGTCACGCGGTCACGTCGCAAGATACCAATTCCGGTGCATATCAATCTAGAGAAACGGCCGCCAGCGCCCCATGAGCGTGGCACGTAAGTCATGCTGTACATGACATGCGTGTCATGATTTTCATGATAACTCGTGTTATTTATGTTCGTGACACGGTCACGTCGGAAGAGACCAATATTGGTGTATATCAAGCTAGCGAAACGGCTGCCAGCGCACCATGAGCGTGGCACGTAAGTCATGCTGTACATGACATGCGTGTCATGATTTTCATGATAACTCGTGTTATTTATGTTCGTCACACGGTCACGTCGGAAGAGACCAAAAATATTGGTGTATATCAAGCTAGCGAAACGGCCGCCAGCGCCCCATGAGCGTGGCACGTAAGTCATGCTGTACATAACATGCGTGTCATGATTTTCATGATAATTCGTGTTATTTATGTTCGTCACATGGTCACGTCGGAAGATACCAATTCCGGTGCATATCAAGCTAGCGAAACGGCCGCCAGCGCACCATGAGCGTAGCATGTAAATCATGCTGTACATGACATTGGTGTCATGATTTTCATGTTATGACTTGTCATTTATGTTCGTCATGCAGTCATGTTACGCCGTACCAATTTTGGTGCACATTCGATTAACCAAGCGACCAGGAGAGCCCGAAGTCGTAGGCGGCTAGATAGATAGATAGATAGATAGATAGATAGATAGATAGATAGATAGATAGATAGATAGATAGATAGATAGATAGATAGATAGATAGATAGATAGATAGATAGATAGATAGATAGATAGATAGATAGATAGATAGATAGATAGATAGATAGATAGATAGATAGATACGGTCAAAGTCGCAGAAGTTCGCTAAGAAATGCTTCGCATTTAATAACTAGCGCCTGGGGGTGCTGCTCAAGTTCGAACCGCTGATGTAAGAGCACCCACAAAACAGAGAGGAGTGCACTATTGAGCTCGCCGTTAGAGTGAGAGGCCAGTAGTAACTGCACTTGCACAGAAAGGTTTCTTGTGCCAGGCATATTCCGGCTTGCTGCAAAGGCACGGTCGAGAATTCTGCGATATGCCACGGAGTTCCCTTGATGAATATTCATAAAGCACGAGAATATTCGATCAACGAATCTGTGTGTCAGGACTCCAGTGTTGCACGTGACTGCTAATCATCGTAGTCATAGAGGAATGCTTCTCTATAAAGGCAACAATCAAAGGCAAAGCGTTGAAAGATGAATTGCCGCCGAAAATGCTCGATTTCAAGCGCCTTATATGCACCGGAGGTCAAATGGACTGCGAAAACACGTGCACTTCAAGAAGACACATAACTGAAATAGTGCCCTGCACAGTGTCGTCATTGATGCATTACGAATAATGTGTCCGGCATACCTTGTTTTTTATATGCCTGTCTTACCGATCGTGGCAAGAATATTCCACGTTTTCCAAAGAATTAGCTTTAGAAATTGTCTTCCGAAGTAAAATTTTTCATGCAGGACATTTCACAGGTTCTGTCTTCTCAGAAAAATTTTAGTCATCTATTTCGTGGCTGCAAAAGAGCTACCTTTGACACCGAGTCTCGCGTTAAAATTTATGTCCTTTATACTCCTGATGGGCTTAACGTATTCATTTTCAGTATATCTAAAAACGGAAAGTTCGTAAATGTTCCAACACAGCTTCCCGCTAGTTCCCATGTTATGGAACGTATTACTGTATATTGTGACAATACAGCGAAATCTATCGAACGTTTTTCATTGTTTCTTGGTCTAGGTACTGATGGTATCTCTGGATAGAAAATTTGTGGTCGAGCCACAATTTGCACGTACTAATAATGCCTACACGCCTGCATTTAGCTAATTCTAAATCTGGTCATATCTGAAGCAATATAGCCAATGTAAGTGAATATTATACGTTCAGAAATTTACTTCATGAAACACTGGCGTAGCCAGTTGGGGAGGGGGCGGGGTTCAAATCGCCCCCGAAGTTTTCCAATTTTGCATGTGTATATGCACGCAGACATACGATCGCACGCACGAACATACGTAAAGTGTGGTTGAACCCCCCCCCCCCCTAAAAAATTTCTGGCTACGCTACTGTCATGAAACGTTTCCCAAGTATGAACTCGGAACAAAGTGACATTTGTGCTTTGAAATTCCTGATTTAAAAAAGCGTCGAAAGTATTCTTGCTGTAGCCGTCGTTGTACTATTCTTGCCTATTATTTTAACTTTTATTTCTTCACAAGTTTCTTTTGTGGATGACTAAGAAATCCAGATTGCTTCTGACATCCACATTTTCCTCTTTAGAAATATATACTCTGTATATAGCATGTGCTTAGAATGTTGGACAAATATTGTTTACTGTTGTTTAGAAATATTTAGAATGTTGGGAATGTTTATTTAGACCTTCTATATATTATCAGTTTTGTCCACCTCTAAAAACAAATGTATTCAGAAAAACCTTTAGAACAAATGTATGGATACGAAACAGCCCTAAACCTTGGCAGCTGACATGTTTGCTCATTGTGCAGGGTTGACTTTCTTCCTGTATTTATCCTTTTACACTCACTTTATGGCAGCCATTGGGAAATTTGTCTGGTTGACTACCTTACATTTCTTTTATTGCGATAGCAATTATATGGACAGTCGCGGCTGAATTTTGCCGTCGCCGTCGCCGTCGCCGCCGTCATGCACCGTATATTATAAGTATGTATTATATATATATATATATATATATATATATATATATATATATATATCTATATATATATATATCTATTATAAGCCCCAAAGAAAAACGCCAGGCCTGCGCGGAAAGCGCAGCACAGTCACAGCGAAGCTGGAAGAGCGGCATTTCTAGAGCCCGTTATAAACTCTCCTGTGGCTACTAATACAGGTACATTAGCACGTACCCACTACGCCACAAAGCGTAATTTTTGGGAAGTTGGGAGCAGCCATCACGACATATTCGTTTTCTGCGGAGAAGCGAGGTACCATATGTAAGCGATTATGTGCAGTTTGTTGATGCGGCGGTGATGACGATGAATAATTATGATTGCGCCTTTTGTATGGGTTGGAAGCGTTTAAACGACCCACTAGTTTACGTAATGCGTATTCTGTGACGCCCGGTCGTTATTTAACTGTCCCACCAGGCTTTATAACCACTTTAACCGGAGAAACGTAGAGCGAGAGAGAGAGAGAATTGACTTTATTGAGACCCTCAGGAAATGGATCATGGGAGCCTTATGGGCTTCCTTGGCAACCAACAGAAGTGCCTTTCGGGAACCCACTACGCTATAAATCACTGTAATTTTTGAGAAGTAGGGCAGTAGGCATTGTGCCATTTTTCGTCATTTTACAGACAGCCGTGGTACCTGCTAAACGCATGTAAGGCATTATGCGCACTTTGTTGATGCTGTGCCTGATGACGACGAAGAATTATGGCAGAGCCCTTTGTAATGGGGTTGGAGCATTAAAAACACCTACTCGTTGCGCAATTCGCATTGTGTGACGCCTGGTTAGAATTCGCGTTGTGCGACGCTTGGTGCTTATTCTACTCTTTTACCACGCTATATTGCATATGCTAATGTGGTTCCTTCCCGACATGAAGCCTGTATAGGACCTTTTTGCAAAGCAGTTTCAAGCACCGGCATGGCTCAGAGTTGAATACTGGGCTCCCACGCAGAGGGCCCAGGTTCGAACCTGTACCATCCTGGAATTTTTTTCTATTTAGTTTTTTTTCTTATTTCGAGCGATACTGGTTACGGACACCGGCGGCGGCGGCGGCGGACAACTATGGCACCAAAAACGGCCGGTTAAATGATCTCATAACAGCTTTCGCTGTAAAATAATTCAGAAATATGCTTCCGTAGCAATTATTGGACAGTCGCGGCTGAATTTTGCCCGTCGCCGTCGCCGTCGCCGCCGTCATGCACCGATATGTATAAGTATGATATATATATATTATATAAATATATATATATATCGATATATATATATATAGATCATATATATATATAATATATATATATAAGCCCAAAGAAAAAACGCCAGGCCTGCGCGGAAAGCGCAGCACAGTCACAGCGAAAGCTGGAAGAGCGGCATTTCTAGAGCCCGTTATAAACTCTCCTGTGGCTACTAATACAGGTACATTAGCAACGTACCCACTACGCCACAAAGCGTAATTTTTGGGAAGTTGGGAAGCAGCCAGCACGACATTATTCGTTGTTCTGCGGAGAAGCGAGGTACCATATGTAAGCGATTATGTGCAGTTTGTTGATGCGGCGGTTGATGACGATGAATAATTATGATTGCGCCTTTTGTAATGGGTTGGAAGCGTTAAACGACCCACTAGTTACGTAATGCGTATTCTGTGACGCCCGGTCGTTATTTAACTGTCCCACCAGGCTTTATAACACACTTTAACCGGAGAAACGTAGAGCGAGAGAGAGAGAGAATTGACTTTATTGAGACCCTCAGGAAATGGATCATGGGAGCCTTATGGGCTTCCTTGGCAACCAACAGAAGTGCACTTGCGAGGAACCCACTACGCTATAAATCACTGTAATTTTTGAGAAGTAGGGCAGTAGGCATTGTGCCATTTTTCGTCATTTTACAGACAGCCGTGGTACCTGCTAAACGCATGTAAGGCATTATGCGCACTTTGTTGATGCTGTGCCTGATGACGACGAAGAATTATGGCAGAGCCCTTTGTAATGGGTTGGAAGCATTAAACAACCTACTCGTTGCGCAATTCGCATTGTGTGACGCCTGGTTACAGAATTCGCGTTGTGCGACGCTTGGTGCTTATTCTACTCTTTTACCACGCTATATTGCATATGCTAATGTGGTTCCTTCCCGACATGAAGCCTGTATAGGACCTTTTTGCAAAGCAGTTTCAAGCACCGGCATGGCTCAGAGGTTGAATACTGGGCTCCCACGCAGAGGGCCCAGGTTCGAACCTCGTACCATCCTGGAATTTTTTTCTTATTTAGTTTTTTTTCTTATTTCGAGCGATACTGGTTACGGACACCGGCGGCGGCGGCGGCGGACAACTATGGCACCAAAAACGGCCGGTTAAATGATCTCATAACAGCTTTCGCTGTAAAATAATTCAGAAATATGCTTCCGAAGAGCGGAATCCAACCAGGGACCTCTTGCTCCGCAGCGAGTGGCGTTAACCACTATGCCATGAAACGCAGGTCCTCCACGTAGCTAACGGCGAGCGTTATGTACACACCCTATACCGCTGGACGGACTCAGAGACGGCCGGCACTTATAGGTGTTTCTTCATTACCAACGAGATGGCGCTAGGAGCGCGACGGGCGCATTTAAAAGTCGTCGGTGAGCTCGCTCGCTTCTTCTTATATTTGCGCAGGGATAACCTTGCCCTTCCGCTGTCTGCTCGCGCGGTTTTCTCGTGGTGAGGGGAAGAGGGATGTTTCACGCTTTCACCGTGACGTCCGCGCTCATGTTACGGAGCGAACGAAAGTCACTCGAGCTCAAGAGACGCTGCTAAACGAACAAACAGAAGATGAGCGCGAACTATCAAGTGTCGCAGCTCGACACTTGAAGCACTCTAGTTTCCTTCGCTGCTTTGGCCGCCTTTGCAACAGGAGCGCTGTTCAAACTGAGAGAGAGAGAGAATTAACTTTATTAAAGGTCCTGAAGGGGCCTGGGCACCCCTTACGGGGGCCGGCCCGGTGGCTCCGCCCATGTGGGGACTGGGAGTCGGAGCTCGCCAGCCACCTTTTGGGCCTTCTGGACGGCCTGATGTTGAAGGGCCCTGTCGGGGCTCCTGAGGTGGGTGATCCAGTCTGCCTCGGTGGCAGGAGACCCGAAGCTAGCGTTTAGCGCGGGACACTGCCACAGCATATGATTTAAGTCGCACCTGGGATTTTGGCATTTAGGGGCATTCTGGCCTTATATCTGGGAGGTATATGAGAGTATCCATTGGCGAGCCTCACTTCGTATAGCATTAGTTTTTTGCTATCGCATTCACTGTTTCGCGCTTGCGGCGAAACTGTGACTTTTTTTCTTTGTTTGGTCGTCTTCGTCTCTCCTCCTCCTTCATACGGTACTGAGCACAGTGCTACTTCCTTATTTATATTGTCAATCCCAAAGAGGGCTTTTACAGGAGTGAAAACGTACAAATTTACAAGACAACCTACAGTGTTTTATTACAAATCGAGTAGGAAATGACCAGGCAGTATTTATGAAAATGACATGCAGCGAAGAGAGGCAAGCACGCTTATACTGTGCGCACTGTAAACAGAAATCAACAAACGAAAAATTGTAAGGCAGTACAGTTGATGACAAGACGAAATACACTGATATTGTGCTGAAAAATCCGTAAAACAGGGGGTGGGTGCTCGAGCCAACGTTTCAACAAGTGGACTTGTCTTCTTCAAGGCTGGAACTGATTTCCTTAGCTATCAGTTGGCTCAGCTACCTTTGGCCCAGCCAAGAACTAACACCCCATAAATTCTATACAAAAGAGTACGAGATGGTCTCCTGAAAGGAATTCCGTTCACGGGATTCAAAAGAACAGAAAAAGAAAGGGAGGAAAGACAGCACAGCATGAGACTAAACATCAAATTACAACAGAACAGCAGGGCGATAGTTGAGTCACGTGGCAGTCAATAATTCCGAAGCAGTTCTTCCAGAAACTTGAAGCCCGCTTTCCCTTTCAAAATCCTTCCACCACCTTGCGAGTTTCCACAGAACTCCTTCGCAATATTTTGTTTTTAACTACGGTCGAACAGTATTTACCTTCACAGTGATACTAGCACTTATATTTGCATTGCGAAGCTGACACCAGGTGTGACAATGATGCTGTGCACAAAATATGGCTCGAATGATGACGACTGTTTGCTCCAAAGTATCGAGAAATTGGTTTCGATGACGGTCGCAAAGTTGGGTCACATTGCAATAGAGAACAAGAGACAAAGCGCAAAAAAAACATGGCTGATCCCTCCGTCATAGGAATCGGTATAACACGAAAGTGAAACGTGTCTTCACAGAAGTAGTGCTTATTGTGTAGTGATATACGAGAGCTTGTACAATATCTATTTGTGTTTGGCAGCTATAGCACCGTTTGACGTGGATGCACGTACCCATGTTGACAGCACGTCTCTGTCGCGACGACAAACGCCCGTGATCATGATTAAACAGTTGTGGTAGCTGACGGTGTGAACATATATTTGGACACAGCGAATCGTGAATCCCGCGTAAGGATGATATTAACAAGTTCATAATCAACACTGGTACCCTGTATGCACTTCTTCAAAGCGTCGTCAATTAAGGGGAGAAACGGCACGGTGTGCGCTTTCTAGTAATGGGTAGCCGACGCCTGTGCTCATGCATACATAACACACACTGCGCTTCAGCAACACGGGAGGTAGAGGTTCGTAGCCTGAGCCGCAAACGCGTGCGTCCCGCTGGCCTCTGTCTCGCAGGCGCTGCTCTCGCTCCACCAAAGCACGACATTCGCACGTCGAAATCGCGTCCTTTCTGCAACGCATATTGCAGCAGTTTTGTTAGTCGGTGCTCTCGCAATTGATGCAGTCGGTGGCGGAGAAATCCAGTTGGTGCACGTGGAAGCTGCACTGCTCCGATGAGCCGACGCACGCTAATACGAAGCCAAAGGCAAAGAACGTAACCAACGTAACTGCGTCAAGGGTGCCTCGACGACGACAGCGCGGCCAGTCTACCTCTCTGGTATCGAGACGCTTTAACCATGACCTCCGATATTGCATGCAATCTCGAAGTAAGCGCTAGTAAGTGTCGATCGTGAAGCATTACTTCTTTTCACATCTCACAGACGGCGGCACCGCCCCGCTCCGCCCGCCGCGAAAGATAATGTGTGACAGATATAAGGCGCGTTCGCGCCGCGTCTAGCATCTCCCGAGTTAGCTTAGTCGGTAGGGCGTCGGGCGCTTGCCGTCGCGGCCGCAACGTCGCGGGTTCGATTCCCAGCGGGGTATCTTTTTCTTGTTTTTTTTTCTTTCTCACCCGTTGGCGTCCATTTTATCAACGTCATATCTGTGACGGATATACTTGGTGGACCCCGGCGTAAAACACTTTCGTGTTAAAAAAACACGTTTTTGTGAATTATGCGTAAATCCAACGTGGTAATGAGCTACGCGCAATCAAAAGACAAAAAAAAACACTAAAATGGCAAGAGAACCTTGACTAAAGAAGTCTGTGCCACGGCCGCTACATAAGCCGTGTCTGTGCATTTGCATTAACTTCGTTTATGTGACTTCACGTTCTTAAATAGCTGCAGCCGAGGTGCGCTGACGGACGCCGGACGCGTCGGTCGCACCGCGCGCATCGGGTCAATGCGTTTGCTAGTGTAGCATCGCTGTGCCAAGCGAGCGCGCGTCGACTTTACATCGGACTCTAAAACACCCATTAACCTTTAAACGCAAGTGTAGTCTACATGCCTGGCAAGGTCACAATGTCCACACATTTACTACGCTTACTAAAACTTGTCGGCCCATCTCATAACGTTTGTCTCAAAGCCAAAAAATGCACCATAGACAACTACTCGCTGACTGCTTCGCATGAAACGGATTCCCACAAGGCGTGAGATCTGACGATTTTTGTTGAGTTAATTGAGATTCGTTTGTATTGCAGCCATCTTATGAGGCTGTTTATGAGGCATACGAATGTTTGTGAGGCAGAACACAAATAAGCAAACAAAAGTCCAATACGTCCGTGTACATCATTAGTTATTGTCTTTCGTTGTTCCTGGCTGCAAGGCTCTAATTAGTAAGATTATTTAGACAGTTACCTTCATTTATCCATCGCTTGTTATCTTGGTGCCATTACCTACTGTGTTTTTGGGTGTTTAGCTTCCATAACTCGCCCGAATAATTGCACTTCTCGATATGTCAGTTCTGCAATCTACCAATTTATTTATAACCTCGTAACTTATATCTTCACAAAGCCATTGCCAAATACCTGCTCGCTAAATAGGCACAGAAGACTTCTTTAAGTAGAAGAATGCATGAAGTTTGTCCACTTTTGACGCGTTATGAAATTGTGATATTAATATTGGTTGAAGAGCTATAATATTTTAGTAAGTTTACTTGAGTCTATTTCAACATTGCGATTTTCAATATTTTTTGTGAACATGGCTCTTTAAAGTAAACAAATAGTAATTGCGTTTTTCCTCAGGCATTGCCACTCATGTACAAACATAATCAAGAGTGATGCTGTTCAGTCAGTAAACGCTTATTTGATCCAATAAATAATAAGTACAGGCGTATCTGCAGTCACCAAAGTAAAGAAAAATAATTTCACGTTGGACCCTGGGGCGCGGGCGCGGCCCCGGCCAGACATCGTGTTGAAAGCTTTTTTATTTATTGTGTACGCGATTTTGCACTAACTATATAAATAGTATATTCCACTTAAAAACGGAAGCCCTCGGAATTGATTCTCAGCTCCGTTGGTATAGAAACTGTTGCATTGGTTTTATTTTCCCGGTGTCCAAAGAAGCAATAAAGTGTGCTAACGGTTCTTCTTCCTTCACAACTGAAGACATCTTTGAAAACTTCAATAAAACACGCAGAGATATAGAAGAAAGGCCCAGATATCTGCCGCTCGTGGCTTACAGGTGGCTACCTACAGAAAGTTTTATCTCCTCAAAAGCCGGCTGGTCAGAGATAAGCTTCTGAAATGAGTTTTGCGAATTTATTTCGTTGTTGTTAAAATGTCTTATTACCGACTTAAAGGTTGTCCGATGGTACTGAAAGAGATTATTTAATATTTTATTTTCTTTTTGATTTCGACAGTGAAGTAGTACAAACAGGGACGTTTCCGGCATGAACAAAATTCCTAATAAAGTAATTAATTTCTCCTTCGGTTACCGTCCTCTGTGGAGCTACTTTCGTGCAGTATGAATAGTTGCCTGTCTTTGTTCCATGCGGAATCATGAAAAGTAGTGGCCACACAGAGAAGTTTCGCTGGGTGAGAGAATGGCTGTTACCGGTGGTCTCCATGATTTAAGGACTTCTTCAGCATGCACGCTAGGAACAGTAGCACCTTTCGGTACATATCTTTCTCACATGATTATTGATAATCGTCATCGGCCTCCTGTGCATCTCCTTGTCTTTCATGTAGTTCCAGGTCACGAATGGCGCATGCGCTATCACCATAACGAAGCATTTAAAATTTTCAACGTTTGAATAAATTAATGGCAGTAAATAAGTGAGCGCCGAGATTAAACGCACAGAGTGGAGACAACACAAAGCTATCACATAAACGATATAACAACGTCAATCTTCAGCAGACTGTTTTGGAGAACGATTTAATGTACACAACCCACAAGAGGCCAGTACGCGCAGACCCGAAACACAAACCGGATACTGCGGTTCACATTGTTTCCAGGGTTGACCCACGTTGCTATGACACCATTTCTAAGGTCGACTCACTTTACTATTGCACCTTCTTTAGAAACGCGTTTGCAACTCATAGAACAGAGACGAGTAATTCCGAGGGAGACTTCACATACAGTTTCGCTTTAATAAAGAAGTCGTCGGCTTAAACGAGTATATTTCCAGCAGTGAAGCTATTAGGTGCCGTACGTCCTGTCACGACGCAATCTCTCAGAGATAACGAAACCAACCACCTGCGAATCTGAAGTACTAGCACAGATGGGACTATATGTAAGCGAA
This sequence comes from Rhipicephalus sanguineus, assembly GCF_013339695.2. Taxonomy (NCBI): domain Eukaryota; kingdom Metazoa; phylum Arthropoda; class Arachnida; order Ixodida; family Ixodidae; genus Rhipicephalus; species Rhipicephalus sanguineus. The sequence goes on along the minus strand of NC_051180.1, from coordinate 91,984,580 downwards.
TTGATAACTTAGTGCTGTCTTCTGTGTGAATTATAATCGACGTGACAGCACCAGGAAGCCCCAGCAACGACATCAACCATACTCAGCACAGACAGCCCGGGTTCGTAAAAGAAGCTTCGCTTTGAAGTGAATTCGTGAGTTACTCGTGACAATTAGCTATTGCTTAATGTAGTGCGCTACTGCTTCCACAGAAAAAGCCACACTTTTATGGCCCTGCATGATGCTCCGATGCAGTTGCAAGCGTTCTGTAGTCATCTGCCCGCCGCAACCTTACTTTAATGCGATGAAGTGTACTGACTCGTGTCCTCTCCAGCGCCACATGTGTGCACGAAATTTGGGTTTAATTATAGCCAATCGCAGAATTATGTCTTTAGTCTCCTGAGCGGACCGGATAATTTGCGCCTATAGATAACACTCGATGAGGCGCATCCGGCGCTGACATATAATTTATCGTGTACCGGCATAGAGGGCCTGCTGCATAATTAAAGTCCCGCGGTGCAGACGCTGAGCAGCGAAGCGGACACGCTGGAGATGAAGTTTCTTGCAGCCGCCGTTGCCTTTCCCGTTACTTAGTGTTCGGCTGACTTTTGCCTTCTTTAGTGGACCGGTGGCGAGTAGTGGGATTTACCTACTTTCTGTGGCACACCCGTTTATGATGATGATGGTCTTCTCATACGCAGCACAAAATTCTGTGGCACATGCCCGTTTGTTCGGCTAACTGTTGTGTTCTTCATTTTTTGTGGACCAGCGGTAAGTAGTGGGATTTACCAAATTTCTGTGGCACATACCCGTTTATTTTTCGAGATAGGATCGGACACGTTATGGTTAGCTTAAATTGCTTCGCTGTTAAAAGGAAACCAAATTAGCACAGTCCTCGTCGGTCCCTTGTCTTTGTGTCTCCCCTGCGCTGTTCACGTAGCTGTCGAATACCAACTAGCCCAGTCACACACCTTGCCTCAAAGACGAAGGGACGAAGTTGCGTGCGTGGCTAACGCGCTACTCACTCTGCCAGCTATATATGCTGAAGCGGAGTGCAGTTTGGAGTGCTCATGCATAGCTCGTGTTCTCATGCGCAATTGATATATATAATTATCCGCAACAAGATGAACCTTAAGTGTTCATATTGAGCAAGATTGTAATATTTTAATCTGTACCGGCATAATATTAGCTCTACTAATCAATTTTAGTCTGTGGCTTGAATGAAAAACTTCTATAATTAATGTTCCTGCTGACTTGTTGTTTGAAAAGTTCTAAATGCCTCTTTCTTTGGGAAAGAAATGTATGCAGGCGCACTGAAGTTAACATTTATTCATTTATTTGAAACTTACCTGTGGCTTCAAGACCAAGTGAGACGGAAACAGACTGTGCCCTTATTCCTATGTTTGTGCTGATTGAAAATGCTATTAACTATTGTTCTACAATAAAATTGCAGCTCAGAGTACTGTTTCCGTTCTGTTTAGCTACAGATCTGGCGATAAAATTGAGTGGCTGGGCTACGTTTGGCTACCGTTAGATTCAGTTCTGGCTCCTCTTCAAATCTACCCAACGGCAACCCTGGGCTCAATGATAGACGTGTTTCACTCGATCTGCAACTCGGGCTCTGGTCTACTATAGAGTTAGAAACTTGAAATGTTAAGAAGTAAACTAATTAAAACAGGAAATTAGTGTACAAACACAACGCGTGGCATTGCTGTCAAATATGAATTGAAGAATCTACGTTCGGACAAAATGGGGGACGAAAGGAGTTGATGGATAAAATTCAATAGCCTTACATGGACGAAGTCGACGGCAATTTTCACGTGAACAGTTGCACAACCCTGCGGAAACAGCTAAGAACTGAAAGATGTGCTTTCACGGGTCTGTACCGCGGAAGATGCGAATGATACATGCGTGCACAAACATACAAATACAAAAACACCCTTGTACTTAGACTTAGGTGCACGCTGAAGAAAGGCATATGGTCAAAACTAATGCAGATCTTCCGCTACACTGTGGCTAATAATGTTAATTGACATGTTTGATTTTTTTAATTTTGCACGTCTGATGTGCTCGGCTTTGTTTTGGTATGCATTTTCTTTTTCTGAACAAATCCTTCATTATCGTGGCAGCGCCCGTCCTGGCCTCGGTACTACGTCTTTGTCTTTCAGCGCTGCATCAATCATGCAAATATTCCAACTATCCCAACTTTCCCTTCTACTGCTCGTTTAGCAATTTCTTGGTATGAAAGAAACAACTCATCATCAATGAACTACGCAAATGCATCAATATTCATCACGCTCAATTTATATACATGCAGGTTTTTTTGCAAAACCAAAATTTCCGGTGTGTCATAGCTTGAAAAGCTGCATTCATTAACATCTGTAAAACTGTGGTTGCTTCCAGTGTTCCGAATAAAGGTATAGCAAACATGAAGTTTTCACAGCAAAAAAGCTACAGGTGATGTAAAATGAAGGCAGGGTGTTTAAGCTCCACTAACGTGAAACCTGTGGAGCGGCGAAGCATGCAGTGTGTGCCGGTGTTTCCCACAGCAAAATCACTGCTAATGGGCAATGAGAGACAGAAGAGAGATTAGACACAGAGGCCCACAGTCCGCTTTTGGTTAACCTGCACGCTGCCAATCTTTATTGTTCAACTACGCACAAAGGAAATCTCCCACCGGCACTACATTGCAGGTCAAGGTCCGGTGAACGGTTTTGGAGCTCGAGCAGTCGGTTTTTTCAATCAAGAAACTCGCACCCAGACGCTGCCTGCGTCGGCGTTTTCTCTCGCGGACGAGGGCGCGTTCTGATTCCTCGCGAGCTGGTAGTTTAGCGTTCATCGTAGAAAGAACGTTTCCATAGTTAACGTGCGCTGTTCGCCCTCTCTCCCACACGGAGAGTGCTGAAGCGGTAGCGCCCTCTCTTGCGCTCAAGCAAGTGGACCGTCCGAACAGCAGATGACAAGGCACGCCGCGACAGCAGACGACGATGCACGATGCGCGCCCACACGCCGAGACCCTAAAGTGCTTCGCCCGTAAAATGCACAGCTCTTCCAGTAATATTCATGCTTCAATGCAGGAAACAGCTATTTACTATAACTGGCAGAACAGTGCATTCTCACTGACGTCAAGCTCTATGGAGCATAACTCGTAATCCGCGCGCCTTTCCGAATTCATTTCAAGTGAATATGCCTTGTGAACACAGTGACTACAATTCTCCAATTGCAAGATTTTTCATAAAAATATTTAGGCAGGTAATTTGTCAATGTTATGTAAGTACTAGGAGTTCATGTTTTAAAGTTTACAGGCCTGCGCCACAGCGCTTCACAGTTTACTTTTGAAGATTTTTTTTCGTGGAAACCCTTTGTGCACGACATTACAAAGTTGGTAAAAAGTGTGTGTGGGGGGGTGGGGGGGGAGGGGGAGTGGTGCGACAGGTAGAGGTGTGCGCCGCCGGGCCGCGCCGCCACCTCCGCCTGTTTTTGGTCCCGCCGCTCGCGACGCCGCCGAAGTCCCAAGAGAGATCACGCCGCCGCCGCCGCCGCCGCCGCCGCCGCCGCCGCCGCCGCCGAGCGATAATTGCGGCGCGCCGCCGATAGTCTTTTCTTTTAATTCGAATCGGGAATCTGGAAATAAAATACAGCACTTCGCCGGAGGAGCAATTCTCGATGTCTCCATGTAATGAACTGTCCATTTCAGCGGACGCTAAATAGCGCGAGCTCGGCGAGAAGCGTGCCCCCCGTTTCCGGCTCTTGTTCTGCAGCGCCATCATATCACGAAGCTTTCAAACACTCTCGACACAAATGATAGGGACGGAATGCGCTTCAATGCAACGAACGCAGCCCTCAGAGATCCGATTTTCGGTGCACATGTCTTTTGATCGTGTTAGCCATCAATTTAGGTTTAATGCGGCCGCTCGTCTAAGGCAGCTATAAGGTCGGTACGCATTGCCTGCATGTTCTCAAACATCTGGGACACATTCATATGCAAATTCGGACTTAAAAAGTTCCTGGTTCTGTGAATTTCGTCCACTCTCTTCTTACGCTAGGAACGTGCTGGCGGGTTCGGTGCGGCGACGTCGTCAAGAGCGAGGTGACATCACGGGTCCCCGCTTTTTCAAATCACTGAATGCGCTCTGCCTAAATGGACTGTGGACATCTCCTTTGGATGAACGCGTCGAGAATAGCCCCCCAGAAGTTGTAGTATCTTTTTCTTCTCCAGAAATATCACTAGTATTGCCTGACCGTAACGCTGCCGCGTCCTCCAGCCTTAAAGGGCGACGACCCAACTCGCTGGATAGCATATTCTTGGAGTCTTGGACCTAGCACACTGTGCATAAATAAACAGAATAGATAAGTAATATATATATCTCGGTGCGTTAGTACACTTTTCCCTTTCATTCTTACGCGAGTAAATCGATAAATAAATACAGAAGTAAAGAGAATGGCAAACTTAGAATATAGCTGAGCTAGTTGGTAGATATTCATGCTAAGAAGACGTGACATGGAAACACGGACATAAAAAAAAGTCGAGGGAGTGAACAGCTATCTCTCATGTAGACCACTACTCGCACTTGATTGATAGGCATGGCCTCTTACGTGGGAATGCGCAGAGAAATACTTGTGTTTACCTCCGGTTTCACCAATGTGTGATTTTTCAGTTGTTAGCGGCGTTTCTGGTGTCTTGACTACGCTCCTGTGTCCGTGTTTGCACCGCCCTGTTTTTATAAAGGGCCCCTAACAGCCTATGAAAATACAACAAAAAAACAAAAACAACGAACACGTTATTCTTTCTTGGTGTATCTTGTCTTTTGGTGCACTTCGTGATGCCAGAAGAGTGATTCACGTGACATCATCAGGGTACGTACTATCGATTGGTCTATATACGAGAAATAACAGTTGTGAATTGTCTCCCATACTGCTTTGCTATGCAACGCCCACCCACTCTTGCTTCTCTCGCACGACTATCGTGCGCGATTAACTGATTTCGCTCCATTTTGTGCGTTTGCGACCACGCATGCAGAGATAACAGACTGTAGCCGACAAGCGCGAAATCATAATAGGTTCAACGCTTAGTGCTGACATTCTACGCGTGCTTTATGAAGAAATAAGTGGCGAGCAGATGTCCCGTCTAAGAAGGGTATTGAAGGCGAGAACGAAACCAATTGAAAAGGCGCCGGAATACATGATTCTTCCAACGGACGCACTCTTTACAGCGGAGACGATGCAGCTTTCCAGGAAAAAGGCGAGCCCGCTTCGACGTTTTTTTGTATATTTTTTTGTTGTGTTAACAATTGTACAGTCAGGACAGGTTTTCTTCGTCGCCGTCATGTTCCGCATAAACTCTAAATTGATAACATCGCTCCGCGCATTATATGTTATATCCGCGAGTAAAAGCTCGCGAGCGTTGGCAAGGAACATGGCTAAAGCAGAGATGAAACAAGCTGGCTATCTCCGTTACACAAATAACATCAACCTGCGTGCGAGGCCTGCCGTCGATTGCTCCTCAAGCAGAAGGAAACGCCCCATCCGTCATTTGCTGGGCGAAGGAGCTGGAAGGGATGTTTGGGAAGAGGGGCTGCGTAACACGAGCAGCAACTGTGAACTTTGGCTATAAGGGCGCGGTCGAGAGCGCTGGCACGCGCGCTATTTCGGCAGACATCCCCCAGCGAACGGCTCGTATACCTTCTTCGCGCTTGTAGCGCTGTATCCACTGCCCCGCGCTCGGACCACTGATACAACAAACTGACCGAAAACCACTCCTCCCCCGGGAGCGGCCGTATTCCCATACACTAGCGTTTTGTAGAGTTAAGTGAGATCGGAGCAAAGAGAGTTATCTACTAGCCCCCCCCCCCCCCCCCGGCGCCGCGCCGCCGCAGTGCCACCGCCGGTGATTTTGGGTCCGGCGCGCATGTCTAGCGACAGGTACTCGGTATTTCATTGATTCTGGTACCTTTAGACGTGGGGGAGGGGTTCAACCCCTCCATTACGCCAGAGAAATTTTCCATTTTGCATGTGTATATATGTATATACACTCACACATACATAGGAACGTACAAACATGCATAAAGTTTGTCTAACCCCCCCCCCCCCTCCAAAAAAAGCATTTCTGGCAACGCCCGGACTTTAGCTGTCTCTTCAGCATAATCAACAAGACAATACCTGTTTTAGCAAAAACAAACGTGATCTACGCATGCTAGCGTTTTACTTAACCAATTAATTTATTATTAGCAGTGCAACCCATTTGCAAATGCTTTATGAATACAATAAACGATAAGCAAGAACAACAGTCCGTCCACGCTTGACACCTCCTAAATTGCACGCGAAGCATGATAATTCCTTATAGGGTAGGGTTTTGAGCCTTACCTCTATAATAACTGTGTTACGCCTGTTCACTTTCTAAGAGTCATAAAGTTATAGTGAGAACATCAGAGAAAATACCGTTAGACGGGACGTGCTTGGACTGAGGTCATCACAATCACGGTGATACATTGCTCCGTTGCCAAGTGAAGCGCGACGGGTTCAACTCCTCGCCGCACAGAACAATTGCTGATATGAACACAATACAGAAAATAAACCTATGTATGTTGTTTCAGAGGGATAGAAAGGCAGATGAAAGACGGGGAATGTATGAGATTTGAAAGCAACAATTCGGAGTGTCCTAACCCTGTTTGGTTTACCCATGATATCAACCCTATCATACATGTTGAGAAATACCGTGTTGTTAGGTATGTTATGGCGATAGCACGTCGTTTTACTCACACTTTTAACATATATACAATATAACCGACGTTACGCTAGGTGGCCTGTGTGGGCTTAAGTCATAGTTGCTATATTTGCATTTCTATATAACGGAATCCAACTCTCATTCCTCCCAGTCTGTGTTTTCGTCGTAATATGATGCTCAAGGCACTAGCCAAGGGATTCCTTCTCTCTGGAACCATCTGGTATATTACTTGTATAGACATTGCGTCTGACCCGACTGCCGGGCTATCAAAGACATCTTCTCTTCACTTGCTGTAGACATTTTCTAGCGCAGCTCTATATTGGTAACTATAATTTAGTCTAGACTACGTTTCTTTTGATGCTATAGAGTTATCGCTAATAACGTCCGTTATATATCCCTGTGCGTCGCCTCCTCGGAAGCTATTATTGTCTTGAGTCTTTGTAAACTTCACCGCTTTCTACATTAGTGTTGGCCTGAAACCATTCTTTTCGGCTAGTAAAAAGAATTTGCAGGAGAGAGCGTTGACGAGGACAAAACAAAGGCGATGCGGTTGTGTCGTCTTCCTTTTGGCCACGTTTGTGCTTCCTGTAGAAATCCTATCCTCTCGCAAATTCTTATTGGTTATCCTAGTGCACTTAATACTTCCAGCATCTTTTTGATGTACGTTGGTCTCAATGATGAATGTTGCACCCACCGGACCCTTCTTCACATTTTCACACACAAAAAAAGGAGCGAGGGTCGTAGAGTAACAGGAAGATGAACTGTGCACTGTGTTGCGATCAAGGAATTCCAGCAGCTACAGGCCTCGAAGAAATTTCAGCTAATACATGAAGATGCTAATGTATGCGGCCGGAAGAACCGGGCTCCTTCTGATGCTTTGTTCACTTGTGCATTTAATATCGGTGATTCGTGCATACTATGTGGTAGTGTTCCACTGAAGCAACCTTATCGACACGTGAACGAACTATGCTCTCTCATTGGTGGGACCGCGTGTGCTTCCACCAATGAAACAGGAGAGGAAAGAAAGCCTGAGATATCAGAGAGGAGGCGTGCGAACGGCGATTACAACACGAAACTTTCATTACTACAGATTTTATACGACCACCAAGCCTCGGGCATTCCACCATAAACCTCTGAATACCGCTTCATTTCAAATCGTCCACTTGCCTGCAGATCTTTGACATCAGTCGCACGAAATATAGGACAAATATCAAGCTTATCTTCACCACGATTGCTCACTTGCTTCATCGGTGATCATTGTTGTACGTCCACAAGTCAGCAGGAATATTCCCTGAGGCCTATCCAAAATACCGAGTTGGGACTCACTCTCCTCGTTTCATAGAAAAAGTATCAATTGTACGCCACAGTGAAAAAAGTGAGGCTCGGTTGTTTATGTCGCTTCAAGACAGCTAATATATCTCGACATCGGACTTTGAGTTGGAGAAAACAAACTGCGTGCAATACAACCGAGCGACCAGCCGATCCACGTTGCATCCGTGCCATAAATTTCTGTCGGGTTGATGCGAAAACAGGATGTGTATGGTTTGTCAATATATCCTCCCCTGTACCGCCGGAGGCAAGGGGGTACACATCATTCGCTCCAAACATTACGCCACTATGATAGCAGGACAGCAGAGCTTTCTTGAGTACTCTCGCAATGCTTTTGTACGCTTGGCCAGGAGTGATCAAAACAAAAAAAGATAAAAATGGTTTCTCGATACAAGAGCGCCTGTTTTGCCGGCGGGCAAGTGTAACTCATATCAGTTCTGTACCAAAGAATACAGACCTCTGCGCTTCAAACGTTATTAAGCCACCTTCAAAGATGGACAGTGTAGCTATCTTTGTGCAATCTTGCGCTGCTTTTAAGTACGCGTGGGTGTGGCCGAAAGTGCAATATTGGCCCAGAGACAAAATACGGACGTGAACGTCACATGTGTTTTGCCATCGGAACACTTCAATGTGACTCCAAAGTAGAGGTTGTTTGCTTAGTGTATAGAAAACAGAAGAGGTATTGCTAGGCCTTCAGTTTAGATATTTGTTGAGACATACACAATGCATTTTTTTTTCCTGAAGAGATGGAGGGCTTAAGAAACTAGAACGATAATTACGGCGTTGTGGTAGTGCTATGTTTAAGAGCGGGGCTGCATGCAGCGTAATGTAGCCTCATTGTAAAGCCCACGAATTTGTTTTGCTTGGGCACTAATGTCGATAACATAAAACGCCAGCTTCCAATTGTTCCCTATAGTTCACGGTCACGCAAAAACCACATTTGAATGGGTATTTACAGGTGTACAAGCGCAAAAAGCACTCCAACGTCTAAGCTATACGAAGCCCGTTCTTCACTTGAAATACCCTCTCTATCATTCAAGATGACCGACCAGCCGCTGGTATAGCACTTCAATTTAAGTAACGCCATACCATACGGCAATCCAGAGACACTACGATGGCGTGCAGCATCGTGCTAGGAGTTTTTGACAATTTATTTTCATCACACATGGTTAATGTAATATTGTTTAGGACGCGCGGTTCTTCGGCACTTACATAGGAGAAAAATGTCAGCATGTTAGGTAATAAACACAGCAGTTCTTTACTACTGATCAACGTTGGCGCGAGGCGGTTTCAAACTAAGGAACAAGATTGCCGTTTTGCACAGGTTCTCTTAGGCACAGAGGTGCAGTTTGTTGCCTCCATACTACTCTGTTTTTGCTTGATATGACGCTACGAACAGCGTCGGTCATAGGAATTGAAACCATGCTTGAATGGAAATGCAGAAGACGAACATGGCAGAGGCAAGCTTTCTTTACAAAAAAAAAAAAAGACCGAGATCGGGCGAGGTACCTTAATTTGGTTCTGAAGTGTTTTATTCATATTTCCGACATTTCTATTCGTTTCTTAACTTTCACAGAAACATTCCTTGTGTAGGCCAGATATGGTCTGAGTATCTGTCATTTAATGTTTTCCTTATATCTAGAGTCACCAAATATCAGAGGGTAACGAAAAAGATAAAAGGTAGAAAGGTAAACATGTCAAGCGCTTGGTTTGCTACCCTACGAAGGGAATAATGCGAAGAGGAACTACGAATACGAATGTCAGAGAGCTAGCAGTTTGCATACATAACAGGATGGTCAGCATGACTTTAATTCCATACAAAGCTCCTGCGCAGGAGTCAAAGTATGAAATCAAAGGCAGAGAAAGCGCAGTGTCAGCAATACCGGCTGTCACGCGCACAGTGCAGGCCAGTTTTTAAGCTGGATGAATAATTCATTTTGAGAAGACGGTGACAGAGAGAGAGAGAGAGATAATAAAACGAGAGAAAGGCAGGGAGGTTAACCAAAATTGTAGCATCCGATTTGCTACCCTACACTAAGGGAAGGGGGAAAGGGAAAGGAAGATATATCCATTTAAAGTTCCGGTGTCTACTCTGCCTTCAATGGCGCAGGCAGAGCGAGAAGAAGAACAGCGTCATCACTCTATCCGCACCCTAGTATTTATTCGAAGCTGCATTCATGCTCCATACATCAAGCCTTTTGCCGAAGATCTGGTCGAGCACTGTCCATTCACAACATGCAAGGCAATATCAAGAGGATCGTTTTGAAAGATTAATAAACAGGAGAAAGTCCTAGGGCGAACGTGATTATGGAAAAAGAAGCTGAACGACACCACAAGAAAAGAGGATATCAGCCAGATGTAATACTTGCTTACCTCGCATTTATTGAATTTTATGCACCAAGTTGAAGTGATGCTCTGCTGACACTTGATGTACAAAGTTAATGAGAACAGTTTCAGATTGTTCTATAGACACGTGCATTCATTCGGAAGTTTTAGGAATTCGTTGTCTTGCACGAGTCAACTTCGTGCATTCTTTGAACTAGACAATTAGGAGATGATACCTCGGTGTCAGTGTGGAGCGTAAGGGTTCATTTGGTCTAATCCTCGAATTGCTCTCAGGTGCTATTGCCTTTCGTTCAAGTCCTTTCTACATTGTGGATCAATCGATATCCTATATAAGAATAAAATTTGTTGCTGAGCCAATTGGTTCGTATTGATAATGGTGGAAAGCGTAACGGCCAAACCGGACAAGAACGGTGCACGTCCTGTGTACAGTGCTTTTTTCTTATGCCGGTCTGAATTAGCGCTTTCCAGTACGTTGCGATTTACTAGCAAGTTTCGTTGTCTTCTTTCGGTCACCAACAGCACCAGGCACCTTTGTCCATCATTTCGGCGATGCTTTGCGTGTCTTTCTGATGCGATCCACCGAGCTCCACACAGAGCTCCACATGAACCGACGTCCATCTTTTGATTTTTGTCGCATCTATAGCGACATACTGCTACTTGTAGACGCAGATGAACAAAGATGAACCGACGAAGAAATTCTGGTGCATATTGCTTGGCTAAGGCTACTAGTGCAGTGGTGGGGGTCAGACGGGTGAGCACGTGCGAGAGTGTGGAAGAGTCCAAAATGTGCGTCGATGGGCGGGACGGAGCCATGGGGTGTGACTAACAGGGGAGGAGCTACGGTGGTGGAGCTCAGTACTTGTCCTGTGCATCGGTGTTGTTTCCGCGAGACGAAGCAAGGCCCGGAACTGAAACAGCATGTCGCCGTCAAAGTTACCAGCATTGGCTAGCCTGAGGCGGAGAATAATACAAGGAGGCAGAAAGAACGTGACCATCTTAGTCTTTTCTGCTTCTTCTACACGTGCCAACAAGCAAGGCGATAACTAAACCTGCGACAACCTCGTTAAAGGTCTGGGCACTGGGAACGACAGCTTCTGTTTCTACACGTTTTGATAACTTTTCTCTTGCTGATTATTTCTCGTTCACCTGGCTTCCAAAGCAGCTTTTTTTCTTCCTATTCATTCGACAAGTGACTAAGGTTCGGCTCGTTTTGCATACATCCGGTAGTCGAAAGTACACAGCATGCATGAACGGCGGGAGAGATAGAGCTACAGTCTCCTCAGTCACATCCTGTCTCCCATTTAAGCGCAGTTGCTTCAAGGTTCACGTGTATGCTGCTTCGGGGCAAACAGACAACAATTCTGGGGGTTTAACGGCCCAAACGATATGATTACAAGCAGCACTGTTACGAGAGACGCCGTAGTGGAGGGCTCCGGAAATTTCGACCACCTGCTCGGGCAAATCGCAATTAGCAATGCCTGGTACATATACGACTAGAGCTGGAAGCAATTTGCTGCGTGGGAAGTATATATGCCCAGGCTGAAACAGAAAAAAAAAGAAATATCAGAACAAGTCTCTCTTCTCTCGTATACCTATCTTTTTTGTGCCGTACAGGAAGAAAACCCAAGCTATTTTAACTGTCACGTTTATTCAGACTACAGTGAAACCTCGGTGATAGGATCACAGCGCATACGAATCTCGAGGTGATACGAATTTTTCGACGGTCCCGGCCAAGGCCCATTGGCCTGCAATCTAATGGAGTACGGTTGTTGCGAACCGATGTTCACCCAGCGACGTTTGATACGAACGTACGCTAGCGCCCAGGTACGAAGAGGAGCTGTTCGCGCTGTCGCGGAAGACGCGCCAAGCACGTGCGAGCGCGGGAACGCAAGCGTGGGCATGCGCGCCGCACCGCCGAATAGTCAGAATCACGGTGTAAGAAAAGAAAAACACTTTTCCTTCGGTCAGAATAAACCTTCAGAGACGCGTTGCAGCCTCCGAGATTGTGTGCGCGAATCGTTGAGGCTCTTATGTGCCTCCGTGTGCCTTCGCGTTTAAATTACAGAGGACATTAGCGCCATGCTTTCTTTTTCTAACGCGTCGACGCGGGCCGCTGTCTTTGTACTGTGTTTACAAGTTCATCCCTCGTGCATCAGACAACCTATGAAAGATGGACGAGGACCGAAAGAAGGCGAGGACGGTGTTGGCGAAGGAGGTAAGCCTCACAACGTCAACATGCGCGAGGGTTTAGGTCGCACTTGTGCGAGCACGGCCGTAAATCTCCCAAAAAACATCCCCAACACCTCCGCGATAACAAAATCATAGCACAGGACCGTTGTTCTGTAATTTTGTGGCCTTTATCCATCGCGTCAAAGCGCGTTTTTCTTACTTTTGCTGCAGTACACCGATGTCATGCAAAAAGCCATACTCAAATTTGGAAGGGGTAGTGCTGTCGCGGGTCACAACGCACCTGTTTCATTAATTAAATACGCGCGTACGGGGCGTATATTTACGAGTGCTGGTATGATTGCCGACATCCAAAACCTCAACTGACAATAATTCAGTGTTCTTTCTGACGTTCTTGCGGCCCTGAAAAACAATCAATGAAAATGTACGCCAGCTTTATTTTGTCGCATGCTAATTTTCCATGCTTTCTGGTGATACGAATTTCAGATGATACGAATATTTTTGGTGGTCCCGTGAGATTCGTATCATCGAGGTTTCACTGTATATGGTATTTTGCGCTACAAGAAGCAAAATACCATCTAAAACACGCTCCTATATAACGCTCCGCCGCTAGGCTTCCGTGATAGGGAGGTGTTTTCTTTTTTTTATTCGGGCAGCGGAAAGCTATTTGCTAGGGTAGGCGAAACGCAAAGATGTTATTCTACTGAACCCGAGGTGATCGAAACGAATTCGGAGCCATCTGCTATATACACAACATATCACGATTTCTACTCTTTAAGCTGATAACTACAGGCATGCAATAAATCGCACTGATGGCCGATAAAATTGCATCATTCGAGGAGTCACGACAGGAAAGTGAAAGAGCTTTTGCTTCTGATGAAGATGGGATATAAATGAACTGGTTTACCGGCTTCATAGTGACGAGAAATACAGAATGATGGTTACGCGTCGGTTGATGTGGCCGACATGCGTGATGTAGTTACAAGCACCACGTTATGTAGGCTACAATGTAAGCAAGACCGGTCTTTCATAATTGTATTCATATTGTCCCGATTTTCAAGTGCATCAGTTTGTTGTCGAGAACATTGTAATGATATAAGAAACTAGTCATAAAAGCGATGTATTATAAAAATAATGTAGCAGTCAAGTGCCCGTTCTCCTCGCCAGCTCGCCCAATATTACAGGGCTCGAATTCGAAACCCCATCTTGCGCAGAAACTGCTCGTAACGAAATATATTTGCCAGCCCTGAGACTGGACATATTGTAAACGAATTCGAAAGCGGCCGTCCAGTTGTAAAGAGGACTAACCGACGAAACTCCTTGCGACTTCAGCCCTAGTTCGTCAGTCTTCCTTGCCAAACACAATTATTTTACATCGCAGAAGAAATCACCTTAATTATATACTGATTGCGTGACGTACCACCCGGAGAAAGTGTCGAAGCTTCCACTGTGCCGCCAACCTGTTGTCTCATACGAACGCCGTTGATGATGATGGAGGGTGAACACGGGAGACGCGCTAACAAACAAAACATGAAAGTGATCTCATAGGTGGGCAAAACATTGTCTTATGCGGTACAACAATGTAGCGTGACGAAGACAGGTTCAAACAATATTTGATACAAGAAAAAAACAAATCTATCGACTAATATATTCGCTGGCGAAACGATGACGAGTCCTAAACTCAGGGGAATAAGGTCTTCCTGTAAAACAGAGGTATCACGGCACATTCCAAATGTTTGAAATTTGGCTGGATGAGTTCCCGAGGCAAACAGGCAGCACGGATGATGGTATACGCAACGCCGAAGGATAATATGCTGCGCCGTGTGAAAACCGATATCACAGCGCCGTGTTGTCCGTTTTCCTTCTATTGCCCTCATGTGTGTTGCGCTGTAACCGAGTGAAAAAATGAATCCCAACCAACTGGCCCAACTTGCCGTTTCGCTCCCTATTTGTTGTTGACATATTGCAGCTAACAAGGGCTAGCCCAGTAGTGTCAACGATGTATGTGCATCCCTCCCTCTTTATGTACGCATGTTGTTTGTGCGTTACTTATAAAACTCAGTTTCGTTTATTGCCACGCAAATATGCGAGCTCAGCTCACAATATCCCGGTGCATGCCAGCTATAATGTTTTATCCTGCGCGTTACTCAGGGAATTAAAACGACTATTAAACTTGGTATAACCAAACATGATCCCGAGATCCCTATTGGACACTGTAGTAGGAAACTGCTTTCCGGGCAATGTTTATATGACGCCTCAGCCGAGTCTGTATGTGCGAATAGCGTCGTTGCGTATTTTTGACGTGTCACCGCCACCTGGCTATATGTATTTTCATGTATCATGCTCCGACTTCAATTCGCTCATCATAAAAAGGCTTCAATATGCGACTAACTTACGACCGACTTCTCAGCGCTGTGCCCATAAGGATCTCTTTCTATGCATGCCGTCGTATGATGCTATGAGAATCAATAAAGCAATAGAAACACTTCCTTGGTTGTGGAAAACAGTTAATTATTGCCTTCATGGTATGAACGCCCCACTACGAATAGTCTGAGACACATTCGCAGATCCCTATTCGTTGTAGTTCTTTCAATCGGCTCTCTCCAAGGCAAAATTATGTCGGCTTCAGCAGTGCAGGATCAAAAAAAATTGCGACGAGTTTTCTGGAGGACAGCCGTACAATGCGTGGGAAGCATTTCATCGGTCAGAACAGTATCACAACCCAGACGTCGATACGTCTGCGCTGTAAGGCGTAGCTTAATAAATGTGGTCGTTCGCCGGCAGTAAGCAACGCCACACCATATTAGGCAACAGATAGGCGATATCAGCCAGGGCTGTTGGTACTGAGTATCGGAAGTGTACACTTTTAATCTTCTATTGTATCACTTCGTCTCGGTTATTGTTTTATAAGACAGTTCTGATGCCCTCATTCGTAATGCAAAGGGTATGAGCTCGGTCCACTCCGGCGGCTGCTTCGTCCACTTTAATTTCCGCTAGATTATTTCGTAACTACTAAACTTGAAATAAAAAAAACTAGAAATAACTATCCGACGTTTGTCTTGGCTTAGAAGCTATCATATGGAGCCAATAAATAACTAAAAAACGCGCCTCTCGGCCCATTCACATTTCTTTTGTTCCATCAGTATTTACACATTTTCCCGTGCTCTGGCTAGGAATACGGTTGTTTCTGGTGTCGACATACAGATATGTTCCCGTTTAAATTGCTATAAATCATTTATTAAATACTTCCCGCTCATCCCTCTCTTTGTCAACTTTCTCTGCATATATTCACGGTACAATGACTCTCTTAGTGAATGCCTTTATTTCTATGGAACAGTGTGCTTTTTCCCAGTCACACCAAAGAACATGCCATAGTTCAAAAGTGAGTTCATCACTCCGTGGCGTGCAACGGAGTGATGAACTCACTCCGTTGCGTATATTCGTGCTCAAGAAGCTCGTCCGTCATTTGCATCTTTTCAGCCCGAGTCATACATCAGACAAGCCAGAATCGAGGAGTCCCTCCTCTTTGCGAGGTGCTTGCTTCGTCTGGCATGCGAACGCCGTCGTGTGTCCGAGTGCTCTCTCCATCGAGTTTTGCCGAGTACCTTCACTCCATTTATTTTACACGACTAGTGAAAACCGATATGCCATCTGGACTCCTTTCACGCTCAAACGTCATTCTGCACCACAGAAAGATATAGGAGGTGCTGTCATCGCGGGGCCCAGGAGGAGAGCTCGAAAGAAGGCGATGTACAATCTCGCGCGGCAGGACGGTGGCCCTCAGGGACTGTCAGGCGTCGGCGCATCTTGCTCGCGCGTGCTCGAGCGTGTTCTGAAGAGAAAGTTTTCCTAGTCACGTATGCAGAGCGGGCCGTCAGCGGAGACACGTCAGAACGTGGCATTTCTTATGTGAGTGTGTTTCCCGATGGTGTGGCAAAAAAAAAAACGGCGAAGAAAAAACGTGGGACGTGATCGGGCACAGGGAGTTTCGCGTATTTGCGAATGCTTGGAAGTGTAGAACATGCATGTGGTTCGAAAAACGGTGTTAGCTGCGAAATTCGCCTCCGCCTTGCAAAACACTCAAGACATTGAACCGCAAGCGTAGTCACACTCTTCAAAAATCCGTGAGTCGTTGCGCGCGTGCGTGTGTCGGATTCTGGTTGGGAAGCAGGTAGTGCTAAATGCAGGGAATGCTTTGTGGCAATGCTATAAGCTTTTACCACCACCGGTTCTTGGTGATGTGTTGCACCAAACAGGCAGCAATGGTTGCTGCCTGCATGAAACGATCATGTGCAGCAGCCAGTCAACGTTTCTAGACGTGAAGTCTTCTTTTACTATTGAAAGCTCACGGAAACACCTAGATAAGTAAAGAAAAAAGTAAGGAAATGAGAATTAGAGATCCATAATTCCTCCAGATAAGAGCATTTATTGAAAGTAAGACACAAAGACAAAAAGAATGCGGCAGATCCCAGGCCTTGTTGGTACCGGTTCCATGCGAAGCATTCAGCAAGTAGTTCTATGCTGCTTTTTTTTTGCTTTCAGCCAAGCTTTGCGAGACGGATTGACCTGTTTTTGTCAGTGGTCTAGTTCAGTGGACCACGCACGTCGACAACACTGACGTTTACCGGGTAACTTATGATCTGGTGTAACATCAGCACTCGCGTCAGAGCGCAGACGTCAGTTTTCTCGAAACGAAGTGCACGCTACGTTGCCATATGCCATGTCAATACCATATACGCAACTTTCGTTAGCGTATACTTCAAGGGTCCAGCAACGCTTGAATATTGCTTGCTGAATCCCAGGAATACACAGGTAATGTTTATTGTACTGCTATGAAAGCACAACCAACACTAGAACCGCAACCGACGTTAACCCGACACGACGCCTGTATCATAGGAGTACATATGTAGTGTTTATTACTTTGCTATAACATTAGATTAGCCAGCACTACATCCACAATTGCCGTTGCACAGACATTGCGCCTGCATAGGGTGTTTTTACAAGGCAGTTTGTAGACCACGCGTGTCTCTGTGGTAGAATACCTGATTGCCAAGCGGAATGCTTCAGTTCGACTCCTGCTGGGATCGCAAATTTCATTACATGCATTCGTCAAGTCAACGCTGCCGGTGTCGGTTTTTTAAATTACCAACATGTGTTCTCGCCGTTCCTTGTTAGATATAAACTGTCAATGACCTGAGGCGAGTTTGATCAACTGGGTTGATCAACTCCGGGCTGTCCAGAAGGCCCACGATAAGGTGGCGAGGCTTGGCCTCCCTGTCCTAACGGGGGAGCGGCGCGGTCTTGCCACTATAAAACGGGGTGAAGATACTTCCGGACCCGCATAAAGTTTACTACCTACCTATCTTATTGCCTAGGTAAAGCGGAGTGACGTACGTATTAGTGAAAAGAGGGCGAATGCCAGCCATTCAAACAAATAAGGCGAAAGATAGCTAACCTTAAGTAAGCTAATGTAGTACCACAAATAAGGAAGAAGAAAATCAAGCCAATCAAAACAAAATCAAATCTGCACCGTTCTGAGATATTTGAACGCAGAATGTGCCTACTCTTTCAGGCAGGGAATGAGCGTAATGTTTGTTGACGCACTAACATGCTCTCTGCATAAGCCTGATTACGCCTTCTTTGACCATTTTATCCTGGTGTCTGCCGGTATTCCAGGCGGGGAAACAGATTACGTTTTGTCATCGGCGCTGGAAAACCATAACACTTAATGTGCTTTGTTTGATTATTCTATTTCTTCTTTCTGCATATGCTCTTTTTCAAACTCCGTCATTTTATGCTAATGAACGAAATTAAATCGATTCTCACTGTTGTTTTTTCAATAAGCAATTTCTGTGCCCCTGCAAAAATATTGGGCTACGCCCCTGGCATAGTAATAGGGAAATTAGATAGGATAAGCAACCAAAAACACTGGCCTTTTTAATACGACAGAGCAGGAGGATTTCGACTTTGGCTTTCATCCTTTATTAATCGTAGCAGCGATTCCATTGCTCTCGAATTCCTCGCACGTCATGCACCACAACCACTCGACCACATTTGCTTCTTTCACAGATTAACGTCAGCCGCGTGTACCCATTAACAAAGAACGGAATACTAGCCATACCACTTTCCTTTATCTTCCGTCCTTCCTTCCTTTCTTTGGCAGGAGCTAAACATCCGAGAACACCGAGGAAACGCAGGCCCACCGAATGACACGTTAGGTAATTGCCTCAAAGGTAATTACCGATGCGTTTAAGCTGCGTCAGGGGAACTTCCCACGCTTTCTCGAACTCTGCCAACCGAACGAATCCACTTCCTAAATCTTCCTCTCAGAGTCAATTTCTTCTAGATAATCCTCCAGAGCTCACCCATTTCCTATCTGAAGAAAGCAGCATGAGCGAAAAAAGGAGCATAAACAAGAGCTTCGGCAAGAAAAAACAGCGAATTATGAGCCAGCATACTCTGTGACTGAGCAGTCCAGGCTCGCGAAGACAACTGCTAAAAAGACAGCAGGGGTCTTAAATCGGCTTTTTGACTGATTAGTTGCCGCGTCAGATGTGTTGACGAGAAACGCTGCAGATGTATTTTCGGTAAGGATCAACAAATTAGACGTGCGCTGAATAATGTGACGATTTAAAATCTTGGAAGCTTGCCTGTTATCGAGGAGGGTGTGTAAACCTAATCCTCTAACCGCGGCGTGTGTATAATACTGTACTTAACTCTCAACCAAGCGCTAGAGTGCAAAGAGCTTTGTGGGCATGCATTTCGTTGCCACCTTGGTGTAGCTGCCCCTTGTCCTTTCCTTTTACAGCGAAAGCTGTTATGAGATCATTTCACTGGCCGTTTCTGGCGCCGTAGTTGTCCGCCGCCGCCGCTGCCGGTGTCCGTAACCAGTATCGATCGAAATAAGAAAAAAAAAACGAAATAAGAAAAAAATTCCAGGATGGAACGAGGCTCGAACCTGGGCCCTCTGCTTGGGAGCCCAGTATTCAACCTCTGAGCCATGCCGGTGCTTGAAACTGCTTTGGAAAAAGGTCCTATACAGGCTTCATGTCGGGAAGGAACCACATTAGCATGCAATATACCGTGGTAGAAGAGTAAAATAAGCACCAAGCGTCGCACAACGCGAATTCTGTAACGAGGCGTCACACAATGCGAATTGCGCAACGAGTAGGTTGTGAAATGCTTCCAACCCATTACAAAGATCTCTGCCATAATTCTTCGTCGTCATCAGGCACAGCATCAATAAATGCGCATAATGACTTACATGCGTTTAGCAGGTACCACGGATCTCCGTAAAATGACGAAAAATGGCACAGTGCCTGCTGCCCTACATCTCAAAAATTAGAATGTTTTAGAGCGTAGTGGTTTCCTCGCAAGTGCACTTGTATTGGTTGCCAAGGAAGTCTATAAGCGCAGATCCATTTCCTCGGGGTCTCAGTAAAATTACTATGATTTATAGCGTAGTGGGTTCCTCGCAAGTGCACTTGGATTGGTTGGCAAGGAAGCCCATGAGCGCATGATCCATTTCCTCGGGGTCTCAGTAAAGTTATTCGCCCCCCTGCCGTCTCTCTCCCACGTCAACGTATGTTATACAGCATGACGGGAGAGGGAAATTGCGAGCGGGCGTCACCCAATGCAAATTACATAACTGGTGGGCCGTTTAAAGCTTCCAACCCATTACAAATGGCTGAGTCATAATTCTTCATCGTCATCAGTCGTCGCGTCAACAAAGTGGACATAATGCCTTACAGACGTGTAGCTGGTGCCTCGCTTCTCCGCAGAATGACGAATAATGGCTTAGTAGGTGCTTCCCAACTTCATAAAAATTGTGATTTATGGCGTAGTGGGTACCTTTCTAGTCTAGTTGTATTGTAGCCCCAAGAGAGCTTACAACGGGCTCTAGAAACGCCGCTCTTCCACCTTTCGCTGTGACTATGCTGCGGTTTCAGCGCAGGCCTGGCGTTTTTATCCTGATAAATTTTAGTTCTCGGTATTACGATTTTTTGCCACGATTTATTATGTAGTTACTTGTTATTTTTACAGTGAAAGCTGTTAATAGATCACAAGAGCACCCGATTTCGGTGGTGTAGTTGTCCGCCGCCGCCGCTGTCTGTAGCCGCGATCGCGCGAAATGAGAAAAAATATGCTGGTTCGGATGGAATTTAAAGCCAGGCTCTCAGCGTGGCAGTCATGCATTCTACCACAGAGCCACATGGGTGCTTGAAAGTCCGTCGAGAAAGAACCCATAAAGATTTCGTGTAATGTAGCTTGGTAGAAGAGTAGAATAAAGGCCAGGCGTCACACAATGCGAAATCCGTAACGAGTGAGTCATTTTATTCTGAGGGCATCGTTTGCTGAGGGCAGCGCGACCCGGACTGAGGACTACTCGCCCAACTTGCCGTTTTGATTCGTTTTATTCTTCCAAGCCGTTACAAAAGGCTCAGCCGTTATTATTCACCGTCATCAGCAACAGCATCAACAAAGTACACACAGTTAATGCCTTACAGATGTGTAGCGGGTGACATGCTTCTCCATAAAATGACGAATAATGGCATAGTGGGCGCTTACCTACTTAACAAAAACTATGATTTACGGCGTAGTGGTTACCTTGCTAGTGTACTTTTATTTGTTGTCCCAAGAGAGTTTTCAACGGGCTCTAGAAAGGCCACTCTCCCAGCTTTCGCTCTGACTGTGCTGCATGTTCCGCGCAGGCTTGGCGTTTTTTAACGCAAAAGTGTTTTATGCCGGGGTCCACCAAGAGTATATCATGACGTATTTCCGTTACGGAAATGCGTCAGCAAAATGTACACGACCAGATGGCAAAGAAAAAGAATTATAAGAGGCAAGTTTTGTAAAAGGAAGTGGAGCCCATGACCTCTTGATCCGCGATGATATGTGACGGATGCTTTAACCACTGCGCCACGGTGACATATGCGGGGGACTTCACAAACGGGCCTTCTATCACTCACACTTTCTTCTCGCAGTGCTCTTGGCTCGCGGGGTGGTGTCGCCGTTTGAGAGCGGTAGGGTAAAGTAATGCGTCGCCTCCGTGATTAGCTCCGGCAACACGCCATTGCACCTATGCTACGGCCGTCCCATTCGACGCATTTCCAAAAGAACTGTAATTTGGTCAACGCCATACACCACGAGGTGGCAGCTTTAGGCCAAGCCGCGCTCATAGCATCCACCCATGTTAAAAAATAATTCTGCTACGCTTGCCTGGCTACCATGTCCTGGCTGTCACACCACGTTCCCCACTCGAATCATGAGAAATCACGACCAAATTACAGGGGAGACATAACGCGTGTCGCCTTTCCCCTCGCGATCGTAGCCCGGCCGTGGTGTGATTTCTCTGTTAACTCTTTAACATTCCACTGGATGGCGACCTTAGCCCAGGTTTCGCAAAGAAACTCAGCGTCCAGTAATCGACGCTTTTTATGCTGTCACACCTCCTCTTCCGATTACGCTCTCCCCGTGCGATTGGAATGGTCTCAGTCTAGTTCCCTGTAGCCTGAGCAACACTAGCAACGGCGCGTTGTCTGAGCCACTCTTGGATGCCACGAGTAATGCATCATTACACTAAGGAGCACCGGCTGCGAGGGTTTCTGTATAGTTTCAGCGAAGCGGAGGCTTTCGCTGCGATACTGTAGATAACTCTGTGGTCGGTGGTGGTGTGACCACCCTTACTGCGCATGCGCAAACCCTCTCCACTTCCCCTCCCATCTCCCCTCCCTCTCTCCACCTCTCCTCTCCCCTCTCTACTTCCCCTCTCTACTTCCCCTCTCCCCTTTCCCCCTTACCACTCCCCGTCTGAAACGCGGACTCTACATGCCGAAACACTGCTTCGCATCGCCTCATGGTCCCCTTTAGCGGGAGATAGTGTGATTTTTCTTTTAAAAGTGAAGCTGTTTAACGCAGCCGTATTTTGTGCTGCCTATCCTGTGTGGCCTGCCCTGTGTGGCCTATCAGGTGTGCACCATAGACATTGAGTACATTCCACTACTCACGACTGGTCGACTGAAAATGAAGAAGACATCCGTTAGCCCAACGAACGGGTATGTGACACAGACATTTGTGCGGCCTATCAAAAAAACTCTCATCATCATAAACGGGTGATACCGAGCATCGCTCGGAACACTGTTTCCCAAATAAACGTTTATTTCTCTCTCTCTCTCTCTCATCATAAACGGGTATGTTCCTCAGAAATTGGGCAAATCCCACTACTCACCATTGGTCCGCGAAAAAGAAGAAGGCGACGGTTAGCCCAACAGTAGAGAACGGGAAAAGCAACGGCGGCGGCGAGAAACTATCATCATCATAAACGGGTGTGGGCCACAGAAATTGGGTAAACACCTTACTCACCACTGGTACACTAAAAAGGAAGAAGGCGGCAGTTAGCCCAACACCAGGGAACGGGAAAGGCAACGGCGGCTGCGAGAACGCCCCGATGCGATGGAAGGCCTACGCCAACGACGACATGCCCGTAGATCTATGAACGCTTGGTTTCACAGCGAGTTTCTGTCGCTGGAGTTTGGACATCCGTGTCGTGTCTGTGACTGTGTATGGTTTAACTCGAACCTCTCTGCGCTGAGAATCAACGTAGGAGAAACCTAGCATCACCTAGCTAAAGCCTAGCAACGACCTAGAAGTAACCTAGAAACAACGCTCATTACCTAGCTAAGGCCTAGAAACAGCCTAGAAGCAACCAGGTTAGTCTTCAGAATCGTCCAGTTTCGCTGTTTCAAGGCTTGTGCGGCTTAGTGCTTAGTGCAAGCTTCGCAATTTTGTTGTTATTCACATTGCAAACGCTCACTAACTGAATTCGCGGCACATTGGAAACTGAGAAGATGCGTTTTTGCCAAATAGACACATAAGTGATGTTCTCCTCTCTTCACTGTGACAGTCTGGTTTACCTTGCGACATTAGCGTTGATTACAAAATATCTGGAAACGCGTTCGCTTTTGCAGTAATTCACCATTGCTTCCAGTTGCTTTACGCGACCGTTGCTGTGTCCTTGAAAACACATACGGGATTTGGAGCTGCTAGTTATATTACTAGCACCATTCCAGTGGTGGTCACATGACACACGCTGTAAAAGTGTTAAGCACAACTTTGCTTTCAGTCTATGGTTATTTAATGGAAAGTACAGCTGACAGAAAATCATGGGACCTCAAGATGCCACAGATGTGGTTTCTGTTCAAAGCGCCATACGAAAATGCACGAACGAACGCATTTGTCAAGCAAAGCAATGATCATAAAAGTGCTCAGCCTTGAGAAATCTCAAGAACGTGAATGACGTCAGAAAATACAAGCTGGCGGTGTATATAATCACTCATTTGCGTTGCTACCCGTGTATACAACGATACAGAATGTTATAAAAATGAAAATCCAGAAAACACCATGCTTTCGGTTGAACGAAAGAAGGGGGATTGATCGAGGGCTCATGTCCTAGCGCAACCAACACAACCTAGTGCAATAACACAACCTACTGCAACCAACAGACTATGACGCCAAGGACGGTATGTGGGACATTATTTGCAGTCTTTAACTGTAGTCAAGCACTTAAAATACGAATCTAAAGAAATTAAAAAGGGCGAAAGGAGAACTTGCCGCCGGTGGTGGCCGAATCTACAACCTTCGGATAACGCGTCCGAAGCTCTACCATTTCAGCTACGGCGTAGGCCGTCCTCCGTTCTACTTTATTGGGTATTTATGTGCATGTAAGCCTGGGAGTGTTAGCCAGCGCCACTCGGGACCATGAAGGCGTGTTCTTGCTTCCATTTTTCTTTGTCACTCTCTCTCTCTCTCTCTCTTTCTTTTTCCAGAGCTTGTCTTGAATTACCCAAACGCGTGATCAGCTTCAGTTAGAATCACAGGATACATTACAAGGGATTCCACGAAACACTGCTTCGCGATTCAGGCTCAACACATGCCTCGCAGCACGCATACAATGAAAAGCTTTCGAAAGAAAAAAAAGTAAGTAGCCCTACACATATACACACCAGCCATTTTGCCTCAAGGTGATTTTCAGCACAAGAAAATATTTAAGAGGCGCTATATTTACCTGGTTCTGAACAGCCATGTTTTTTGGCGCCACGAGCCTCTCTGTTCAACTACTGATCGTCAACCTTACTTCGAACAAACAAAAATTATATACTGTCGTCCGCCGGCTGACTTACATTAGTCTATTTGCATCTGCCGCTCTCCTCTCTGTTTTATTTTTCACAGCTCGGTTTAGCCCCCTCTTTTATGTCGGCTGGTATTTGATTACAGCGGACGTAGTCCGCTTTTGTTCGAGTGGACAAAGCTGCGCCGACGAGGCAGAGCGACGAATTCATTGTGCGATCGGACAGCCGGCTCAATACATCACCGCGCATTGTTCGAGTTCGAATGCCATGGTGATCCTTCATTTCCGCGCCCAACTCACAGCCGTCGGAGCCAATGGAAAAATTAAAGGAGGCAATGCCAGACCCACTTGCACGCTTTTATCTATCCCCCTGTACGCGAAGATGGAAATCAAATTTTGGAACCATTGTTATCTCCCAGTGACCCACGTGCTTCGTAAGCGAACTTGTTTTCCATGCTTCCTAGGCTCCTTTAATGAGGCCATGAATACAAATGGCATATATAATAATATAATAATAATATCTGGGGTTTTACGTCCCAAAACCACGATATGATTATGAGAGACGCCGTAGTGGAGGGCTCCGGAAATTTCGACCATCTGGTGTTCTTTAACGTGCACCTAAATCTAAGTACACGGGCCTCTACCATCTCGCCTACATCGAAATGCGACCGCCGCGGCCGGGATCGAACCCGCGACCTTCGGGTCAGCAGCCGAGCGCCGTAACCGCTATACCACCGCGGCGGACTACAAATGGCATATCATTTTTGGAGTAGGGAGACAGCTATTTTTTAATAATTTCTCACAATTTCCTTCTTTTTGTGTAGTAAATTATGCCTTATTAGCGATGCGCATCAAGACCAAATGTCTTGATATGCGTGCCATCCATTTTCAAGCAAAAAAGTCTTCCAGCTCGTGTCAGAGACAGACTTCTTGCGGTACTTAGTTTGCTTTATATTGCTCTCTGTGGAAGAAAATATTACTAATGTTGGCCTGTTTTTGACATAGTATTTACTATAAAAATGGACTATGATTTCTCAGTAGCGCCAAATAATTTTTTCGTCACGGGTATCGCATGTGGAAATTCCAAGGTGGCGTCAGCATTACTACGCCTTTCGTTTTTTTTTGCATATTTTGTTGAATACTGAATTACCTCTCCAAGAAGCTCTATTTAAATTCTCTCTACCTGCCTAAACTGAAAACAAACGGTGTTGTTTTTATCTTGTTAGGGTCAGAGATTGCAGCCATGCTTCGAAAACGTTCTTACTTTTGCTCGCAGTGGGAGAGTCCCAACAGTTATGACAACGTATATCTACAAGGACAATGATACTAATAAAAGTCCCGCTAGCCCTTGTGTTTCTCACTATCGCCACAAAATATTCACCCTACTATCATAGCAAACCGCATATCGCATCAATACCCTATGCACGACACAGCGTTTCTTTTTTATTGCGGTAGCAGTTATATGGACACCACTCTCGGCTGGTTTTGGCTGTCGCCGTCAGGGCCCGTATATATATATATATATATATATATATATATATATATATATATATATATATATTTACATGTGTGCCCTGACGAAGGCCGGTCCCCGGCCGCAGCGTTGGCAATAAAGCATCGTTGTTCGTTCGTTCGTCCACTTCACATCAGCATCTCTAATTCTACCGAATCCAGGAAGACCTTCTACATATATATATATATATATATATATATATATATATATATATATATATATATATATATAAAAGCCACAAAGGAAAATAATTCATAATTTTCTTTTCCGAAGCAGGGAATCGAACGAGGGACCTCTCGTTCCGCAGCACGCGGCGTTAGACGGCTAGGCGACGAGAAATACGTCTTTCAGCCTGCTAACGGAGAGATTTTTATATACACTATTTACTTCAGCATGCTTTCTTGGTCATCATGGAGATGGCGCGAAGTGCGCGCGGGGCGCGCTTTAAAGGTCGTCGCCCCGCTTCTGCGAACGCCGATGCTCTTCGCCCTACAGGGCGTGGACGCCTGCGCCCAAGCATATCTCGAGGAATGGGGGGGGGGGGGGGCGGGGAGGGGTTGCATCTCTTGTGCTTTCCCCGCGATGCCCTCGCTCGCTGTAGCGGCCGCGTTTGCGAAAGGAGCACGCTGTTCAAACAAATATAAGTAACAACTGTCACAGTTGTTAGTTCGCGCTCGTCCTGTGTGTGTTCTTTTCGTACTTCCTTTGGGCTTAAGCGACGCGCTGGCAATTTGCAGCTGCTTTCCATTCTTCGCGTTACATTTCAATTTGTTGCTATCGCATTCATTGCTTCGCCGTTGCGGCGAAACTGTGACTATTTTTATTTGATACAAACTATTGTTCACAGAGTGAAACACAGAGGATATATTGGCACATCCGCACATGTCCTGAAACGTTAAAAAAAACGACGCAGCTATTTGCCGCATGCCTTCTAGTTCACACAATAAAGGAACGTTAACTTCCGCGTCATTGTTCCTGTCGGCGACAAAAGTGAAGGAAGAGTCCTTTGTTCCCCAAAATTTTGTTTTTGTCATCCCAGCGGGAAGGCAGCAAGTCCTTATTACTGCGGAAAACCCTCGCGCGTTATCTTCGTGCGGTGTGAGCGGCATTCGTGCGCTACTTGTTGCTTAGTGTGACGTTAACGAACGCATGTTGATTCCGCATTTGAAGGACCAATATCCCTGCTTGTGCTACCTAGGGATGGTGGCTAGGATGCAATTATCTACTTAATTTGTGAAAATGTACTTGGAAAACGGCGTTGGACAAGCCAGACATTCGCCGCCTTGTCAAACACTTTATCTCCATGTAGTGATCAAAATGCACTTGGAAGGTGTTCCTCCGCTTTGAAATCACAAACCGACTCAGCGATAGGCCAAATATGGACCTGCGCTGCTTTGCGTTATGTGTGTAGTTTCTTTCATTGTGAGTATTTCTTATTTTTATTCGGTTTCTGCGCACCATCTAGCCAGTCGGTTTTTGTGCGAAGTTATCTTAGCCGTATGGTCCTGTATTTTTTTCTGATGTCCTCGGAACATCATTGCTTTAATACTGTGGACATTGATATCCACATTACAATGTGCTTTGCGATATCATGTAACGGTGTCGCTATCGCTTATTGCACAATATAGGGCCCATGTGGACTTCATTTCTTGCCCAGCAAGTATTCCTTCTACATTATCAAAGGTAAATGTATGCGAGCATTCTCGCTGGCCTTGCGTCATCTAATTCGAACTCACGGCGACGTTCAACTACAGCTGTCCTTCTATGAAATGCTTGCGGTTTCGTTTTACACTTAAGTTCTGGTCATATAAAACAACTCCCTTTAGGACTTGAAATTTTTTACCATTGTCTCACAAAACCCGTCTCCTAGTTTTGTAGTGTACGAATTAATCCCCCTCACTGCACGTGCCCGAAAGGCGCCACAAGTAGATTCCCCTGCTCGCAATTTAATCTCGATGTTCCGCAATCAGTCATTCGCGAGCGGTTTCGGCTGTACTGTGAAAACTACAGCGTTACCTACAGGCGTTAATTACACGCGAAGCCGCGGTTAGGACGATAAGCAGACGGCATCGGTGCTTAGGCTTCAGAAACTGGCTGGGACTATTTTACGCACCGGGACTGTGGCGAACTGCGCAAACGTGGATCGCGAAGAATGTGACTTGTGCTCGTGAGTGAGCTATGTTTCCGCAACCACAGAAACCATGCTGCCGCGCCTGAGTGTTAACTATGTGGAAACAGTTAGGCTGTCGCAAAAGTACAGTGAAAAGAAAGAATATAGAGGGTGTTGCAGTACCCAGACAACCGACAAAAGTCCCTTGCACAGAGCGAGTCTTGGCGCAAGCTACAGCGTAATTGCTTCCGTGAAGTTACCTGTGCACTCGCATTCGGGAACCCCGACGCGTACTTCCATCAGACTAGTTACCTGAACTATAATGTCCTTCTAACACGCTTTTCTGGTAATGGCATGAGCTTCACTAAGAGACGGTAGCATGAAGTCCGGGTCCTCGTTAATTACCTATCTTGGTTTTATGTTCATCATATCTCCTTGTTAAAAGTCTTACTACCGTATTCATCGTCGCTTTGAAGTTTGCACCTCCTGAGAAAGGTATGTTAACGCCCCAGGCTGATATAAAACACCATTAGCAAAGACGCACGCTTGTGCCTCAATATACAGTGTAGCTCTAACAAACAATAAATAGGAATAAGAGCGGGTTGGCATATGAATGACCATGTGCAATTCCTCGCACTTCTATCTCCCTTCATTCTTTTCTATCGTCCAATCTTTCTCTTCTTTTTCCGAAATATTGTCTTAACTGGCAGTATCTAAAATAAATATCCTGACAATGCACTGTTATAATTAGGAAAGCTGCTTAGGCAATTGCAGCGTTCCTTACTGGGCTAGGAAAACCAAAAAAAAAATGGAGGAACTTGTTAACGCGATGTCGTACGTTAGTTCCGCTAATTTACACATTCAGGGTTCTCTACAGCGGCGTCCGCAATGTTAGTAGTTTAGCCAGCTCAAAGTGCGCGCGACGGAGCAATAACTTCTAATACGTGAGCCAGAAAATCACACCCATAGCTGGTCATTCATTTCATAACTGACCTATTTGTCACACACGGGACGTGGATGAAATACTTATTCCAAGTAAAAAAAGCCCGAGATATTTCTGCAAGGGGAACAAGAAATGAGGAAGAAAATCGGTACGAACGCGAAGGTTAAGAGACGGTGACGGTGGTCGACGTGGTTGTGGTGGTGCATATACACTTCACTTTCTCTCACTAAAGTCAAAATGAATGATATTCGTGTATTTTCCATTTTGTCCGTACAACCAGGAGAAGACTTTCGAAGAGTTGCTGATTTTGAACGCGTGCCAAAGATTTATTCCATCCTTCACCGCTCTCTCGCTTGTACAGCTGGCCTGCCCAAAGCACGTATTTGTCGTCTGCGACGCAGCTCAACTCTCTTATCGGACTCGCTTAAAGTAAAAAAGAAAAACTTGATTGAGCCCTCCGTCATAGGAATCGGAATCACATAAAAGTAAAACGTGTCCTTACAGAAGTAGTTGAATGTTTGTCATACTTTATGAGAGAGTTCTGACAATGTATATAGATGTCTAGCAGCTATAGTACCGTTTAACGTCGATGCACCCACTTTGACGCTTAATGGTTCATCTCCATCCCGAGGACTAACGTACACGTTCAATGATGAAACAAACCCTTGTGGTAGCTGTAGTAGTTAATCGTGAAAGCGTAATCAGAAGATGAGGTGTGATAGCCAGAAAAGCGTCGCATATTGGACGCAGAACTTGGTCGCCATCCAGCGGCCTGTTAAATGTGATTGAACACCCCGGCTGGACTAGAGGGAAACGCAAAGCGCGTCGCGCCGCCCCTGTAGCCCGGCCGCGATTTTTCTCGGGGGAAGCGTAAGCGGGGCACGCGGTGCAACAGCCAGGTGAGGCAGGAACGCGTCGCAGAGGTATTTTTGGTTTGAATTAGCGTGATGCAATAAGCGAGACCCACGATTTTACGACGCTTGGGCTAAGATGGCCACCTCACGGAGTGTTAAGTCGTTGGCAAAATTGCAATTCTATTGAAAACGCGCCGAATAGGACGGACGTTTAGCAACAAGCGTTGCAGGTGCTAATCGCGGAGGCCACAGTAATGATGAATTAATTTACTTTACCGCTCATAGAACAGAGATGTGATTCTTTATTATTCTTGGTATGGGGGTATGAGAGAGGAAAAGGAGGGAAAATGGGGGAAGAGTGCTCGATAACTGTCTCTGTGTAGGACAAAACTCATAGAAAGCAACACACCACCCCGCTGACCGAGAGCACTGTGAGAGGAGAGTGTGAGATATAAAAGGCGCGTTTGTAAAGCGTCGAGAGTCCGTGACTGTGGCGCGTGCCCGTCATCTGTTCTTGCGGACCGAGCCGTTGTGGGTTCGATACCCGTTGACGGAACTTTTTATCTTTGCCATCTGATGGTGTACATTTTTTCACCATCATTTCCGTGACGGAAATGCGTCACTTAAGTCATGGTGGACCCCGGCATAAAGCACTTTCGTGTTTAAAAAAAAAGTCACAGTTTCGCCTCAACGGCGGAGCAATGAATGCGATAGCAACAAATTGGAATGTAACGCGAAGAACGGAAACCAGCGCGAAATTTCCAGCGCGTCGCTCAAGCGGAAAGGACGTACAAAAAGAACACACACAAGACAAGCGCCAACTATCATGCGTCACAGCTCGACACTTGAAGCGCACTGCTCACACATAAAGCAGGACGCACAAAACGAACGAAGAGGTACACGCAGGACGAGCGCGAACTGTCACAGTTGTAACTTATTTCTGTTTGAACAGCGCGCTCCTTTCGCAAACGCGGCCGCTGCAGCGAGCGAAGTGAGCTTCGTACGCTCTGTTATGGTGCGTTCACACTGAGACATTCGGCGGCGAGAGCGCGCGGAGTCCGCTTCGGCGGCAGCGAGACCCGCCGGAAAAGCCCATTTCGCGCCGATCGGTCCTGGACCGATTTTTGCGGCAGCTGCCGCCGGATTCCCTCACCGCGAACCAATTGGAACGCGAGTCGAACATTCGAAAAATGGCGGCGCGCTTGTGATATCGCAGTCGTCGAAGCTCGCAGCAACAGCCAAGTCTTCCGTAATCATCCTGTAGCTCTCGACAACTGCCAAGTGTTGTCGCGATTAGCATCATTGCAATACATCATCGCGATCTCGCAAAACGGGTAGCATTATCTCGGCTCGACCAAGTTTCTCGCGTCTTGCAAATCAGGGCGAACCAACCACGACTGCTTGCGTCCTTTGTTGTTCGGCGAACGCATGTTTCTCCTCGTCAGACATCGCCAGAAAGTTGCTTTCCAGCAGGCACAGGAGTGCGACGACCCTGCTCCTGTTTATGCGCTTCGCCATAACTAAACGCGTACACAACGCAGAGCGCGTCGATGCCAGCGTTCCTTCGCGCGAAGGGACGATTACAACTAGGCGCCCTAGTTTCGGCAGTGCGGTTGCTAAGCGGTGTGAACAATGTTGAATATCGGCGGCGCGCGAATTCCGGTCGCTGTAGCCGGCGGATTCCCCAGTGTGAATGAGCCATTAGAGCCACGCGCTGCGGATCGAGAAGGCGCTGGTTCGATTCCGCGCTTCGGAAGCTTTTCTAGGAATTATTTTTCTTTGGGACTTTTATATATATATATATATACATACTTATAAATATACGCACCATGACAGCGGCGACGGCGACGGCAAAAACCAGCCGAGAAGTTTTGTAAGTCTCTCAGATATGTTGTATTACTGCTTTATATTAAACAGTCTTCGTTAAGCTTTGAGGTGGTAGTATAGTTTTATTGCATCTTATTTACTTGTTTATTTATTTGAATCACCATGACGTCATTAGAGAAGGTCATGGTCTTCTTTGACGCCGTAGTCATGTTCTGATGCCTATGCCTTTCCCGAAGTGGCCAGTTCAGTGTTAAACTTGTTTGCCTCTTCATTCGAGTCGAGTCAGTTTGAAAGCCGCGTGAACGGATGCAAAGGCATCGCATGCAGTTTTTTTCTTCTTCTTCATTTAGGACCTATGTTTGTAGGATATGTTGTTGCATGTTCAGAATAGACGCCACTGTACGTTTATTTATTTATACAGTCTTTTACACAGGTTTACAAAGAAGCATTCGCTTAAGATGCTCCGATATGTTGTATCACTGCTCTTTATTGAACGCTTTTTGCTTATAAACGCAAAGTAGCCCGTGACAGTGTTTTTTTTAGTCGAAGTTGTGTAGTGAGACTTACGCAATTTCTGTGGTACAGGCGTTTATGATGATGATGGATTTTCTGATAGGCCGCACAAATTTCTGTGGTAGATACCCGCTTCAGAGCCGTAGAGTAGGCTAGCACGTGTGAAGGTAGCAGCGGGTTCAAGAATGAACTGAGGCCACCAGCTGCGAAAGATGCTGTGCTAAGAGGAGAGGCCGCCGAACGCCAGAATAAGTGCGACCAGGTGTTGTGCCAGTGTTATTCTAGTGTAACAGCTAAGACAGTTGTGGACAATCTGGCACGGACATCAAGTGAACGCGTCGCTATGGTGGATCTCGCAAAGGATGTCCAAGGGTATTTCGACTCGATAGGCAAGCACACCAGAATAAGGCCGGCAGAGTGTACTAATGTAGTAGAGTAGAACAGTTGTGGACAGCTCACAGGCATGTGAACGAGTTTCAGGTGAGTGTAACGGAACAGTAGATCTTGCATGCGGTGACCAAGGAAATTTCGACCCGCTAGGCATGAACACCAGACTAAGTTCAGGAGGCGGCGCGAACTCACAGGGAATGTGGATATGTAAACACTAGCAATGACGAAGATATTTAAAAAATAAGAATAAAGCAGAGAAGGAATTTAGGAGCATTACAACAAAAGATATATTACAGTAAGCAGACGAGCAAAAGCAATACAGAAGCCCAGGTAATGTGTGGGATGCAAACAGGGCAGCACTGTGAGCAATTGTGCTAACAGTCCAATTATCATTAAAAGAACTTCTGCAATAATTTAACAGGAAGAATAAAGATACAGTAGACCAAAATATTTTATGTTACGTAAACGCTTGTTCTATTGCGTCTAGCATACGCACCGGTGGTGCGGCGGTTCTGAGAATCTCGTCTGTATATAACTGAATCTCGTAATAAGTAAGTGAGGCTTAGATCCACGAGATCTTTCAAATCGCTCATGTAGGAAAGCAGAGAGACGCAAAGCAACCCCATTCTTGCATTCTGCAGACTGCAACGAAGCACCACGCGAGACAACCTTCGATAATGGTACTATAGCGGCATCAGAATTTGAGCGGAACACAGCTCACACATCGGAGTACGCAACAAAGTGCCGTCGCTACGAACAAATTACATCACGCCAACACAACTAAAAACAAAGAAAACATCGAGAAAACAAAAAAGTCGGCTGCTCGTAGACGATCGATCGCGCGCGTGTTTTTGTCGAGATGTCTCGAGCGCAATCAGGTGACTCCGTTCCACCAATGGAAGCGCGAACACCTAAGCTTCTGTGCTCACTGGGGCACTCTGGCGGAAAGATAAAAGAATGTCGCAGTGTTTATTTTTATTCTAGTGGTTTACTGGCAGCAGTATCAGCTTAAGAAGCAGAGTTCAGCCGACGTTTATTGTTTAGCACGGTGTAGTTTCTATAGCATCATCTTGTATCTTAAGATACACCATACATTGCTGAATTTATCGGAAATACTGATACAGATACTCGTTTTGCGAGACGTATCGCGATACAGGTACAAGATACCCAAAGAGTATCTAAACAGTATCTAAGACACATGTATCTTCAATAGTGCCTACACTGCTCAAAGTTTATACAACCTGTCAGAAAATGTTGCCATTTGAAAGAAAACCTTTCCCATATCTCATACGCAGGTTATTTGTGAAGGAGATTTGGGGCTGCGATTCCAACGACATGTCGATACCGATCTCTACAGTGACTAAAACCTGGACATCGATTCTACAATCGAGGGCTTTTTAACGATTATGTACCGCCTCATGGTGGCCGCAGGAGGTGCCTCACGAAAACAATGCTTTAGACGTGTCATGCCTGTGTAGATCACAAACATACTTATTAAAAAAAGTATGGTACGAAGACACTCACGTGCGGGCCGCGGGCCTCGTGTTTGAGACCCCTGCTCTAGACTATTCCGAAAAAAATTTTAAATGGGCCGAGCAGCCAGCGAGTGCCAGCGTTCCGAAACAGAATCAAAATTTACGCCGGAGAATTTCGCTCTGAAGATAGGAATGTCTTAACGCCCGCAAGATGACCATGCAGAAGATAATTTTACGTTAATCAATACAGCCTTGCCGCCAGCTGCGAGTACGCCAGAACATCGGCGGGCAGCCGTCTTCTATTTCGTTAGGGTACTCATTCGTTCGGTGCTGTCAGAATAACTCCTTTTTATAGAAATCTTAACTACATCCCAGTGATTTCTGCCTCCTGAAGGCGACCAATCACGCTGTTTATCTACGGGTGGTGATGCGAGCGAGATTTCTCCCCATATGGCTGCTGAGTTACTGTAGCTTGATTTTGTAACACTTACCGCCATTTAAGCTCAGTCACGGCTACATAAGGTCACCCTTTTTCTTTAGCCGTGACTGAGCATCACCGTTGGCGATTACCTTGTTATAGAAGGCGGGCGGAAAGCAACTCCCTATTCAAATTACTTATATCTTAAAATACCTAACTCTTTTTTAATTAAATTTAAAAAGCGGGACGTTTGCACTATGTTACACAAAGCTTGGCACAACGAAGTTGGTTTATCCTCATCTCGTCGTGCTGCAGAAGGGGAATCACAACGCCGGCGGCGATTGGATCCGGTGTGCTTGGCCGAATAAGCGGCAGCCAAGAGACGGTGACAGGCGGATGCGGAACACGCGCAAAGCTTGCCACTATGAGTTGAAATTGCTGTCCCCAAGCCACGGTGTAAGAAACTCGAGCGGTTGCTATAGCGACGGCTCGGCGGCGGCTTGGCTATTTTTAGCACAGGTGACGCTCAGCTGTGGCGCAGCGAGGGTTTTTTGTTAACGGACGTCTTACTGCCAGCTTTAACAGCTTCGCTGTTAAGAGAATTTTGCTACTTAAGATAGGAGAATTGATGATATATCTAATTTATGTCATTGAAGGTAGCAGAGATATGAACTCTGCAAAAGTTGTGCGTCCCTATGTTATTCGGTGCACATTTTCCAGGAGGCTTTGTGGTCCCCTAAATTGGCCTGCAAGGAATCCTGATGATTGGCGACTTGTACCTCCAGGTGTGGGCTGGAGAAGACGTTTGACGCACAACACGAAAAGTGTATTGGTTAAATTGAGGAGCGAATTCAGTAAGTATTTTTGTAAGCGCACTGCATGGATATCTGCAGAAGTGTGTCGCAATTACGTCCAGTCATTTTCAAAAACGTTAGTGAATAATAATCGTGCTCACGCGGAATTTCAGCAATGCGTAACGGCTGTCCGGCTGCAAACAACAAAACGCTTTTTGCTTCATTAAAATTAAGTAGTTCTATATGCTATAAACAATTCTTAATAGGTGGTTAATTTCGGCCAGCCCTGTATATACAAATACATATTTTTGAGAGGCCAATGTTTCCTTCATGAACGAGGAACGGAGCGCTAGATGTCCATAGTGAACGTGCCATTTCCTGGAACTGTTCCCTGTATAGCAGCCCTAATGCACGCTTGAATGAGCGCTTTCATTACGTCCCAGATGTTTGCTGACTGAATCTCTGGTCCCTTTGCCATGCGCGCACGGGCCTACATACTCACGCCACGTTTATAGCACGCAAATATTCCCATCGGGAACTGTATAAGCCCCACATGGCCCGACAGTGGCGCCATGTTCTGGTGCCTTGGCCCCATCAGGGGTGCGTGTGTGCTTTTTATTTATTATTTTATTCGGTTTGAATACATTGAAAACACGAAGACACGGAGGAAATAAGGAGGGAACAGGCTGACAACTGC
This sequence comes from Rhipicephalus sanguineus, assembly GCF_013339695.2. Classification (NCBI taxonomy): domain Eukaryota; kingdom Metazoa; phylum Arthropoda; class Arachnida; order Ixodida; family Ixodidae; genus Rhipicephalus; species Rhipicephalus sanguineus. The sequence goes on along the minus strand of NC_051180.1, from coordinate 91,948,354 downwards.
CATGTTTCCTAGGAACAAGCATTTGATTTTAGTTTACTTCCGCGGCGCCCTCGCGAAAACGAAGGCAGGACAGACTTATGCCGGTACGTTCGGGCGCCAATATGCATTACTGTGATGCGCCCAACTGCGATGCGCTGATTCAAAAAGCTCGTGCAAGCCGGCGCAACCCTACCTACACAGTAGCCTAACAACTTCCAATATATAACGAGAATTTACAGTGTGGCCTAATAAAAGGCCTTTTGTAGCATCTTATGTCTTACTTAGATCTTATGCTAGAGGCTTTAATTTTCGAGAAAAGCCTCGATGTATTGGCAGCCTGAGACAAACTTCTGTTTTCTTTATGTCTTGCTTTTTTATCGCTTCGAACTTTCATCTTTTATGCTCCTGCAGCTTCACGCCCATCGTGGTATGCCTAACGTCGTAAATATCTTCTAGTCAGTCGTCCACACCTTTTCTATTACTTCTTCCCAAAGCTCTATAACTTTGCAGACTGAATCTTAAAATTTTTAAAAATAAAGAAGAAAACCTAATTCAGCTCTTGTTTTCACCGTGTAAATACATAACAAAATTAGTTAGTTCTTCATTTTAATATGCGAAGTGAATATGCCATGACTCAAGCTCATTTCCTCCTGAATCTCACCGCAGAATATTGCGAAGTGACAGCGGCGCTATTTTACTGTGCCACGACAGCAGAAATGTCACGCCAAAAAGCGTGGAACCATTGCTTTATTACATTTATTGCTTAAGCTTCGGCGGTGTTAGCAATAAGGCGCATCAAGCCTAAGGCTGCAATTTCGATTTCCTTTTAAATTTCCTATTGATCATGATAGATGCTTCCTTTGACGCCATTTTCGTATCGATAAATGGCGAAGAACTGAGGCTAAAAGCTCCAAGACTATTTGTAGAACTTGTATTTGCACTGACCTTTATGGTAGAATAACAAAGAAAAAAGACCCTCCTTAACCACTCGTGCTTGAGTGCTTCCTCTAAATAACTTATCCTTTAACGCGAACCGAGTTGACTTACTTAAGAAGGGCTGAAAAATTGCCTCTTCATGTTTTGTTCTTTTCTTGCTTACAACCTCAGCAGCACTACTGCACGGCCCTTACAGTAAGCTAATTACCTAAACTATTTTTTATAAGCACACACCTACAAGAAGTCTAACGTGCTTGTGGCGGCTGCCCCCACATCCTTGATGAAGATTCTCCTAGTGCTGACTGCAGAACGACGACAGCGACACGTTGATGTTGACATAAATGCTCGTCAAGGTGCTGGGCTTCGGTTAATGTATATGGGCACGTCGACAAACATACAGGCAATAAAGCATCATTACACCACAGAAACTTTTGTGTAGTTTGTTGTTAGCGAAGACCATCCGCATGATAACAAAATAGGAAGAGCTTTAGCTCTCCGAAGTGATAAAAGAAGTCTAAATCAACAAATATGAACACATACTCCTTCGATAACAACTCAAGGTGTACAGCCATGATACAGTTAGTGTACCTAGCGGATGAAGTTCTATATCAAGGCCACTCCTGCGGGAAAACAAGCTCCTTGAAGGCGCGGTTCTTGCTCTTCGTGTAAACACCGCGAAGGGAAAGAAACGTTAAGAAGTCTTGCCGTGAAAAGGAACCTAAAGGATATTGCATCAAGGAAGCAGAGCCGCCGAAGCTTGATCCTCTTATGGCATGTTTTCGTGGTCGTAGCACGCAAGCCTCGTTGTATAGAAGAGTTATTCACCTGCTGCTGAGTGATGTAAACCATACGTTCTTGCCCATGGCCTAAGCTTTCCGAGCCATGAACGGTTCTTTTGCTTTTATTTTACAGCGGAGATGTTAAGCCTTTTATTAAGCTGTTAGCGGTCGACAGAAAACTACCATGATTATGAACCGGCACGTGCTCTTCCTCCTCTTCGTCTTCTTCTTCTTCTGCTTCACTCCAAGGTTACGTGCGCCGATTTGTCGGGCGTGGGATGCAATAACTCTAATGGGCAAGAGAACGAGTTCAGAGAGAGAGAGAAAGAATAGGAGGAAGAGAGAACAAGAAAGAGAAATTCTTGGGGAGAAAATGTCTTGGCAAGGCGAGATTCGAACCCGCGTACCCGCGATCCGAAGGCGAGCGTCGTAACCACTCGGCTGTCCAGGTACGCTAACAAAGCACAGCATAGCCTTGTATAGTATAGGATAGCTAAGGGGTGGGAACGGGAAGTGCGGAGGAGAGAAAAGAGGATGTGGAGAGAGTAAATCACAGCATAGAAAGAAAGAGAAAGAAACAAAGAGAAAGAAAGGGAAGAAAGACAGAAACAGAAAGAAAGAGATAAAGGCATAGGATGAAAGAGGAAGCGAGAAATATATAGAGAGAGAGGTAAAGAAAGGCAAGAAAAAGAAATAAAGATAGAAAGATCCAGAAAGTGAAAGAAATACATACAGAGGGAAATAAGGGAATGGAAATAAACAAAGAGGAAAAAGGCATAGAAAAAACACAGACATGAAAGCAAAAGAATGAAAGGGAGAAAGAAAGGAAGAGAAAAATAAAAAGAAACAAACAAGGCCTCCCAGATCCGCACTTCCTTCAGGCTTAACATGACTAGTGCGAAGCTGCCACGATTTTTTTTCAACCTCCCCCGACCAAAAGAAAATTGCTGCTCTTGCGTTGTGCGCCTTCTTCCGCGTTTGCTTCCTCATTATTATTAACTCTTTACTTGTACTGGCTGAGTTTAATGTCTCCAAATTTCAACTTACTGTGTCAAATGTTGAAATGTATTCGTTTTTGTGCGCTTAGTGTTTGCTCTACTACACATCTTGTTCAATTCCCTAAACTGGCTTGTCACAATGACAACGAGTGTCACTGATCCCGTTAATCGGGACGGCAATCGCCGGGCGGATTCTAAGGGCTGGCGTCAAGGCCCTCCGAAAACGCACCACGAAAGCGCGGACAATTTAGAGTTGGTCCTTTGGTGCGCCAGCGAACGCCGGTTGTGGTCCAAAGACCGAGTCAGAGCCGAGAGTCGATAACACAAACGAAAACGAAATATATTCTCAGTTAAGGCAATACAAATAACACAAACACGTGCGCACTCGGCTGGTACCAGTTACAACTTCACAAAACTCATATGGTGTTTACACAACGGGAGCTAAACAAACAGATCACACGCTACGAATGCAATCGCATGCATTACCACTATTCAACGACAGTTAAAGCCCTGAATAGATAATGGCGTATCCAGTCCACAATACTTGGACGGTAATCGAATGCTTCTCTTCAAGGAAACACTCACGCCAGCTCCAGCGTTGATCGTCGTAGCTCAACCGTCGTCGTCACTTGTCACGGCTCACACGGCGGCGTCATCCAATTCTTCCAAATTGACGATCGGCCGACCGCACACCATCATAAACACGTCTTCTTTGGCTAACGGAGCCACCCTTAGCGTAACTTCACCATCACCGGGCCGACTGACTCACTCCTTCGCTGACTGTACTGACTGCCCTACTCGACTCCTGTCTCGACTCTCTCGATTGCACGCTTTTATCCCTTCTCCCCCGGGTTCTAGAAGCGTCGGGATGTTTCTTCTGCGTGCAGTACAGCTAAGCCTGGGGAAAGGGCGAGAGCTTTCTCGTAGGTTCGAATCGCGGCGGCATCGCTCGCGGATGCGTCCCCCCTTCCTTCTAGAAACATCCAGGATTTGCCGGGCGTTTGATCGCGTCGTCTGCGCCTGGCTCGATTGGGTGAGGAGGATGCGGCGCGCCGGCGTCTTTTGATGCTTGTTTTTTCGTCTTTTCGCGCTCTTGGCGGGCGGTTCGCGCCGTTCTGTCTCGTAGCAGTTTGAAAGCGGCCTCGCGCGCGCTTTATAACCCGCTAATTTGTGACACTGCCCCCCACTTCAAGAATATTATCACATAATATTCAAACAACACAAATTAGCGCGCACATACACATCCAAAAATGTCCCACATACAGAGTCCATAACTCAGTCCACACACAATGCGCGTCACATTCATAATAGGACTCTTAATACAATTCCAGGGCATTTCAATGTCACAAGATATGAAAGATAAACACAAGTACATAAGTACAAAACACCAACATAGCTTTCATATAAACAATGCGAACGCACAAACAAAGTTCGGTAATTACAGTACTCATACAATTATATCAATGGCACTGTACACATAATGTTACGCAAGCGACACTTGGCTCACTGGCCATACACACTTCCCGCAGGATATAATAACACAACTCATTCGAACTCAAAACACGTCAAACACTTTCAACTCCAACACCCCGTCCTGTTTAAATCGTGTCGCGCTTGCGCCCTTTCTTTCGGTGCTCGCTCGCTCTCTTTTTGTTTCTCTTCTTTTTCTTGCGAGCCGTTCCATTTGACGGTGCCTGAGGGGGCGTCTCTGCTGCCGTCGAAACATTCGACACCGGCAAGGCGTGGTCGCGTTCATTAGAACGTTCGCGGTGCTTTGCCGACTTCTGCGCGTCGTGGTGTTTTGACTGGACGACCACCCTCGTCATCTTTTGAGCCGCAATGATGGTGGCCGCCCAGTTGCAACATCACCTGCTCGGCGCGTCTTCACAGGCGATACAGCGACCATTGGTGCCGCATTGTTGCCGTTCTCTGACACCTCGGCTTCAATCTGAGCTCCGGTGACATCTTTCCTGAGATTCTCTTCCACGATTTCTTTTCGTCGCGGTTCCTGAACTGACGAGGGCTCTATCTTCGGGGCTTCTCCCAAACGTTCAGGATCGTATGGCCCTCGAGCTCCGTCGATGTTTCCCACGATTAGGTCAAACAGGGGGTTATCCATGCACAGGGCAGTAACTCTCCCGCGGAAGTAAGGGGTCTCAACCTCAATCTTGGCCTCGGGAAGCATTCGAATCGAATGATCAATCAGGCGAACTGGTTTGGTCTTGCCTGTGAACTCATTGTCTCGGACCAATTCCTTTCGCACGATCACTGTGGTGCATCCAGTATCTCTTAGAACCGTTATACGCTTTCCCGCCATTCTTCCGGCAAGCACGGGCGATCCTTTAACCAAGGTTCCCGAGTACGAAGTCATGACGGCATTGGCAACTGGAATTTCCTTCCCGCTTCTTGGCTCGACAAACTGGTCACTGTTCTCTCCTTCACACCCTTCTGGCAGCGTATACACACAAGATACCTGGGGAATCTCCTTTCCCCCGCTGCGGCACGCGTCGGCTTTGTGTCTCGTTCGCCCGCATTTAAAACATTTCGCCACACCGGGACGTGAAAAGTTGGTCCGACAACTGTTAGCGCGATGGCCCAGTCGGTTACACAAGTAACATCTCGCAGCGCCATCCTGAGAATTCTTCTTTTCTTCGGGTGCCGATTTCTTCGAATCCGTAGGAACCTCCTTTTTTACTTGGGCCAGATTCGTGCCACCTTGCGCTTCCAAGAATTGATCGGCCAACTCAAGCATGTCGTCAAGCGATTTAGCTTTCCTCTCTTTCAGATACAGCGACAGGCTCGGGTGGCAACTGGTGAGAAATTGCTCTCTGATTAGAAGCTCTCTAAGCTCACCGTACTCCTGCGCCGTCTCTGAAAGTTCGATCCACCTGTCAAAATAATGATTGAGCCGCGCAGCATACTGCGTTGCCGTCTCGCCATCAGCTGGCTTTCCCGTACGAAACCGATCTCGGAAGCCCTCCACGGTGAATCTAAATCGCTTTAGTAAGGCAGCTTTCACTTTCGTATAATTAGCTGCATCGGTAGGTGTCAGCCTACCGTACACACTGAGCGCTTCGCCACTCAAGCAGGTGCTCAAAGCTGTGGCCCATTGCTGCTCCGGCCAATTTTGGCTTCTAGCTATCGTCTCAAATCTGTGCAGGTATGCATCAAGGTCATCTTTTCTCTCATCAAACGCCACAAGCAGTTTGCTTGGGTTCAATCGGCAGCTATGATGTTCCCTTTCGCTGCTCTCCACTCTAGCTTGCACGGGAGTCTCTGTGCGCTGCTGCAAACGGAGCCGTTCGATTTCCAATTCGTGCTGCCGTTGCCTTTCTCTCTCAGCCATCTCAGCTTGCATCTGTCTCTCTTGCGCCTCTCTTTCTTCCTTCAACTGTCGCTCCTTCGCCTCTCGCTCTTCTTTCTCCCTCTCAGCTGCTAGCCTCTCTCTTTCAAGCTCTAGTTTCAATTGTTGCTCTCTTTCTTCTTTCGCCCTCTCAGCCGCCAACCTCTCTCTTTCAAGCTCTGCTGCTTTTTCTTCCTTAACTCTTTCTTTTTCTTCTTTTTCCTTTTGGCTGACCCACTTCCGTAGTTCGGCCCCAGACAAACCCATCTTCTCACCAAGGGCAACTAACTTCTCAAGATCCATGATGCCCGTCAACGATAACCTAGCCGCGTGCACAAAACCTCTGCCTAACTTCGAATACCAAAAGACTCTATGCACACAGGTTAGCGAGAACGCGGTGCAGCACTCAAAAATCGTTCGCAAGCACTATCAACGTCTCAAGGCTCTTTCTCCCTACTTTGGACACACTTTTGCACCAAAAGGTCCTGTCGCGGACGCCAGAATAATTGTCACTGATCCCGTTAATCGGGACGGCAATCGCCGGGCGGATTCTAAGGGCTGGCGTCAAGGCACTCCGAAAACGCACCACGAAAGCGCGGACAATTTAGAGTTGGTCCTTTGGTGCGCCAACGAACGCCGGTTGTGGTCCAAAGACCGAGTCAGAGCCGAGAGTCGATAACACAAACGAAAACGAAATATATTCTCAGTTAAGGCAATACAAATAACACAAACACGTGCGCACTCGGCTGGTACCAGTTACAACTTCACAAAACTCATATGGTGTTTACACAACGGGAGCTAAACAAACAGATCACACGCTACGAATGCAATCGCATGCATTACCACTATTCAACGACAGTTAAAGCCCTGAATAGATAATGGCGTATCCAGTCCACAATACTTGGACGGTAATCGAATGCTTCTCTTCAAGGAAACACTCACGCCAGCTCCAGCGTTGATCGTCGTAGCTCAACCGTCGTCGTCACTTGTCACGGCTCACACGGCGGCGTCATCCAATTCTTCCAAATTGACGATCGGCCGACCGCACACCATCATAAACACGTCTTCTTTGGCTAACGGAGCCACCCTTAGCGTAACTTCACCATCACAGGGCCGACTGACTCACTCCTTCGCTGACTGTACTGACTGCCCTACTCGACTCCTGTCTCGACTCTCTCGATTGCACGCTTTTATCCCTTCTCCCCCGGGTTCTAGAGGCGTCGGGATGTTTCTTCTGCGTGCAGTACAGCTAAGCCTGGGGAAAGGGCGAGAGCTTTCTCGTAGGTTCGAATCGCGGCGGCATCGCTCGCGGATGCGTCCCCCCTTCCTTCTAGAAACATCCAGGATTTGCCGGGCGTTTGATCGCGTCGTCTGCGCCTGGCTCGATTGGGTGAGGAGGATGCGGCGCGCCGGCGTCTTTTGATGCTTGTTTTTTCGTCTTTTCGCGCTCTTGGCGGGCGGTTCGCGCCGTTCTGTCTCGTAGCAGTTTGAAAGCGGCCTCGCGCGCGCTTTATAACCCGCTAATTTGTGACAACGAGGAAGAACAACCACAATAACAATTTTTTTTTTCGTTCTTTCCTTTGTTTCCGATTAGATAAGCTTCTCGGCTCTTCTGCACCGTTGAGCAGCATTTGCGCTCTACTTCTCCATGGCGTTACTCACCTGCAAACGGCAGTCAGAGGCGCTATCAAGCGGCTCCAGCGCAGTGTAAGACGGCGACTGCACAGCAAAGGCGAATAGCGGTGCGCGCCCCAGCGCCGGTGGTTCTGCCATGGCTACGACGTCACTCCTCTCAAACGCGCAGACCAGCAGCGGCGAGCCGCGCGTGGCGGTAGCGGAGAGCGCATGAGATGCCGGCTGCGGTGAGCCAGCTGTGTGACATCACTGATCCTCGCGCATGCGCAGCACGGCTCATGAGGACCCACGCGAAATCGGCTCCGGTTAGGCAAGTGTAGCTAACGCTACAAAATGACATCTTACGTGAGTGTGTTCAACTCGACAAATAAATGTTTCAGCTCAGCAATACAAGAAATTAGCTTCCGTGTTTTATTTTTTTTATTTTTTTTGCTTACACCGTTCTCTTCAAACTTTTGCTCGCGACTTTCGTACATTGTAAATCTCAGTTCGCAGTAGCCTTTATAGATGCGTCTAGGTCGTTCTCTGCGCTTCTTTGTTAATTGCCATGTTCTGATCTTTTTTTCTGCAAGAAAATTTGTTCGAGGTTGTAGGCGCGAAAACAAATTCAAAGAACATCAGTTCTGGAGTAAATAAATATTTGACGGTAGTAATACACCGAATAGTGGAGCACATCATTGTCAAAATATTTAGCATAATAATGGGGTTATCGTAGTCGTCTGCTCTATGTCGAAAAACAGCCAATTTCCACGTTTAAATAAACAGAATTCGGCACTGACCACACATGAGATAGGAACAAACAGGTATGCCTAAATGAAAAGGATGTGAAGAGAAAATTATACACCACCGTTGAATGCAAGACAAGAAAAGACAGGGACGGTGCTGTTACACCGGACAGATACTTTTCTTATAAAAAATTAATTTAGAGGTTCGTTCTCTTGATAAACATTATTCAGTTATTTATAACGAACTGAACAAAATGCCCTCAAATTTCTTTCTTCCCTGGATTATCACAGATATATACCTGAACCGTTTGTCTGCACTACTTAAATTGCATTACCCTTGTAGACTTCGTGTTAGACCTATAGAAGTAAAACAAAAGAAGGGGGTGAGGTTGATCAGGGAGAACCCAGTTTACTAGCACTGCTTTTACCCTGCTCTCAAAAAAGAGAAAAGGAAACAATCGGATGGGAAGAAGGAGAGAACTGCACACGTCACACAAGTACAAGCGCCATAGCCTCTTCAGTCCCAGTGACCCCATTTGGCGCCATTGCTTCGAGCAAGCGCACCTAACTCCGGACCAAATATTTTTAACACGAAAGTGTTTTGTGCCGGGGTCCACCACGGCTCAACTGACGTATTTCCGTCATGAATATGACGTCGTAAATTATAAAGACTAAAACATGGCAAAGAAAACTACAAAAAGAAGTTTCGTCACCGGAAGACGAACTTCCGACGCCTCGCTCTGCAGCTCGCGGCGCGAAACGATTAGGCCACAGACGGCACGTTCTTCGTCATGCTAACGGCGAGCTATTTATATACACCATTTGCCGGTGGCGGTACTCAGAGACCGGTGGTACATCACCGTGTTTTCGTTATCACTAGCAAGATGGCGTGAAGGGCTCTAAAAGCGCGCTTTAAAGATCGGCGCCCCACGCGTCGCGATGAGTGCGCGCCTCTACAGGGCGTGGTCGCTCGTGCACGCGTTTATCTCTTGTTTGCGGTGGTATGTATGTCTTGTGCTCTCACTGCAAGTTTGCGTTGAGAGCACGAAGGAGCACGAAGGTCACGAAGATTAGATAGATAGATAGATAGATAGATAGATAGATAGATAGATAGATAGATAGATAGATAGATAGATAGATAGATAGATAGATAGATAGATAGATAATAGATAGATAAATAGATAGATAAATAGATAGATAGATAGATAGATAGATAGATAGATAGATAGATAGATAGATAGATAGATAGATAGATAGATAGATAGATAGATAGATAGATAGATAGATAGATAGATAGATAGATAGATAGATAGATAGATAGAGATAGATAGATAGATAGTTCAAGTTCAAGTTCAAGTTTATTCAATAACGACGTCAGTTACAGGAAAGTGTGTACAAGATTGGTAATACACAAGGAGCCCCAAAGTTAGAAACTGTCAGGGGGGCTCCCATACAAGATGTTAACGGGAGAAGAAACAAAATATACATTATTCAGTGGTTACGGTATCTTCGGTGAGAAAAAAAATGCACAATGCGAAAAAACGAAAGTGAAAAGTACATATATGTTTAGCGAGGCAAAAAAGGAAACTCTAAAGAACAAACAATCGCAAGTTCCAATACAAAACATAAGAACAATATAACATGTAGCAATTGTTATCGCTACATTAAAAAGCAGTTGCTAAGATGAAGACAATTGTTGCAAAAAATAATTCTTTACTTGGTTTTTGAATGCATGTTCCGTGGTTGATGATTTTATTACGTGAGGAAGGGAATTCCACAGCTTGATTCCCGCAAATGTGGTAGTGAACTTACCGTAGTTTGTGCGAATTTTAGGCAGAAGACGGTTATCAAGCTCAGAAAACCTAGTGGTATTATAATTTACAAGGCTTTCCACGACAATGCCATCTATATGCACATTCCTGCGAAAAAGCCTATACATCACAACTGATAACTTCAGCTGAAAGAGGTGATAAAGAGGATGTATATTTAGATTCTGATAAAGTGGCGTTGCATTGGTTAAGAAATGGCTGAAAGTCATGAGTCGAAGTGCTTGATTTTGTAGGCGTTGTAGTTGATTGAGATGGGTGAAATATGTGTTACCCCAGGCTGATATGCAATAAGATAGATGGCTGTGAATGTGCGCGTGATAAAGGGAGTGGATTATGTGTGGCTAGATATGGATAGATATGTAGCACGATAACACGATAGATAGATAGATAGATAGATAGATAGATAGATAGATAGATAGATAGATAGATAGATAGATAGATAGATAGATAGATAGATAGATAGATAGATAGATAGATAGATAGATAGATAGATAGATAGATAGATAGATAGATAGATAGATAGATAGATAGATAGATAGATAGATAGATAGATAGATAGATAGATAGATAGATAGATAGATAGATAGATAGATAGATAGATAGATAGATAGATAGATAGATAGATAGATAGATAGATAGATAGATAGATAGATAGATAGATAGATAGATAGATAGATAGAAGCGCTCAAAGTGCCTTGGGTTCGCTAAGAAATGCTTCGTATTGAAAACGTCGTCATTGCATTGAAGTCACGTTGCAAAGAAGTCATTGCATTTCTAGTCACTGAATATTCGATCCGAGAATTGACTCGAGTGCTGCAGTGTTCAGTTTGTTACTCGAAAGTTTCGTCCCTGATGATGACGATGGTGGTGGCGATGATGACGATAATGCTATTGCTTACGAAAACATTCGCTGGCTTCGTTTCGGACATGACGAGGAGTTAGATAAGGCAAGGAAAGTGCACGAACACTTTCGCAAAGTTTACCTTGACGCAATCTCTTGATTATCGCCAGAAGCAAGTGTTTACCGTCCTTGCCCTTAACCTGAATGACAAACAAGGACGGGAAAGACATATAGACCGAGTGCGCTGCCCAAGCTTGAGTCTGTGTTTACATCTGCCCCGCGGTGTTTACGGGGGCAAATGAGCCGCCTCTAATTATCGTCCTAAGTTCACGTCGTTTCAAGATTTATGACTTTCATGCGTGGACGTATTAGAATTCCCCTTAGGCTAAACGGTATATTACTAATGCGAGAAGCTTGAAACAATTATTTTCTTCTAAAATTCTTGTTAATTCCTGCTAGTTTTTATTGCTATTTCACTCATTCATCTAATTAAACCAACAGACTGAGAATCCTAGGAAAATATACGGTACATTCTTTGTAGTCCATAACTGTAATGTAGTAATAGTCACATGAATGTAACGAAATTGAAGTGGACACAAAAGCAACTTTGCCGCCGGTATACACCGAACCTACAACCTTTTTATAACGAGACCAATGCTCTAGCAATTAAGCTACAGAGGCGGCCGCTCTCCCGTCCACTTCACTGGGCTTTTTTTTGCGTGCAAACCTAAAATTATTAGCCAGCGCCACTCAGTTGTACATTTATAACCACATGCTTTCGGAAGCCGCACGGCACCTCCAGAACTAGCGTTATAGTGCAGCCATGGCAGTTGTACGTCCAACGTTAAAGGGGCCCTGCAAAACTTTTTGAGCAGGGTCAAAAAGCACTGCCAATCGGTAGTCGATGCTCCCGAAAACACGCGAGCCAAATATTATAGCGAAGCGAGTGGCCTGGAATTTACAATAAATTCTCAAAGTCAGCTGAAAAGCGCTCCCTCTTCTCTCGACAAACGATGTATTAGTCCGCAATATATGACGCGATTGTCGGCAGTTCCACCATTGGCTGATGTTATAATCCCGATAACACCCTCATTATTACCTTCGTTGTTAATTTTGAGTTCAATAAGTAGATAATATGTATGTTTATATTGTGTTATGCCGTTAAAACACCGAACAAACATTAATATTAGCACTTCCGGTCTCACCAACAGACAGCTCGTCTGCTCGTAGTTGCGTGGTTGCGTTTTCTTCACCAAGCGCAGTGGCGAAATCGTGAATATTTCTGTGCTTTTGACAATCGCCGGTTGCCGTTGAGAGTAACAGCCGTTCGAGTGTTGCCTCCTCAGCTGGAAACTGCATCGTCGGCACGTTCTCACGACCGACCGAGGCAGCGGTGCAGCATTTCTCCGATAACAATGCTGGCGCCGGCTAGCTTGGATACCTGTGTTCGCTGTATGGCGAGAGTCCCGTTCGCTGTCTGTTCAGTATGTCATCGAGCCGTACCTCGGCGTACCCTCCCCGTAGTCTCAGGTTGCCGAGAAACAGCGACACAGCAACCAAGCATACTCGCATTTTCACGGTAGCTGCAGACAGCCGCGGGATGGGTCCGCGCCGGCCCGATGTCCCACGATCCTTTCTTCCTTTCTTTGTTGTCAGCCCGCACTCGCTGTGCGCCCGCATTCGAAGAGCAAATAGCATCGAAGTACCGCCACTGGGAGAAGGGTGCGCGCAGCTTTGCCCTGTTGAATACGATTCAAGCGCGAGCAGTGTGACGAAGCGGTGTATCGGAGTGTGGGTCGAAACCCATCTCAGCTGTCATTCGTTCCAGACGTGCACGCAGGTTTGCGTCCATGGTTGGCAGAGCGATGAAAACACTACGGCAGTTCGAGGTGCACACCCAACATTACCAAACCGACTAGCAGTCTTCAAGCACGCGCGATACACGGTGCGATGGGCTCCGCTCGACGAGGACCACCCAAGCCGACTGGAAGTGGCGCCACAGACCACGTGGTTGCGCCCAGACGCCAGAGAGAAAAAAGTGAAGAAAAAAAATGCCGCCGGCGCTGACGTAACTCTTCGGCGCCTCCTCGCACCTCCGCCCTCCCTCCCTTCATGCCCCGCGCAGTTTTCCGCGCGCTCGTGGCGTTGAGTTGAGGGAGAAAGCTGCGGAACGTGATCTCTATAATTTGGTAACACCACTTAGACTTGACGGATACGAAAAATTTTTGCGGCATATGACTCGTGAAGAGTCATACGTCAATAATGAGACTATTCCAATATAACTAATAAAGGTGTTGCAGGGCCCCTTTAAAAACGGAATACTAATGGCGGAGGGTAGGAAGGCTAATTGCAAAACATGACCAGTTAGCTACTGTAGACGTGGAAAAGGGAAGGAAAGATCAGGAAGAAAAAAACAGAAGATAAAAAGTTGCGGTTGTTTGTAATGGGGGATTGCACCTGCGTTAGGAGAATAAATGTGGTTACCATATTTTTGTTCGTTTCTGCAGCATCCATCTTCCAATTCAAAAATGAATATGCTTTGTAAGCTACGCGATGTGAGCGGCGTGGGCGTTTACTGCTGCCATCTCTGCCCGCATACATTCTCATTCAGCTCCGTATTCCATAGAGACGAGCTTCAAAGACATCATGAAAAGCATTTGCATACGGGTCAGGGCGTTGAACAAAGAAAACATTGTGTATACCCCTATATCCCAGGTGCCACATTTGTGACAGTTTTGTTTGATTCTCTTTTGCCTCAAAATTTCACTAAGGGACCCCTGATTCCTTGCTGCCACAAACATGGAAGTCCAAACTTACACTTAATAGATGGCGCTACATTTACCGCACTTGAGTGCTTCTTCCATTGCAAACATGGACACCACGTGCAGCCGGCAAAGACAGCGAGCTCCTGGCTTGTTCATGCTCCTCTTTGCTTATTACTTGTAATATCTTTCATTCTAAAAAGATAGGGCGTGCAAACACGGGCAGAAGAAAAAAGTCAGGACACCACAAACGCCGGCGTTTGTGGTGTCCTGACTTCTTGTGTCCGTGTTTGCACGCCCTATCTTTTGAGAATGAATACTTACCAGCTAGCTCAGCTCTCTGTCATTGTAATATCTAGTTATACATGGCTACATTCTTATAAATGCCTACGGAATGAGCCTAGTTTGTAATATTTTGTATCATTGATTATTGTCAACAGCGTGTGCAGTTTAGGCTTGCATACACGTTCGTGACACTCGGGACTACGAAGTCCAGCTTCCGGATAGGCCCAAAGAGTGTACAAGAGTTTCCAGTGCGTCGCAGTTCTCTTTCTTTTTCATTATTTACTGCAAAAGAAGTTTTAAACCACTTCAAAGCTTTAAAAAGGTTTTTTTCTTTATGGAGGCACCAGTTGACAGACGAGCAAATGCAAGAAATTCTCTTTCAAAATTAATATCCAAGCGGAAGCGAAGATGAAGACTTGGAAGACTTAGATTGCAAAGGAGAGTGTATTTCGCCGGAGACACTGCCACGCACGGATGGCGAAAGCTTCACAGACAGTAAGGATGAAGAAGTTGAACTTACATCGACTCAGATAAACAAGAAAAGATATGGCACTGGGTGAAGATGGATCCCAAGATCAACTGTGGAGAAGAACACATTTTACCTATGCGTTGATACAGAAAAAAATCAACTGCTTTCAAATTTTTCATGCCTCTTGAGTGCCCTTGAGAGTTTAATGCATGGTCCCCTAGTTTCAACTCCTCATTCCTGACTGTAATAAACGTGGCAGTAATAAGATTCTCATAAAATGTATATGTTGTAAGTTTTTTTTCGGGTATTACTTTGAACGAAAACTGTCTGAAAATATCATTTTCGGTTGTGGACACTGCGCAGACTGTATGTGGGAAACAAAGCGTTAAGCAAGGGTTGAGTCCATACTGAAAATTGGCAGCGCAAACAAACGGGACACAGAAGAGGAACACAAACAGGCGCGGACTGAAACTTGGATTTATTCACAGAAGATAATATATACCAGAAAAAACATGAAGGGAAAGGGAAATACATGAGGGAAGGATCCACCATAATCAGGTGTCGTCCGTAAACGAGATTTCACAATCTAAAAGCGATATAGAAGGTGAGCTGACACAACTATCGATATTCTTTTTAATGAAAAAGGCTTCCGCAATCTCCCTAGTTTTAGTGTCACGATGGGCATATAAAACAGACGGGCGCGAAAATTCAGGTACGCAACCACACTTTGTGCAATGGGCGGACAAATGTAAACCCGGGGCAGACTTAAGCGCATTGTGGTGTTCTCGCAAGCGCACATTCAGGCAGCGCCCTGTCTGCCCGATATACACCCTGTCACAAGACAACGGGATGCAATAAACCACTTTTGACCGACACTTAGTGAAACAATTGACATGTTTAACACCACAACCTTCCTTCACAGGGCCTGCTTTCAATTTGCATTTTCTGTCAATTTTGGAACACACCTGCTGCGCTTGCGAGAACACCACAATGCGCTTAAGTCTGCCCCGGGTTTACATTTGTCCGCCCATTGCACAAAGTGTGGTTGCGTACCTGAATTTTCGCGCACGTCTGTTTTATATGCCCATCGTGACACTAAAACTAGGGAGATTGCGGAAGCCTTTTTCATTAAAAAGAATATCGATAGTTGTGTCAGCTCACCTTCTATATCGCTTTTAGATTGTGAAATCTCGTTTATGGACGACACCTGATTATGGTGGATCCTTCCCTCATGTATTTCCCTTTCCCTTCATATTTTTTTCTGGTATATATTATCTTCTGTGAATAAATCCAAGTTTCAGTCCGCGCCTGTTTGTGTTCCTCTTCTGTGTCCCGTTTGTTTGCGCTGCCAATTTTCAGTATGAACCTATACCAACTTGCCCGCCTTTCAACACTTCTGCAAGGGTTGAGTCAAATAAGCCTTTCCGGCCTTCGCTGCACTTGATTCTGCTTACTATAACCAATCATGTGGAAGCAAGAATAAGGAATAAGCTTTGTATTGCACAGTTGCTCCGAAAACGCAGCATGTCGTACACCTCGGCGTATTGTATATTTTCTTTATCAGAACAAGAAGATAAGAAGCAGTGATCGGACGAGAACCGGCGCATTCAGCAATGTATAGCCGATCGCATATGAAGCAGTGCAATTCAATGCATCCTGCCTGGTTCCTCAGTATGGAAATTATGTTAGTCTTCGTTAACGCCATGTCCGCATTTTCAAATGGAGCGTTTATCAGTTCGCGTGGTTTACTACAAGTGTACGTACAACGGGGAAAAAAAAAACCATCTGGGTCATTCAGTGCCAAGTGCACCAGACGTGGCGCTCGCACATCGCTGATATCGCAGATAAAATTGACACCTTTTTCGTATAACCCATGGAGTATTGTGGCTAAATATTTTTGCTCGAAAAAATGCTTCAAGACCGTGGCGCCCTATCAAAATTCGCTTGCTTTTGTTAAACTGTGCCTGATAAAAAATGCATGTAAAATCTATTCTCGCGTGTTGAGCTTTAAAACAGCACTTGCGCTACTACAGAGGATCTGTTTAGTTGTGCTATTTGACAATTCTGAAATTTTTGTGCTTAATTGCCTCCTACGTATTTTCGAAAACCACAAAATTCTTCAAAGTTTGCGATTTTTTTCTTCAGCTAACTCGACCTCACCCTAGCAATCTTGATATTAGTATGAATTTCAGGAAAGTGTATTTCGGTACAACAAAGTTTGGGGCTGTATAGACTTCAAATATTCCCCCCAAAAAGTGTGAAATCGAGAAACTGTGCGATTTGTGGCATATGTCATCTTATTTTTTGTACTGACGGGGGCCAAGTAAAAATGCTCATGATGCGGCGTTTGATAGAACACTTCGTCACTAAGTAATGAAGAAAGTTTAATAATTTTTTAAAGAAAGAAAATAATTTTTTACGTTGGCCATCAGCACGCACCCTGCATTCCTTTTTTTTTTTTGCCTCTTCCCCACAAAGCACGCGGTCGGCCTTGCAACTGACACTCGTCGCAGGAGGCGGCAAGATGCGAGATTTCAGCGGCTTGTGAGCGCTCGAATGTCTTGTCACCTTGATCTCAAGTCTACGAATAAATTTCAGTGTGCCGGAACGAAACGAAAACCAAAAACGAAAAAAAATATATAAAAAACGTTATTTTTGACCGGCACGAAAACGTAACCGGAACTTTATGTATTATTTCGTTCCTGAGTGAAACCAAATTTTTTTATCGTTTTTCGGTTCACGAGAAAACTTGGCAAACAAGAACAACTGAGGTCATGCAACGTGAGCAATTATTCATATCTCAGAGCGCAGTATTAGCACGCGCCTCAGGCAGAAATTACAAAGCAAAAATATGTTGAAATTGTGCGGAAAACGAAAACAGTGGCAACCAGAGATGTTTATATTAACGCAAGTGGACTTTACGCGCCTGTCACGCAGGCCAGCGTGGAAAGGGCATTGTCGCACTGAAGTTTGTTACAGCGGAAGCTGTTATGAGATAATAGCCTATTGTGGCGCCATTGTTGTCCGCCGACGCCGGTGTCCGTAACCGCGATCACGTGAAATAAGAAAAAGTGAAATGAGAAACAAATTTCTAGGATCGGATGGGATTTTAACCCGCGCCCTCTGCGTGGCATTCGACTATTCCACCACAGTGCAACGCTGGTATTTGTAACTCCTTGGCAAAAATAATCTATACAGGCGTCACGTCATGCAATGATTCGTGTTAACATGTAATATAACGTGGCAGAACAGTAAAATAACAACCTGGCGTCACACAATGCGAATTGCGCAACGAGTCAGTCGTTGAATGCTTTCAAACCGTTAAAAAGGGATTAGCCATAATTCTTCATCGTCATCAGCCACAGCACGAAGTGCATATAATGCCTCACAGATGTGTAGCGGGTACCACTATTCTCCCAAGAATGACGAAAAATGGCATAGTGGGTGCTTCGCTACTTCAGAAAAATTACGATGAATTATGGCGTAGTGGGTACCATGCATGTGTACTTGTATTAGTTGCCCCAAGAGAGTCTACAACGGGCTCTACAAAGGCCGCTCTTCCAGCTTTCGTTGTGACTGTGCTGCGCGTTCCGCACAGGCCTGGCGATTTTTTTTACAGGAAGAGTGGTCTCGCACATCAAAATGTACACTCAATGACGCGCCGCTTCTGAGATTGTGCTCACTTCCTTGACAGAAAGCATTGAGCCCGCTAAAAAAGTCGTAATTCACTTTTGAGAAGAAAAATGCTATGACTTTAAAGAGTACACTCTAAGGCAAAATTACCGGAAAGAGGAGTAACGGAGCCCAATAGGCGCGCGCGATGAACGGATAGGCCGTTGACGAGCAACTATACAGAGAGATTTGTGCCGTGTGCAAACCAGTTTGTGTCCGAAGGGATCAACAGCGCGGGAGGGAGATGCAGGCCGTGTGCAGAGATGCGTTCCATGAACAAACCGTTGTGAAGAGAACTAACCGTCCTGCTCGCTCTTGGGTCACTTTCCCACTTGTGATCGTGGTGACGTGTAGGTGGTTGGGTCGCGCTCGGAGAGTTTGACGATCTAGGAACTACGCCGCGGTGCCTTATATGTATGCGTGGATGAGCGTGTGGTGCTGCTTTTACGTTTCGCCACACCCACGAAGTCTGGAAATGGTGTCGACACGTCGCGATGCCGCGCTAAATATCTCCGGTGTAGTCACGGCACTGCGTCGCCACCGGCTGGGAATGGCGGCAGAGAAAACAGTAGGCCTATCGGATCCACGATTTCAATCTGACTCTGGGCAGATATCGGCGCTGGATTCTTTCACAAATAGGTGATCACTTTTATTCTGCCGTACCTGTCGCGTGCGCCAAACATATCGCGCTTGCCTGCAACTGGCTCGATCGTGTTGCATATTGCCACGTGCGTGCTATGAGAAAGACGAAGACGACAGCGCAAAGGCTCATACGCGTTATACAGGAGCCAGAAAGGACAAAGAAGAAGAACTCGCTGGCGCGCGGTATTAAAAAGACCGACCCGCTGTTATTCTCTCTATCTTGGCGTTACGACCTCTCTCTTGACGTCGCGACACTGGTGGAGGTGCTGGAGCCTGCAACCCGATGCAGGAAAGCCTTATTCGGACACGTACCCCCAGTCCGGAGACTCAGCCTCTCGTCACGACTCCAGTACACCGATTCAGCCGGCGCCTCCTAGGCCTAAGTCCGGAGTTCTCGACTGTTCCTCATCTTCCCAGCATGGCCGCTCCTACAACATCAGCGGATCTCCTTCCTTCCCAGGTGACTCTTGAGCATCCTCACGTGCCTGAAATCTTCCGCGGGAAGCGTATGAGGATGTCGAGGACTGGCTCGAACAGTTCGAACGGGTCGCTGTGGTGAATCGCTGGAGCGAACAACAGAAGCTTGGCCGTGCCTATTTCGCGATGGAAAATAGCGCTCGCACATGGTACGAGAACCGGGAGCCTACTTTCCAAACTTGGGCCAATTTCCGCCACAAGCTCCTCGAAACGTTCCAGAGCTCGGATCGGCGGGATCACGCACAGCAGCTGATCGAAGCCCGCGTGCAAAAACCCAACGAAACCGTTGCCATGTTCGCAGAGGACATGACGCGTCTGTTTCGCCGAGCTGACCCTGACATGCCCGAGTCGAAGAAGGTGCGTCATCTGATGCGGGGGCGTCAAGGAACCGCTGTTCGCGGGCCTTGTACGAAATCCGCCGACAACAGTCGACGAATTTATAAAGGAGGCGACTGTTATTGAGCGGGCACTGCAGCAACGATGCCGCCACTTGCACCGCCTGCCCAACCACACGCCAATGAGTGCTGCGGCTCAGAACGCTGCCGTTGGCGAAAGTTCCCTGCGACAAATGATCCGGGAAATACTGCGTGAGGAGCTTCGGGCCCTCGGCGTTCCTTCTACCGAGCCGCCAGTTGCTTCTGTCGCTGAAATCGTGCGCCAGGAGTTGCGGCAAGCCTTTACATCGCCCGCGCCATGTCCTGAGCCGCGTCCGTTCAGCTATGCTGATGTGGTCCGTCGTCCTCCACCTTCACCTGAGGCAACGCCCTTCCAGCCACCGCCCGCTCCCGTGCCGTGGTGGCAACGGGATTCTGCGAGACGACCACCAGTTCGCAGAACCGACTTGTGGCGCACGGCTGACCGTCGACCCCTTTGCTTCCACTGCGGGGAACCAGGCCACATTTCACGCTACTGCCGTCATCGAGATGCTGGATTTGGCAACTTTCACGCCCCGCTTCTTTTCGCTTTGAAGACCGTCGCGTCCACGATGGTGACCGCTTGTCGACCAGCCAAGTACCTTCACCGAGTCGTCGTTGGCAATCTCCGTCACCTGTGCGTCACACTTCCCCGAACCGCCAGAGCTACGCTGACGTTACCAGAGGCCGTTCCCCGAGCCCACGCCGGGGAAACTAACTGCTGCGACCTCCGGGGGCAAGGTTGCCAATCGTCGAGACGCCGAAAAGTCCCCCCTACCGCCGCAAGAAGACGATATGACGACGACGACGAATACTAATGCCGATGACGTCGTACGGGCCGATCTCAGTGTTCTCATAGACGGACACCACGTGACAGCACTGGTTGACACAGGCGCTGACTTCTCGATTATGCGGCAAGAGCTCGCCAACCGCCTTCGGAAGGTCAAGACGCCGTGGACAGGGCCGCACATAAGAAGTGCTGGGGGTCAGCTAATGACTCCAACGGGTAAATGCACCGCTCGGCTCATAATCGGCGATTCCAGCTTCGTCGCCACTTTTGTCCTTCTACCAGAATGCTGTAGAGAGCTCATTTTGGGTATGGATTTTCTGCGAGAGTACGACGCTGTCATCAACATTCCGGACCGTATGGTGACGTTTTCCGCACATCCGTATGTCGACACCACCACGGACACCACTGACGACCGACACGTGCGTTTGCGAGTATCCGACGATGTGACGCTCCCGCCGAGGTCCTGCTGCCTTGTGTCCGTATCATGTGAGCAGCCGTGTCATAAGGATGTGATAGCGGAGCAAATAGCTACGCTATTGCTTACGCAAGGTGTTTCCGTCGCGAGAGGCGTTCTGGCACTAGCTGGTGGGCAGGCAGAAGTACTCCTCACCAACTTCAGCAACGAGCGGCGTCACATCCAGAAGGGTACCGCGATTGCCTACTACGACGACATCGACCAAACGAGGGATTGTTTCGCTTTGCAACCTCACGACGCGACCACGCCTGCCTCGACGCCTTTGTCTGTCGACGTCAGCTCTACTCTGTCACCCTCTGATAGGCAGCGCCTACTGGAACTGATACACCAGTTCGAAGATTGTTTTTCGTGTACATCGAAGGTCAGGCAAACACCATTGACCAAGCACCGAATAGTTGTTGAAGATAACACGAGACCGATCCGACAAAATCCCTACCGTGTGGCTCCGAAAGAACGCGAGGAGATTCAAAAGCAAGTACAGAAGATGCTCCAGGATGACGTCATACAGCCTTCAAAAAGTCCTTGGGCATCCCCCGTGGTATTGGTTAAAAAGAAAGACGGCAGCTTGCGCTTCTGTATAGATTACCGCAAGTTAAACCAAGTCACGAAGAAAGACGTCTACCCGCTGCCACGTATAGACGATTCTCTGGATAGACTGCGGCATGCACGCTATTTCTCATCAATGGACCTACGAAGCGGCTATTGGCAGATAGAGGTCGACGAGCGCGATCGTGAGAAAACTGCCTTCGTGACGCCCGACGGTCTTTATGAATTTAAAGTCCTTCCATTCGGGTTATGCTCAGCGCCAGCCACTTTTCAGCGTTTGATGGATACCGTGCTATCAGGCCTGAAATGGCAAACATGCTTGGTATATCTAGACGACGTTATTGTCTTTTCAGCTACATTTGAAGAACATCTAAGCCGGTTATTCACAGTTCTCCAAGCTATACGTTCGGCTGGCCTCACGTTAAAACCAGAAAAATGTCATTTTGGCTTCAGTGAGCTTTCCTTCCTCGGCCACGTCGTAAGTCACGAGGGTGTTCGACCTGACCCAGCCAAAATAGACGCTGTTGCAAACTTTCCTGCACCACACGACAAAAAAGTAGTGAGGCGCTTCTTAGGACTATGTGCCTATTACCGACGATTCATCGCGGACTTTTCGTCTATTGCGGCACCTTTGACACGACTCACACGAGAGGATGTTCCCTTTCTTTGGGGAGAAAAGGAACAAATGGCATTTACCGACTTACGTCAACGCCTCCAAACGCCTCCAGTTCTTGCGCACTTTGACCAAGAAGCGCCAACAGCACTGCACACCGACGCCAGCAATGTAGGCCTGGGCGCCGTACTGGTACAGTGGCAAGACGGCACTGAAAAAGTGATAGCCTATGCCAGCAGAGCTCTCTCTCGCACCGAGGAGAACTACTCGACTACCGAGAAAGAATGTCTCGCTGTGGTGTGGGCAGTTATCAAATTTCGACCATATTTGTACGGGCGCTCATTCAAGGTCGTCAGCGATCACCATTCGCTCTGCTGGCTCACTAACCTGAAAGACCCATCTGGCCGTTTGGCGCGCTGGAGCCTTCGGCTTCAAGAATTTGATATGAGCATAACTTATAAATCCGGAAAGAGACATACTGACGCCGACTGCCTCTCGCGGTCGCCCGTTGAGCCTGCCGCTGTTGATGACGAATCCATGGACGCCGCATTCTTGGGAGTCGTCAACACGGCTACTATTTCACAAGAGCAGCGCAGCGACCTAGAGCTGCTTCCGCTCATCGATTTCTTGGAAGGACGACGTAAAGACGTGCCGCGAATTTTTGCCAGAGGACTGCCGTCTTTTTGTTTACGGAACGACGTTCTCTACAAGAAGAACTTTTCTCCAACCGGCAGCACGTACTTGCTCGTCGTGCCTTCATCACTGCGAAAAGAAATTTTAGAAGCCTGCCATCACGAGGCCACTTCCGGTCACCTAGGCTACACCCGAACGTTGTCCCGACTGCGACGAAAATACTACTGGCCCAAACTACCTGCTGCTGTGAAACATCACGTCCAGACTTGTGCTGACTGCCAAAGACGCAAAGCGCCACCCGGTAAACCAGCGGGCCTATTACATTCTGTTGAAGTACCAGCACGGCCATTCGCCCAAATTGGAATGGATTTCCTGGGCCCATTCCCAACTTCTACTGCAGGGAACCGATGGATCATTGTCGCCACTGATTACCTCTCTCGCTACGCGGAGACTAAAGCTATGCAGAGGTGCACAGCAGCAGAAGCGGCTCACTTCTTCATCGAAAACGTCGTCCTTCGGCACGGCGCCCCAACAGTGGTCATCACAGACAGAGGAACTGCCTTCACGGCGGAACTTTTGGAGTCGGTTCTCAGGCTCAGTGGTACAGCTCACCGGAGAACAACTGCGTACCATCCCCAAACAAACGGACTAACGGAGCGCCTTAATAAGACCCTCGCAGACATGCTCTCCATGTACATCGACACGGAACATAAAACGTGGGACGAAATCTTGCCTTACGTGACCTTCGCCTATAATACAGCTCGACAGGAACTACTGGAATGACACCGTTCAGTTTAATCCATGGTCGCGAGGTCACGACAACGTTGGACGCTATGCTGCCGCACGAGGGTGACGACATTGATACCGACGCTGAAGAATTTACTCAACGCGCCGAGGAAGCCAGACAGCTCGCCCGCGTACGCATTGGTCATCAGCAACATAAAGATGCGAAACGGTACGACCTGCGACACAGATTCGTTACCTACACACCAGGCGACAAGGTATGGGTCTGGATCCCATACGTCGACGCGGACTTTCTGAAAAACTGCTGAGACGATACTTTGGTCCATACAGAGTCATCCGACGCTTGAACGACGTGAACTACGAGGTCGTTCCCGACAGTGATTGCTGTTCCAGTCGCCGGAAGCATTCACCCGAAGTCGTGCATGTCGTGCGGATGAAACCGTACCTGTCCAGCTAACTCTGGTTGGGTTCCAGTGCATATGTGCGCGCTTTTCTAAGTAGAGCGCCTAGGCTGTGCATCGGGACGATGCCTCTTTCGAAGGGAGGCAAATGCCACGTGCGTGCTATGAGAAAGACGAAGACGACAGCGCAAAGGCTCATACGCGTTATACAGGAGCCAGAAAGGACAAAGAAGAAGAACTCGCTGGCGCGCGGTATTAAAAAGACCGACCCGCTGTTATTCTCTCTATCTTGGCGTTACGACCTCTCTCTTGACGTCGCGACAATATAGCGCTCACGAAATGCACCGCAAAGGCCGACTTAGGCGTCAGCTCGCCTGTGCTTCGAGACCACCTGGAATTTTTCCGCCATTGCCGTAAGCCGCCTAGACGCTCGCTCATTGAGTGTTCACCGCGGTGATGACCTGCGGCCTCCCGATGTTGTTCAAAGGCCTCGCCACTGTGCTGCGACTGCACTGCGGTGGCCGGCAACGAGCTCGGTTGTATGTCACGCGCTCGAAGTGCACCCACATGGGCTGGCGGGGGCTTTACCTAGCCGACTTTAGCTGTGCTTCGGAACTCTGTGAAAACTGGTCGCCATGACCATCGGCAACCGTGTTCGTGGCGGCGGCCCCGCGTTCGCTCGGTGTACTGCCGCTCGCTCGAGGAACTTTGTGGAAATTGGACGCCATTACCGTCGGCTTCCTCGTCGCGCGCTCGCAAGAAGCTCGGGGCCGTTCGTGGCGGCAGCCCCGCGTTCGCTCGCTCTTCTGCTCGAGGTTCGCTGGCGGCAGCGGCGGCTCACGGGTTCGCTCGAGCTGCACGACGCCGCGCGCAGCAAACTCGCCGACTCATAGGCGATACGGTCGTTGGCGGCGCCTCCGCGTGATGGCTGCGGCTACCGCACTTGAGCTGTTGTGCTATGTGGCTCTAAATGCGTCTTTGATGATGTATGACATCACGGTGAAATTATTTGCATGCCATGTTTTAAACGTGTGTTTTTATTTCACCTTGCACGTATTTGCCATGTGCGTGCGTCTTCATCCTCTCTGTCACGTGTTACTAACTATTTGCAATCTTTTTGTTCTTTGCAGAATGGAGCACAACGTTGCAGAATGTTCACAACGTGAAGAATGTTGTGTGCGCTGGCGCGTGCAAGTCAGCTGTTGCTTCCGTTGGAGCAGCTTCACAAAAAAAATTTCCTGCCATCTAGCCGTAAAGAGAACCCTGAGTAGTATGCGAAGCAGACATGAGTCGATTTAGATTTCTGTAAATGTTTTATTTTCTTCATCACTGTTCATGGTCCTTCTATTCGAGGTTCCGCTGATGTTGTTACTCGTCATATATGACTAAGCTCAGGGGAACGTTTTTCCTTGAGTATAACGGCCTTGTGGTCCGTAAAGTATAAAGTTAATGGCTCTTGCTGCACAGGTTGCAGCTTTAAATTTGAGAATGAGATGTCAACGCGCCCGTTTCGCTTCGGCTTCGCGACCCCGCCACTCCGGATCGGCTGGGGCACTGGCTACGTCGAGGCGACGCCGGGGAGACAGTCCTCGTTCATAAGCTGCTTCGCATCTAAGCGTACCTTGCATGATTTATGGCGTAGTGGGTACCTTGCATGAATGACAATGATTTATGACGTAGTGGTTCTCAGGCAAGCATTCCTTTCTGCACACCATGCACGAGCTCTCCTCTGGTGCCAACACTTCGTTCTCTTCTTTCTTCCATACATCTAGTGGCACGCGGGGTACTGGTCACGCCGGAGGGACAGACCTTGTTCATAAGCTGCTTCGCATCCAAAGGGACTGTACGAGACATGACAGCGCAGCTGGACCTGTACTGAACATTTTACAGTTAATTGAACGAAAGAAAGCAGAAAGTTTATACGTATAGAGAAAAATAAAACATTTCATTGTCTCACTGTTATTTTTCGTTGTCGCATTGACTGCGAAAGCAGTGATACACGCATGACTATATATATTTTTTGCGTGATCTTTGCCGCGCCGTTCGTTGCTTATCGCGAAATAAAACACGCGAAAAAAGTATTAAGGCTTGCGGAGAGTAACTGCAGAAAATCATCCCTGGGGATTAACAGATCAATTGAAGTGGGAATACAAAAGGTCATCCGAATGTAGTATTTGAGTGGACCGACCATTCGTCCAGCGAGGGGCAACTGCGGGGACTAGCGAGTGCTCGGTAAGGTGTAAATGTGGACTAAATGTTAGTCCATTGAGGTGAACTGTGGGGACTAACAGTTAGCCGCATGGGGACTAATGGTTACACCCGGTGCCACTAGTCCTTAAAAGGATGAATGGTTGTGGCAGCTCCGTAAGTCCTTAAAGAGACGAAACCCACACTCATTTAACACTCTTTTACCTTAGAGTGTCTATTGGTGTGTGCTAGTTGGTAGGAGTTCGTGGTACAGTTACTTCCGCTTCTCTGCTGAACGTGGGAAGAATGTGTTTTACCCAGCCTCACCTTCTTAATTAAGAGGCGAGCAAGTAACTATATCACAAATCCAATGTTTTTTTTTATGATTACCTTAACTTCAAATTTTTGCATACAAAAAAAGATGCCGTTACGCACCGTCTCGGAAATTTTTTTTTTGTTCTCGAACAAAAACGGAACGGAACTTTTTGCGGCGGAACGAAACTAAAACCTAAACAAAAAACATTTCGTTCCGACACCCTGCGACTAATGACTTCACTCAACAACGGGAGCTTGCTTGGAGGGCCCAATAAGCAGTATGGACGCCGACAGCAGCTTACCGTATTGCTGGCACATTGTGCTAGAGGGCCATCTGCGCAACTAGTATACACATACCGAAAGGAATAAAGCACATTCTATACACTTTTCCTTGTGTATACTAGTTGTGCAGATGGCCCTGTAAAACGATGTGAACGATACGGTGAGCTGCTGTGCGGCGTCCATACTTCCCATTGGGCCCGCCAAGCAAGCTCCCATTGTAGGGCTAACTCATTACTCGTAGACTTGATATCAAAGCGAAAATATTTTCGAGCGCTCACGAGCCACTGACATATCACATCTTGCCGCCTCCTGTGACGAGTGTCAGTTGCAAGGCCGACCACGTGCTTTGCGGCGAAGTGGCAACAAAAACAAATGCAGGGTGCATTCTGATGGCCAACTTCAAAAATTATTTCCTTTTTTAAAACAAAAAAAAAATGATTTGATTGGACTTTCTTCGTTACTTAGCGATGAAGTATTCTATCAAACGCCGCATCATGAGGACTTTTACTCGGAACGCATCAGTACAATAAATACAGTCAAATATGCGACAAACCGTATATTTTCTCGGACTTCAGAATCTTTTGGGGGAAGATTTGAAGTCTATTACAGCCCTAAACTTGTTGTGCCCGAAAGACTTGCCTGAAAACCACACTAATATCAAGACGGCTTAGGGTGAGGTCGATTTAGCTGAATTAAGAAATGGCAAACATTGAATAATTTTGTTGTTTTTCAAAATACGTAGCTGGCAGTTAAACACAAAGATTCCGGAATTGTTAAATGCACATTTAAGCAGAACCTCTGTAGCAGCGCAAGCGCTGTTTCAAAGATCAACACACAAAAATATATTTTATATGCACTTTATATTAGGCACAGTTTAACAAAATCAAGCGAACGTTGAGGGCGCGCCACGTTCTTCGCGCACCTCCCAGAATATGGAAGCATAAAAATGCGCGCTCTTCCTTTTGTGTAATAATTTCTCAAAGAGAATTTCGTTCATCGATGCAGTAGAAAAATTGACGCTGCTATTCATATGACGAAGGCTGGAGGCACTGCAAGGTCTGTGTATGTTTTTACCTCTTCAGCTCCCTCAATGCGCACTTGGGAGCTCTGTCAAGTAATGATTACAGCTGGCTTCAGCAGTTCGTAAGAGAAGTATTGCGTCCCTAACTTATGTCATTGTCAGACTTCTGATTTAGAGCGTTCAGCACCTGAATACTTCTCGGAGGTAATAAAATGGTTCATATCTCTTTGGTCATCTTCATTTTTCGTGCACTTTAATGCACACATAAGGTCTGGATCCATTGCTTCGACGGATCCATAAACGATCCTTGAAACGGCTACCTGTATCGCAAACATTAAGCCCATAGTACATTAGTCATCCATCGAAGGTTATTGAGAAGTTGCTAGGATCTTTCCATTAGTATACACAAGTCACGCGAAAGCCATTTTCACCCTCTCAGGCGTGGCAGTTCGATTATTTGCCTACACGTTAGGCATGTACTGAAATTGTGACACCTTGTTATACGATGTGAAATCCGGAACAACGTCTTCCACAGACACTTAAGAGGGTTCCGTCTCCTTGAGTGTGCCCAAATATTTGCTCGCAAAAGGACTTACTGGTCCACACGTGCGCAAACGTACGGCCCCGGCTACGCAAAACACTTTGGCGCAGAAAGCACGTGTGCACACAATGAACACCCGCGTGTAAGGTTCGTCAAAGAGGCTGCATGCCTCGCTAACTGGAACTTGAAGGGCTCGTTGCTAATGCTCCCCCATTACTCGCGCTTGAAGGCACTTACGGGAGCACCGGTGCGCGTAATGTACATCGTTACAATCATCTAGGATGTTGAAGCTATGACGATAGGCTTAAGTGGGAAATCGTGCATACCGGAGATATGGTAGAAAAGCTGAGATGTCGGCCTGATTCAACATTCTGACCTACTACTCAACGTTGGGTAAGGAGAGTAAAGGGAGAAGATGTGGACTATGAGACGAAATGTGCATAGCATAATGCCTGGAATTGAGGTCACTCGTGCGCGTTCCTCTGCAAAGTACACCATTTAAGATGTGTAATGACAGGCTAAAATGAATAGTAGGTGACCTTTCAATAAAGAAGCACTGACACCAAATTTCGAAGGCGACATAACCTATGGGATGGATGTGTGCGGACAAACGCGCATCATCTACGAAATATCAACGGATAATATAGCCTAGAGCATATTTAAAATCACGTTTAAAGTGCGCATCGCGCCACGCCACGCGAAACGCGCCTTCGGTGTTCTTGTAAACAACCAACCGCCACCTGCGTCACGAGTTTGCATTGGCTGCCAAGACTGTTGCGGGCGCTCTCTCCCACTGTCTCCGTGCAGACTATTTCAACGGAAAGAAGGGGAGCCTTGCACGGGAGTACAAAGGCTGGTGTCCTCGCCTCGGCAGTGCATCTCGGGGGGGTCACGCATATTTACAACGTCTCAGAAGGCATTGTAGCAGCACCCAGGAAGCCTTCGTTGAAAAGAGTTGTCGACGCGGTGCTCATGCGCACGCGGTTTTGTGTGCTAACGCAGCTAGCTATGTTTACATAGCCACCACTCTGGGTCCCGCTTCCCTCAGCGCTCTCTGAAACCGCAACTGCGACTGGGCGCTATAAAACCGTCTCCAAATAATTAACGGTAGCGCGCTCGAGCAAACGAGCTTTCCAATCGCGATAAGTGGGTCGTCGACTACTTATCGCAACAGAAAAAACGAGGTGCAAAATTTTGGTATCAGTGGTGGTGGTGGTGGTATCTTTATTGCTCCCAGAACAAAAAAAAATAATAAAGAGGGGACCAGTACGAAGACTGGTTGCGCTATTTCAGAGGAGGTCGGCGGGGATCCCTTGGGATACCGCAGCCTCCACCGCGCGCTGCTCCTTTAAAGCTGCTAGAGTTGGATACTCACGAGAGCAGCAAAATGCGGCGAGGGTCAGGATCTTCACTTGTAATGACACACAACCATGAGAATCCTACAGACAATCAAGACAGAAAGCTAGAGGCATTGGGTGTTGCGTCTTGCCATGTGTGTTTGGTACATTTTCTTGCCAACATCTGATTGAAATGAACTAGTTCTTGCATTAAGAGAAAGCGAGAGAGAAAGGTTAAGTGAAAGGCAGGGTGGTTAATCAAAAGAAAATTTTCCGGTTTGCTACCCTGCACTGGGGAAGGGGTAAGGTGGGAGGAAGGTAAGGAAGGAAAAAAGAGACAGGGTTAAAAAAATACAGAGATAAAACGCACACACACTCAAGCACGGGGGTGTCAAAGTCGTAGAGCGAGTCCGGTTAACCGCAGAAACTTCAGCAGCGCCTTCGACGCTTTCTGGTTTGAAGCTCTAACGTTCCGGCACTTCAAAATTGATTGCTCGGAAAGCGGCCGGTCAGCAAGGCGTGCCATCGCTACTGAGAGCTGTTTTCTCTGGGAGCTGTAGTGGCGACAATGACAAACCCATCAGCACTTAGAAGGACTGACAACCAATCTTTAAGGCACCTATTTTCTTTAGCGCAACGGAAAGCTAACTGGTCAGAGTGTCTTGCCACGAAATGGTAACGTGGAAAACGCCGTCAAACATTTTTAACGAGAATTGTTCTATCTGCGGCGAATATGAAGTTTTATACACACTTGACAACACATGCTGCAAACAGTGAGCGCGAGAGCGGTTCGTGTTCAAGGGCGACGGTTTACTGCGCATGCGTGCACTCCGCGCGCATGCGCCGCGGCTGGACATGGGCCACTGGCGGCCGCGAAGGGAGCGCCGCCTCTCACCGTGCAACTCCTTTTACCTCGTAGGCAGCAAGAACAAAGCGGGGATAGATAATAATATACATACTCTAACTTTGAGGACCAATTATGGCGCACATAACAGCATCAGACTACGTAGAGCAAAGTGACCGTCTTCATAATCTTGCTTCAAGGCTCTTCCGCTAGGCTGCGTGGCATACCGGTTTTCGTTACTTTTAAGCACGATTTAAAAATATAAATCCTACTGACAACGCGAAAAAGATGCTGTAATCTGCCACTATATTTCATGGCCTTTTCATTTCTACCAATATCTAATCACACATTCTGTCCATTTGTCGGTTCCTTTAAAATACAGAGGCCACCACATAACTTTCCAGTGGCTTCCAGGCCACTGTGGCATCGAGGACCACGAACATGCCGATAATTCTGCGAGGAACGCTCATGATGATGATGATATATGGTATTTAATGGCGCAAGGGCCAATGATGGCCAAAGAGCGCCTGGTCATGGGGCAGACGATGTGATCAGTCATGGTGTTTAGTGGCTGTATAAGGACCTAAAATTCTGCACACGAAAGGTGCGTAAAAAATATAATTATTGAAATCATGAAAGTGACGTGAAACATGCGTGATGAAGATGAGTGATAAGCGATCATGGTAATAAAATGATTAAGTGTGGCCTTAGCAGGGATACCTCGTCGAGACCCTTGACTCAGTGCTTTCTGAACTGTACACACCGCAGCAGCAACCTCTGCTGAGAGGCCGTGCTAGGGGGTCACTGGGCATATAACGTTAAAAGTTCTTACATCTTTTAAAAATTCTAATAGAGCTTCATGTTTGAAAAGAGGTTCATTTCCTATAAGCATTGATGGATGAAGTGGTATGCGTCGTTGGTATAATAATGCGAAGTGTTTTTTTCCTGTAAGACTCCGGTCCTGAGCATTGTGCGAGTATGTGCAGCACTGTTAGTGGCCCACCACATCTATCGCACCTCGGTGGGTCGCCACCGGAGAGAAGGTGTGCGTGTGTGCTGTGTGTGTGTCCTATTCTAAGTCTGCAAAATGTGACATCTGTACGACGTGTTTTTCATATGGGTGGCCAGTGTCCTAGGTATGGCTTCACCAAATGCAATTTATTTTCTGTTTAACTGTCCCATACGCGTTGCCAGTAAGCCCTGAGCTTTCGTTTCAGGAGTGGTTTTAGGTCTAGAACAGGGACAGCTATAGATGTATCGGCAGCGTTGTTGTGGACAGATGCAGCTAATTGGTCCACCATCACGTTTCTTTGAATCTCGCGGTGTCCTGGCTCCCAGCACGCCACGACATGCTGTCCGAGTGCATAGACAGTGCATAACAGTGAGCAAAGTGAGACAAGGACAGGATTTTTATGTCTTTTCAATGTTTTCAAAGCCTTTACGAAGCTTAGGGAATCCGTGTATATGCCTGCGTTTTGTAGTTTTAAATGTTTAATGTGTTTAACAGTCACACGTATCGCATAAGCCTGAGCTGTAAAGATACTTGTATTCGGGTGCAGAACGCCGGCATCCGAAAACAATGGGCCGACCGCTGGATAAGACACACCACTGTGAGTCTTCGAAGCGTCGGTGAAAAATTCCGGACAAGTGTATTTGTACTGCAGTTCGAGGAAGTACGTACGGATATGTGCGATAGGCGCGTACTTTGTAACTTCCTCGAAGGATGTACCACAATCTAGAACCTGCCACTGCCCCGGCGGGAGGTGCACAGCAGGAGCCATCATACGGTGTTCAAGAAGTGGCACATCAATTTCCTCAGCTAGGCCCCTCACACGAAGTGAGTAGGGATGTCTCACCGCCGGACGATTGTTAAAAAGGGCCCAACTGGACAGATCATTGATAGTGGAGTGTGAGGGGTGTTCGTCGTTCGTGTTCACCTTGAGAAAATATGCGAAAGACATGTAGGACCTCTGCAAGTGGAGTGACCACTCATTGGATTCCACATACAGGCTTTCTACCGGGCTTGTCCGAAAAGCACCCGTTGAAAGGCGAATGCCCAGATGGTGGACAGGATCAAGCATCTTCAATGCGCTTGGTGTCGCGAAGTGATAAACAACGGCCCCGTAATCGAGGCGCGTGCGGATGAGGCTTCTATACAGATTCATCAGGCACTTCCTGTCACTACCCCACGCAGTGCGTGACAGTAGTTTTAGGATATTCATTGTTTTTATGCACTTGTTTTTTATATACTTGATGTGTGGTATAAATGTGAGCTTGTAGTCGAGCATTAATCCTAGAAATTCATGCTCTGCCTCTACAGGTAGCCGTTCACCATGCAGGTCAATTTCGAGATTCGGGTGGAGGCCTCTCTTTCTAGAGAAGAGAACACAGGTGCTCTTTTGTGAATTTAACCGGAATCCGTTCTCATCTGCCCATTTCGACACCTTGTTCAGACCAAGCTGGACCTGCCGCTCACAAATCGCAAAATCGCATGATTTGAATGCTATCTGGATATCGTCCACATATGTACAATAAAACATAGTTCGTGGGATGAAAAAGAGGCAACGAGTTCATTTTTATAATGAAAAGCGCACAGCTAAGCACACCACCTTGTGGTACGCCCGTTTCCTGCACGAACGGTCGTGACAGCGCATTGCCCTCACGAACACGGAATGTGCGGTTCGACAAATAACTTTCGATTATATTTAACATCCGGCCACGTATGCGTAAGTGTCAGAGGTCTCTCAGTATTCCAAAGCGCCGCGTCGTGTCATATGCCTTTTCCATGTCGAGGATTACTGAGAGAAAGAATTGTCTGTGGACAAAAGCCTCGCGAATTTGTGCCTCAATACGTACGAGGTGGTCAGTGGTGGATCGACCTTCTCGGAAACCGCACTGATATGGATCAAGCAGCTTCTTTGATTCTAAGAAATGTGTTAGGCGCCAGTTAATGATTTTCTCAAACACTTTGCACAGGGAACTTGTTAATGCTATAGGTCGGTAAGTGGAAACACAGGATGGATCCTTTCCCTGTTTCAGGATTGGAATGACTATGGCCTCCTTCCAAGTAGAGGGAATTCCTCCTATTGCATAAGGAAAAGAGGGTTTTCTGTGTTTCGGAGGGCAGGTGTTTCAGCATCTCATATATGACTCGATCGGAACTAGGAGCAGACTTTGTGCAGCTGTTTAGTGATGCCAGAAGTTCTGCTAAGCAGAATGGTTGATTATAGCTTCGTTTTTTGTACATTTTCGTACTAACTTTTGTTGTTCCATTTGTGCTTTGTACTTTTGTTATGTATCAGAGTAGTGTGATGAACTGGATGTGTGTTGAAAGTGTGCGCCCAAAAAATTAGCTTGGTCTTCCAAGCTTTCTCCTTGGGTGTTCACCAGGGGCAGTGAACATGTTTGTTGGCCTTTAACTCTTTTTACCTTGATCCATACACTCCCCTCGTCTGTGTAAGAGCTGATACTTGTTATAAATTTTGCCCAACTCTCTCGCCTACCTTGTCGGCGCGTTCTCCTTCCCTGTGATTTGGCATGCTTGAAGGTTACGAGGTTGTCTGCGGTTGGAGATTCGCGTAGCACACCCCATGCTTTGTTGTGCTTTCTTCGCGCTTTTCTGCATTCATCGTTTCACCAAGGAATCCGGCGTTTTGATCCTGCAGCGGTCGCTTCAGGAACACACTTGGAAGCGGCATCAATTAAAAAAGCTGTAAAGTACTTTACAGCGCCTTCTATGCTCAGAGCAGACATGTCGGCCCATGACAAGTGCGTCAGGGTTTGGTAAAGTTCCCAATCGGCTGAGTCAGCCTTCCACTGAGGCACCTGCGGAATCAGTTTTCAGTTGGTGCACTCAGGATGATCGGGAAATGGTCACTTCCGTAAATGTTTTTAAAAACATTCCATGTAAAATGGGTTAAAAGCGAGGGCGATGAAATGCTAAGATCTCTGGCGGAGTATGATTTGCTTGCAAGGCTAAAATACGTGGGCTCCGTGTTCAAGAGACATAATTTAGATGTGAAAAGAAGCTGTTCACTAAAACGTCCTCGGACGTCACAGCGACAGTCGCCCCACATGACAATGTGCGCATTAAAGTCCCCAAGAATCAAATAGGGCTCTGGTAGCTCACCGACTAATAATTCTAGGCCCCGTTTGTGGAACGGAAAGTGTGGTGGTATGTAGAGTGAGCAAATGGTAATTAGTTTATTTAAAAGAACGGCTCGGATGGCAACTGCCGCAAGGGTTGTTTGAAACGCTAGTTGTGCACATGCTACACTTCTGTCTACTATAATGGCTACGCCACCTGATGACGCCGCAGCATAATCGCGGTCATTTGACGTAAGGGCGGAGAAAATTAGTATGCTTGGATTTTAAGTGTGTCTCCTGTACAAACGGCACTTTTGGACTAAGCTTGTGGATAAGTTCCTGCATATCATCGAGGTTTTTAACAAGGCCTCTTGTGTTCCATTGTGTTATATGTGGCTCCATATTAAATATGAAATGGTGCTGTGTGTACTGTAAAAAAGTGATGAGTATTCACGTGCACTGTTTTCTCTTTCAGGAGACAGGACCGCCGTCCGGCCCCCTGATGAGTTGTTTTGTTTTCTTGGCACGGTCGGAAGAACCGCGCCGTTCTTTAGGCACCTAAGGTGCCGACGTCGTATCCATTGCCTCTTGCGAGGCACTGGATGCCCGCAACCGCGAGCTGGCAGTTCGGTTTTCGGGCCTCGCCTGGTGAGACGAGGCCTTGAGACCCGATGACCCTGGAGTCGGTGGGCTCTGTTCGCGAGTTGGCGGAGTAGCCTTAGCTACTGTCGCCTTGGGGGCAGGTGCCACAGCCGATGGCCCGCTCAGGGCGGGCAGGGCAAGTGGCGGAGGCCGGTGCGACGCTGCCCCCTGACCCGCCGCATCGGCATAAGTCGCGCCATGGAATCGTGAGCATCTCTTTCTGACTTCCCTAAAGGTTTTCTCTCACTTTCAATGAAATAATGTCTTTTTCTTTCTTCCACACAACACAGGACCGCGAGTACGCTGGGTGGTCATCACCGCAGTTCACACAGTGAGCTGCAGCCTCACATTTGTCTGACATGTGGTCTTTAGAGGCAAACCTGGCACAAGTGGGTTGTCCTTTGCATGTTAGAGAGCTATGGCCATACCTTTGACAGTTAAAACATCTTCGTGGGTTTGGAACGTATGGACGGACTGTCAGTTTTGTGTAGCCTGTTTCTATGGTTTCTGGTAGCTCGCTCGATCCGAATGTTAGTATTAGGTGCTTGGTTGCCTTATTTTGGTTGTCCCTTCTTATCTTAATTCTTTGTACATTGACGACGTTTTGTTGTTTCCATCCGTCAAGAAGTTCAGTTTCGGAGATGTTCAACAGATCCTCATCTGACACGACACCACGAACGGTGTTCATGGACCTATGTGGGGTGACTGGGAACGGGGTGCTTCCAAATGATGTGAGCTGAGACAGGTTTTCATACTGCTTTCTGTCTTTGAGCTCAAGGAACAGATCGCCACTAGCCATCTCAGATGCCTTGTAACCTGTTCTCAGTTTTTCAGTTAAGCTTCTTGCCACCAATAAGGGTGAGATCGTTCTCGCTTTTTCGTCTGACTGCTCACTGTGAATAACGTGGTACATCGGAAAGTGTTCATGTGTCTTGGAAAAGAGTTGGAGAGGTGCTTCGGTCTGTACCCTTTTCAGGGTACAATCGGATTTAGAAAAAATGCGCTTAACATATCGTTCGCGTTATTCGGCAGTGGTGCCAACTACCCACCACCAATTCCAACAAGGGGACGCGACAGGAAATGTGCGAAGAGAAGTTTGCCAGCGCCAGCTGTACACCACCGCTATAACCACATATGGTGAGCAAAGACTGGTCATCCACACAAGGTTAACCCTTGCCGCCATGAAAAACATGCAGTAAACAGAAGATAGGAGAGGACAGGACAGATGAAAAGTGTGAAGAAAAGACGAAGATGAGGGGAGAGAGACAGGAAAAGGCGACTGCCGATTTCCCCTGGGTGGGTCAGCTCAGGGGTGCCGTCTACGTGAAGCCGGGGCCAAAGGGATGTGTTGCCTATACCGGGGGGCCTTAAAGGTCCAATCACCCGGCGTCGGCTCAACCCCCAGGATCCCCTTTTCCCCGGACACGGCAGTGCCACGCACGGCTAGACGCGGGAGGGGTCGAGACCCCCTTAGCTCGAGTACGTGGTGTCGCTACACACCAAACGCCTGCTATCGCAGACGCCCCTGCGGGGCGAGGAACGCTCATGAAGGTGGCGTGCAGGAAGCCATCCCACTATCAAGAACCGATGCACCATCAAACATTCGCTCGCTCGCGCGTGATGTATAACACATTCAATGTGGAATGCGACCGGTTTTCTGTATACCCGACTTCACCGTCTGGATCCCTCACTTCAACTTCAAGTTCCATCGGGACTATCCCGATCCGAAACAAGCGTTCTTTGCCGCCTATGAGGTGGAGTGTCATTCACGAACAGCTTTGATTACAGAATTGGAATGGCAGACTGCTGCCTGTGATCACTGTGGCAGTGAGGAAACCATTGAACACGCCCTTCTTGCATTTAATTCCTTAAATTGTACTAAATTTCTAAAATAAAATACGTGAGATAAAATGTGATCACTAATATTTGATGTCAAACAAAAACTACGGCGAGAACACCGGTATAAATTACATTTGGGTGAGATAGAGCTGAATAATGAAATGTATGTACAGACCGCCCTATAGCTTGCCTAGCAACATGATTTCGCAATTAGTACTTCCTTGTAGATGAAGACATAGTCATATGCTTCGTTTTCAGCAAATCCTAAGTATAAGCTAAACTGATGATGCTTTGCATTCAAAGACTCCCCATTATTGCCTGCTCTCTCCCACCTTCTCCAGCTACAATTTCGTATTACCTCTGATAATTAATGCAGTGGAGCCGTACAATTAGATGAGAAATTGTAGACCTTTCCTGCTAGGGATTTTTGTTTGAAAGACCGGTTTTTTTTTATCGCATTGTCCCTAATCATCTCTTCTTACTAAGACTCCTATTACTTATTTTCCGAGTAAATTAATTTTGGAGTAAGATTTCGTTAATTGCTGCGCTTCCAGAAGACATCCAAGCTTTCTCCTCGAGTAATCCCTGACACGCGGTTTCAAGGTGGCTTGTCAGTGCAACGCTACCGCAGGGACAAGAACCCAGAAACTCGAATGTCAAACACACTTCTATCGGATCGCCCTTAACAGCAGCACGTGCGGTTAATACGATTACCAAGCCACTAAGCGACAGAGCACGTGACCGCCACCCAAATGCGTTTTCAGGAGAGAATCGGTATAGGAGGCAGCCCTCCGAGTAAACGCTGTCATAGCATGAAGCGAGGTTACTTTTTTTCATTGCGGAAGTTGCTGTTTGATTCGCTACTTACTATCTGTCCATGTCTCGCTTATCTTTTTTCCGTTCTCAGCGCGAAGTAAGCCTTACTTTGACAAAACAAAGAACAGATGACCTTCCCTACTTTCTTAGCTTTAGAGGTTGCCGCACAAAATTTGATTACGTGTAATTACTAATTATATGGGAGGCACGTAGCGAACTGTTATCCTATTTTGATGCCAGTTCGTGTCTGCGCTGAGAAGAACTTCTCACTTTGTGATATCACGGTTACCGAAGAGTTGGTGTGTTCAGCAGCGCTTACAAGTACCATGGAGCAGTACTTCTCTTGGGCGTGCATAGCAAGTCAAGACGTGCACTGCTTTCCGCCAAATGATGCTTCGTTAGTGAACATGCGTGCAGGAGTATAAATAGTCGCTGCGGCATTTTTTTTTCAGTTCAGTTCGGCAAAGCAGAATGTCGCTGCTTTTGCCGAAGATATATAACAAAAAGTTTCATTTTTTCACTCGGTCAGAGCGCAATACACACGAGGACACTAGCAGGTAAACGGACAACACGGCGCTGACTCGCAACTGATATTTTATGGAAAATTGGTGAAACTTACATGTACTAAGTGCATTCAACTTGACATGCGCAGAACAAGAGATACATCAAGGAAGCGTAGTAAATAAATTGAGATAATCAACAGTGGCACAGGTAACCAAATTCTTTCTCATGGTATGCGACTGGTGGTTCACTTATACATGTGCCATCCCTAATCGTTATATGGTAGGCCTCAGCGATTTCTCTTGTTATTTGGTTAGGATGCTTAAAAATGAGGGTGGTCTTGATAAAAAAGAAATAACAACCGCATGACCTGCAATGCTCGCGCATCCCTTGACGCGCGACCCCTTGTGATAACGCATGTTCCCTTACACTGCAAGAAAAAAAAAAGAGTGTGCGTGACTCTTTTCGGAGAGTTCCGACTTGCCACGTATAGGACTCTCTTTAAATAGTCACGGTGACTCTCTTGGTGGGTCAGGGTCAGCTCGCTCTAGGAGAGTCCCCTGACACTCTAGGAAGAGTGGAAAGACTCTCATCCGAAGGATCACGTTACCACTTATACGGAGTCAGACGACTCTTGCCGGTAACACTCCTACGGGGGTCAAGTTAGCCACACCGAAGCGTCAAGCGACTCCCCAAGTATCTTAAGCTACTCCTTTGACCCTTGCTCTACTTTTGCGCGACTACTGTTGAAAATAGCGGAGTATTCATTTTAAGCAAGTGCAATAATACTTGCCGTTCTGCCCAGCGACTGCAAAAAAAAAATAGTTCAATTTTAGCATTATTTTAATAAAACTCGTCAAAACAACACATATTTTCCAGCAAAGTTTATAGAAAGCGCGAAAAGATGGTCAGTGATTTCCAATTAAGAAGTTAAGGTATTCCTCATTTACATGCTTGTATGAGTATAGCCAACTAAAATGTGTGACTGATGTGCACAGTGTCATATGGTGCTAAATAAACAGCAGAAATTGGCATCATGTTTCCATATTTATTCTTATGATTAAGAATAAATCAAGAAGTGGTGACGGCTGGAGACATCAGACTTGTGGCTTGCTAGGTTGTCGCTCCTGTTCAGCGTGAGCACCATGAAAAATGGTATCTGAAAAGGAGAACGTGATATTATGATGAGAAAATGAAATTGCAGTAAAGGCTTGCAAAACCTACACAATAAGTGGTTCACACAGACATAATAAAGGCTAACAACAAAACAACAAAGCACATCCTCCGCCAGCCAGGGGCATGCCGTGAGCGGTTATTGACCGCATGTTTCACAAACGTAACCCATCCTTAAATACTCAGTTAAACAGATGCGAGTACTAGGGCCCGAACGACACCCAGCGCGTGCGTACGCCTTCTACGTCGAGATCAGACATGTCATATGCTAGAATCACCGCACATAGCTCCCACAATCACGCACACTCACTCGATTCTGTAATAACGCCCAACGTCATCGCACTGCATGCAAATCACGAAAACAGCAAGCAGAAACGACGGAAGAGTGCACGGCCGCGGCCGCACCAACGCGCGCCGTTGAAAGTCCAGAGCTTTTTCACTTTACCGGTGAAGCGTGTCCAACTTGAATGACTACCGCGTACGTTCTGGAAGCACCGTACTATATCTGCACCTCAAACTGCCGTTTTTAAGCCAACAAAAACCATTATATATAGTGCGTCTGAGCGTTCTGTACACAGGCTTTTTTCTTTTTTCACGTTCCCACGCGCCGAAGCACGCTACACACTCAAGGTCGATGGAAATGTTATGAAGTAGACTAAAGTGCATCTCAAAAAGACTTCTTGCACATGCAGTAGCGCAAACACAACGTGCGATCAGCAAAAAATGACCCTTGATAATTGTTTGCATCGCTCACTATAAGGGGGCTTGCACAGCAGCGCGCATAGCGGTGGCAACTCGTTAACTGACAGCTTTAGTTGGGCATCCGCAACAGCCCTGCGGACACAGGCTGCTGTTGGAAATGGCTGGCAGATAACTTCCGT
Organism: Rhipicephalus sanguineus; assembly: GCF_013339695.2. NCBI lineage: Eukaryota > Metazoa > Arthropoda > Arachnida > Ixodida > Ixodidae > Rhipicephalus > Rhipicephalus sanguineus. The sequence goes on along the minus strand of NC_051180.1, from coordinate 91,907,902 downwards.
AGAGCTACTGCAGACACCCAGCTAAAGCTGTATAATTAGTACCTAGGAAAGCAGTACACTCACCGTTAACTGGCGCCCGTTGTTCTTGTCCGCAGCTCCAGGAATATTCAGTCCTCCAAGCGTCACCGCGTCACTTCGTGCACGGAGCCGGCGTCAACACCAACACCACCGAAGACGCGCATGAACAGACACACAACCCGCGCAACCAACACGCAACGCATTCCAAGAGCGCCGTTGTGGCGCGTTGCCTCGCCTCCATCGTCGAGCCAACGCGCCACAACGGCGCCAAAGGGCAAGCGCGCGATATGTATGGCGTATACGGCGGCGCCGCCAATCGAAACGCGCTTCAGGAGAGTCCCGTGACTCCAGTCGAATTGCGAACTCTCTTTCTCTGCCTGTACCTTCCAAAAGGGGTCAAATGGACACCCGAAGATAATTACGCGGCCGTGACCCTCTTTTGACTCTTTTTTTTTCTTTGTGTAGTCGCGCGTCTTCATATGCCGGAGCATTGCACGTCATGCGCTTGTTACCCCTTATTTAACAAGACGTTTTGTTAACAAGATGTTGTTTCATGTGTGGTGGTCTATACAAAACGCAGATACAAAAGCTGTGATGAGGGACCATTAACTCGGAGCTCCTATATAAATACACGGAAATGAACAAGTCGTTTCTCTCCACAACGCGGCACCAGTTGGAAGTTTCTTGCGTGTAAACAATAACGAATTCTGCAGCTGATATCAGCCATACCGAAATGTGCATGTTCTATATTTTAAAGAAATTTATAAGACTCAATAAGAAGCCCACAAGTACATAACTAAGAAAAAAGAGACAGAAGCTACGATTGCAGCAAAAGCGGACAAAATGTAAATACGATAAGTCGTTTTGAAATAAGTTGGAAATTCTGGAATTACCTTACGTCTTGATGCGGCATTCGAAAGCGCAATGCCTTAGCGCACCGTCTACTGCGCTTTCGATTTAAGAATTGGATTACCTAGCCTGGTTTTAAGGAAAAGGTGATTGCATCTTTGATTCATGCCAGATGATGTGTTAGCTATGTACGTACATATTTTTTCTTGCCTTCTTTCCTCTTCTTCGCCTTGTATGTAAGCACTTATTCATCGAAATAAATCTGGTTAGAAGTGAACACTCTTTGCCTGTATTTGTCCCGTTCATAATCTTGTACGCGCTGTTAATACTTTCTATTGCATCATTATCTTCAATCACCTTCTCAATTCTAATACCGGTGATACACGGCCACTTTTGATCGCGATCAGGCTCGATTCAGATCGGATTCCTTGATCGCGATCAACACTCATCGCTGCGTCACGGTCCAAACTAACCCGGATCGAGTATGGCGCGGACGTCAGTCAAATTGCGATCTGGTAGCCAGATCTCGATGCGCAGATCGCGATCATCTTGATCCCGATCAGGTCTGATCGCGATTTAAAGCGATGGTGGCGCAGCGCCTGATCCGTATAGAGCTTAATCCGGATCGGCCATGATTGCGATCGAATTGCCCGTATGACACCACAATAGCCCCCACTTCCCAAGAATCTGGATCCGTTCCTCGCGTAAACCAACTTCACTTCTGCGCCACGATGGTACATTGCCCCACCGGTTATTGAAAGTATAGCAAAGGTCATTGACCCCTCTGCGGTACTGACGCCTGTTGGAGGGGAACAAATGCTCAATGAGCACGCTGACAGAGCAATTAGTGCTCGTATAATATGCATATGCATGCCGTTTTAATATGCATAAAACTAAAGTAATGTGGAACAATCTTGGCAGAGAACAGCGCTTTGCGATAGGTGGCGAGACGCTGGAAGTTGTAAAGGAGTACGTCTACTTAGGACAGCTAGTAACCGCGGAGCCGAACCATGAGAGTGAAATAACTAGAAGAATAAGGATGGGATGGGGCTCATTCGGCAAGCATTATCAAATCATGAGTGGTAGTCTACCACTATCTCTCAAGAGGAAGGTATATAACAGCTGCATCTTACCGGTACTTACCTACGGAGCAGAAACCAGGAGACCTACAAAGAGGGTTCAACTTAAATTGAGGACGACGCAGCGAGCGATGGAAAGGAAAATGATAGGTGTAACCTTAAGAGACAGGAAGAGAGCAGAGTGGGTCAGGGAACAAACGGGGGTAAATGATATCATAGTTGAAATTAAGAAGAAGAAATGGATATGGGCCGGGCACGTAGCACGTCGGCAGGATAACCGGTGGTCATTAAGGGTAACTGACTGGATTCCAAGAGAGGGCAAACGCGTGAGGGGAAGACAGAAAATTAGGTGGGCAGATGAGATCAAGAAGTTTGTAGGTATAACGTGGCAACAGAAAGCGCAGGACCGTGTTGATTGGCGGCACATGGGAGAGGCCTATGCCCTGCAGTGGGCGTAGACAGGCTGATGATGATGATGATGATGATGATGATGATGTGGCGCCATGAAAATAACACATTCGTTTTGTATTTTACCCTAGCGCATGGCGTCGCGCTACGCTATATATTAATATTAAACATTACCCAATTGTCAAGGCCACCCGCATTTATGTTGGACAAAGAATCAAAAGGCGACGTAAAAGGCTGAAATAAGAAAGCATGCCATTTGTTGCCACAGTTGCTTACGGAATGCTCGCCCGTTCTGAAAGTTCTAAATCCTGATCGCTGAGCTTACCAATTTGCGCTACGCTAGTTCTAGCGATGCGCGCCCTCTTTCCAAATTATCTTTTTTTTTCTGTGCGCGTATTCTTGCAGTCATGGCACGGAGGCTGCCAAAACAAACATTTGATTTGGTTTGTTTGAGGGCAGAAAATCTTTATAGGTAAGAAAATATACGTAATCAGTGCTAGAAATTCAACTCGCAGAAATGAGCAAACATTGCGAAAGATAAATTAAATAAGATCAGTCACCTATTACGAGCGCAGCGTTATGTTATAAAGCTGTGTATTTGTTTGTGCACGGCAGGCACGAAGCTCTTTACAGAATATATTAACGCTGGGACTGAAGGCGAACAAGATGGTGACTATATGTAGATGTAAATGAAGATCCTTTACTGTTGGTTCACACCCTCTCAGGGAGATTGGCCAAGAATCGGGTAGCATAGAAAAATATTTATAAACTAGAAATGAGAATATTTCTCATTTTGTAGAACGAAAAGGCTTTTTACAAGTTAGTTTTGTGAGAATAATAATTGAAAACCAAAAGAAAGCAAAAAGGTGGGTGGAATTAATTCCCATCGAATAAGACTACATAGCAATCGCAACCACATCGTATTCCTTCTCGTCTTATATGAATGCATGGAACCGTGTAGAACACGCACAAGGCGTGTTCGATGAACATGTCCGATCAGGGCATCAGCTTACTTTCTCCGGCTAAAGCGAACTTTTTTTTTATTTGCATTGGTAAAACTAAATATTTATGTGATTCTAATTCGCAGCACGAGCGAAAACATTGCATGTCTTGCAATGTTCCGCGACATTTAGTACTTAAGAGCCCATTCAATGCTGTCGAAGGTACACTCTAAAAAAAAAGGGAGCGAGAATGGAGCAACGGGCTCCGTTCCTCCTTCGGAGCCGCGACTTTCTCCTTTGCGGACGATTTACTCGTCGCGCCCACGTGACTTGCGCGCGCGCGCATGCGCACGCCGAGTTAAATCGTGATTCCGTGCTGCGGAGAGCGGCTGCCCTTTCGCGCTCACTCGGCAGCCTCAGACCAGACTATCCAGTGCTACCGATCTCGGCCAGTCGCGTGCAATTACTTGTACCTAGGATTGATGCGAGCAACACACGAGTGACGTTCATTGTTTTTGTTCTATGTGTTGAGTAACGTGTGTGGCGTTTTTTTTTTTTCTTTTTTTTATAGGCTCGGCGTGTGCGCGATGCGCCGCATACTTCTGTGTGTCTCGTGTTGTTTGTATACGTTTGCGCACGATCTGCTTGTCATAAATACAGTAAGTCCCGCTTCACAAAACAGTCTTGTTTTAATGAACACCTTAGACTGTACACCAATAATTCAATTTTTTTCGGCGTTAACATACTTGGCTAGAGCACGCGTTTTTTAGTTTACACAGCACTTATAGCACTTATCAATACAACAAGCAATATAAAGAAGCATGAAGGTTAATTTTTACAACATTTTAGCAAACGTGATACCACTGGACAGTGCATGCGTGAAAGTACGATAACATATAATTCTTGGAGTTTGACGTGTCGAAACCACCGTATGATTATGAGGCACGCCGTAGTGTGGGACTACGGATTAATTTCGATCAACTGGGGTTCTTTAACGTGCACCCGAACATAAGCACATGGGTGCTCTTTGCCTTATCGGCCCCATTGAAATGTGGCCGCCGTGGCCGCATTTTAACGTTAACCTGCACCATAATTGCACATATCTGAAAAATAAGTCAATGACTTCTGTCCATTAAGCCAAAATTTTCAATCACATGCGTTTTGAAATACGAATGCCATCACTGAGAATTAAGACCGACTTATGCACGCGTGCAGTATGTATCTCTCGTTCTCAGGATTTTGCTTTGGCGTGCGAAACTCAACACAAAATGCGCTTCTAATGACAGCTGTGCACAGTAGGTAATCACTAACACTCTCACTCACCTTTGTGAAAAGAGTATTCCAAATCTAACGCAAGACAAACCACCGCCACAACGACAACTACACAGTTGTCGCACAATGACCACAATTTCACACGCCAGGCGAATACCGTGACGTAACAGTAGCAGAGCAGCATGTAGGTACAGCGTACTGAAATATTACAGAACACGTAGTGTGGGTAGCGTTCTTTTCCATAATTCGCGCGGTGTAGCGCCAGTTTCTCTACTCAAGTAACCGAGCTGCCGCGACGCCAAGAGCCACTGACATCGCTCTCGAAAGACCACCGTCCGGTGCGAGGCCATCTTGCCTTGTTTCTTCGCACGACCCGCGTTGTAACGTACGTATACACAAATAAGACGGCCGTACCGCATCAGAAGCATTGTCACTGAAGGGCTAGCAGTTGAAAGAATCCATGGCCCATCGTCATACTTGTGGTCAACGCATGAACAGAATGTGAACAGATGTTAACGCCAAACCAGCCAAACCACTCAACAAAGTCGACGCGACGAAAGCGACGGAATCTGAACTATGTTGCCGATGTTGCGCCCTCACACAGTAACTATTGAAAATAAAGAAATCAGAGAGAGAAATTTCATCTGTGGCCGCTGTCGGAAGATGGCGCTACTTCAAGATGTCGCCGGAATGGTATGAACGGTTCTAAATATGGTCGTTTTCGCACTAACTTAATCAACTCTCTGTAATTATATTCTTCCTTATCATGCGGCTTTAGATTAGCTGGTGCGCTTGCCTAAGCCATAGCTACTATTTAATAATGTCGGCGTATATTGTTACGCAGCCATGAAATCGTAAAGAGTTGAAGAAAAATGACGCATCTTTGTGCCACCACGGTCCACTGTAATTCAGTGACTATATAAGGGCCAGCGCTTCTTAGAGGGGTATGTGTAAACGTCTGTACGTATGCGTCTGTAGTGAATTGTTTGTGTTGTAGGATTTATACATGTGAATGAATCGTGTATGTATTGAATTGAATGTGTGTACTATGTGTCTGCCTAGCGAACGTGTCCGTATCAATTTTCCGGTGTCCTTGAGTAATCCATGAATGGGCCTACCTCCCCGAAATGCTGTGTGCAGTATCAACGTACTATGGCCACTATAAACGTACGCCGCCTCAGTCAGAAACAACTTTTTTTTTTGTACTGTTTAATCCCTCTAGATGGCGCCAGCTACCACCTACTTCGCGGCCGCGGCGCTCTCACAGCTCCACCTACTTATATGAAGTTGAACATCTATCTATCGAAACTATGCTCTGCTGCGCCGGGATTGTTTTGATGCGACCGAATGTAGATTTTGGAGGCACAAACGCGTGGATAACGTCGCTACACCGTGTGACGCTTCGACAAATAAAGACAGCAAGCCTAACGTACACTCTCCGGGTGAGAGCCCCTTTGCAGTATCCGTCTCTTTTAAAGTGAACGCCGTTTCGCTGGCCGAGCGAAACGTACGAGTTCCGTCGTTCCGTTTCGCGAGGTTTTCATCACTACAGGTTGTCTGCTTGATTTTATTGTCATAGCGTTCGATATTAAGCTCAGCGGACCTTTTTTGTGACTGCCAGTGCCGCATACTCTTTATCAGTCGAGAATCGATGCGCTCGCTAGGCTTAAATCTATTGCTCGCTTCACTGGCTTGGCGTCAGCCATCTTGATTTTGACGGTTTCTCCATTGAAAAGGGAGGAACGGTTTCTCCATTTGAAGACGAACATTGGGGACATCGCCGTTTCTCCCTTAAAGGAGAGAGGGTCACTCCATTTTTTTTAAGAGTGTACCTTGTCAGAGTGGAGTGAGTTAGAGGTCTACGGAAATGACAGGAGCGCAGATTAAGAAACGCTGAGCGAAGCAGCAAACAGTTTTATTGCTTTCTTTAATTTCGTTTCATGACAATAAATAAAAACCAGTTTCTTTCAAGGTTTCTTGCTGTCCCCGGTAATGAATGATGAAATAGAAAGAATGGTTCATAATACTATTAATTACTGCTCTTATTACCTGTACCATTGAGCAGAGAACAGGGCGTTGGATCATTGTGGTTGAAACAGAAATAAATAACGCTAGGTTGTTGGGCATTCCGAGGTTAATACCAGAGACTCCAATTCGTCGACGGCACTGAAGCAAGAAAGAAAGAAAGAAAGAAAGAAAGAAAGAAAGAAAGAAAGAAAGAAAGAAAGAAAGAAAGAAAGAAAGAAAGAAAGAAAGAAAGAAAGAAAGAAAGAGAGAAAGAAAGAAAGAAAGCACGCGGGACAAAAGATAAACAACTAAGCCCAATAAGATCTGACACGTTCCCTCGCTTCTGCGAATACATCAGCCCACACAGACCTGACTCTCCGTTGCAACAATTGGAACAGCGTATTTGGGCAACACCTCCACAATGCGCAGATCAGACTCGAATACGGTGCTAATTGTCACGGCTCCGTACGTATGCGGGGTACATATATGCCACAGGTTCGTTACACCGTCCATTTTCGCGAGTCTTGCGAGAACGTGATAAAAATTGGGGGGCGCTTAAGCTTCGCCTTTAAGAGTTGAACGCGATAGCGATATCCGGCCCCTAGCACCCCTAGCGCGCACTTCGAACACTACGGGTGTTTAACAGAATGGCACACTCAGGTGTGTGCCTTATGTAATGGGTAGCATGCTTTAAACCAGGGGCAATTATGCGCAAGAAACTCGAAGTTGCGATGCACCCACTACGGAATACGCGCAGTAATGTGTGTGCCTTCTGTAATGGATGTAATGGAAACCACCAAGTCGTTATGATAGTGACATGGTGTGACGCCCGATGGCAACGTACGCTTGTACCACGCAATATTACTGCGATATTACATCTCGTACTGTGAGACCTGTACACAGGACGCGTATTTTTGGGAAGCTTGAAAGTTATTTTCAGTGCAGCTCCAAGCAGAGGCGTGGCTGTGTGGTAGAACACCTGCTTGCGACGCAGACGGCCTGGGTTCGATTCTCACTTGTACCCAACATTTTAATTATTTATTTTATTGGCAGCTTTTTTGATTTTTCGGTCACGGACAAGATGATGATTTTTCGCTCACAACCAACGGTGCCGACGCCGACGGCGGAATTTCTGCAATACGAGCTCTTTAAAGCTATCGCGTTAAAATGAGCGCCCTAGGAGTGTGCCATACTAGCGGTCTGTTCTGAATGAACGCAGTGTTAGCCTACGGATCTACGTCAAACATCTATTGTGAGCGCTGATTATGTAGCTCATAGACTTCTATCTGCATATTCAAAAATCGCAATCACCGTCATCGTTCGTCTCGCGTTCGTCTCGTGCTGTTTTTGCCTTGAGCCACTGTGTTGAAATATAGGCTTTCTATCGTCGTACCGGACGTCGCCTTATAAGTCGTGGAGGTGCTTAGACTCTGGATGATTATCGTCACTGGAGTGGATGTACGCCGCCTAGTCGCTTTGTTAGGATACCATTAAGTTACCTCGCAGGCATTCATAAAACACGTTCGTATTAAAGCGAACGAAACTAAGAGCGGATGGGAATCAAGCTCACGAAGAAACGAACATGGAGTTGACAAGCTTAACCGCTGCCTTAAAACAAAGGAAATGCAGACGTACTTGAGAGGTATACGTACGGTACATTAATCGTTCTATTTTTGATAATGTACACGTATAGTGCCGCTCTTCAGCGAGGTTTTGCTGGAAGTTGAAGCTATAAAATTGGGTTCAGGGAATTAGTCAGGCACTCATGCTGAGTGCTTCATTCCATTCGTATGACGTATGTCGATTGCCCGTACGTTCCGCATAACCAAGGGCGACACTGCAGCTTGGGACCACTGTGACGACGAAGAAACGGTTCCACATGTTCTGCGCCAGCGTCCACAGTATAGAAGACAGAAACATTCGCTCTCCAGCGAACTATACAAGATGGGCGACTGGCCGCTGTCGGAAGAAATATTTCTGCCATAGGAAGATAACTTAGAATCACATGAGAAGGCTGTGAATGAATGAATGAATGAATGAATGAATGAATGAATGAATGAATGAATGAATGAATGAATGAATGAATGAATGAATGAATGTTTACTGATCTCGAATCAACTTCAATTAAGGTACAGGAGCAAAAGGCGAGCAGCTTCTCGCAGGGGCCTCTGTACCCGCAACATGTTAAAACAGCTTTTGACATAATTTAGTGACAGTTGATTGGCAAGGTCGAAGCACATATTATATTTCTTCACTCCACTGCAGGGTAGCAAAGCTACAACTCGCATTTCGTTAACCTCCCTCCCTTTCGCCTCACTACCTCTTCATAAAGTACGCCTATGCCCACCCCATCAACCCTCAAGTGGCAAACACATTTATAGGGTGTTCTTCACACTAACTTAGTTTTGTTTGACTGAGAGACGCATATGCAAAACTCTGGCTACGTGGACACGCTTGTTTCGCGCTTGACGCGTAAATTTTCAAGTTTCAGTAGGCAGGAAGAATGCTTGTTACAACAAAAAAGACCTAACCTTTGTTTATAGTACAAAGTTGCCGCTCCTTCTTTGGGCATATTTTGTCAAGTCACCTCTAAATGGTCGCAATGCACATAAATATCACCACATATACTCATACCACTGTCAGGACAGCACTCACTCGCAAAGCGCACTGGAAGTGAACGCTTGAGTGTGAGCTTACTGCGCGGACGCATGATGAGATGTCTATTAGAACAAAAAACAAAACTTGTTTCCTCTAACATGTATCTGGGTTTTCGAATACAAAAAATTGACCCAGAAAGTTCGCGCCACCGAATCAAAGCGTGTGCGGGCCTCTCGTTTGTTTCAAAACGACCGAGTGCCGCGTGTAATTTTTGTTATACTACGCTCGTACACTAGCGCGAATACAGGTATGGAGGGAGGGAAGGGGGGGGGGGGGCGGTTCGACGCCATCTCACTAATGGTACGGTCGTGGGTTTCGCTGCACCGCATAAAAAAGATCGTCACCAATTGTAGCTGTACGAAAGAAGACAGGGAGAAGCTGATGAGGACGGCAGTCGGGAATGCGTGAGCGAAACGACAGGCGAGTCTGAGCGAGGCCTAGAGAACGTGACGTTGTTACAACGCCGGCCCAATAAACGGCCCCGGCTGACGTGACCCAGACGCCAGATGAGCGCGCCAGGGAACCGCCTCTTGATTCGGGAGGACACGGGCAGCCGCTTATGTTCTGTCTCGCTTGTATGCTCTGTAAAAAGCATCATGCGCTTCTTAAGGAAGCAGCGGTTCAAATCTTAGCTGGACTGCCAGAATGATGAGGCGTGGTCATGTGTACGCGGAAATTTAGTAGGAGTAAAAATGGGAAATTTTTAGATCAGTTCCTGCCTTACGCTTGGTGGTTCACTCAGTGACGTACTGCTTCCTAGCGCTAGTCGTTTAGACAACCTACCTCGCATTACTGACAAGCAGTTGTCAACGAACATAACCTGATACTAGGGAATTTCCATAAGCATTTTTGTGCAAATTCAAAACATTTCCGCAGTATTCCAAAAGATGTTTGCACACACACGCAGTAAAGCTAAGAGCTGATATACGCGTCAAAGAAAGGAGAGCTGCAGGCCAGATCGTCTTCTAAGAAACATGCTTTTAGTATGGAATGTAGTTTTGCGGAAGAAGGACTTGTGAAGTTCAAATTCGAACGTCCCGTTCATTTCAGACATCGGGTGCGACCCGTGCACTTCGTTCGTCCTCTAGTATCTCGCCATGTTTCATCGTACTGAAGCTTTGTACACACCTATTGGCCTGTTTCCTACAGGACAAGCATGAACAGAGGAAAACCTACTTGCAGTCTGGTTGGTTCATATTGAAAAATTTACTCGCTGCGCAAAATATAAAAATAAAAAGGAGTGTACAGTACGTAACTAATTGAACACGAACAGAGGTTTTGTTGTGTAGTCAGGATAAAGTAGTACCATGCAGCTGTTTATTACGTGCCACCTGTGAAATAATTTTATATTTAGCAATCAGTCAACACTGCAACAACTTATTAAGATAGGATGCGTCAATTTCATATGTGTTAATTAATAATATAGATGGGGAAGTTATAGAAGTGTCTTCAAAGTTAATATTTATTCTGTTCTTAAGATTACGTGAGTACGTGAAAACTACATTTGCAGATAAGTTATGTATCAAGGGGGACACAAAGTGAGACAATATTTATCGCTGTCAGCAGCACAATTAGCAAAGTCTGAATAATGAACTTTTAATGAGTGCAGCAAGCGGGCATTGTGTAGAAACGCTACTGCCTCCAACTTTTCAATACAAACATGCCCGCTTGCTGCACTCATTTTTTTCATTATTCAATATGAGGTAATTGGGTGGCTGGCAAGGATAATTACTGTCGCACTTTGTGTCCCACTGGATACATAACTTATCTCAAAAGGTGGTTTTCACGTTCTTCCCAGTGCTGAGTTTTAACAAAACCATAAAGCTTAACTTTGAACACCCGGTATATCTTCAAATTTTATTATTACGGATTGAAACTCGGCATTAGTCGGCACTTTTACACGTGAGCTAATGTGACTGCAATAGACAATAGCATTTTATCGTAATCACAAAGGCTCTTCTGTAAAGCAACGAAAACTCTGTGATGTCATTTGTTGTGTTCTTGCTACGCGTAAACACTTTCCCATTCGTACAGCGGCATGCGTTTTGCTAAAACAAAGATCTCACTGACCGACGCAAGATTGGACGTCAAATTGTCTGCTACTTATGACTGCGCTAACTGAACGTCTCACCGATTTCGCGAATTGCGTCGTAATCGCTGACCCAGCTGAAGCACTTGAGACGTGGAAATTACATATGTCCGCGCCTCCAGGGGACGTTCTCTCTAATGACTCTAAATTAAAGAGAACGAATGCACAAACTGCTTTACCTGGTAACGGCAGCTCGACAAGATTGAGAAATTGGGATGTGTAAATACACGCTCTTCCCTGCTGATGTCTTTCTGAATATAATGACGCTAGAAAGGTGGCATAACGACGCCACCAGCCTGGGTACCCAAAAAATTTTGATTTTCCTAAATTGCTGTTCATCTATGCGATGTAGTGCATGTTACCGTAAGCGCTGCTGTCAGCTAATTCTGCCGGAAGGGGTTCGTCCGTTAACTCGCAGATGACCACCAGGCGTGCGAATTTTGTGTGATTTTTTCGAGCAATAGTTACCTCCCTATCAACGAGCCCTGACACCGTCTGGTTTTTGACTATTTAGTAGTACTTAATCACTAATGTCAGCAGATGGCCTGCCAACGAAGCAGGCCATTTGATCGCTCAAATAAATTATACTTGACGGTAACCCTGACAGTAAACATCGCTAATTGTAATTTGTGTCCCCTGTAGCATGGGTTCCCAAACTGGTTTCCGCAGAACCCAGGGGTTCCGTAAAGGACATCTTAGGTTCCGTGAGCGGCCACAACGAATGCGACCTACCCCCGTTTTACCCCCATTAGCGAGTAATTTATTTCGACAATCAAATTTGCATTGCATTTTGCATTTAACGAAGGCACCGCACGGCGCATCCGTACATCGGAGCTGTGCAGATTTATACCGAGATACACACGTGGTAACAGCACTAAAGTCTCGTGGTCTAGTGCCTGCCATGAAACTTGCGCGAGTTGCGGACCCGTAGTGACAGAACGTGCGGAGCTCTTTCAATTCATGATCCTGAGCGTTCAAACCAGTTCAAACGACAATAACGGGCACCTCAGCGCTTTATTCGTGGCTCGTGGCGCTTCGGCGTTCACGTGGCAGAGTTTTCATACACGCTGATTTGCCACTGCTCTATATCGGTCTTGTAATCAAAACGAGCAACGAGCGTTTCGATACGCATAAGAGGCGTCGCTTCATGCCAGCTGTGGGCTCCACGAGCATTTAGGCTTAGCTATACGAAAGGTGTATCGGTCGAAAGCCATTTCGCTGTGCGACTGGCAGGCCTCCTTCCCTTATTTTGCAAAAAATCCTCTGTACATCTGGCGCTTCGTTTTCGGGAACACATTGCTTACGCTGCGCGGTGCCTGAAGCATGCAGTGTTTGGTCGGCGGGCGCTTCACACGACTCGCGAAGGACGCGGGATAGAATTGCATGTATATTTATTATCGGGAGTTCTACATCGACGGCGATGGCCTTCGCTATTAAAGAAAAGAGAACAAGCCAACGAGGGCAATGTTAATAGTGTAGTTGCGCGCGTCGATATACGCTGTCAGTCCCCCTCCCCCCATCCTCGCTTTTGGTTGTCTCCATGCTCAAGAAAAGTGGTTGCGCGGCACTCTGAAAAAGCCGCTGGAGTTCCGCAAGGCCAGAATGTTTGAGAACCCCTGACATATATTGTACTCCGAGGCAAAATGCTGCTTGTATAGTACAGGTCTAGTTTCGCTAATATGGAACGTAACAGGGGCCTCTCGGCTTCATCTTACGCGAAAAATAAAAAGAAATCACGCGTGTGCTTCTTCCGGCAATGTATCGGCAGCTGCAGTGGCCTTGGCAAGCCATAGATTTGCTTTTTCGTGGCAAAGGTCACGCCCTGTGACAAGAGCCGGCATCACGTCATAGAAAACCTTCGTTGCCCTCAAACGTTGTAATCATTTCTGCAATTTTGCCGATAACAATAACCAATCAAATTTATCGTGCCATCGCCAGCTCACCTTCAGCCCCCCTAACTGTACGACAGACAGGTAAAGATGCTAGCTTCATCTAGCATCTTTACGAAGGAAGCCATGTGGCCGCTGTACTGGCGAAAATTATTTTTTTTAAGTCAGTGTCAATTTTGCGCTAAATGTGAGAGGCATTCGTTAGCATTACGTCGGGACATGGTGCACGGGTGGGTGGAGTGCTTGTGGCTTGTAAAATACGCTATATCTTTCGGTCCTGGTTCTTTGTCGCTTGGTCGATGGAGGTCCCAGGCGCGTGGAGACCGGGTCAAGCAAGCCGGTTCAAAGCTCTTGATCTCCTCTTTTCACCGACTTCAACTGCCAAGGTGATTCTGACAAGCCACTTTTGCAATAAGCAGATGAAATTCAACCAAAGAAACGGTCGCCTTAAGTTCTCCACCTCTTATATCATATGCTTTGCGCCGAAGAACTGAAAATGTATTCCAGAAACAAAAACAAGAACTTGACGAATAAAGTTCGCTTGTGTTCCTCATGAGCGCCTATTAAGGCAACCATCGTTTCCTCTCAGTCTTCAAAAAAGAAAAAAAGACGAGCTCTTTAACGCTATCACGTTAAACATGAGGCGATGCGAAGCCGGAGCACTTACACGATCGCAGTTCCGTTGGCAGTTCGTTGGGCATGCTACCGACCTCGGGCATGCTACCGACATCGTGTCGTGGAACGAGAAGAGGAACGCTACGCGCGTCGTGTCTTCCCTCTAGCCTGGTCGTTAATTCTGACAGGGCGAGCGGGGAACGCAGTCGACAGGCGCGCGAGAGTGGAGCAGCGTAGGAGAGGAGAGAGAGAGGGGGAGGGGACGCGCATGCGCTGGCGCTCATCTCGGCGTTGCGCAGGAGAGAATTTCGGCATGTCGAGCCCGCATTTCAAAGGAGTCAACCGAAGCAACCCTCTATGTATTCACACTTGAAGGAGGGGAGACTAGAGGAGGAGAGTAGCGCATGCGCCGCGAGAGCAGGAGCGAGAACGCAGGAGAAGCGCAAGCAGGTGGTAGGAGAGAAGTGGAGAGAGTAACGGAGTAACGCGCAGCTGTTGGAGAGAGGGAAGAAGAAGAGTTGCGCATGCGCAGTGTGAGTGCGCACGCCGACGAAAACGCGGGACATGCCGCCGCTAGAAGATGCTTCGCATCTAAAAAAACAAATAAAGTGGCTAGACGAACTTGCACCAAAACGAGTATCTATGCTGACACGAGCTAATTTCTTACACAGGCTTATAACCGGTCGCATGGCACGTGCGCCGTTAACCAATTTAGGTGAACTGTTTACTGCGATCGTGTATGCTGGAGAGTTCGCCAAGTCACTGGGTAACCACTACTACGCTGCGTCGGCTGTCTCTTTCTTTCATTCACGGCTGCGTGGGATTGAATAGAACATTATTGTGCAACTTCTGAAATCCTTTCACCAGTTCGAGGAGACAGCCGTACCGTGTACTATGATCCTAACAAAGCGGGGTGTACTTCCAGCAGCGGCAAGAAACAGCCGGCTAAATAAACGCGTTTCATAGAGTTAGACGATGTAATTGAGTTTGCACGACCAATCCTCTCGGCCCGCTTTTACCGCCTGCCAGCAGTGATTTGCGAAATGCGCTTTGGGAAGCGCTCGCAGTAGATAAACGACAATGCCTGCATAACCTAATGTACGGAACAAACTTTCAATAATGTTCTAGCTGTCTTGCACTGAATCAAACTGCGCTGTTGGCAAGAGTGAAATAAAGACAGAGGAAACCTTTAAGCGGGACGCTTGAGGCTAAGCCTTATGTGCCATCTCAAGGAAGGATGAGACCACGACGGCCCGACTAACAGCGCCACGACAACGGCAATGACAGCGTGACGACTTAGAATCCGCGAGACAGGGATCTAGCTCACAGTGTTGACAACCGATCTGATAAGCGTACGTTAATTATTCTGCTCCAAATACCGCTTTCTAAACAACTTTATGACGACGTGATCTCGTACTTCACAGGCAAGGAAGTATTTTTACAGCAAATTATTCTTAACTATTGCTTTTTTTTTTAAATCTTCGGATTTTTAAACTATACTTTTAGCAAAATAAACGGTTTCCAGATGCAATCGCATCGCTTTGTACTTGAGTTACGACACGTTGCAATATCTTACGAACCGCTATTACAAAGGTTATATCAAGTAAATGTGAACATCGCAGATGAAAAGTGCCGTAACATCTGCGCCGGAATTCTCTTAAGTTCCCCCAGAAATATTGAGCACATTTCAACATAGTCGGTGATATCTTTCGAAAAGGGGCAGCTGTCTAAGGCAAATTATTGTAAATCAGCTCTTCGTCGTAACGAAGGAAATATGTTCATTAATTTGGTCCATTATGCCAACCGAAGATATAGTGCCAGTGAGCCCATATACCTTCTTTTTGCATAACCAAGCAATAATACACTGATCGCGTTATCTGTCATGCATGGAGACATGTGATTGCAATGGTTACGTGACCAACTGTATGCTCCTGTAGTCGAACAGTGGCTATGCATGGCTGTCCACAATGGCTGATAGCATACGTGTAGGATAACACACCATACCGCTGAGGTAACCTACGGCTAGTGCAAAAGCTAAGGTTGAACCGAGTAGGCGGCTGCCCTGATGCACGCCGTTTTCCTCTCGTCTGAGTTTGGAGGTCACTTAATCTCAAGTTTGAGAGGTGCGCTTAAGTGAAAGGCAACGCGGAGTAGATTTTTTCCCGATAAGGGTGCCTTTATCACTTCAATGCTGCCTGCTACAGCGAGCGTTCATGGTCTTAGAGTGAAATGCGGCGACATTAATTGTCATTTCTGCCACTTGTCGATTCGGTTAGAATCCCGGTAATGCAGAAAGCATGCACTGAAAACTAACATGCGGCAGTATAACTGAAACTCCCTCGCTGAGAGCGCATAAGACAAGATCGGTGTACAACAGTGACGCACCGCTCGAACTCTCGTAACAAAGACCGATACCTTATATGCGCCTAACCTGCAAGTCGCTTTGTGGGGTACGTACACAGATGTCCCTGCAGTGAGTGACCACACCAGTGTGCCGATGCATGCGATGAACGGTTAGCGCGAAGTGCTGGCAACTTAGACGCGACGAGAACATGAGTCTGCACATCGACTCGGCAACGATCGCACAGCCCCCATCGGAACTTGTAAGAGGTTCCGGCAGCTCCAACAAAAGGAGAGGGTGGTCCGTATTGTAAACCCAGAGAGGATCGCCATCGCCCTCCGAGAGCACATCCGGGACAGCATGGAAGCACTGATCTCAAGAAACTGCGTGCACAGTGCCGTGTTTAGAGCACACGGCCACACAAGGGCGTGCCTTTGTTCCTCATCTACTCGATGGGGAAAAAGGACCCACGATAGAGGCACTCGCGTCGCTGTACGATGCTGGGCGTGTCACGATAAGGGTTTTTGAAGCCGCAAAAATGCGCCTGGGGACCATGCGGTAAGCACCATTGATTATCGAGACATTGCTTTCAATAGCCACGTGGGAACAGCTGGGCGGAGTTTCGATGCTGAAAGGCGAGGCGCCGCGAACGTTTATCAAGTTCTTACGAGAAAGAAGGTGTTGGAAAGAATAAGAAATGCTAAAGCCGGGGGGACAATGGAAGCTTTAGCCTCCGACATCATTTGATAGGTAGTTATTTGCCGCCGTCGGCAGCGGCTTTTGTACGGCAATCAGACGAGAGCGTTCTTCACTATTGTTTTCCGGCGCTATTCAGTTATCTACTTGACAAAATGGAGGGCCACTCCGGTATGTTTCTATTCTATCCTCACAAGGCGTTCGCCTACCAGTACGTCTGTAAGAATTACTTCTAGCACCACCTGCTGTTATCAGGAACGTATCATTTAAAAAGATGTAGCTACGGCGTCCCTTGCCTCCTCTTAGTTTGCCTAAGGAAACTAAAAGGAAGCCTAAACTAAACATTCGATACTTCCCTCTGGTTTCGTTAAACGCCTGCCGATTCGGAGGCCTCTGCGAGCTTCCTCAGTATACATACCTTTCCCGTCTTCCTCTTTTTTCGAGGTGGCACATCTGCCGTACTTATACAAACTGAGCCTACCTTGAGCAAACATATCTGCAGGGGGCTGCTGATACGAAGTGCACACAAAACACTTGGACGATCTGGATACACGCTGTGTTGCTTTCTCATCGCAGCTACCCCGAGTGGTGAACAGAACTGCAGCCTTACATTGTGGATCATTACTTATTATAGAGTATAGAAGGCGATGAGAGGTGTGGGTGAAATAAGGAAAAATATTGTAGCTATGTGGAACCCAGAACACATATCGCGGCTTTCAGGTGTACTCCCGCATCGAAAGGCAAGGAGCCATATATCTTCTCGCAGCCGTCTATCTCCAGCGAACCTGTAATTGGTTTCATTACAACGGACTACAAGTATCAAAACGCAATTTTAAAGAGCAGCAGCGCCAGAGATAAGTGATCGATAAAGGAAGGTGCGGGCCAAAGAGATATTAAGGAATCGTACGGATTTCACCGTCTATGCATGCATGGGGCTCGCCGCTAAGTGTTATTTATTGCACTAAACTTGTCAGCAGCACTGCCGATTACATCACATTGCAGATACGGGAAGTAGCGACGTTCATCATAGGTACGACGGCAGTTTAATTGTATATGGCTATTTCTAACATGGAATGCGGTGTATGGAATAAAAGGCGCTGCTCTTCCTCGATACCGGGGAAGACACCATGCAACCGTTATTGTAATCTCATATGCACACTTCACATCAGCTCGGGCATTTACATAGTTGTCACAATGATGCCACAACGCAACGTCCCTTAATCGCGGCTCAAACCTCTAAGCACATCCCATCCCAGTAACGGAGAAGGCTTTGGCTTATAATACACCATAAACCAAAATATCTAGCGCATAGAATTGCTCTGTATCAACCCAAAGGCAGAAGCTAGAGGCTGAAGGTTATATAAACGAGCTGGGGAAATCAGTATCCTTAAATAGAGGAAGCTTAGGTTTGTTATCCTACGTCGGAAGGGACTAAGGAGCGAAAGAAAGACAAACAGAATAACGGAAAGTGAAAAGCAAGTGCACTATAAATAAAAACATGTATACAGTACCACTCAACGTGAAAGCTGTAGGAAGTGAGGAGGAGTGATTTGCTTCCATTTGGTATCCCTGTCGCGCGGTATGATTCGCAACTCTGATGATGAACTGGCAAGCCCTGATCAAGTTTTTACTAATTACTGATTTCAAAAAAGGACAATAGGATGCCGAAAAATTTCGCAGGTTGGCTAATGACCTATCTCAGCATGATCCTCGAAGCAGTCGAATTGTTCAGGTGTGTGTATGTGATCAAATTTATACGTGAATAAATGGTTACAAGGAAGGATTTCAATGTTTGAAATACAAGTTCCCGAAGTTTGCGCCTAGATGGGATTATGCTGCCGGTAAAGGAAAAGGAATAGCTGGAGCGCAAATCGAATACAAGAACAAAGAAGAGGTCGGGATGACAGTCGTCTTAAAGCGAAAGCCTCAGATGCCTTATCAAACAAGAAAATTGACTAGCGTCCGGTGTCGGCGATGCCGGCGTCTCACGGCGTCGGCGCCAACACGAGTGATGAAAAAGTCATCACGTGATGACATCATCATATGACGTCATTAGGACGTCACAAATTTCCGAAATTTTGACGTTATTATGACGTCACTGTGACACTACATCACGTGACGCCACATGATGGGTTCATCACAAGACATCTTCGCTTTGTCAACGGCGGGCCGATCATGGAGGCAGTGCAAAACTGCGTTTGGTGCGGAGAGCTTTCGGTAGGTGGCGAGGTTGGATAAATGCATGGACTGAGAAGAAAATGAAGTAACTTTCGCCTATATCGCCCCTATGTCACTTTTCTTCAGAAATGGAATCAATAGAGCACTACTTTTTATCATGTCGCAGATACAGATTACTCAGAAAAAGACTTCTTGATATCCCATTCGCTAACCTGGGGCTCAACTTCGATATTGACAATGTGCTTACCTTCGGTGCTCCAACTATGGGCTTCAGCCACAGGAATGCATTTGGTACCTTCACGAAAGAAAACGAATACAACTTTGAATTTTCGCTTGTATAAGTATTATTATAATAGAAAAAAAAGTTTTTATAATATTTTTATCATTATTATGCTTCTTCTTCTTATTCTTTTTATTCTAATTCCTATTCGGGACAATGATTAAAGTGTCTGATCTGAATGTTTAAAAAACTATTATTGCACTCTTTCATTGATGCGTACGTTTCTTTTGTATATTTATTATTTATTTATTTATTTGTTTTATTGGCATCAGCACTCAATGCTCAAAATACTTTTTAAAAAATGTTTATATAAGATGACTTCTTGGCCACTCCCCCACAGTGGGTATGAGCCGTGCAGTAAAGCTATTACTACTACTTCGAGTCGTCGTAGGTGAATGCGCAAGAGACCCTGTGATTACTTTTTAGAAATTATATATGGGATTTTTTTCTGTGTCTGCGATCGTTACTAATGTCAAATATGCGTGAAAAACAGTAGCCGGGGCCATTTATAGATGCCGACATTTTCTAAACGCATGTGCCTTTAAATACACATGTGAGACACTGTGCCATATAAATACCTCGTTAGAATAGTCTCGTTTAAAGGCAGTCATTAAGAAAGGACCTGGACGAAAGTGGGAGCTGAGGATTTACTTTAATTGTTCGCACTCGTGTCCATTCGCTTATCACTGAGCCCCTCTGATTGGCTTTTGTGAAAGGAATACGATACTGTACGTACATGTGGCCAAGCTATGCGCTCAATAAAAATCGTATTGTTCAAAGTGGGTGGCCTGTGAAGGACAATTTCATGTCGTCATCTTCAACTTTCAGAAGAGACACATTAGGTTCCCCCATATATTATTAAGCACAAGTATTCCGAACTGCCTGTCTTCTTTACGACAGAATAAAGTCCAACATAGTGCTTTTTCGGCATGTTCAAGTAAAATGTTCCCAAGAAAGGAAACCACACATTCACATAAAACAAGCACTCCAATTAGAAATTAAAGCTACCACATTGGCAACACTTGATAATATCGGGGTTTTACGTGCTAAAACCACGATATGATTACGAGGCATCCGTAGTGGAGGGTTGCAGAAATTTTGACCACCTGGTCATCTATAAAGTGTACTGACACGGCACAGTACACGGGCTTCTAGAAAATCCCCTCCACCGAAATGCGACCACCGCGGCCGGGTTAAAACCCACGACCTTAGGGCCAGCTGCCGAGGACCGCAACCGCTACACCACGGCGGCGGACGGTAGGGAACAGTTAAGCAACGACAAAACAAGAAAACCTGTCAAATTTCGTTGATGTAACCTATGTCGTTCTTCGTTGAAACATTCATCGAAGCAACGTTATACACTGATATATGAATAATCCGGGTTCCATTTGAAATGGTTTCATTTTTCAAAACGTTGAATAGCACATGCCCTGTATACGAAAGCCCGTCTGGAATGGCGAGGATCACTATAGCCCACGTGACAACAACGCGTGCGTATATGGCATGCATATATATGTAGCACGTGAAGTATAAACGTAATCGTAAAACGTGGTAAAAAAAGTCAGTTTCGACTCAACGGCGAAGCAATGACTGCGATAGCAAGAAATTGCAATGTCACAGAATGAACGGGAAGCAGCTAGAAACTTCCTGCTCGCTGCTTAAGCACGAAGGACGCAGGAAATGAAAACACACAAGGCGAGCGCGAAGTGACAACTGTCACAGCTCGACACTTGCAGCGCGTTGCTGCAAGTGTCCCACGCAAATAACGAACGAAAAGAACGCAGGTATACACAGGACGAGCAAGAACTGTCACAGTTGTTACTTATACTAGCCCCTACTTTGGCTCTTCTACCTAGCAGCTCACTCCTTTCGCAAACGCGATCGCTGCTGCGAGCGAAGTAACCATCGTGGGGCCTATAGCTTCAACGCAAACTTTGCGGTGAAAGCACAAGACGTACAAAACTCCCCCTCAAGAGATAAGCGCGCGAGCACGGTATACCACGCCTTCTATGTCAAAGTACAAGTCGGAGGCGCACATCCTAATTCCAGTGTGTTTTAGAATTGGGGACCCGAGAAATTTGCGAGCCGCCCGGCCGCATGCGCAGAACGCAAGCCACTCTCGATACTCTTGCGCTCGCGTTATACCAAGAACCTGTGGCACCCTTCTTTGGGCAGCGAACAAAACCGGAGAGCGCGCGACCTCAAGATAAGCAAATAAAGACGGCGCTTGGCAATGGCAGGTGAAGCCACGGCTCGCGTTTCTTGCTGGCGCCGAATCTGCTCACTAAGGTAAAACTTGATTTGGCTCTAATGGGTACATAGTCCTGACGCTACAATTACAGCACAAACACACTTCTTTGTCCTTCTTTCTTCTTTACTTTGTCCCTGCACCCATCTGAATATAATTTCATGTCTTCGCGTATGTAGTACACTACCATCCTTGTTACACATTTTGGTTTAGAGCCATTGTTGTGTGCGCATGTGCGGTAAGTTTGCCTTGGGCTTATATATACATTGGCGTATAAAAGAATAAAGCAGTTCTTAGTCAGCGCTTGTGTCGTGCGTTTCTTTTCTTCGTGGGTGTCTTGTGCGTTTACGCTGTAATTTTATCCCTATGAATTCTCAACACGATGTAAGATATATACCGTGGTTTTAGTTCAGCCGTCTCGTTTCTTCCCTCATATGGCATAAGTCTGCAATAGCCAAAGCGTTCCCACTAGATCGCGTCACCACGAGGCACGGGACGCCCTTCTTTTTCTCTGGCCGACTGGCCACGAGTGGCGTGGTGCTAGAACCCCAAAATGGCAAACTAGCGTGGGTCGCCAGCAATACGACGCAAACGCAGCGCAGGCAACGATGCAGTATGGCCCGCGAGTCACATAACCTTAATTTCGCCAAATGCGGCGTCCCGTGCGTTTCACCCAACGCCGCGTGCGTTGTTATTCGGCCGTTAGTATCCTAGAGAACTTATGACGCATGGCGTAATTGTCTAGGTTGTGCGCTGCGGAGCGAGGGGTCGCGGGTTCGAATCCCCGGTTGCGCGCTTCGGAAATCTTTTCTTTTTAAATTTACCTATTTGTGCCTTCGATGTATATATACATATATATACATATACGGAACATGACGGCGACAGCAAAGATCCTCCGAGAGTGTCCGTATAATTGCTATTGCAATAAAATTGCCGGGCCTGCATCGAACATGCAGCGCAGTGACAGCGACAACTGGAAATGCGGTCTTTTCTAAAGCTTGTTGGGGCTACTGATACGAGTACTCTTGCAAGGTAGCCATTACGCCATAAGCCGGTACAATTTTTTGTGAGGTAGACAAGCACCCACGATGTCATTATTGGTCATTCCGCAGAGAAGTCTGGTAGCCGCTACACCTCTGTAAGGCATTATGTGCACTTTGTTATCTGCTCTGGCCATTTGTATTGGGTTGGGATCGTTAAACGGCCCACTCGTGCAATTCGCGTTGTGTGATACCCGGTTGTTACTTTACTGTTATACAACGCTACATTACATGCGTTAACGCGATTCCTTGTACGACATAGAGTCTTTTTTGAGAAGGAGTTTCGAGCACCGGCGTTGCTCTTTGGTAGAGTGCTCGACTGACACGCAGAGGGACCGGGTTCAAATTCCATCCGATCATGGATATCTTTAAAGAGCGGAGCTCGTTAAGCTTTTCGTTGCTCCGCCTGGTGCGAACAGAAACTATCATTATCATGAACCGTCGCGTGCTCTCTTCGTCCTCTTCTTCCTCTCAGTGCTATTCTTCATCTTCTGCTTCGCTCCCAAAACACGTGCACCGATATCTCCGGCGCGGGATAGAATAATTCTGATGGGTTAGATAACGAGTACTCAGAAAGGAAGGAAGGAAGCAAGGAAGGAAGGAAGAAAGAGAGGAAGGAAGGAAGGAAGGAAGAAAGAGAAATTATTCGCCCGCGAACTCACGATCCGAAGGAAAGCGTCCTAACCACTCAGCTTCCGGGCACGCTAGCCGAGAATAGCATAGTCTTGTATAGTATAGTATAGCAAGGTGGCGGGAAATGGAAGTCGGGGTGACAGGAGAAGGGAAATGAGGAGGGGAGGGTAAAGCGTAGCATAGAAAGAAATATGAAGAGAGCTAGAGAGGAAGAAAGGGAAGAAAGACAGAAAGAGAAAGGAAGACAGAAAGAGAGAAGTATACCATACGAATAAAGAGTGACAGAGAAAGAAAGAAAGAGAAGAAAGACAACAAAGAGAAAGCAAGAGAGAGAGAGGAGATGGAAAGAAAGGAGAATCAAGAAATCGAGTGAGAGAGAGAGAAAGAAGGGCAAGAAAGAGAAAGACCGAAAAAGCGAGGAAGACAAAAAAATACATTGAGACAGAAAGAATGAAATACAAAATAAGCACAGACAAAAAAGGCAGAAAAAACAGAGAGATGAGAGAAAATGAGAGAAACAGAGGAAGAAAGAAAGAGAAAGATAGAGATAAGCAAAGAAGGCCGTCCAGCTCCGCACTAGTGCGGAGCTGCCTAATTTTTTTCTAATTTCCTTTTTTCTCAGTTTGCGCGACAGCGGTTACAGACACCGGCGGCGGCGGCGGGCGGCAGACAACTACGGCACCAAAATCGGCTGTAGTTGTGATCTCATAACAGCTTCACCTTTAAAAAGCTAAGTTTGATAGCACGAGCTCGCTCCCACCGCATTTGCTTAGCGGCTGAGTTCTGGCGCTGCTAAAGATGGAGACGTAGCATCCATTCCCGGCCGAGGCGGTTGTGTAAAATCTGAAGATTTCGTTGTACTATGAGCCGGGTTTTAAGGACAATACGCCAGAAGAGATAGAACAGCGCGTGCCAACGGCAGCGAAAGAACGAAGATCCTCGTGCCCACGCGCCGTTTCTCGTCTCTCTCTTCTTCTAGCGCGCGCTATGCTTTCAGTTATTAACAGGTTGCATTTAGATGGGGCCGAAATGTTGAAAAGACGCGTTTGTGTACAATAAGTGCACGTTAAATGACACCAATTAATCTGGAGTTCTCCACAACGGCGTGCTTCAAAAATCATATTGTCGTTTTCGCACGTAAAACCGCACAATTCTTTGAAGTGGTAATCCTGTTACAGAATCGTACATGACAACTCAAGCGAAAAACTAACAAGTGAGCAGGCACTTATGAACTCACCAAACGCATGACTATCTTTTTGTTCCTTAATTTTTAACACGAAAGTGTTTTATGCCGGGGTCCACCAAGTACATCCGTCACGGATATGACGTTGATAAAATGGACGCCAACGGGTGAGAAAGAAAAAAACCAAGACAAAGATACCCCGCTGGGAACCGAACCCACGTCGTGGTGGCCGCGACGGCAAGCGCCCGACGCCCTACCGACTGAGCTAACTCGGGAATTGCTTGACACGGCGCGAACGCGCCTTATATCTTTCACACATTCTCTTTCGCGGAGGGCGGAGCGGGGCGGTGCCGCCGTCTGTGAGATGTGAAAAGAAGTAATGCTTCACGATTGACACTTACTAGCGCTTACTTCGAGATTGCACGCGATATCGGAGGGCATGGTTACAGCGTCTCGATACCAGAGAGGTAGACTGGCCGCGCTGGCGTCGCCGAGGCACCCTTGACGCAGTTACGTTCTTTGCCTTTGGCTTCGTGTTAGCGTGCGTCGGCTCATCCGAGTAGTGCAGCTTCCACGTGCACCAAAGGGATTTCTCCGCCGCCGACTGCTTCAATTGCGAGAGCACCGACTAACAAAACTGCTTCAATATGCGTTGCAGAAAGGACGCGATTTTGACGGGTGAATGTCGTGCCTTGGTAGAGCGAGAGCAGCGCCTGCGAGACAGAGGCCAGCGGGACGCACGCGTTTGCGGCTAAGGCTACGAACCTATACCTCCCGTGTTGCTGAAGCGCAGTGTGTGTTATGTATGCATGAGCACACGCGTCGCCTACCCATTACTAGAAAGCGCACACCGTGCCGTTTCTCTCCTTAATTGACGACGCTTTGAAGAAGTGCATACCTGGTACCAGTGTTGATTATGAGCTTGTTGATATCATCCTTACGCGGGATTCACGATTCGCTGTGTCCAAATATATGTTCACAACGTCAGCTACCACAACTGTTTAATCATGATCACGGGCGTTAGTCGTCGCGACAGAGACGTGCTGTCAACATGGGTGCATCCACGTCAAACGGTGCTATAGCTGCCAAACACGAATAGACATTGTACAAGCTCTCATATATCACTACACAATAAGCACTACTTCTGTGAAGACACGTTTCACTTTCGTGTTATACCGATTCCTGTGACGGAGGGATCAGCCATGTTTTTTTTATTTTTGTATTCGTAATCATCATTATCAGTCTGAACATATGGTATGCTCAGTACACGAGAAGACCTCTTCAAATGATCTGAAGCTTACCCTACCTTGTGCAAGCTGATTATACTAATAAACAAGTTAAACGTGTAGCCGTCGTTCGGAAACGCCGACAAGAACTATTTATTTATGTATCAATAAAAAAAGAGATAAACAGGTGTATGTCCGTGTCACAAAGGAAATATGGGAGCGTCCGGGAAAAATAACGTATGCGCAAGCCTTTGCGCAGGTGCTATTCACTCTACGAATGCGGAACACAATGCGGCCAACCATGCATCTCACTGGTATCTCGCCATATTAAGCGAGCTCGCAATTTCGGGAGAGCTTTCAGAATCATACATTTCGCCGCCGACACCCAGAATAATAGAAACGAGAACCAAAGTATTTCCGAGCAAAGCAACCCCGAGTTACAACCGCTACACACACGTCATCTCATGCCGCGCATAAACATGGCTGCCTGGGTCACCGCTGGGAAAGGAAAGGACTGTAAAAGGGAGGTAATGGAATAAAATACCACTATAGGTGCATCAGGATTAGTGTCACTCGTGAGCGAAACAGGCAAAATACTGCGGAAAAAAAAAGAGTGGAGGGAGGAGCCGTTTGTTTGAGAAGAATATAGAGGACAGACTGAATGGAGGCAACATATTCATCTTCCGGCAAACAAAGTCGAGTGGTGGAAATCCCGCCAGGCGGTAAATGCACCAAAGACGGGCAGCGCTCAGTTGAGAGAGTAGATTGGAGGAGCGGGAGAAAATATTAGCAGCGAAAAACACGAGAGAGTTGCGATGCCAGAGTAGCCGGTTGACAGGGGAATAACACAAAAGAGAAATCCGGACGGACGGACGGACGCACCAAACAGTCGCGAAATCATTGTCGTGCGTGTCTGCTGCGCAACAACATGGTGCGTATGCCGCCGCTCGGCAACTCCAATCCGCGTTTGCACCGCCGTAGTCGAGTAGCCTTCAGTCCGCCCGAAAAAGACATATCATATTCTTTTCCGTAAGTCAAAACAAAACGCCGTGTTCCAACAACGGGCATTCCTATTCAGACCCTTTCTTTGTTTCTATCCTGTCCTTGCATTCGCCGAGTTTCCAATTATAATCTTGTCTTTTTCTACAGATTCTTTTCGTCTCTCTTCTGCTTCCCAGCGCACAGTCGAGCAGTTCGTACGCCTGTGAGCGTTCTAATAGAAAAAGATAATATGGCACAAACACCGAAATGAGGCGCCGACACAGTATCCTGCACAACGCCGTGCAGTCGTTGCTCAAAGCTTCATCGCATTATACTGCGCGCGTATTTTTATTTTTTTTTATCGCGTAGCGAAAGTTGGAACCTACAAGTTTTCCGAGCGTGCAACGACAAGAACAACGACGATAATAAAGGGGCTCCTCAAATTCCAACCAAGCGAGTGGTTCTGGTCTTGCTAATGAGCTCGCATCCACGCAGAACACGAGTGAACTGCGCCGGCATATGTATACTGTTGTTAAAGACTAGAACCGCATAAAAAACTTGCACTGTAAAGGCGGTGGGTGCACAACAAGAACGGGAAAGCTTAGTGGACAGGCAGAGAGGTCGTTGTCATTTATTAAATGACGTTGCTCCGAGACGTCGCTGTCCGAAGCATCAAACTTTAACCCAGCAACAAAGGAAAAAAAATGAACAGGAAGAGCAAAATAATAATATCTGGGGTTTAACTTCCAGAGCTCCACACCATCTTACTCTCATGGCACTCATATTACCAGATGCTCGTCATCCCTTTTTTTGAACCTGTTACGGAGAATGAAGTTATGAGGACGTTCTCCGAGCTATCAAACAGTACATCGTGTGATATAAACAATATACAGATTCGTCCTGTTAAGCATGCAATGGAAGTAATTTCTGCACCACTTACACACGTCTTTAACTTATGCCTGCGAACCGCGACATTTCCATCCACGATGCAAACAGCAAAAGTCATTGTACTTTATAAAAAAGGTTACAAAAACGACTTTGGTAACTACAGACTTATCAGCATCCTTCCCGTATTCTCTAAATCTCTGGAAAAAGTTATATATAAACGCACACATAGGTTTTTACATACTCGCAACATACTTACTGACTCTCAGTATGGATTTAGGAAGAACCGGTCCACAGAAATGGCTCTACTGCATCAAAAAGAATATATACTAGATAAATTCGAGCAAAATAAGTTTGTGCTAGGTATTTTTATAGATTTCACGAAGGCATTTGACTGCATAGTGCATAGCATTTTATACAATAAATTAGATTTTTGTGGCATAAGGGGTCGTGCTTTAGAATTAATGAAGTCGTATCTATCACATCGAAAACAGTACGTTCAAATTGGCAGTTTTCATTCAAAAACGCGCGAAATCAAAACCGGAGTACCTCAAGGTAGTATACTGGGGCCCCTTCTTTTTAAAATCTACATCAATGACATTACGCATATTGATGGTGAGTCTAGATTTATAAATTACGCGGATGATACCACGATACTATTGTCAGCTGACACTCATCAAGAGTTATCTTTGCATGGTAACAGTGTTTTGAGAAATTTAGAACTATGGACTAATGAAAATGCATTGTCGGTCAATGTAACTAAGACTAAAGCTATTATCTTTAATTGCAAGAATAAAAAATCAGATTCTCCAGTAAATCTGCAATATAAATCACAGTCGGTTGAAATCGTGATATCTTTAAAATCGCTCGGAGTTTATTTTACACAAAGTATGCAATGGAATGACCATGTCAATAATGTTTTACTTAAGGCCTCTAGAGCTGTTGGTATACTTTCGCGTCATAGATCACTGCTACCATTAAAAGTAAAGCTTGCAATGTATCATGCTTTATTCAGTTCACATTTAAATTACTGTACATTAGTATGGGCCATGACGACACAAAGTAATCTAAGAAAGATTTCTGTATTACATAATAAAATAATTCGCTTAATTTATAACCTTCCTCACAGACATAATACTCAGCACTTGTTTACTGAACACAGTATCATCAACGCTTTCAATTTATACGATTATAGGCTGCTACGGTACTATAAGATAGAACAAAAAAGACGTTTGTCTACTTTCTCAGGATTAGCCGGTATGCAAACTTATAAGTCACATTACCAACATCGTAATCAGCCACGTTGGGTACTTCCTCACACAAGAACAAATTATGGACTGCAAAGAGTATCTTATCAGTTACCGCCACAATTAGATAAACTCCGTTTGGCGGGCATTGAGATTACAGACATTTCACTTGCGCAACTCTGCGAATTTCTAATTAAATATTCAAACAGTTAAAGTATATCATTTGCCTTACCCCTATTTAGATCAACTAATGTGTGGCCATTTTCTGTTTTTCCTTGTGACCATGTTCTGTTTCTCTTTTTTCTCTTTCTTTTCTTTTTTTTCTTGCTTTGTCTATGCTATACTTGTACACATGCTTGTCTACGCCTATTGCTATAATAGGAGTGTATATACCCTGTATTGCTTTCATTTCAAATCACTCAAGTTTATGTATATCACTATATTTTGTATAACTAGGGCCAGTTATTCGTACATTCTATGTGTAGCGACGCGTCCACCGTCGCACACCCCCGCGGTCGTAAACACTCTGCGGGGCGCCTCGGTTCGGTGCCGGACCGCGACCTCCCTTTTCTTTCTCTCTTTCACTCTTGCCACTTCCGGTGCAGTGTGTGCACGTGCTCTACTTTCATCTCTCTGGTTGAGGAGAATAAACCAGACGTTGTTACTGAAAAGACGTGTCCGTCTCGTACAACCCGGCTCTACAAAGTGGTGACCCGGACGTGATTCGCGGCACTGCCGAAGTATTGTAGAGCCATGCGACGCAACGAGACACACCCCAACACGGAAGCTATACTGGCCCGACCGATCATGACGTCTGTGCGGTCTCCTTCCGACTCCCACCTTACTGGGACCGCAACCCTTCGATCTGGTTCCTGCAAGCAGAGTCACAATTCGTGCTTTCTGGCGTGCGCACGGAACGCAAGTACCATCTCGTTGTTTCGGCGCTGTCACCTGCCGCTGCCGAAGAAGTATGTGACCTGCTTTCAGGACCGCCCTCCGCCACACCATACAGCACTCTCAAGGCTGCTCTGTTGGAGCGAACGACGGTATCACAGCGTTCTCGCATCCAACAACTGCTCTCCGCGGAGGAATTGGGCGACCGCAGGCCAAGCCAGCTTCTTCGCCATATGCGTACACTGATGAGTAGCAGCACAACCCCCACAGATGACAACTTGCTGCGCGAACTCTTTCTGCAGCGCCTTCCGGCCAATGTGCAAATGGTCCTCGCCACTGCATCCACGTTGGACCTCAACAGTTTGGCCAGCCTGGCAGATAAAGCCCTGGAGGTAGCGAAGCCGTATGTGTGCAACGTCACGCCATCATCCAACAACGTAAGTGCCGTTCAACAGTCACCATCTGCCCCTGCTTCTCTTATCGACGGACTTTGCCATGGCTTGGAAGAACTGGTTTGTGCTGCGGAGCGTCATTACGCCCCACCACGTCACTGAAGAGACTGCAGGCCAAGCACCCCGCGGTATGGACGACAACAACGCTCCCGGTCTCCCACACCACCAAGGATGTGTTTTTACCACCGTCGTTTTGGGAAGGACGCGCGTCACTGTCTCCAACCTTGCTCGTGGCAGGAAAACAAGCAGGCCGACCATTAACGGCGACGACGGGTCAAGGCCAACCATAAAGTCGCCTACTACACATCATGTGCAGAATCACAGGCCAGCAGTACCTGGTGGACACTGGTGCAGAGGTCAGCATCATTCCGGCTCAAAAATCCGACCGAACGACACCCCCGATCTCCTACCTTCAAGCTGTCAACGGTAGCAAGATCCCCGTGTACAAATCGCGGTCGCTCACTCTCAACCTCGGCTTGCGCCGCGTGTTTCGTTGGGTTTTTCTCGTCGCTGACGTACGCCGTGCCCTCATTAGCGCTGACTTCTTAAACCACCATGGACTGCTGGTCGACGTGAAACGGCATCGACTGCTAGACACTTCTCTCTGTTCATGGTGTCGTTTTCCATGAATCATGCATAATCGCCCCAACTACAACAGTGACCAATGACCGTTTCTCTGAGCTTCTTAGAGAGTTCCCAGACATCACGCAACCACCTGACTGGACAAAACCCGTGCAACATGATGTTCGCCATCACATCATCACGACTGGTCCACCTGTTTTCGCTCGCCCACGATGACTTGCTCCTGATAAGCTCAAAGTTGCCAGGGCTGAGTTCGAACACATGATAGAACTTGTAATAATAAGACCATCATCTAGCAGCTGGGCGTATCCACTCCGCCTCGTTCCCAAAAAGTCAGGTGACTGGAGACCTTGTGGAGACTACCGTTCCCTGAACGCAAAAACCGTTCCGGACCGGTATCCCCTGCCTAACATTCAGGATTTCACATCAGCTCTACATGGAACAACAGTATTCTCCAAAATTGACTTAGTCCGAGCCTTTCACCAAATTCCAGTAGCAGACGAAGATATTCCTAAGACAGCGATTGCCACCCCATTTGGCCTCTTCGAATTTTTGAGAATGCCATTCGGCCTTCGAAATTCTGCACAGACATCACAGCGGTTCATCGACACGGTTATACGCGGCTTGCCGTTCGTGTTCGCCTACGTCGACGACCTACTGGTGCCAAGCACATCCCACGAGGAGCACCTGCAACATCTCCGTCAAATTTTCGAGCGCCTGCCAGCAAACGGAATCGTTGTGAACACTGCCAAAAGTGAGTTCGGGGTTTCATCTCTTATTTTCTGGGCCATCGCTTGGACAGCACTGGAATTAGCCCTCTTCCTGACAAAGTGCAATCCATCGTCGAGTTCCCCAAGCCTACATCAATAACCAAACTGCGCCAATTTCTAGGGCTCGTAAACTTCTACCGCCGATTTATTAGAGACTGTGCCGCGTTGTTGGAACCCCTCGACCATTTGCTTTGCGGCAAACACTCGGAAAATGCACTGCCATTGAACACCGCGGCGGACGAAGCTTTCAACTCCATCAAGCACGCTTTGGCTGAAGCCACACTGCTGTCGCACCACAACCCTATAGTTACCCCTTGGCACTCATGACTGATGCATCCTGTTCTGCGGTTGGGGCCGTACTCCAGCAAAAGGTGAACGATGAGTGGCAGCCCCTTGCATTTTTCTCTAAGCGCTTGACCTCTGCCCAAACAAACTACAGTGTTTTCGGCCGTGAGTTGCTCGCCATCTTTCTCGCCGTGCGGCATTTTCGACACTTACTTGAAGGCCGCTCTTTTACAATTTTCACTGACCACAAAACTCTCACCTATTCAATCGGCCGCTCTGACTCCCTGTACACACCAAGCGAGGTGCGCCAGCTGGCCTTCATCTCGGAGTTCTCAACCGACATACGCCACATCAGCGGTGTTGACAACGCTCCAGCGGACGCCCTCAGTCGCGTGGATGCTATCACGCGTAGTCGCTCCAAAAGCTCTACCTCAACATCATTTCCCTTCAACCTCCAAGATCTGGCTGCAGCCCAATCAAACGACACCGAGCTTCAACACCTACGCGAAGCGTCCACATCACTTCAGCTCGAAGCAGTGACATTTGAAGATGTGCCAATAATTTGCGACACCTCCACAGGCACACCCAGACCATTCCTAACCAGCCCTTTCCGGAAGAAAATATTCAATGCCTATCACGGTCTTTCTCACTCCGGAATTCGTGCTTCCCAAAAGCTTATTTCGTCGCGCTTTGTCTGGCCGGGCATGAACGCCAACATCAGGGATTGGGTCCGTGAGTGTGCACCTTGTCAGCGCGCCAAAGTTCAACGGTACCCCGTTCCCCCGTCAAAGCCTTTCTTGCAACCCGATGAACGTTTCTCCGTCGTGCATATTGACATCGTTGACCCGCTACCTCGATGTCAAGGCTATCGCTATCTTCTCACCTGTGTCGATCGCTTCACCCGCTGGCCCGAAGCGACGCCTATGCCCGACATGTCAGCCGCTACAGTCGCAGAAGCTTTTGTTTCCAGCTGGATATCCCGTTTTGGCTGTCCGACAACGATTGTGTCTGACCGAGGTCGCCAGTTCGAATCGTCCCTCTTTTCGGAGCTTCTGAAACTTCTTGGTATTTCACGCCTACGAACAGCGTCATACCATCCCCAAACAAACTGCCTCGTCGAGAGATTCCATCGTCATCTCAAGGCAGCACTCACGGCGCACAGTTGCCCCGACAAGTGGGTTGACCGCCTCCCGCTCACGCTTCTCGGAATGCGATCTTCTTTCAAAGAGGACCTCTCCTGTTCCACTTCCGAGCTTGTTTATGGCACTTCGCATCGCCTGCCTGCCGATTTCTTCGAAGAAAGCGGCAGCGCCAACAAGCTAACAGCCACTGAATACGTCGACCAGCTGCGCGAGGTCTTTCGACACATTCGTCCGCAGCCTACACGCAGCCAGCCACGTGCATCGTATATCGCTCAGGACCTACAAACAGCGACACATGTGTTTGTGCGGTACGGCCGTGTGCGCGCCCAGCTTCAGCCACACTATCTCGGCCCCTTCCGTGTGTTGGAGCGCTGGCCTGCGAACTTCGTCGTCGACATGAACGGGACACGCGACACAATCGCGCTTGAGCGACTCAAGCCAGCGTTCAGCGAGGCACCCGCGCTTAATTACCTCGCCGTGCCTCCCTCCGCTGGACACAACGGCTCCTCCTCTCCATCGTGCATCTCGTCACCACCACTGCGCCGTGTTCACTGGGATGACAATTGAACTGAAAATCGCTCGTCGCACCAGCTTCCTCTTTAAGGGGGGAGCAATCTGTAGCGACGCATCCACCGTCGCACACCCCCGCGGTCGAAAACACTCTGCGGGGCGCCTCGGTTCGGTGCCGGACCGCGAGCTCCCTTTTCTTTCTCTCTTTACGAGCATTCCTCTCTCTTTCACTCTCGCCACTTCCGGTGCACTGTGCGCACTTGCTCTACTTTCCTCTCTCTTGTTGAGGAGAGTGAACTAGACGTTGTTACTGAAAAGACGTGTCCGCCTCGTACAACCCGGCTCTACATATGTGTTCTGTCGCCACCACTACCCCTGCCTGATGTAACTGGGGGGTGGGAACTTAGTGAAGCGGCTAGTCGCTTTTTTTCTCACCCCCTCCAACAACTGTATTGGTGGGAATAAATTTACTATTATTATTATTATTATTATTATTATTATTATAAAACCACGATATGATTATGAGAGACGCCGTAGGAGGCTCCGGGAATTTCGACCACCTGGGGTTCTTTAACGTGCACCTAAATCTAAGTACACATGCCTCAAACATTTTCGCCTCCATCGAAAATGCAGCCGCCGCGGCCGGGATTCGATCCCGCGACCTTCGGGTCAGCAGCCGAACGCCATAACCACTAGACCACCGTGGCGGGGCAGGAAGAGTAAAATAAAGGCGTTCAGTATCAACAGTCATATTAATTCTCGTAATATAAAGTGCCTGGCGAAACAGCCACTACGCTTGGCTTTCGCCTTCGACACTCACAAGGTGCCGCATACGGCACCCTGTGAGTTTTTTTTTTTTCTGGAACATATTGCTCATAATAAACAGGCAAGAAAACGGGAGCGCATGGAGAGTATTGTTTACGAGGCCGCAACAAGCAGACATGTCTTCCTCGTACCAACGTCAGTAGCTCTTGGAAATAAAACAGAAGCAAATAAAATATGCTGCATGTGTCACGTCGCGTGGACCGGGATCGCTAAAGATCATTTACTTGGAAAAGCATCGCGTCATATTGATTCCAATATGTGCGTTGAATCTTCATAATATTCGAGCGAAACAGTATCTTCGAGCCTCCTCGGACTATTCTGGTCATTGCGGCCGCTTTGTTGCCCAATGTCTCTCCAGCCATCACTAGAGGCCGGATTCTCAGGCATTAAAAAAGTTCGTTTTAGACGCCGAAAATAGGCTGGAAAAACAAGGTTTTAGGCCTCCAGTATCGCAAATATTGGCACAGTAAATTTTCACATAAATGCAAATAATTTCAAACGAAGACGTGCGTGACCTCTATCTACGACAGGAAAACAAAAAATTGGGGGACGCTTAAGGTTCGCCTTTAAGAGTTGAACGCGATAGGGGTATCCTGCCCCTAGTGCGCACTTCGAACACTACGAGTGTTTAACAGAATGCGCGCACTAAGGTGTGTGCCTTATGTAATGGGTAGCATGCTTTAAACCAGAAGCTTTTTCGAAGTTGCGATGCACCCACTACGTGGCCTTAAGAAAATACGCGCAGTAATGTGGGTGCCTTTTGTAATGGGTGGCTGTCTTTAAACCACCAAGCCGTTGTGATATTGACATGGTGTGACGCCCGATGGCAATGTACGCTTGTACCGCGCAATATTACTGCCATATTACATCTCGTACTGTGACACCTGTATACAGGACGCGCATTTTTGGGAAGCATCAAAGTTACTTTCAGTGCAGCGTCAAGCAGGGGCGTGGCTGTGTGGTAGAACACCTGCTTGCCACGCAGACGGCCTGGGTTCGATTCTTGCTCGGACCCAACCTTTTTTATTATGTGCAGGTTTTTCGATTTTTCGGTCACGGACAAGATGATTTTTCGCTCACAACCAACGGTGCCGCCGCAGACGGTGGAATTTCTGCAAAACGAGCTCTTTAACGCTGTCGTGTTAAAAGTGAATGGCGCCAACCATTGAACATATCCTTGCAATTGTGTTTTGTGCCGCAGGGTTCGCAGAAAATGGTCGCTCCCGTGTTCTGCACGGTGAGTCAAGTGTCCACTCTCGAATCAACACACTTCTTTGTCTTTCTTTTCGGGATGACTGAAAAGGGCATAGCAGGAGCAGATTGCCTGATCGCTAAAAGACCAGAAGATGGCCGGGTCGAATCATTTAGAGCCGATTTCTCTCTCGGCAGTGAACCACTGGCGAAGTCACGCGGAGTAGGCGGGGGGAGATGTCGGGGATTCAACCCTCCCCCCATACCCTCCGAAACTTTTCGGATTAACATACAGAAAGTAATGTTGAGCGCCGATAGCAAAAAATTCGGCCTAGTCATCACAACGCTCGTGAAAGCACTCCTGTATATATATATATATATATATATATATATATATATATATATATATATATATATATATATATATATATATATACAACCCCATCTGACGACCTCTTAAGGTATCTTCTTTGCTCTTATTTCTCCATTTCCCTTTGCATTTTCCTGAGCAGTGTACCAGACCACATCGTACTAGCTCAGGCCGTCCTCCCTGTCTGGCCGTGAGGGCCGCATTTCGATAGAGGCAAAATGACAGAGGCCCGTGTGCTTAAATTTAGGTCGCACGTTAAAGAACTTCAGGTGGTAGAAATTTGCGGAGCCCTGCACTACGGCGTCTCTCATAATCATGTCGAGGTTTTCAGACATAAAACTCCAACAATCATTACTCGTATTGCCTCTGCACCTTCGGATAAACCATCTCTCTCTGTATCTCTTCGCAGTACAACAACTAACAGTATTTAAATATCCATACGGCACTTGATACAGGTTTACCCTATATATGCCCTCAAGCGCACAAGTTTTTTTTTATAAGTGAAGCTTTCTATATGCTCTTCGCCGAAGCATCTTGGTCGGCATCATCGTTATCTGCGACTCGAGAAATCTTGCCTCCATGTCGCCGTCCCTCAATTTGGCTTGTCGCATGCTTTCTGCTTTCCTTCCATGGACGTCATCGGTGTTTGCCACGCATCACGCTTCGTTCATACGGGAGCGTAAATCTGCATACGCGCCGCCACGGATCTCGTCTTGGTGCGTCCTCCCTCCCTTCTAACGCGCCTTGTTGCTGTAGCCATCGTCGTCGCGTGTGTTCTTCTTGCCTTCCATCAATAATCAAAAGCTACATGCTTTTAAAACTTAAGCGACAAGAAATATTCACAGGCAGCGCCCAATCGTACCGCTGAACCTGACTAGACATTAGCAGCAATAGTTCGCTCTGTGGGTTTAGTTAGGCAGTATCATTTTGCAAGATAATCTTGGATTACTTCTATCATTTCTGCTATTCTTACGCTGGATGTATTTCGCATGACAATCTCGAATACGAGACGTCACATTATTCCGCTGCATCAAACGCCAAAGGGAACCCAGTGTTTTTTTCAGAGTGCGGCAAGAACGACGTGCATTGTGATGTGCTTCATTGGAGATCCGAGATGCGGCGAGTAAGATGACAAAGTGAAAGCTGACTCGAGGGGCGCTTCGACCGCAGCAAGAAACAAAAGTTTTGTGCGAGCACTTTGTAAGCCTACATCAAAAGAATTTCGCTTTCTCTATGGCCAAAATATGCAAGAAGAAACCAAGATCTAAGACAGGGCTTAGTTTTAATGTTCCTGATGCGATCGTTCTTCTTTTAATTTATTATTTTTGCGTGCCTCGGAATTGACAAAAGCTTATAAGCATAGGTCAGAGCTTTTTTATTCGACGCGAGGCAGAACAAATGACTTAAAGGCTCGAGACACAGAAGACACTAAGACAGGAGTCATGTTTATTGTACCTCCATCTTTGTTCTAGTTTTGTTTGTAATTATAGTTATCTATATCACATGCAATGTAAGTGATGCACTTAGAGGTAAAGAAATCTTGCATCTTGAAACGCAAGGCACAGATCGGTATTTTCCGTGGAATCTTAAAGGCTCTTTCCGTTATTACAAAAACGACAAGCAGAAAAACTAAACGATCCATCGAAATTTCGGGCACTAAAATTGAGAAGGTCATTGGCTGCTTTAAATCCATAAAACGATAAAAGTCGTGGCAATAAGGACGTTTATGTCGTGCTGTAAAGGCCATTGCACAACGCTGTGCTTCTCGTCGACCCCGTATCATGCATGGGTGGCCATTAGAAAGCTCGCTCTCTAGGTAGCCTTGTACGGCCATTGCCAAATATATGAATGACCACGAGTCGAGGAGAATATTGCAAAGACTTAAGTAATGTAACAGAGTACCCTGTATTTCTAATTCCAGTAATTCATTCTAATTCAATTACAGTAATTACAGCAATTACAGTAATTCATTCTAATTCAACTGTAATTCAATATCTACCTATTTTGAAGTCAATCATGCTTCGTTTTTGCATTTATAGAATGAAATCTTACGCCAGAAATATAGTGCAAATTCGTTTTTCGGTTATGTCCATTTGTAGCAAAGGAAAATTATACTCTTGACGTGGCTACCGGGAAAAGGCACTTCGAACGACTCGTCGAAAAGTGTAGTGCCTTCGGCAAAGCAATCCTATGCAAAAGTACACTGCAAAATGAAATGTATGATGCAGGAGGTTCATTTCATTCAAAGCTCAATGTATCTTGTTCTCTCTTAGCCCCTCCCCTAGTCGTTGCAAACGACAAAACTAAGCGGTGTACAGAATTGTGTACGTAGCGTGTCAAAGAGTTAAAGATACGTTCAGGGAGAGCGCACAGAAACGACGACTATCTTTCCCTAGCAGAAGAATCTGGTAATAATTGCGCCGAGTATTACAACGTCACAGATCACAGAATGCAACAGTGTAAAACACCTGCGAAATTACGGAAATTGCATTTTTACAGCAAAATCTATGAGATCATTTTAACGGCCGTTTTTGGAGCCGTAGTTCTGCGCTGCTGGTGTCAGTAAGCGCTTTCGCGCGAAATAAGAACCTGGGCCCGCTGCGTGGGAGCCCGGTATTCTACCTCAAAGCGATGCCGGTGCTTGAAGCTGCTTTGCCAAAATATGGGCCACGCTTAAGCATCTCATTTAGGAGTTGACCGCGATAGCGATATCCTGCATCGAAATAACTTTTCTAGCGCACACTGATACACGCCCAAAGAGAGGGATCGACACCAGCGCTACTATCAAATGAAGGCTTTATTCAGCAAAGGAAAACATATACCGAGCCGGTCATCCGCTGCCCATTGCATTTCCTTATTGTATGTTGTTACTCGAGAAGTTCAGGTTGTGGGTCCCTGCAGTGCAGTTGACAAAGTGCAAAGTTGTCGCATAGCCGCAGCACGCCGAGCTTTGGTGTCTGCCTTCTCTGCCTCCGTCATGCGTAGCCGCCCTCGTTGTCGTGCGCCACATGACACTGATGCCCCACCAAAACTCGCCGATGAGGAAGATACAGTAGTGTGGTTGGCGCTTGTAGACCACACAGAATCCATCACAAGCGTGGCGAGAGCCCGGTGGCGTTAGATAACGATGTGCGCGTGACATATTTTTCGAAGTGTCGGTGCACCCTCTATGTGTGTGTAACAGAATGCGTGCACTAAGGTGCGTGCCTCATTTAATGGGTAGCATATTTTAATCCAGGAGCAGTAATGCGTGAGAAACGTTTTCGAAGTTGCGATGCACCCACTACGTGGTCTTAAGGGAACACGTGCAGCAAAGTGTGTGCTTTTTGTAATGGGTGGCTGTCTTTAAATCACCATATTAATATCTGGGGTTTAACGTCCCAAAACCCCAATATGATTATGAGACGCCGAAGTGGAGGGCTCCGGGAATTCCGACCACCTGGGGTTCTTTAACGTGCACCTAAATCTATGTACACGGGCCTCAAACATTTTTGCCTCCATCGAAAACTCAGCCGCCGCGGCCTGGATTCGATCCCGCGACCTTCGGGT
The DNA here is from genome assembly GCF_013339695.2 of Rhipicephalus sanguineus. Lineage (NCBI taxonomy): Eukaryota > Metazoa > Arthropoda > Arachnida > Ixodida > Ixodidae > Rhipicephalus > Rhipicephalus sanguineus. The sequence continues at coordinate 91,868,569 of NC_051180.1, read as the reverse complement.
CAGCAGTCGAGCGCCATAACCACTAGACCACCGCGGCGGGGCGGCATTAAACCAGCAAGTCTTTATGATATTCACATGGTGTGACGCCCGATGGGAATGTACGCTTGTACCACGCAATATTACTGCGATATTACATCTCGTGCTGTGGTACCTGTATACAGGACGCGTATGTTTGTGAAGCATGAAAGTTACTTTCAGTGCAGTTCCAAACAGAGGCATGGCTGTGTGGTATGACACCTGCTTAACATGCAGACGCCCTGGGTTCAATTCTCACTCAGACCCAACTTTTTATTGCGATAAGAATTATATGGACAGCCTCGACGGGTTTTTGCCGTCGCCGCTACAGTCATGTCCCGTATGAAGTCCAAATTGATAAGATCCCCCCGCGCATCGTATGTTCTACCACGGGTAAAAGCGCGCGAGTGGAAGCGACGAACGTGGCGGAAGCAGAGATCAAACGATCCGGCCCATTTCCGTCGCTCGGAGGGTGCATGCGATAACATGACCCCGCTCGGGAGGCCTGCGGTCGAAGAGACAGAAAACGCCCCGCCCCGTCTTTAACGAGCATGAACAGACGCAAGGGGGGGGGGTGTCGCGCGAGCAGCAACTTTGAACTTTGAATCTGAGGGCGCGGTCGCGATCGCTGGCGCGCGCTATCTCGACAGCCATCACAGCGAGCGGCTCATATACCCTTCTACGGGCTGCGCTCTCAACACAGAGTAATTATGCGGACAGATCATCGCTCCCTGCAGCGGCCGCATTCTCTTACACAAGCGTTTTGTAGTTACGCGAGATCAGATACGAAACAGTTAGCTGCCAGCCTCACTTCGTATAACACTACAATTTGCTGCTATCGCATTCATTGCTTCGCCCTTGCGGTGAAACTGTGACTTTTATATCTTAATTTATTTCCAGCTTTCTCGATCTTTCGGTGACGGACAAGATGATAATTTTTCGCTCACAACGAACGACGCCGACATTTCTACGAAACGAGCTCTTTAACGCTATCGCGTTGAAAAGACTATAAAAGCTTCATGGCGGGAAGGAACGACATTAACATATGTAGTATAGCGTGGTAGAAGAGTAAAATGACAACCAGGCGTCACACACCACGAATTCTGTAACGAAGCGTCACATAATGCGAAATACGCAACGAGTGGGCTGTTGAATGCTTCCAGCCCTTTGCAAAGGGCTCTGCCATAAATCTTCATCGTCACCAAGCACAGCATCACCAAAGTGCACATAATGCCTTACAGGTGTTTAGCAGGTACCACGGTTCTCCACAGAATGACAAAAAATGGCGTAGTGGCTGCTTCCCTACAGCCGCCCAAAAAACCACCTGGACTAGCATGCCAGGCGAATAGCCAGGCTAACATCTCCAGATTTTCATTGAAACATTTTTCTCTCTCCCCCCTCTCTCTCTATCTCTCTCTCTCTCGCTCTCTCTCTCACATACGTCATTAGCAGCAATGATTCACCCAAGGATTTGGATTAGCAATACCACCTGTATAGTATGCCTTTGGCTCTTTCTTGAAGCGAATCGCGTAGGATAAAAAAAGAAAAAAAAAGACATGCATAAATCGTATACTGCAAGCGGGAAACGTACATGTTCGTCGCTTTTCGAGACACTGTTTGACTGTGTGTACAACAGCGTTGGATGTCAGCTTAACAGCAGCTCCTGTTTATATATCTCGGCGACTGCAATAACTAGTGGCCCCGCCACAGTAACCAATAGGTAATTAACTGCGGGACTCTGCGAATAGGCTTACGTTGGTATTAAAATAAATTGTTGAAACCTTCAATTTATCCAGCGTGCCGGGATTGCGCGCGTCATTTAACGAGTCAGTTGTACGCCTGGAATTGTGAGGGATTCCACAACACCCAGAAACTTAATTTAACGCAATTACGGCGAAGTAACCTTTCGATGTGGAATAGCGCTACACCAGTCAAAAATATGTGTCATCTCAGCATTCTCTCCCGTTTTGCAGGCAAATGTTTATGACAGCACAGCCGCCCAACTATATATCGATTACAAACTAACATATACCACTTTTTATAGGGGTTTGCGAATAGTGCAACTTCATCTCGAATCGAATAGTGCCGAATAGTGACCAAAAATATCGAATATCAAATCGAATATCGAATAGTATATTTACACGTAACGTGTACCGCTATTTGCGGCAAGACAACGGAAAGATCACTGACGCTATGGCGTGGCGACGGCTTTATTACGCGCTTGTTCGGGAGTTTTATATTTTTTTCATCAGCTTTTATAGGCGTGAAAGCCTGCTTTAGAGGAGGCGCCATCCCAGTAAGCAGCGCCACTCCTAATCTCCCAACGGCTAAGAGAAGGGGGTACGGTAGGTAGATTTTTCCCCTGTGTTAACGTAATACGGCTTATCTTGCAGCAGTGATGTTGCGCTCCATCGCAATGGGTGCTGTGGGCCTAAAATCTTCGGTCGATCGTTCACAGCAGTGTTTTAATTTAGCGCAAGAACGATGGGAGTTTCTGAATGAATGGTGTGGTGCGGCAGTGGCGACTGCACAGCGTGAACAAATTTTCACATGGGAAACCAATCAGCGATGGTATTGCGGCCGAAAGTCGGGACGTTTTACAGCGCTTGAGGCATACGCGACCGAACTACGCAAGAAGTCCGTGGATTCGTTTAGGAAGCGAAAATTTGAAGGGCCTGACTCATGCGTTTTTTTTTTACGTACGCAAATGACATAATCTCCCTTAATATTGCCGCGTGTCTTATGTTTCATGAGCTGAAGCTACACCCCCCATGACTGTCAGCAACGCTCAGCGCAAACCGCGCCGCATTGTTCGCGAAGCTTCCCGATCATTGTAGATCGTTTTGTTAAGATTGCGCGCAAGACGCGCACACTCGAGCTTATTCTAGAATTTGCAGGACAGCCAGCGATAACGCTGGAATATTCGACGGCACGTGTTTAAATGCCGACGCGCTTCACCGCTTGTCAGTTGATCGACGGTCGACGCTCTGTTCGACGCTATCAGTGTATTGCTGTAGTTTGACCTTCAGTTTCCCGGCCACAAGTTCGGCCAAATAAACAGTTTCATCTCGGACGTGCGGACTGCTGTCTTCGTCGACGTCATGACCACGTGACATCTGGTGGAGGTGCCGCTTCATGATCCGGACGCCACCGCGGAGCGCTGACCCAAGCCCAAGCCGCGAAGAAGACGACTCTAAGGTCAACCCGGATCCTCGAACCAGCCGCCGGCAGAAGGGACTACAACCAGAGTACGGGCTCCTTCCCGAAAACGCCAGGCAGCCGAAGACCGTCACATCTACCGCCGAGACGATGACAGACCCCCTGCCACCTACAACGGTAGTGATGCAACAGCCAATGGAGCCACCAACTTTCCGTGGATCGTCGTTTGAAGACCCGGAGAGCTGGCTGGAGACGTACGAGCGAGTCGCCGCCTTCAACCACTGGGACACTGAAGAGAAGCTGCGCCACGTCTACTTCTACTTAGAAGACGCCGCGAAGACGTGGTTCGAAAACCATGAATCGAGCCTTCAATCCTGGGAGCTCTTTCGGACGACGTTCTTCAATACCTTCGCGAGCATCGTCCGCAAGGAAAAGGCCGCTGCTTTGCTGGAGACCCGGGTGCAGCTGCCAAACGAAAACGTCACCATCTTCACGGAAGAGATGACTCGACTTTTCCGTCAGGCCGACGCTGCGATGGCAGAAGACAAAAAAGTTCGCCTGCTCATGCGGGGTGTCAAACAAGAACTTTTCGCGGGACTTGTCCGCAACCCGCCCACGACGGTCGCCGAATTCCACCCCGAGGCTACGACTATTGAAAAGACACTGGACATGCGGACGAAACAGTACAACCGCTCGCCGCTGTCTGCAGCCTATTCCGGAGTGCACTCACTAGCCACCGACGACTTGCGCGAAACCATCCGAGCGATCGTGCGGGAGGAGTTGCGCAAGCTGTTACCTTCGCCGCAGCCTCAAGTGGATTCGATCGCAGACATTGTCCGCGAGGAAATCAGAGTCACTGGGTGCTCCTCAGCCGGCACCGCCGCAGCCTCAAGCAGTGAGTTATGCTGCTGCGGCCTGACGCAACGCCCCCCCTCCTCGCCCGCGTCAAGATGCCGCGCCGGCCCAGCAGTTCCGCCGCCTGACACCACCGCCGCCACCACTGACGCCATACTGCCCGCCAACCGGCCAGCGATACACGCCGACGAAGACCGACGTTTGGCGCGCCCCCGACCATCGTCCACTCTGCTACCACTGCGGAGAAGCCGGCCACACCTACCGCCGCTGCCAGTATCGACGGATAGGACTGCGCGGGTTCGCCATCGACGCGCCGCGTCCACAGCAGGGTGAACGACCACGTGACATCGCCGACTATCTGGCAGGAGCGCAGTGGACCCCCCGAGGACCTTCCCGATCGCCGTCGCCAGCCCGCTACGCCTCTCCCCAACGCCGCCAGTACACTGGCCCATTCCGGGGCCGGTCGCCTAGCCCGTATCCGGAAAACTAAGGGCAGCAACCGATGGAGGTGCGGTTGCTGTACGACGAAACATCGAAGATCCTCCGCCGCCGACGACGACGCCACGACGAAACCTTGAAGACCCGACGCGAACCAGAAAAAGCCCTGACGACGACGCCTCTCGGACTGAAGTAGACCTGACAACGCAACGGGGAGGCAGCAGAACAAACCGACGTAGCCGTGACCCGACGCCACGACCTAACTGCAATGCAAGACGACGAACTAGCGACCTCGACGTCCTTATCGACGGCCACAGCATCACAGCTCTCGTCGACACCGGAGCCGACTATTCTGTCATCAGTGGACCGTTCGCCGCGAAATTGAAGAAAGTTAGGACAGCCTGGGAAGGCCCCGAAATCCGGACAGCCGGATGTCATCTAGTAACACCGGAGGGAATCTGCACAGCGAGACTCACCATTAACAACCGGATCTATCCCGCGAACTTCGTAGTCCTGCAGCGTTGCTCGAGAGAGGTCATTCTTGGTATGGACTTCTTAAGCCTTCATGGTGCAGTCATCGATCTGAGATCCAAGTCGATAACACTATCCACAGAAAAAGCACTACCGCCGTACACGCCGCCAGAAAAACACGCCTTGAATGTGCTGGAAGACCAGGTCACCATTCCCCCTCGCTCCAGCGTCATCATTTCCGTCGGCACTCAGAAATCAGCAGACCTGGAAGGCGTCGTCGAGGGCGATCAGCACCTGCTTCTGAACCGTCAGATTTGCGTCCCAAGAGGCATAGCCGAGCTGCGCGATGGCAAAGGAAAGGTAGTGCTGACAAACTTCAGCCATGAATATAGGCACCTGAACATTGGTACGACGGTCGCCTACATTGACGAATTCGTGAACGCCAGCAATGCTTTCGCCTTCTTCGATGCTACCGAACCTGCTTCGAAGGATCGAGATCCCCAAACAGATTTCGACGTCAACCCGAGCCTCCCGAAGCACAAGCAAGACCAGCTTCAAGCCCTGCTCCTGCAATTCAAGGACTGCTTTTCGTCGTCGTCAAGAATTCGACAGACCCCAGTCGCGAAACATCGCATCATAAGAGAAGAAGGCGCCCGACCAATCCGTCAGAGCCCGTACCGAGTTTCGACGCGAGAACGCGAGGCTGTTAAGAAACAGGTCGACGAAATGCTACGCGACGACATCATCCAGCCGTCGAAGAGTCCGTGGGCATCCCCCGTGGTGCTAGTGAAGAAGAAGGATGGAACTCTACGTTTTTGCGTCGATTACCGTCGTCTGAACAAAGTGACGAAGAAGGACGTGTATCCCCTTCCCCGGATAGACGACGCCCTGGATCGATTACACAACGCAAAGTACTTTTCGTCGATGAACCTGAAGACCGGTTACTGGCAAATCGAAGTCGACGAGAGAGACCGAGAAAAGACTGCCTTTATAACACCAGACGGCCTGTTCGAGTTAAAGTCATGCCCTTTGGTCTTTGCTCGGCACCGGCGACATTTCAACGCGTTATGGATACAGTACTGGCCGGCTTGAAGTGGCAGACGTGCCTCGTGTACCTGGACGACGTCGTTGTGTTTTCCTCAAACTTCGACGAACACATTCGGCGCCTTGAAGCTGTACTTCAAGCAGTCAGGACCTCCGGACTCACCCTGAAGCCTGAAAAGTGCCGCTTCGCGTACGAGGAGCTCTTGTTTTTGGGTCACGTGATCTGCAAAGATGGTGTTCGCCCGGACCCGCGCAAAACAGCTGCCATCGCTGCCTTCCCGCCACCCACCGATAAGAAGGCCGTACGCCGTTTTCTCGGCTTGTGCGCCTACTACAGACGCTTCGTCAAGGAATTTTCACGAATAGCCGAGCCACTAACGCACCTCACGAAGACCGACGCGCCATTCGAGTGGGAAACGGCGCAAATCGAAGCCTTTCAAGAACTTAAACGACGCCTTCAGATGCCTCCGATACTAGCGCATTTCGACGAAGACGCCGATACGGAAATCCACACCGACTCAAGCTGCGTAGGACTCGGCGCCGTCCTCGTGCAGAAGACTGACGGGCTGGAAAGGGTCATCAGTTATGCTAGCCGGTCGCTATCAAAGGCAGAAATCAACTATTCCACAACAGAAAAGGAGTGCCTGGCCATCATCTGGGCTACATCGAAGTTTCGCCCCTATCTCTACGGCCGGCCCTTCAAAGTTGTCAGCGACCACCACGCCTTGTGTTGGCTAGCTAACTTGAAGGACCCTTCAGGTCGCCTCGCACGGTGGAGCCTACGACTGCAAGAATTCGACATTACCGTCGTGTATAAGTCCGGACGAAAACACTCTGACGCCGATTGCCTGTCTCGTGCCCCCGTCGACGCGCCTCCGCAAGACGACGACGATGACTGCTTCCTCGGAACTATAAGTGCCGATGACTTCGCCGAAAGGCAACGAGCCGACGCGGAACTTGGGGGCCTTATGGAGTACCTCGAGTGCAAGACCGCCGATGTTCCGAAGGTATTCAAGCGAGGACTGCCGTCGTTTTTCTTGCGGAACGGCGTTCTCCTGAAGAAGAACTTCTCGCCACTTCGAGCCGACTGCCTTCTTGTCGTGCCCTCATCATTGCGACCAGAAGTCCTCCAGGCCCTACACGACGACCCGACGGCTGGACACCTCGGTGTTTCCCGCACGCTCGCCAGAATACAGGAAAAATACTACTGGCCACGCCTTGCTGCCGACGTCACCCACTACGTTAAGACTTGCCGAGATTGCCAGCGACGGAAGACACCGCCGACTAGGCCAGCGGGACTTCTGCAGCCAATCGAACCACCTCACCGGCCGTTCCAGCTAATCGGGATGGACCTACTGGGGCCGTTCCCGACGTCGACTTCCGGCAACAAGTGGATCGTCGTAGCAACTGACTACCTCACCCGCTACGCCGAGACAAAGGCCTTGCCCAAAGGCAGTGCGGCCGAGGTAGCCAAGTTCTTCGTGGAGAACATCGTATTGCGTCATGGCGCCCCAGAGGTCCTCATCACAGACAGAGGTACCGCATTTACTGCGGACCTCACTCAGGCGATCTTCAAATACAGCGAGGCGAGCCACCGTCGCACCACTGCCTACCACCCGCAGACCAATGGCCTCACCGAGCGTCTAAACAAGACCATCGCCGACATGCTGGCCATGTACGTCGACGTTGAGCACAAGACGTGGGACGCCGTCCTTCCGTACGGGACCTTCGCTTACAACACGGCCGTCCAAGAAACGACGCAGATGACGCCGTACAAGTTGGTCTACGGAAGGAGCCCGGCGACGACGCTCGACGCCATGATACCGAACGTCACCGACGAAGAAAAATCTCGACGCCGCCGCTTACTTACAACGAGCCGAAGAAGCTCGACAGCTCGCCCGCCTGCGCATCAAGACCCAGCAGAACACCGACAGCCGTCGCTACAATCTTCGACGACGCTTCGTGGAGTACCAGCCCGGCGACCGTGTCTGGGTCTGGACACCAATACGACGACGCGGACTGAGCGAGAAGCTTCTGCGACGATACTTCGGACCGTACAGGGTACTTCGACGTCTCGGCGCACTCGACTACGAGGTTGTCCCCGACGGCATCACGAACTCTCAAAGGCGCCGAGCTCGACCCGAGGTCGTGCATGTGGTGCGCCTTAAACCGTACTATGCACGTTAACGCACCAGAGGACACTAATGTTTGCTTTCTTTATTAGTTTTCTTTAGTATTGCATGCATTCATGTTCTGTTTTTAAGCATCGGGACGATGCTTTTTCAGAGGGGGGCATTGCCGCGTGTCTTATGTTTCATGAGCTGAAGCTACACCCCCCAAGACTGTCAGCAACGCTCAGCGCAAACCGCGCCGCATTGTTCGCGAAGCTTCCCGATCATTGTAGATCGTTTTGTTAAGATTGCGCGCAAGACGCGCACACTCGAGCTTATTCTAGAATTTGCAGGACAGGCAGCGATAACGCTGGAATATTCGACGGCACGTGTTTAAATGCCGACGCGCTTCACCGCTTGTCAGTTGATCGACGGTCGACGCTCTGTTCGACGCTATCAGTGTATTGCTGTAGTTTGACCTTCAGTTTCCCGGCCACAAGTTCGGCCAAATAAACAGTTTCATCTCGGACGTGCGGACTGCTGTCTTCGTCGACGTCACGACCACGTGACAATATAAACATGCGGTCGCTTTTGGACCAGGGTGTCGGTGAACGTTTTAACGAAAGGCCTACTGCAATGACGTTAGCGTTTCTTTTGGACACCCCACCCTAACCAAGTTGCACCATTGGCCTTTGTCGCGTGTTAGGTATTCGTCCTGTCGAATTATTCTAAACTTCGAATGCTAGCTATTCGAAAGTCGAATCGAACTATTCGGTTAGCCATTATTTGATTCGAATTTGGAACTTGAGTATTCGCACACCTCTACTTTTTTACTAATATGGTGTGGACCGATAAAATGGGGGAACATACGCAGGAAATGTTTTCACGGAGCCTTCGCAAAACAAGGCTGGCTGCGCGAGGTTACGCATGTTCAGTGGGGTGGAAAAGAGGGAAAGCGCTTGACTTGGACGGCGGCGTCTTCATCTGGGACTTGAAAAACATGTCGACACTACACTGTCACTATCGCTCGCCTAACGTGCACTCACTGTAGCATCACGTTGTTGGCGCTTCGTCAGGATAGTACGACTTCAGAATTTTCGCGTCACGCTTGCGACTCTTTGTAAATCAATTCAACGAAAAACGCTTATTCGATTAAGTCGATTAAGTGAAAGCCAGACATCAATGACGATAAGTCGTTTTCCTAGACACTTTATATCGACTGATCGATGCGTTTCATTTTCCATCTCAGTATTCTGCTTTCCACCACACCATGCGTGCCGAGGACTATATATATATATATATATATATATATATACACAAGGTCATCGACATGCATGCTGTGGTGGAAAGCAGACCAGCCGATGCGGCTACGCACTTGATAAAATCCACCCAGTGACGCACAACTACCGTCGCGGCCAGAAAGGTGTACTTTGTGGTTGCTGTCAACGAAAGTAAACTAGAGCCAAGTATGCTTCCGTTTCTTGTTCCCTCATGTCCTCTAGAAAATGGGCTACAAACCTCATCCTACAAAAGAAGTTCACTGCTTTTGGTAGCGTCCAAATTTCCCTACTTAACGCGCCTACTGCCTTTTAAACTTGACAGCCCCAGACTTTAAGCTTTTTCTACCGTGTACTCAGCGCGTGCTTAAGACTTCCCGTATTTGAAGATTTCGTATTGGCCTCGAGGCCCACCACTGGAAACGCCGGCGCCACCGTCGGCGTGACGTGCTTGGCAGGATCACGTGGTCTCAGCGGCCGCGTCGGCTGCTTGTGGCGCACTGCCGCGTGCTTTGAAAACGAGTTTCAAGTCCCACATGCGCTGCTGTCTGTTCAAATTCGGAAGTTTTCTCTCATTTTCTACTCAATTGAAGCCATTGTAATAGAGTGGCTGCCTCCGAAGGCGACGAACATGGGGCTCTACCGCTCGGTGCCGCAGTGCCGCGCTTACGCAAAGGAGCCCAGTGTCAGCCTGCACTGGTAACCGCGGGATAAGAAACAGCGTGAAGCATGGGTTGTAAAGCTAAGAACCGGCAAGTAGCCATCCGCTACGAGTCTTGTGTGCAACAAGCACTTCCGCGACGAAGACTTTTGTTACTGCGTCGGGCCTGCGATGTTCGGTGAGTAGCTAGCAGACAGCGCGCACTGAGACGATGGCTCGCGCGCGCTTCCCGCCGACAAATGATGCTTATCTGCCACAGGATGGTAAAAGCGCTACCTTTTACCACGTGCGATGCCATCTCAGAACCCTCCAATGCGACCTCTTCATCGGCGGCGCCGTGCTCAGCGTCCACAAAATCGGCTGCAGATGCGCAAGTCATTGTTTAGATACGTTAAATTAAATAACGCACAGGGTCCCTTATGCATTCGTTAAAGATGACTAGAAGGCGAAAGCCATCTTCTTCTTGTCAGTCGATGTACTGATTCTCCCGCGCCCCCCTCCAAAAGCGTTCTGCGCCTAACGCGGTTTTGCACGGCCTCCGTGACCGATCATGGAGGCAATGCAAATCGACCATGACGTGTGAATACGTCTTCATGTGACGTCACATTATGTGACGTCATAATGACGCTACATATTTTGGCGATCTGTGACGTCATGATGACGTCATATGGTGACACCATCACGTGATGATTATTTTTTGCATCACTCGTGTTGACGCCGCCGACGCGGGACGCCGACGGGCAACCTTCCCATTTGATGAGGCATGCATCGCTTCATAAGCTACATAAATTTTGCATTGCCTCCGTGATCGGCCCACCGGCCAACCCCATGTATTTTCTTGGAGCCTCATTTATTTACGTGGGAAAGATGCCACCCTGTTGGCGTTAGACACGACACTGCTGCCAAAATTGCTGGGGTACATGCCAAATAATTACTATCCTGTTTTGCGGCGGTTGGTTGCTGCAATAAATTCTATTTTATTCACCGCTATTTCAAGTTCATGTGGGTCCTAGTTCACAGCCGACGTTTGCAGAACAAGTCCGCAAACGTTACTGTATTTTCTTTCTTTTCCTAGGCGTCGCATGCTACTACATGCTCGGTCTCGTAGACTGGTTCTTCTTCCACCAGCAATCTCGAAGTGGTGAAACTTTGGTCTATGAATTTGTTAATGACAGAGAGCGGCAAGTTCACTGGAATGCAAACGGAACGGTAATTGAGGAGCATTAAAAAAAGGCGTCGCATTTGCTCACCTTTTTGTGTGAGAACCAAACGAAACGAATGCGCGGAATAAAGAAACATAAGCAGCGGCATTTGCCCGCTGAGAAGACCGGTCAACGCAGTGCGAGACAACTTGTCAAATGACATTGAAACGTACCCGAATTTAGACCAAAAAAGAAAAAAAAAACACTGAATCGTCGGGACGGCAGATCACAAAGTTGCCATGCGCACCGAAGCCGCAGTTGTAAGGAAATTGTTTTTGAACTGCTCTGATAGCGTCCGCGCAACAGTAGTTGTTTGTTTACTCACAATTTCTCATATTTTGCGGCCTAAAGTTCACAGCGCGGTGCCAAAATGCGCTCGTAGCAAAAGCGAAACCATCACTACGAACATACATGCAGACGCTCATACATGCAGAGGCACCGTCAGTCGTTGCGAACCCGTGCGATCGCTGGCTTGAGGCTTCTTTCTGTTATGCTCTGTTTGGTTATACAGGCAGTCTACTCTAACGAGATATTTCACATAGTTTGCACTCAGCGAGTGACTACATTTCACGCAAGAAGCCGGTTCAGGGGTCCGCAACGCGGTGACAGCGTGAAGCGGGTGTTCGGTTTTCTGCAAAGAGACAGCGACTGTAGACTATCTTGTGCTTTCAGTTCGTCTAAAATGATTATTTTGACATTAAAGAACACAGTTCATTTCGAAAGTACTTACAGAAATGCCCTGGAGGGCTTCCGCGAGGTGTTTTTGTAGAGCGCCGACAGCAAAACCTATGGGGAGCGCGCCGGCGGTATCCTGCCTAGCACGCAATCGAGGCGCGTCCGATAGAGGGCGACTCCGTAACTCCTCGAGGCCAATATTATTCGTTAGGGAGCACCACGTGGAAGCGAAGAGGGACACCTCAGCCACGAGTCCGTATTCTTGTCCGTTTAGCACAGAGAACAGCTCGCTTCCGTTGTAAACTGCCCGCAGTGAATTATCTTCTCTGGTCCCCCTTTTCTCTTAGTGCCGACTTTTCAGGTCTGGATAGTAACAGTAACTACACAGTGTAAAAAGATTAGTCTTGTTTTTCATGGTACCACAGGGCAGGTGCCGACTCTTCGAAATAATTTTCTTTTTCTGTAGATTCCCTCCCACATTTCTTTTTATCTTTTACTTCTTGATCCTATACTTGCTAAGCACGATTCACTGGCGAGCAAAACAATTTCTTTTCTGGCACATACTAAAGACACCCGCGCGGTGAAAGTATTTTGAAACACATCACACGCTACAAGTGCGTTTTGACTCGGAAACATGTATGCCCAAATATGTTTTTGTTTATTAATGTGACAGTCAATCAGAATAAAGGTTGACGAGTGTGCACTGCTGTTACGTACACATTTAGGATAGGTTTGCTGTTTCGGGTCATTCGTGTAATAATGATGCCACACGCACAAGTTGCGGAAAGTGTCTCACGGGCAAGCTGTATTTGGGGAGGGCCTTCCGTTCTATAGCGAGCAGGAACGTAAGTGCCAAATAAACTGCGGAAACCCCACTAATCACGACTGGTCCACTAAAAAAAAAAAGAGAAAGAGAACACACGGGCGTCAAACGCCAAAGTATATGGCACAGAATTAAAGGGCAAGGGGACGCATGCCGCGGCAAAAGAAGCATGCTGCTCAATTGGAAAACTTTAAAGGAGCATACGTAAAATTCAAAGGGGCTTTTTGTACACAAATTACGGATATAGTTACAGGGTGTGTGACTGGCTCTGGTTCGAAATTATGTGTCACCTCTGTGTCGTGTGCTACACAGCCTCGCGGGTCATCCACGTGCACAAAGTGGAATGGCTCCTCTTTTTTTCAACCTTTGTTGAGCAAAGTAACCGAGCAAGTTTTACGAGCGGATCAAAACAACATGCAGGTAGACTGTCATTTGTCATCAGAAGAAGCGCATTAGATCAGAATACGTACTACGGCCTCTTGAAACAGTGTCAGAAATTGTCCATCATGCGGATTAGAAGACTGAAGGCGTGGACGACGATGCCCAGCCGCAAACGACGCAGTAATGGTTTGGAGCATCAAGATCTCTGTTTTGGCGAAGGATGAAGCAATTGAGGCTACTGCCTTAGCTAGGAGAGAGCGCAGTCACGAGTTCGTAGCACACAATGAGGACACTTTAATGCGCGCTTTAATACCATCGGACCGCGCGTGGTAGTTTATCAAGTAAGGCGTCACACCTCTATGCTTGAGGACCGGGGTTTCATTCCCGGCCACGGTGACTGCTATTGTGACGGGGACGAAATGCGAACAAGCACTTCTTTTTTCTTCATCGCTTCTTTATTCACTCCATTTCAGCGTCGTTATAAAAAATGTTTTTCGCCCCTTAGCAACGACGTTCCAAGTCAACAGTACAGGTTTTACCGCTGCTTGCTCGCCCGTGAAATCCTTAGCATCCCCTTGTTTCGACATTCAGCGAATAAAAACACGCCTATACCAATTTCGTTTCGTGTTCTCAAGACAGTGTTTCTCAGAAAGTACACGTTTTGTTTAATTCCCGGAGGTAAGCTCCCCAAATCTGCAAAATCTGTCTCTCAACTCGCTGTACTGGGCACCGCCCTACGTTGCGCGCCCGCTTCCCTTTGTTTATCCAGCAGGAGCACAGGATTTCCGTTCGCTCGAATGGAGAAACAGAGACGACTTCGCTTGCAGCGACGGTTTTACGAACAGCTTTGGATATGGAAGCGAAGAAGAAGGGAAAGAAAAGCAGAGATAAACGGAATAAACTTGTCATTGTGCGTTCTAGAGTAAAACAAGAAGGAGGATGATTTAAAGACTGAGGTATACAGACAGGCCGTTGGATGCGACAGCGTCAGTTTGCGGACGAAAATTTTTTGGTTCAACCTACTCTAACGTTTTCAAGCGGAGATTACGCCTCGGATACGGCACCGCGCACGCCCGAAAGTAAAAGCCAAGAAATGCTAGAAACATTTGTGACACGGGTCCCAACATTCAAAGGAAATGCTTTACTATAGAAACAGAATGGTGGCGCCGATTGAAATGTGTTTTCTCTTTTTCTGACGCGGCACTGTCATGCATATAACGCGCCGCGCTGTTGCCCGATTCGCCACTGCTCGTGGCTTGTCACGTTCGGCATACCCTGGATGTAAACAAGAATTACGCACCGCGTGGCGGTTGTTCTGTTCCCGTGGACCAGTACACATTGAAAGACTGTGAATATGGCTGTGCTGCAAATGGGCGTCTCTGCGAATGACGCGCTCGCGGGGTAAACAGGTGAGAGCGTGGAGTGCAGATGCTCAGAAGCGTTTTCGAACCAATGCAGGAAATGTAAAACGCAATTTTTCTAACGGAGCCCTCACCAGAGCGTGACGTCGCGGAGGCTGGAAACGAAATGGTTCGCCAAGGCATCGCTCGTTATTCCTTTTTCCTTTTCTATAGTTGGTTGAAAGCGCGCCACTTCTCTCTGAATGAGTGCTGCGATTTTTTTTCTGCAATGGAATAAGAGGAAGGACAAGCGTAGCTACAGCCGGTGAGGCTTACTAGGAATTTTTTTAACTATCAGAAAGCAAGAAAAACCCACAGGGTAGCGCATGCATTCGCCTAAGACGACTAGAAAGCGAAAGCCATCCGTTTCTTCTCAGCTGATGTATTTTCAATGGTTTTCCGTTATTTTATTTGAAGTGTTTCATCAAAATAGTTGAATAAAAATGATTAATAATGTTCACAAAGAAAATCTATTCACTCAAACTGATTTCACTAGTTCTAATATGGATATATTAAAATCGTTCTGGACCAGTTCCTAGAATGTGTTCAAGTGCCAGTGATCTTAGGTTCATCGTCATCATTCCCTTTGACTCCGCATAAGCGTGCGGCATTATAAAACAAAGAACCATTTCTATCAACGAGATGGAAATGGTTCGGTCACGCGTACTCTTTAATAATGTCCTTCACGAAGAAAATTTGCGCCGGTATTTTAACTACGAGTACTGGAAAGGTCAGAATACAAGTTAGATTGCTTTGTGTACGGGTTTAAGTTGCCGCGTTTGGAAGCGACACTATTCGCTCCGAGATCTTGGAGTGGCACCCTCTCGTTTGTGAAGTCGTCCGGTGGACACGGGTGCCGATCTTCGCGCCAGTGCTCGATACGTGAGGCTGATCGTCGCTGCCGGCCAGTCTGTACTGCTCGAGTCATTGAAACACTAGTTAGCAAGTTCATAAAACAATTTGTAATGAATGTTCAAGCGAAATGCCCCGCAAAATTGAGCGGAGTTGCTGTCAGGAGCACGTTCACTATCGATTGCCCCTGGTGTCGTCTGCTAGCCATCAACGTGCACATCTGCATGTATGGCGAGGATTTCTTTTCATGACTGCTATATGGCCGTAGTGCACTCAAAATGACTTTTGGACCTCTTTTCAGTCACTGACTTCAACGTTTGTGCTTCCGCTTCCATGTCTGCGTTACAGCGCAATGTATGTATACAGAGTAGACCTGTACGCCGCCGCCTGTTTTTGCTCACGCCGCTCGCGCCACCACCGAAGTCCCGGGAGTGATCACGCCGCCGACGCCGCCGCGCAATGATTGCAGCGCGCTGCCGTTAGTCTTTTCTTTTAAACCGAACGGGCAATCTGGACATACAATACATCACTTCACCGGGGGGAGCTTCTCTCGATGTGTCTATGTAATGGACTGCATATTTCAGCCGACACCGATTGGTCGGAAATCGGCGAGCAGCGCGCCCTCTGCTTTCGGTTTTCTTCTGCAACATAATTTTGACGTCGCGCAGCTTTCAAAATTCTCGACACAAATGAGAGCGACGGAATGCACATTAACATGGAGAAAAAACACGCAGACAGCTAAGCTAGTTCTTAAATAGTCATGTATGAACATTTAAGAACTAGCTCAGCTATTCATATATGAATATTTAAGAGTGCTGACATTGTACGAGTGCTTTATAAAGAAATAAGTGGCGAGGAGATATCGCCTGTAAAAAGGGTAATGAAGGCGAGAACTAAACCAATGGAAAAGGCGCCGGATTATTTGATTCTTCCAACGGACGAACTCTTTACAGCGGAGAAAATGCAGCTCTCCAGAAAAAAGGTGAGCTAGCATCCACGTTCTTCCTATATTTCGTAATGCGATAGCAATTATTTAGACACTATAGACAGCTTGTCACCGTCGTCCTCGTGTTCTGTATAAAGCCCAAATCGATAACATCACTCCGCGCATCGTATGTTCTAACCGCGAGTAAAACCGGGCGAACGCTGGCGACGAACACGCATAAAGCAGAGATGAAACAAGCTGGCCATCACCGTCGCATGGAGGGCGCTTGCGATAACATCAGCCCGCGTGCCAGGCCTGCCGTTGATTGCTTCTCAACCTGAAACGCCCCGCCCGTCGTTTGCTGGGCGAAAGAGCATGAAGGGACGCCGGGGGATGGGGGGGGGGGGGGGCTGCGTGGCTCAAATAGCAAGTGTGAGCATTCACTATTAGGGAGCGGTCGGGTGCGCTGGAGCGCGCACTATCTCGGCGGACATCAACAAACGGCTCGTATACCTTTATACCTTTCTCACCGCTTCGTGCTGTGACCACTGACAACAGAAACTGCACGAAAACCGCTTCTCTCCCGGGAGTGGCCGTATTCTGATGCACCAGCGTTTTGTAGGGTTACGCGAGGTCGATAAAAAAGTTAGCAGCTAGCCACAGTTGTCCAGCGTTTCGCTTGTTTGTTGAAACAAATGTTTTTCGAAATTCGAGGGACAACTTCCTCTCCCCACCCACTCTCGAAGCTACGAAAAGAATAGGAATAATCAGCCAAAGTGGCCAAAAGAATGGCGGGAAAGAGCGCTCTATCTCCTCTTCCTGGCCCCTTTCATTAATATTTCCCACTGTTTATCAAGCTGTGCTATCGGTGTCAAATGAAACATGAACAGTGGCGCGCATTGCCCACGCATCAGGAACTGTATAGTGAGCGCCGTCATGTCATCACCATTGACAGGCACGCCCACCCTATTAGGCAGCACTACGCGATCGACAGCATGAATGCGCGAACGAGCAGCAAATCGCATGACCATCAATCTGTAATCATAAGCGTGCGAACCGTACCACGCGCACCACTGCTGGTGTTTCATTCGGCGTCGATAGTACGTGTAACAAGTTTTAATATGTAGTGCTGATTCACGGAATCCACGCTACTTGTCCACAAAAAAACCAGCTGGTCGCTGAACTTATCAATTTTATTTCGTAGATAATCGTTTAGTGTGCACAGGTCCACATGACAACAACTGAGAGTGAAGTGTGAATTTTCATTTAACCAAAGCCTGTTTACACAACGCTAACTTTTGCGAATAAGGCCTAAAATTGATCGCGTTTCGCTTTCAAAGCTGCGTAGACTCCCGTTAACTCGCTTGGCGAGACGTTCGCGGTTTAACGTAAGATATGTCAACGCCATCCAGCCCCGTGAGTTACGCTACTAACTCGGGGGCATGATCCTGACCGCGATGGCTGTGGCCGTATAGAAGACATGTTAACTGTAAACGCTTCTTAACCTCATGTAATGCTGGCAGCCATTTATAGACCTACCTACCACTAGAAGCAAACACAACCAGTAGTTGAGGAGAGCCATGCGCCACGAGCGAACAATAACGAAAATGCTGCTGTTCTAGCCAGAGCCTAGCAGACGACAAAAGCCCAATCCCCCCATTTGCGCCACGGGAGCGCCGTTCGTAGTGCCGCCATCGGTGGCGCTCGGGGCGAATAGAAGCAACGAAAACAGACACATCGTGCGTGTTTTCGTCTAGCTGACTTCAATCTACAACAAGTGAAAGCACAGCTACGTGACCTTCGTTTCCCAAATAACAAACGCCAGACCTGCGCTGAAACCGCAGCACAGTCACAGCGAAAGCTGGAAGAGCGGCGTTTCTAGAGCCCGTTAAGCTCTCTTGGGGCTACAATACAAGTACAGTAGAAAGGTACCCACTACGCCATAAATCACAATTTCTGAGAAGTTGGGAAGCACCTACTAAGCCATTATTCGTCATTCTGCGGACAGCGAGCCACCAGCTACACGTCTGTAAGGCATTATGTTCACTTTGTTGGCGCGACGACTGGTGACGATGAAGAATTATGGCTCAGCCCTTTGTAATGGGTTGGAATCTTAAACGGCCCACCAGTTATGTAATTTGCATTGGGTGACGCCCGGTCGCTATTTCCCTCTCCCGTCATGCTGTAAAACTTACGTTGCCGTGGAAGAGAGACGGAGAGGGGGGAGGGGCGAGGAACTTTACTGAGACCCCGAGGAAATGGATCATGCGCTTATGGGCTTCCTTGGCAACCAATACATTGCACTTGCGAGGAACCCACTACGCTCTAAATCATTGTAATTTCACTGAGACCCCGAGGAAGTGGATCATGCACTTATGGGCTTCCTTGGCAACCAATACATTGCACTTGCGAGGAACCCACTACGCTCTAAATCATTGTAATTTCACTGAGACCCCGAGGAAATGGATCATGCGCTTATGGGCTTCCTTGGCAACCAATACATTGCACTTGCGAGGAACCCACTACGCTCTAAATCATCGTAATTTCACTGAGACCCCGAGGAAATGGATCATGCGCTTATGGGCTTCCTTGGCAACCAATACATTGCACTTGCGAGGAACCCACTACGCTCTAAATCATTGTAATTTCACTGAGACCCCGAGGAAGTGGATCATGCGCTTATGGGCTTCCTTGGCAACCAATACAAGTGCACATGCGAGGAACCCACTACGCTATAAATCATTGTAATTTTTTAGAAGTAGCGCAGCAAGCACTGTGCCATTTTTCGTCATTCTACGGAGAGCGTTGGTACCTGCTCAACGCATGTAAGGCATTCTGCGCACTTTGTTGATGCTGTGCCTGATGACGATGAAGAATTATGGCAGAGCCCTTTGTAATGGGTTCGAAGCATTCAACAACCTACTCGTTGCGCAATTCGCATTGTGTGACGCCGTGTTACAGAATTCGAGTTGTGCGACGCTTGGTGCTTATTTTACTCTTCTACCACGCTATATTGCATATGCTAATGTGGTTCCTTCGCGACATGAAGCCTGTATAGGACCTTTTTGCAAAGCAGTTTCAAGCACGTAAAAAGCTGTACAAAGATGTGTGTGATGCAATTTTGCCCGTCCCTCTGTACAGAGCCATGCACAGTAGAGGCCAAGGGCAGGACGTGCTAAAAAGGGTTAAAAGAATGCAAGTGGCGCCTTCCACGAAGTCCTTCTTCTTTAAGCTTCACACAGGCACATTGCATGTCAAGGTATTTCTTGAGGAGCGTGGTTTTTTCTTACCTTGGGGCTCAGACTGCCTTATCTGTAATAAGCCCGAAACTATTGACCATGTTTTCTTACATTGCTGGGAGGGCGTGTACTTTTGGGATGTACTACAGAGGACAATCAAGAAGGAATTCCCGTTAGATCAATACGGTATCAGGTTTCTCCCAATAGATAATGAGAATGGATTGCCGTTAGACTTAATAATGTTAACAGGCCTCCACTGTCTATGGCGGGCTCGTATGGCAGGATTTCACCGCGATCCAGATGCAAGGCCCGCAAGAATATACTTTCGAGAGTGTATGTCGAAATTTGTTGAATTGCAGAAAACGCAGGAGATTGTACCTGAGTGGTTATCGAGAGTGGAACCCTTGACAGTGCTCAAGGAATTTTAAAATTGATGTCTGTCCAGTAGGACGGACAACATTTGATGTTATTTATTCTATGTGTTTGTGATGTGGTTTATGTCTGGAAGCAGGCAATAAAGAAAAAAAAAAAAAAAACCGGCATGGCTCAGAGGTTGAATACTGGGCTCCCACGCAGAGGGCCCAGGTTCGAACCTCGTTCCATCCTGGAATTTTTTTCTTACTTCGTTTTTTTTCCTATTTCGAGCGATACTGGTTACGTACACCGGCGGCGGCGGCGGCGGACAACTACGGCGCCAAAAACGGCCGGTGAAATAATCTCATAACAGCTTTCGCTGTAAAAAAATCTATGGCCCACCCCAAATCAACTTCACTGGGCTTTATATATAAAGTTATTTCTTCTTCTTCTTCTTCTTCTGGAGCCTTTGCCCTGTCGAGAAAATGTGGCCAAGCGAAGCTTGACGCGTACTTGTCTAACGTACTACTCTTTGTATCTCTATCTTTCTATCTGTTTCTCTATCTTTAACATTCAGTTATTTTGTTTCTTCTTCATCTCTTGCTTTCTCTCTTTTTCTTTCTATCTACCTTTCTCTTTCCCATTGCTGAATGCTGCCTCCCAACATTTTCCATCGTCCATGCGGGGAATCGGACCTTTATATACGTGCTTCGCAGCGCAACACTTCAGTTGCTCCAGGCAACAACGTGGGTCACGCGTTCGTAGCCAGGCAACAGTGAAATAGAGCAACATGAAATGATAAGCCACCTCGATAAAACACCAGACTGCCCTATCAGAAACGGCTAATCACAGACAAGCCCACCATCGAGAGAGCATCAAATAGAAAACGGCGCTCACAAATACTCATGCGACCGGCGCACAATCGAGGGCTGCATTTTGTACGCGCTCGCCAGCGCCAAGCTTTTCGCGTACGACGCTTCCACTGAAATCTGAGTTATAAATACTTCACTTAAAACGAGGGAAGTTGTAACTGATCGCTTTTTTCCGTACTAAAGCCACCAATATGCAAGCACAGGTATGAGCAAGGGAGGCGCGGATGTAGGCGACTGGAGAAATGGCACTAACCGCAGCTGCTTCATCATGGTAGCTAAAAAGACTGTCGAGTGAGCGCCTGAGCGCCTGGTTTAACACAGATAACGCAATTAAGGTGCAAGTAAATAAAGTGGTAATGACCAAAGGCTCGGGACTCACATTCAGTAGGGGACGTAGCGAAGCACTGCGGACAGCAACGACGCCACGGAACCGGTCGAGGAGGTCACTGTAGATTGAATCCTGTAGGAAAAACGTCCTTCCATTGGCAGCCAGGTTGATTCTACGCAGGAACTTTATATGCCTTTGTCGAAAGTGAAGGGATTGGGCGCCCACCTGCGAAGACACAATCGAGGTTATAGAACACAACAAGGCGATGGACTGGGCTAGTTGGTGCATGTCGAATTGGATAAAAACCTGCGGGGAACACGAAACACAGAGCAAGAACACGACGGGACAGGCTGGCACAATTGATCAAAGAATGCTTGAAACAAATGCGTCAATGACACGTCAGTGCATCTGTCTGCTAAGGAGATGACCTATCTAGACGCCGTGATCACTCGTTAAGATTTTGTTTTGCATGACGCATGGCTGTTTCACGCACACGCAAAGGTTGTTGCCTGCGGGTATAAGTTTGCGTTTCAAGCATTCTTTGATCGGTTGTAAGTTCCAGCATGTCCCATCGGGTTCTTTCGCTGTGTTTTGTGTTTCCCGCTGGTTTTTACGGAATTCGTTATGGAACACGTTTGCAAAAAGAAAGAAAAGAAAGAAATGCATCGTTCATGCACTATTACACAAATGCATGTCTGATACACAATTACAGAAAGGACGGTTTAGAAGAGTTACAAAAAAACTAGACCAGCTTGCACTAAGTCGCGTAAGGCTGGGTTACAGCAGAGCTGGTGAGGGCACCGACCTGGTTCTGACTTCGCTATGCTTTCAACCTCTCGCCTATCTTTTTCCCATCCATTGCATTGCTTGTGTGCTTCAATCCTAACGACAAGAAATGACGCCTGATCAGGCCAAAATGATGATATTTCAGTGTTATTCAATGGTATCAATAACGCAATCTTAGTACACCCTACACAATGAGCAACAAGTGTGGTGATAAGTACAAAAACTGCGTACACTACGAGCACTATGTTTTGTCTTATGTTCCGACAACTTAACCTTGCATGTAACGTATAGAGGTGTGCACGGGCTCCGGGTAGCCCGAAAGACCGAGCCCGACCCGGCCCGCGGGCCGGGCTCGGGCGGGCCGACGTATATTCACCTCGGGCCCGGGCCGGGATCGGGCTACTTGGGGTTTTATCGGGCCGGGCTCGGGCCCGGCGCAAAGCCCGACTGAAGCCCGAGATATAGAGAATGAGCGGGTATTGTTTTTCAGCACGCATACAGTGCCTTTTCCGCGAAGGCCCTCTACCACTTTCCCTTTGCATTCGCTATTTTTAAAAGAACGCCAGGCCTGCGCTGAAACCGCAGCACAGTCACAGCGAAAGCTGGAAGAGCGGCGTTTCTAGAGCCCGTTAAGCTCTCTTGGGGCTACAATACAAGTACACTAGAAAGGTACCCACTACGCCATAAATCACAATTTTTGAGAAGTTGGGAAGCACCTACTAAGCCATTATTCGTCATTCTGCGGAGAGCGAGGCACCAGCTACACATCTGTAAGGCATTATGTTCACTTTGTTGGCGCAACGACTGATGACGATGAAGAATTATGGGTCAGCCCTTTGTAATGGGTTGGAATCTTAAACGGCCACCAGTTATGTAATTTGCATTGGGTGACGCCCGGTCGCTATTTCCCTCTCCCGTCATGCTGTACAACATACGTTGACGTGGAAGATAGACGGAGAGGGGGGGGGCGAGGAACTTTACTGAGACCCCGAGGAAATGGATCATGCGCTTATGGGCTTCCTTGGCAACCAATACAATGCACTTGCGTGGAACCCACTACGCTCTAAGTAATTGTAATTTCACTGAGAACCCGAGGAAGTGGATCAGGCGCTTATGGGCTTCCTTGGGAACCAATACAAGTGCACTTGCGAGGAACCCACTACGCTATAAATCGTTGTAATTTTTTAGAAGCAGGGCAGCAAGCACTGTGCCATTTTTCGTCATTCTACGGAGAGCGTTGGTACCTGCTCAACGCATGTAAGGCATTCTGCGCACTTTGTTGATGCTGTGCCTGATGACGATGAAGAATTATGGCAGAGCCCTTTGTAATGGGTTCGAAGCATTCAACAACCTACTCGTTGCGCAATTCGCATTGTGTGACGCCGTGTTACAGAATTCGAGCTGTGCGACGCTTGGTGCTTATTTTACTCTTCTACCACGCTATATTGCATATGCTAATGTGGTTCCTTCCCGACATGAAGCCTGTATAGGACCTTTTTGCAAAGCAGTTTCAAGCACCGGCATGGCTCAGAGGTTGAATACTGGGCTCCCACGCAGACAGCCCAGGTTCGAACCTCGTTCCATCCTGGAATTTTTTTCTTATTTCGTTTTTTTTTCTTATTTCGAGCGATACTGGTTACGGACACCGGCGGCGGCGGCGGCGGACAACTACGGCGCCAAAAACGGCCGGTGAAATGATCTCATAACAGCTTTCGCTGTAAAAAGGGGAGCAGGTAAAGCACTGCCTCTGTTGCACTCCGACAAACAGAGAAGTAACGCCACCTGAGCTATAGTGACGGCGCCACGCGACTGTTCGCGTTAGATTTAAGGCCAAATCCCATATGAGTGAAAATGCACGCGACAGCGACGAGCGACCCGACGTAGATCGCCTTCGTGCAAGCTGACGCATGCATGGTCAAAAGCGCCGCACTTCGTTGAAGCCGGAATCGTTGGACTGCTTTCTGTTTTCGCACGAGAATTTGTAATCTGTGCTAATAGGAACTGTTCGTCGTGTGTCGCTTGATCATATTTGACATGCTCAATAAAATGCCAAATTACCGGAAAACGATGTTTGTTTTCGCAGCGAACCTTCAAAGAGTCCAGCCGGGCCGGGCCGGGCCCGGGATTGTGTTTTCGTACGTCGGGCCGGGCCGGGCGGGCTCGCAGCTCTTTGGCGTCGGGCTCGGGCGGGCCTTCGACAAAGTCAGCGGGCCCGGGCCGGGCTCGGGCTCGGAAGTACGGCCCGTGCACAGCTCTAGAACGTATACAGGAGTGCGAATTGTAGCGCGACAGATAACTTGGCAATCTGCTCACCGGTAACAGGAAATATAGTAGACAGTGCGTGTGCACGAATGAAACCGGGCAGCAGGAATACTCATCCATGAAAATCCAGCAAGCACACTACTCCGAACCGTTGCCCCGGTGTCTTCTGTAGAAGAGGTGGGTCGCCAGGCGTACGCGTGTTGCTATTGCATCCTTGCACACCACATCGTTTCCGCGGGTACCGAGGAAAGCGTTCGATGTTCAATGTTAGCCGCTTCGTCCCGTTGAACACCTTAATCAACACGTTCACCAATGATCAAACGCACCTCGCTACTCCACGCACAGCAAAAAATCAAATTCTCACCACAGTAATTCAGAGAATGCATGCAACTGCGAAACACCAGAACATGTGAGGGGGCGTATCGTCGCAGACGAACCTTGGACGAACTTTACGAGCGCGCCTTTCCATGCACCACAAGGGCTGCACTCGATAGGAATGACGTGTGCCTCTCTTCAGGGGGCGCTAAGAAAAAGTTTTTTTTTGTCAAAATTAAACATTGTTGTACATTCTTCGTACATAATATTGGTCGGGAAATAAGTTTCATTTTTAAAACATAAATATTACTTCGCCCTTGAATAAAACGTGGTTTTTCGCTATTAGCTTTTATTTCCTCTGAACATAATAATAATAATATCTGGGGTTAATGTCCCAAAACCATCCTCTGAACATAGTCGCGCTTCAATCGCAGCACCCATAACTCCCGTTGCTTGTGTCGTTGGCAATAGGTTCTGAACTGCTTTTCGCCCGAAGCTTCGCGACCTATTTGGATCGAGCTTGGCGCTGTGCCCAGCGGCACACTGTGCGAACGCCGCCCGGCGGGAACGTTCTAGACGTGTTTCATACTAGCGCCAGTTGCGTGAATGCGGCATCCGTGGCCTTACCGCGGTGTCCAGAGCCTGTACGCATGCTCTCGCCAACGATTCGAACCACATCTACTCTTCAGCTCAGGTCGACGCCACTACAATACTGCGCCTCCTGCGCTTTCGCGCTACTCGTTGCCTACAGGTCTCAAATCCAGAGGCCGCGGTTTCGTCTTCGGCTGGCCTTCCAAGGACGGGCGATAAGCCCTGCATGGGGCGCGTTTGTGCCGCTGATCAGTATAGTGCCGCTGCTAATACGCGCGAGTGAACAGGTTACTCGGTCACGACGGTCATTTTGACGCCCTCGCTATTCACCACGAGGTCTGTTATTGCCAGCATTAGCGTGAAGACGGGTGAAAAAAAATAAAAGGTAGCGAGTAGCGCGTAATAATCATCCGGCTCATTTTTCACTGCACGTTTATGCTGCTTTGCCGCCATAAATGTGTTAGCGCTTCTACACTGTGTACATCGAAATGCCCCACAGCCTTCGCTGCTTTTGTTTCCAGCCCCTTTAAATGCGTAGCATAGTTTCGCGAGGTGGTCGGAAAATGCCGGGCGTTCATCCGTGGCCAAAATCATCGTAATAAATAATGTAACGACGCGGGATTGGCGATCAAAAGGGAACCACCAACAAATACGATTTATTAGTTGCTGAAAATGCCAGCATCGTCTTATTCGTCCCTGAGTAGAGCAGAGTAGAGTAGAGTAGACCCTAGAAGCTGTGGATCATACCTAAACAGGGGGATTGGCAAAGAACTGGTGCAAGTGTTGATGATGATGATGATTTCCTTTATGCATGGCTCACACCCAATCTGGGGGATTGGACAAAAAACGATTAATTTTAGGTAGAAGTGACCACATATGATTTGTATGACTAATGAATTATAGTTAGAAAAAATGCATAATGCTAATTTAAAATTCCGCATTAAAACCGCCCTGATTCAATTAGGAATTTTTGTACAGCGGAACAGACATCCCGGTGACAATGACCTAATGAGGAGGCTCCCAAGGATAGAATATTAGAAGTAATGAAATCCAATCTAATTCGATTAAACGCTGTTTTGAGAATGTTTTTCCTTAGTAAATTGAAACGGTTACATGATAAGAAGTAATGTTCAACTGTTTCGTCCTGGTTACAAAACGAGCAAAGAGGGGAAGGAGCCAGACCAGATCTATGCACATAAAATTTTAGTTTTGGAAAGCGACATCGTAATTTAGTAAAAATAACTTCATCTTTTTTGTTGAGCAGAAATGCCTAGGCCAAGGGAACAAGAGGTGTCGATATTCGTTTAGATGAGTGATTAATGTTTCGCCGGAGTCTTGAATTATGGCACGCCTTCTAAATCTGTCACGGATTATGAGTGCTGTTATGGGAATAATTGAGAATATGGGACCACTGAGAGCGGCTTTCGCCAGAGAGTCCGCCATTTCATTCATTTTTATCCCTTTGTGTCCCGGTACCCAGATTAATCTAATTAAAGTTACGTGGGTGGGAACAAGAAAATGAAAATTACGTGATAATTGTGATTCGCTATTTGCAGCGAGTGCTGAACACAAAGATAATGAATCTGTAATTATTGCAACTCTTGAGGTTGATGGGGTCAGCTTTCGTAAAGCCATAATTACCGCTCGAAATTCCGCCGAAAATACTGATAAGAAATGAGGAAGTTGTTCTGGCGCTGCATCATTGTTGGCGCCACTGGCACATACGCGCGGCAATATGCACCTGTTCTCACACTCCGAAGATATTCAGAGAATTTCGACAAAAGAGCACCTAAGCTTAAAAAACTCCTAGGGTCCCTTATGCGTTCCCCTAAGACGACCAGAAGGCGAAAGGCATCCTCTTTCTCAGTGGAGATTTTGATCCTGCCCAGCCCACCTCTAAAATCTTTCTGCACCTAACGTGGTTTTGCACTGCCTCCAGGATCGGAGACACCTCGGCTGGGTTTGCACTGCCTCCTTGGTCGGTCCTCCTTTGACCAAGCGAGACGTCATGTGGTGACGTCATCATGGAAAGTGACGGGATGTGACGTCATGATGACGTCAAACATTTGGTGATCTCGAATGTTATGATGAAGTCATATCGCGACACCATCACGTGATGATAATTGTTTACGTGACCCGTATTGATGCCGCCGACGGGACACGGGCGCGGGACGCCCGTAAGTGTAAGTTTCGCGTTTGATGAGGCATCTAAGGCTATCGCCTTAAAACACGATAGCGTCCCTTCTTTCGCCCTACTGTGGCACGTTTCTTTCGAATACGGGACTCCTCGTTCTACGGCAAGTCTTTTGCTGTAGCTTTGTTTTTGTTTCATGTCCGCTATAAGCTTGCCCTTTTAAATTCATCTGCCAATATAGGTTTTCTTTAAACAGTAAGGGAAGAAGCATCGCTGAGTTCCACAAACGCGTTGTGAACATAAAAAATATAACACGGGCATAAAAGCGCTCGCGTTATATCTACAATAAGGCCATTTGTGGCGATGACTGTGTGTCCTTTGTGCCCACGTGTCTTCCCGACAGAACATTTCGTCCCGACAAAGCTCTGACAACACGTGTCGTATGAGGTTCAAAAACAGCCTTTGGCCTTGCTATTGTTGACTTGCTTCCGTGATATCGGGTTCATGAGAGCGACTCACATGTTGTTATTGAGCCAAAAGCTTTCAATACAAGAACTTAGACAAAGCACTTTATATAAAACCTTAGGCACCTTGAATGTGCATGCCGTTCAATTCTTTGGTCAACTCACTGTTTGGTAAGATTAACGAAGCCTCAACTAGAGCATGATCTTCTGGATGATTCAATGCTTCATTTCTGAAAGCTTTTTTAAGGATTCCACCAACTGAGAGAGGGAGAGAAACGAAAGGGCAAGGCAGCGAGGTTAACCAAGCAAGTGCTCGGTTACCTAAACGGCACATGGGCTGGGGAATGGTGGAATAAATGATATTTCATAGAAGAGTAAAGAAGTGTAGGAGTAATAACAAATGGACAGTTTGTGTCGGTACAGAGCATAAACAAGCGCTAGGAGTTCACAAAGGCTCACGAAGATAAATCGACTTCAGGAAGCACAATGAGGTATTTGTAGCCGTGGTCATGTCAGAAAGCGCAGGCAAGCTCCAAGGAACTTGTTTTCCGAAAAAAAGTGTTCTATCAAGGCAGTGAGTTCAGCTGCTATAGCACGTCGTTGGGTCTGGTAGGATGGGCAGTGGCACAAAAATGCTTATTTAGTTCGTTATACGTTAGGCGCTGACCGTTAAAATCGAAGAGAGTTTCCTCTACCGGACAAATAATTCACTAGAGAGGAGAAGAAAGAGGAAGGAAAGGCAGGAAGATTAACCAGACGCGCGTCCGGTTTGCTATCCTACGCTGGGGGATGGGGATTAAGGGAGAGAAAGAATGGAGATAGAAAGAAGGGAGCATACAAAAAAAAGAAACAATGCACGCGAGCTTAAAGAACACGGCTGCGTTCCATGGTACTGGACTCAGGACCTCAGGCATTTACGTTCCGCTTTAGAGAGTCGTGTCATGGTGCCTACTGAAGGCTTGCAAGTACTGGACACAGAACATCCAGTACTTGTTGTACGGACTGAGCGTAGGGGGATTTCAGCTTGCCGACGAACACGCGAAGTGTGTCCAACAATGACTGAAGCATGATGATGGTTGGTTTGTCTTCTTCAGGCAACTGGTCAGTCGGAGATTCAGTGCGCACTGTTGCCGATGTGCAGTGTGAATCTGCATGTCGCTGCGACTTCGGCAACGTAGGCCAAGCTGCATCAGTTGTGTCCATGCCTTCCTTGTTCTGCTTTGCACCGGCCGTCGACGATCTCTGTGGCTGTGGCTTCGGCAATGGAGGCCAAGTGGAATCTCGAGAAACTGCGCGTTTTTCTGCTGTTCGTTTCATGCCGGCCACGAAGGGTCCGCATGACAAGGGAGTTGGTGAAGCAGGGCGTTCAAGGGGCGCTGCAGATGCACAAGCATTGGTTTTCTTGGATGCACGTCGGCGCCGATTTCGCCGCTTTCTGACTGTTTCGGCAGCCTCGCGATGCGATGTATGGTTCCTTGCCATTTGTTTCAATACAGCAATTTCTCTTTTCATTTTTGGGCACTGTTTTGAGGAAGCTTCGTGAGGTCCATTACAATTCGAACACTTGAGAACGTTGACTATACAAGTGTCCGCAGAATGGGTTTCAGCGCAGCGAGAACATACTCGCTCATTTTCGCATACGCCTCTCACGTGACCTAGCTTCATGCAGTTGTGACATTGTAGTGGCTTCGGCACAAACGGTCTCACAGGGTGTCGGAAGTGACCCACCTTTACGTACGAAGGTAGAGAGTTGCCTTGAAAATCTATTTTCACGCAGCGTGAGGTACCCAAACGGGTAACCTTAGCGATAACGCTAGCTTCATTAGCTGGCTTGACAAGGGCAGACAAGTCGGAGCTGGGTATGGAGCGTCAACGTCGTAGATGACGCCGGCGACGACGTTGGAGCCCACAGGGATGTAGGAGCGGACGTTTATTCCATCCAGCTCTGTGACGTTGCGTAGTACGTTCAGAGCGGCAGCATGCGAAACATCAATCGCCATGACATTCTTACGCGGGTTCACTCTGATGTCGATGATTTCATCTGGCACCAGTCCCTCGAGCAGCGCCGAAACAGATTGCCTGCTGAGGCGCTTCATGTTGCCGTTGGGGACAGCAGGAACGAAGATGATGGTGTTGGTCTCGGGCCTTCGCGGCGCTTCTTCATTTGGTACGTTCGGGGACGAAGAGGGTCTGGTGTTGCGCCTCTTCGCCTTTCGGCTTGATACAAGTTCGAAGTCGTCATCAGATGACCCCTCACCTGTCAGTGAGTGGACATCCTCGCTGTCGTAGTCGCAGTAAGGGCCCGTCCGCTTCCTGGACGCGGCCGCCGCTGACGCCGCAGGACTTGGCAGGTATCCGAACTGGTCCGCGTTCATCGCCGATGGGCACAGTATAGTAGCCTTCACGGGGTGCACATATTATTGCGCAAAAAAGGCAAGAGCTACTCGAACCTAATTCACTAGAGGACAGTATGTTACCTTCCACATGCTACAAACGGGCTCATACCTCGGTCCCTGGAGGATGAGACATATCGACCCACACTACGACGGTGTTTTTCTGTGTGATAAGTGCGGCGGGCATCTGGACTTAAGTCACATGCTACGGTGATGTGATCCAAGATCAACTAAGAGAAGGCCCACGAGGTAGCCGAGAGCATACTGCCCCAACGCGGGAAATGCCTTCTTCTACAACCTTTTAGCCGGGTGTCCCTCAGGACACCTTTTTGGGAAATAAAGTTTCACCACCACTACCGCCAGTGACACAGAATCCGTTAAACTGCCTCCCCACAGCCGCAAATGTTCCATATCGCTGTGTTGTCCATTCCAACAATGAGAGAATACTCATTCGTATGTGTCACACCCAACCACATGCATAACAGCAAAGTTGTTTTACGACAGAAAAGTTCGGGCGGCGAACGGCGTCGGAAATTAGGGTGGAGAGATTGTACACGGGAGTCGCAGAAACCGCATGTATTCCATTGTAAAGATGTGATGTGGTAAGCGAGCAACTGCAAGTTTCCGCGCAGCATTCGTTAGAGTGTTATGGGCATCCGTAGGTCCTATTCATGAGCCGAGCTTCAAGCTTCAGAGCCGCTGTCGCTGCCGACAAGTCCTGAATCGTTCGGCAACCACTTAAACGTAATATCGAGTCCCTTCTCGAGAACATTGTGTAAATCGTGCGTTGTTTCACACACCAGCTGCTAATGTAATCCACAACGCAAGACAAACTGCAGGGTTTGCCACTGACATCGAGTCGTAAAAGAATGACCTAATGATTAGGTGGCTGCTGGAATACGTACTTGAGTGCACTTTGAAGTGCTGAGAGTTCTGCTGCTGTAGACGTCGTAATGTGGACGAAAAGATGGTGCATGCATTTAACTAAGAGTATTTCACGGAAGGCTCGTTGTATTAAAAAAAAAACGCTTTGCGCTGTAGGTTTGTTCTTAGGGGAAAATCTCAACCAATATTGATGCTAAACATCTTCATTTCATACATAAGCGGCCCGACCAATAGGGAAAAAAAGAAAAAAAAGGAAAGAAAGCATTTACTTATGCAAAGCTTCGCCAGCTCTGCCCCCGTTCAGACCTTCGCAACGCTGTCATCATCAAAAAAGCCGTGCCATCAATGTCTTAACGTAAAATTTTCCCACCGAAAAGACACGCGGTACAAAGAGAAATCCTTCCAACGATGATTCCGGCTCGTTCGTGTCATTAATAGAGCCCCACGAAGGAGCAAAGGCGGAGGATTTTAAAGAAGCAGAACTCCGAGTTGATCCGATTTGTGATATTCAAGAAACGGCTGCGCGACGATCCGTCGTGTACGTAATTGGTTGCGAGTATACGCATATACGAAGGCACCCCGGCAGCTCAAACACATAACTGAGTCGGATATGATAGAAAACGTATGCATTGAAGCTTTCGAGGTTTCAGTTTATTATATAAGAGGGCTTTGGCGAACGCGGAGGCAGGTGTCGTAACAGGATGAAGCGAAAGCAGGGACTTCGCTGATTCGATCTGAAAATACATTTCGTTGCGGTGGCGAATCATACGAAACGCCGATCCGAAATTGGCTGATTATTCTTCGCTTATTTCACTCATGTTTACCTCTGTAACTGATATCAAACAATAACAGAAATAAGCAGAACGCCTTGCCAGAGTTGCCAGACAATGTGCTCTTTTTGTTTCTTTTTGAATGGGCGTATTTATTTTTTTGTCGAATTGATATATGATTGTCGAATTGGTGTTAAAATGAACAAGCTTTCTAGGGCACGTCTTTCAAGCCCGACATCAAGCCTCCTTACCTTTGTTTCTGTGATAATACATAGGAAACGTTAAGCTTTTCTGTTTGTACTTTTCAAGAACTCAAAGGACATCTCCAGATTTTGTTTTCAGCCAAAACATTTCTCTTTTTTCTTGTGTTTGCGTTAACATGATCTTTTTGAGGATTTTTTGGGGGAAGTTTTCTCCGGCGAATAATTTCTATCATCCAGCTTTCTCTGCTTGTTCTCGTCGTCATCGTTGTTGTTCTTTAGATATCTGATTCAGTAATGCGCATGGTGCTGAAGCGTGCCGAGTGGCTGCAGATATTACTCTTCGAATGTTACGCGACACACATTATAATCCTTTTGGAAAGAGAGAGAGAGAGAAAGAGAAAGGTTAAGTGCAAGCTTTAGAGAAGCAACCTCTAGCAATGGCACTACACCGTACGGCAATCTAACTGTGAGCGGGAATTCAAAGGTAAGTGCTACTTGAACACATATAAGTCATACTTCATTGCATTGTATTGTCTTATCACGTTTGAATTAGGCAACTGCGTCTTGCTTACCCCCTGTTTGTTTGTGTCTATTAGGCTAACACGTGACTCTATGTAAAATTGCGGTAATGAATATTATCGGTTGAAAAATATGTTCGGATGAAAAGCTTGTTGTACTTGATTGTTCTCTTTCTTTTAAGGGAAAGCGCCGAACCTTAGTGATAACCGAGGCTCAAATTCTTGTACGTTAAGTTTTATAGCCGCACCCTTTGCTCGGCGACGCAAACCAGGCCCAAACTCGTGAAAACTCTCACCCTGTCGGGAATTTGAGGAACCACCAAGAAAACATAAAGTTTACTATGTTTTTCTTTCAAGTGCTTCGGCAGCAAAGCAGACACCCCTCGTAAAATTCATGCTTTTTTACAACCAGCGTCTGCAAAAGAAAATGAAGAGAGAAAGGATTGAAGCATCAAAAAAAAAAAAACATTGGCAGTCATTGGCCAGCGAGAGCATACAGCTATAGCAAACGTTACGAGTGTCATGCATTTCGATCGATTTATTTGTTTTTTTTTATTGATTTGATGACGTGATTTATCTGAAAATAACGATGCCGTTTTCATAGACTCCGTACAGTAGCGGATCGAATGCACACCTGCCCGTATGGCGTTGCAAGAGAAAAAGATTATTATTATTATTATTATTATTATTATTATTATTATTATTATTATTATTATTATTATTATTATTATTATTATTATTATCATTATTATTGGTTTGAATACATAGACAACACGAAGACGGGAAAAACAAAAAGGGAGGCATATCCGGTGAAGTCCGTGTGATTGCAAGCTGCGGTCGCTACCGCCATTGCAAATGAATATATGATTGCTTTGCGCCTCAAGCGAGCTTCGGGTAAGTCGGCGGGGCGGCGGAACTTCTCTTCAGTTGGAAAGTGATCGCGGGCCTTCACTGTTTTTGATTGTCATAACTGCTCTGCTGTGCCCAGTCATTACGAACACGTGATGACAGGAGCGTCGATATGCGCGCGTCTTTGTTGGTACAAGTCAGCGGGGTAACCAAAAATTTTGGAGAGGGGGAGACGTTCAACTGTACTGTATATTCTTGCGTGCGTTTGTGTGTGTATACATACACATGCAATGTTCAAGAGTTTTGGGAGTGCGGGATATGGGTTGTTCAATCCACCCACCCCCTGTGTCCGCCACTGTTACACGTATATGCTGAATTCCAGTGGGCTGCAAGTGCACAGCGTTATGTGGGATCGCGCTCTTCGGAAAAAGAAGATTTAGTCATAGCAAGGGTTCGTGCAGTTTTGTTTGAAGCGGTGTGGTGTGACTGCCGATTGGTGTACGTTGGTCCAACTCTAATAATAACGTCGCGCTGAGAAACAAAGTAATAGCATATTTCTTGGAATGAAACATGAGATCGTCGTTCACACAGTCACACCGAGTGATGAATCGGGCATATGTGCAGCGCCACTGACATCGGTGAGATTGCACGGTGATGGACGACGAGGTAAGGCGAGACCTCGGACGGCCCGGCAGCAAGGCTGGCGCGAGGGGCGCAGAAATAAGCGAAAAGTTGTTTTTTGGCTCCGGCGCTGGAAGGACGTGTCGAGTCAGTCTCTTATGTGCGCTCCACTATTCGTGACCGTGGACGTTTGGATCAAATAGCAACTTGTGCCTGATCAAACAGAAAATTCGCAGCGGCTTAGCTCGGCTATGCCAGGATATACGTAGCGTTAGCAAAAGTTCAGCTGATTACTCTTAGCTTTCCAGATTGTCTAGGATCATTAGCCTTCTTCTGTTCATTCTTCGTACGCTGAACCGCTGATTGCTAGGCAACTACTTCGGCATCCGATGAGATAAGCTTCTCGGCTCTTCTGCGCCCTCGAGCAGCATTTGCGCTCTCCTTCTCCATGGCGTTACCCACCTGCAAACGCCAGTCAGAGGCTCTGTCAAGCGGCCCCAGCGCAATGTCAGACGGCGACTGCACAGCGAAGGCGAATAGCTGCGCGCGCGCCGGCGCCACTTCGTCTACGACGTCACTCCTCTCGAATTCGGCGCAGACCAGCGGCGGTGGCGGAGTCTGCGCGCGCGCCGGCGCCAGCATGTCTTCCGCGCCTACGACGCCACTCCGCCCGAACGCACAGATCAGCAGCGGCGAGCCGCGCGCGGCAGTGTCGGATAGCGTGTGAGATGCCAGCTCCGGTGACCCAGCTGTGTGACTTCACTGATCCTCGCGCATGCGCAGCACGGCTCATGACGCTCCACGTGAAATCGGCTCCGGCTAGGCAAGTGTAGCTAACGCTACAAAAGACGTGGAGCCATGTCAACCACCGGCAACGAACGCCAGCAAGCCTTGACCAAGCCCGCAGACACCGAGACCTCTTGAACCAATGAGGTTGTCTCGAACACCATCCTACTGCCAGGATTTTGGGAACGGAACCCCTCGGACTGGTTCATACAAGCGGAGGTCCGTTTTGAACTCTCGCTGATAACGTCCCAGACTCGCAACTACCTCTTTGTGGTCGACGCGCTTCCAGCGGCCTTCATCGAGATATCCGACCTTCTCCATTCGTTCAGGCACAACCTACCAAAGCCGCCTTATGACGTAACCAAGACCGCTATACTGGATCGCACAATTAAGCCGGAACCAGGGCTGGGCAGAGATACTCAGAAAAGTATTCCGGAATACAGATATCGAAATACATGGGCTGGAAGCCTAAAATACAGATACTGAGATACATTTGTATTGGACGTAACGGGATATTTCGGAGATACATTTGCAAAAAGGCGAAAATGTATCCCGGAATACAGTTACAGGGATACAGATACAAGAATCCGAATACTGGAATACCTCTTTTTTCTTATTTCGAAGACGTTGATGCTCTGCTAAGACATTTATTAGGTGCAGGATAATATTGTGATTAGTGTTGCAATGCATTAAATATTGGAAGTCAAAAATATCGCTCCATTCACTAGCGAACGCCAGTGCATTAGGAAAGGCATACATTTATTCTAGACATAAGGTCTGTTAGACACAAGGTTGCTGCGCTGATAGCACTTAAGCAACAGCAGCGTCTCAAGTAGGCTGTCATTTAGACAGCGTCGATTGGACCTCAAGACAAGACTCGCAAACTAGCGAAATGACTTTCCGCCCGAAAAAAAAATTAGGGGTGCGATACCTGCCTTGAGAAACAGTTAGTTTCGTCGGCAGAGGCTGACAATACTCCTTCCGCAATTCGGTCGTCAGTGGCGTCAGGCGCTTTTACCACATTGGCCATTGTGTGCGTGCGGGGAACCTTTCGCCGACCGGTAGCGCGCCTTTTCTTGGATTAGGACAAAAAATCTTCCTTCCTCCTTGGAAACACTTGGCTCATTTCCGGAAGAAAAGTAACGAGATACCCGCGTCCTACACTGTATCGCGATATATTCGATACATCGTAAACGTATTTCACTACTGAGATACAAATACATTTTGCAAATGTATCTCGATACAGAAATACAGATACTCAAAAGTATCTCTAAGATACTATCGCGATATTCTTGTATCGCGATACTGCCCAGCCTTGGCCGGAACTCACACGGTTGCAACAACTACTTTCAATCGAGCAACTCGGCAATCAACGACCAAGCCAGTTACTGCGTCGATTTCTTAATTTTCTCGGCCCACGCGCTTCCACCATGGACATGTTCCTTCAGTGATTGCCCACCCAAGTCCACATGGAGCTGGCCACTGCTTCAACCTAGAATTTGTAAAAGCTCGCTACATTGGCCGACAAGGTTATGAAAGTTGCCAATAATCTTTCTGCAGTAACAGCTGATATTCCGGCTTCAGGTTAGCACACTGTGAGCCCTTCATTGCCAAACCAGTCCGAGTCAGCATCAACCCTATTTCCCGTCGCTGAGTTGTGCGATAGACGGGAGAAGCTTCTGGTAGCGATAATTCGTAGGAGCGTTTCTCCTCCTCCATGTCGCCGTTCCCCATCTTGTCGACGCGGCCCATTTGTCGAGAGTCAGCGCAGCGGTGAAGCACAGCAGTCTGATACAGGGTGGCATCGCCGCCGTCTTGTGGCCCGCGTACATCGCTGCCTCCTCCCTTGCGCCTGGTCGGGGAACCGTCCGGGCGATCGCTAGCGGCGACGAGCGGACACGGGACCGCCTCTTCTATGCCGTCGACAAGGTCACTGGGCGACGCTTCCTAATTGACACAGGCGCACAGGTCAGTATTCTACCTGCTACATGAATGGATCGCGCCGCAACTCCCATTCTGCAGTTGCAAGCTGTGAATGCAATGGCAATTCCGGTATTTCGACAACAGTCGCTCACACACATCGTGGGACTACGAAGACCCTTTCGATGGGTGTTTATGACTGCTGACGTTTTTCTGCCATTATCGGTGCTGATTTCCACACTGACCGTGTCCTTATTGTCACGTCAAGCGACAACGTCACCTCTCTGTGAAAGGCGTTGATGCGATGGGAACCATAGATTTAGCCCTCCCTTGTGCTACGGTTTCCAATGAACCCTTCGCGGCTTCGCTACGAGAACTCCCTGATATCACCGAACCGCCTAATCGAAAAGAAAACCAGTGTGCCACGACCTACGACATCGCATCGTCACTTCCGGACCTCCTGTTTATATTCGGCCACGTCGGCTTGCTCCGGACAAGCTCAAAGTTGCATGTGTAGAATTTGAACACATGCTGGAAGTGGGAATAATTCGCCCATCTGCCAGCAACGGCGGAGCTCCACTCCACATGGAGCCCAAGAAATCGGATAACCGGAGGCCATGCGGAGACTACCGATCTCTGAACACTAAGACAATTCCGGATCGGTACCTTTAACCAACATACAGGACTTCACCACCGCTTTACACGGCGCCAACATACTTTCGGAGATTGGCCTTGTCCGCGCCTACCACCAGATTCCCGTGGCTGAGCCAGATATACCCAAGACGGCCATTACAACACCATTCGGACTCTTCGAGATTTTGCTAATGTCGTTTGGTCTGAGGATCGCAGCTCAGTCATTTCAACGTTTAATTAATATGGTCACGCCTGGACTACACTTCGTCTCTCCTACCGTGACGACTTGGTGGTGGCCAGTAAACCTGTCTAAGAGCATTTACACCTTTGTTGTCTGCTACAGCGACTATCTGAGCACGGCAACGTCATCAACATCTCGAAAAGGGAGTTTGGTGTATTTAACTTGTTCTTTCTAGGACATCACCTCGATAGAAGTGGCATCCGCCCACTTTCATTAAAACTGAAGGAGTCCACTGCTTCCCTAGGCCCACAAAGATCACGAAGCTGCGGCAGTTCCTGGGTATGGTTAACTTTTATCGCCGATTTTTGAAGAATTGTGCTGATATACTGGCGCCTCTCGACCATCTGATTACCAGCAAGAACAAGACATCCTTGTGGCATAGGGACGTCATTGCTGAAGACGACTTTATCAAGATCATGGGCGCACTCGCCATTACAGCCTTTCTTGCTCATGCCAACCCCACGGCATCGCTAGCCCTCATGACCGATGCGTCTAGCACAGCAGTGGGAGCGGTGCTCCAGCAGCCTGTTTGCGACTCATGGCCACCCCTAGTCTTTTTCTCCAAAAATGTCAGCCCATCACAAGCTCGTTACACCACCTTTGGTCGAGAGTTGCTTGGAATTTATCTCGCCATTCGTCACTTTCGCCATATCGTCGAAGGTCGACCCTTTGCCATTTTCACGGACCACAAGCGATTGACATATGCGCTAGAGAGTCGTCCACGCACACGCTACGAGAAATCCGCTTTCTCTTGTTTATATCGGAATTCTCCACCGACATCCGGCACGTCTGCGGCGACCAGAATATACCTGCTGACACTCTCAGCCGGTTGTACGCCGTGAGGTCACCTGCAAATCCTGCGCCAATCGATGTACAGACGCTCACCGCACACCACGCTAATTATCGCAAGCTCATACAAATGCCCTCATCTAAAACAGCACTGTTATTGGGCGATATCCTGCTTGATGGCGTCGCCCTCGTCTGCGACACTTCTAGGGGCACACCCATACCATTTGTCCCTAGCACGTTAGGCAAGCAGCTTGTCGACATGCTGCACCAACTCGCTTACCCCGGCATTCGTGCCTCGCAACCCCTTGTTACGTATGGCCCCGGATGAACACAGATGTACCCGACTGGGTACGTGCATGTACACCCTGCCAACGTTCAAATTTCGCAAGTACCCTGCTCCCCCAACATGCCAGTTTCTTTAGCCTGACCATCGTCTCGACATTGTTGACATGGACATAGCTGGACCACTACCATGTCATGGATCTCACTACCTGCTCACAACTGTCGACAGGTTTACTCGTTGGCCAGAAGCGACTCCACTTAAGGACACCTCTGCTGCAATGGTTGCGGCAGCATTTGTCACAACAGCGGTTTCCCGCTTCGGATCCCCTACCAAGATTATCACTGACAAAGGACAACAGTTCGAGTCGACTCTCTTTCAAGAGCTCCTGCGCTTGCTTGACACGAATCGTCTGCGCACGGCCGCCTACCGTCCCCAGACCAATGGCCTCGTGGAACGCTTTCATCGACAGCTCAAGGCAGCTCTGATTGCCCATGGCACGCCTCGCAATGGGTTCAACGTGTACCACTGCACTTCTAGGTATCCGGTGCGCCTTGAAATTGGACATCGCGTGCTCGAGCGCCGAGCTCGTCTACGGTACTCCGCTCCGTCTGCCCAGTGACTTCTTCTCATCACAACCACCCTCGGCAGTTCTGTCTACTCACAAGTTCGTGCACCTTCTTCGGGACCTCTTCCGGGATCTTAAACCTTGTCCGACACGTCCGGTTCCAGTACGCACACCTTACATTACAACTGACCTGACCAATGCAACCTCCGTTTTCGTGCTGCTTAGGCCTATTCGGCACCCACACTACCTCCACCCACACTATCTCGGGCCCTTTCCGATACTGGACAAACGCGAGTCCACATACATCGTGGATATTCACGGCAAACCTGGCACCATCGCATTGAAGCGGCGGAAGCCAGCCTGCTGCGAGATGACTCTCACAGTCGCATCGCTCAATTCAGTCCCACACGTCTCCGTTCCCGCCGGTGTGGACGCTACTTCAATCCGCCGAGTTTCATGGCAGTGCTGATCTCGTACGCAGACCATGCTGCACTCAAGGGGGGGAGGGGGTTTATGTAGCGCCACCGACATTGACGGGATAGTACGGTGAAGGAAGAAGAGGTCAGACGCGGCTTCGAGCGGCACAGCAGCAAGGGTGGCGTTAGGAGAGCAGAACTGAAGTAGTTAGATGTGTTAAATTGCAGAGAGAGGTTACGATACGCAGTCTTGTCCAATCGCCCAGAGTGGGTAAGCGCCACAATTTTGATGAAACGAAGAAACAAACAAACTTAGGCTCCGGCAGTGGAGGAACATGTCGAGTTGCTTTGTTGTATGTGCTACACATATCACTCATTCTCAGATTGAAGGAAAGAAGATGGCTCTTAAGGGCTCGCTTTTCTTTGTTAGCCACAATATTAATGAGAACCAACAGACAATTATTGTCAGAGATTACTGTCTGTTGGTTCTCATTAATATCGTTCTCAGTTTGGAACATATACTTGTTCGAGGCTCAAGGACCGTCGCACGCAGACGTCTGTTCTTTAAAATACCATTGTAACATAATAATAACTAATATAAAAGTAAACGTTCTATTAATTATCAACAATGGGCGCTGAACAAAACGTGACTTCTGGTACTGATAATTCTGAGCGCTTACTTAAACGCGGGTCAAGCTTGGCTCAATGAGGGCCAACTATTGCACGGGTGTTGCTACGATCGACAGATCTGCAAATAGCAGCAATGATCATGGAGAGTTCTTCAGAACCGATAAACTGAATACCTGGGAGTATCGCAAACAACTACAGTGGCATAACTAATATCTACAAGAATATCCGAGATGCATGAACCAAGAAAGCCATGCGGGCTTTCCTAAAGAGCTTAAGGGCTGTAAGACCTAACTACCGAACTTAAGATCCTCTGAACTATAATCGTGAACCATGTAGACTCATGCCTTCTTTATCATATTTCTTATAAATATACCCCTTTCGCTCTTCACCTGTATATGGTAGTAAAGAGCACGAAATCAGTTAACCTCTCTACATTTGCTTCATTCCCTCTCTTTCTATATTCCTTCGTTATCTCATAACTTCGTCTGTAAAAATACTGATAATATTGCTAATAGTAGCCCTAGGAGTTCAGAATTACTTCTTCATACGCTGTTCAAACTGCGGTGCTTGACAGATCCGCCTTGTTGATAACATTGGTGGCGTATCACTCAAACCATTGTCTAAGCGCATAAACGAAACTAAGTGCATTCGAAGTAGCATACCGAGTATTTACGCGTGGGCTTATCGTTTCTCGTTCTTGGCGGACAGCTCGGTCATTCTAGCCTATTGACGTGAACATCACAATAGTACTACATACTCACTACACACCCAACAATGGGTTACACTGCTGCCACGCAAAACGCGTCCAATTGGAAGAGAGCAAGCAGATACGCTCATCGTAAACTATCTAGCCTGCCTTCACGCGCACTCACCGCATACAGCTTCCGGAAATCTCGTAACGACCATTGCCTGCATCAGGCTTCTCAGAATGAGCTTCATATCTCCATGTTTTTTTATAATTATCTGCGCCAGACACGTGCAACCTACAAGGCTAATGGGCAATATTTCAGTCAGCCCGGCTCACCGATTCACAAAGACCCTCTGATGATCACACGTGGGCTCTCAGTTCCTAGAATGGCCGCACATAAATGCAAATGGCGAGACTGGTTAGCTCTTCTTCGTCTTGAAGGAGGAAGCGGCCACTCCCGCGGAATGGAGCACTTGGGCACCGCCACCGCGAGACAATCGTGTATGCACTCCCAGCTTAGTAACGGCGATGCGAGAGAAGGAACACATCAAAATCGATTCTCAGAAACAAACGGACTTTGTTTGCTCCTACTATAGAGCAGAGTTGCTTCTAGCAACTGTTGTATAGCAGTACATATTACCTCGTTGGACCATCGCTAAGGTTACTTTACTTTCGCTACAGTGACATTGTTCATTCTTTGGTGCCAAAACAAACATGGTTCTTATCAAGCTGCCGACAATATATAATAATTGCTGTAGTTTTACGTGCGAAAACATCCATATGATTATAGAACATGCCGTAGTGTGAGATTTGGATTAGATATAGACCACCTGGGGTTCTTTTACCTGCACCTAAATCTAACTACACGGGCGTTCATTGCACTAGGCCCCCATCGAAATCGGGTCGCCGTGGCCAGGGATCGAACTGGCGCCCTCGAGCTTAGCAACACGACACCCTACGTGCTAAGCCACTACGGCGGGTCTGCCGGCAGTATTAGCTTTGACATAATTGTGTAGACTGAGCTAGTCGGTACATAGGGATTGGCAATTCGGCTAGAAGAATGAAGACTCAAACCGTGAAGAAAGAGGACACAGCGTAAATAAGCGAGATTGACGCTGACGCTCCCCTCGTTTTCTTTTCTTTCATGGAGCACATTCACATCCTAATGACGACTTTCAACATCTTCCAGAACGGGCCAAGCAGAACGTACTGAATTCACTGGTCGTTCTTGCAGAAGGAGTTGCTGAACGCTATGAATTCTTAACCGAAAGCTACCGGCAGGGCTGCTCATACTCCACCCTTTCGGTTACATCAAACGTAGAACGGAATGTGTTGG
Organism: Rhipicephalus sanguineus; assembly: GCF_013339695.2. NCBI lineage: Eukaryota > Metazoa > Arthropoda > Arachnida > Ixodida > Ixodidae > Rhipicephalus > Rhipicephalus sanguineus. The sequence goes on along the minus strand of NC_051180.1, from coordinate 91,826,409 downwards.
CTTTATTACGCTGTCATGGAGCTCGGTACGCCAACGGCGAGGCCTCCGGGAATGTCCGCAGTATAATGAAGCTCGGCGTCCTCATCGCGTGAAGCTGCCGTCATTGTTAAGTACTAGCAGATCGTCACGCGAGATCGATGCCATGGCTTGACTTTTGCTTTTGCGCAATGCGCCCGCTGGACTGACAGGCAAAGTAGAGCCTGTTAAGACTGAGACTATCGGGATGTGTTGTGTCCCATGCATGTGTCTTCGAGTGTCACGTCTGATGCCCGTCATTAAATTGATATCGACAATCCTTGGGTAGAATAAAACCACCACCAACCAGCAAAACGATCTGCGTGAAATAGTATGCAATGCGAGGATACGATTCCATCATCCTCACTCATCAGGAGTTCGTTTTTCTTAATAATACCGCAGGTCAACACTGAAACACCTTTATTGAACTGTCATAGTTGTTTAGATTTTGTAAGAGCTCGTATAATTATTTTCGTGTGATTTCCAATAAACATTCAGCTGATTGACAGCGCACGTGTCGTCTGTTCACTTCTCTTAACCATGAATGTAAGCCAACATACTCTATTTTCTATCTTAATAGTGTAGTGCTCTGGCGTAACCGCAATGGACGTTTGGATACTATAGCATCGCAAGAAGTTACGTGATCTCAAGTGTCAGGTATCGTACACTTGAGTGTACTCGTACGTATTTTACTTCACCCTCCCGAAGTCGATAGCGATGCACCAATAGACGTATAACCTATACACGCATAACCAATACGCAATCAGATTCATGGCTCAGGCACCTTTATCAATTGAAACATTCCACATTTTGTTCAGCCCACCTCATCTAACCCGTCCACAAAAATAAATCATTTCACCTTACCGGTGTACTCCCTGTCCATTGCCGCTAAGTGTCCAACAGCCTCAGCCTTTCTTCTTAAGTCTTGTGCGCCATGTGCATGCAGTTTTAACTAATTGTGCTAAATGGTCACTCCGAATCATATGCACTAACTTGAACTGTCGACATTATTCTTGGAATTCTGATTTTGCATCCTAGTTGCTTTATTTCTTACCTTCACGCTGTCTTTCATTCTTTCTTATTTTGTCTCATTACGAAATACCGATGCATTCTGCCCGCAAGTGTGTGCCTCGCAGACGATTTACTGAATATTAACGGAAACGGCTGTTATCCCACAATGACTCGGCCTCAGACCAACGCGTGCAACAGGAAGCGCAGATCCCGTCTTGATGCTCCCTTTTGATGGTCCATTTATATCGCTAACCAGAAGCACGGTTGCGGCAGCTGGACGTAGGAGCGATATATTGCTGCAATATCCCTACCACTTAAAAAAACGCCAGGCTTGCGCTGAAACCGCAGCACAGACACAGCGAAAGCTGAAAGAGTGGCGTTTCTAGAGGCTGTTGTAAGCTTTCTTGGGGCTACAAGTACACTAGAAACATACCCACTACGCCATAAATCACAATTTTTATGAAGTTGGGAAGCACCTACTAAACCATTATTCGTCATTCTGCGGAGAAGCGAGGCACCAGCTATACGTCTGTAAGGCATTATGTGCACTTTGTTGACGCGACGACTGATGACGATAAAGAATTATGGCTCAGCCCTTTGTAATGGGTTGGAAGCTTTAAACGGCCGACCAGTTATGTAATTTGCATTGGGTGACGCCCGGTCGCTATTTCCCTCTCCCGTCATGCTGTATAACATACGCTGACGTGGGAGAGAGACGGGGGGGGGGGGGCGAAGAACTTTACTGACACCCCGAAGAAATGGATCATGCGCTTATGGGCTTCCTTGGCAACCAATACAAGTGCACTTGCGAGGAACCCACTACGCTATAAATCATTGTAATTTTACTGAGACCCCGACGTAGGAGTCGCCCGCTGCGCGCTGACGCGCGCCTTGCAGGACCCAAATAAAGTTTTTCACCAACCAACCAACCAACCCGAGGAAATTGATCATGCGCTTATGGGCTTCCTTGGCAACTAATAAAAGTGCACTTGCGAGGAACCCACTACGCTATACATCATTGTAACTGACGGATGTAATGATGTAATGATGTAATGTTACATCATTGTAACATCATTGTAATTTTTGAGAAGTAGGGCAGCAGGCACTGTGCCATTTTCGTCATTTTACGGAGAGCCGTGGTACCTGCTAAACGCATGTAAGGCATTATACGCACTTTGTTGATGCTGTGCCTGATGACGACGAAGAATTATGGCAGAGCCCTTTGTAATGGGTTGGAAGCATTCAACAACGTACTCGTTGCGCAATTCGCATTGTGTGACGCCTGGTTACAGAATTCGCGTTGTGCGACGCTTGGTGCTTATTTTACTGTTCTACCACGCTATATTGCATATGCTAATGCGGTTCCTTCCCGACATGAAGCCTGTATAGGACATTTTTGCAAAGCAGTTTCAAGCACCGGCATGGCTCAGAGGTTGAATACTGGGCTCCCACGCAGAGGACCCAGGTTCGAACCTCGTTCCATCCTGGAATTTTTTCTTATTTCGTTTTTTTTTATTTCGAGCGATACTGGTTACGGACACCGGCGGCGGCGGCGGCGGCGGCGGCGGCGGACAACTACGGCGCCAAAAACGGCCGGTGAAATGATCTCATAACAGCTTTCGCTGTAAAACGACACTCATGACTTACTGCTGCATAAACGACGGCGTCTGTGCTCCTGCTTTTCCATTGGAGATCACGCGTGAGATACGAGAGACTAGCAGAGCTCTGTACGTATGTGCGCGCAGAGATAAAGTGCACGCATTATCCTGCAATTTAAACTAGCGGGAAGAGCCCGTTTGGTTCATATATGAGCGCCGAGTTCCGAATATGCTGTAATCGTGAGACACATACCTTACAGGCAGAAGACGACTTTACGCAATACATGCATAATGTAAATGTAGGGTCCTTTCGAGTGCACGCAGGTCTCCTAAAGTCTTTGAAATATAAGGTATTATCAGACGAGCTAAAGAAAAGATGCCTACTGCAGGTTCTAAATCTGTTGCCATGTTCAAGACCGGTATCATATGTTCAAAATTCATTAGGTCGCGTTCTAGACGAGCCATAATTCTTCTCCGAAGTACCAGAAATTCTCCAGAGGAAGTGGAGGGAGCTTCAGATAAAAGAAAAGAGCTTTTACGATACTGTTATAAGTTGGAGTTAGTTACTTTTTTTACTGTTATTACTTCCTATATTGTGTACTTAACCCATATATGCCCAAACTCAGAAGAAATGACAAATCAAATATCTTTTTTTCATGAATAGTGTACTTCGACCCTCAAAAGAGAGCACAAGTTCCTTATTTACTGCCAGGTAAACGCAACACTGTTTTTCAAGCCGTTCTATACATATAGGACACTGGGCATTATGGGTACTTTGTGCGGGTGTGGTAAGCCTTGAAACGTTTCACGTGCACATCGATATTGCACTTCTTCCTCTCCATGACGTATTTCATACAAATCATGCGTTTGCCCAGAGAAAGCGGTTGGTATTTCACGTGCACTTCTTCCTCTCCATGACGTCTTCCACACAAAGCACACGTTTGCCCGGAGAAATCGGTTGGCACGCGGCAGCATTAAAAGCAAGCAATGTCTAGGCTTGCACATACGTTGAGAATGAGGCCTGCTTGATGTGCTATAGGTGGGGCTAGTCATCAGCTAAAGAAATAGTGATGTTATAGTACAACAAAGGAGCGTCCTATATGTAGGACACTGGGCATATATGGGTTAAGAAGACTTTTAAGCATGCTGAAGCGCTGCAACACAAAACCTGGTAAACCTCCCTGCCTCTCCGTTACCCCTCTCTCTTTGTCTCTCTGCGCTTCATTGTATGTACGGCGCCTTTCCCAAAAGAATTCACGAATGAGGCAACTTTTTTTTGCTCTCCTCTCCGATATGTAGTCTTACGGAAGTGCTCTAATAGTAAGGTTAAGACAGGCTCTCAGAACGCATTCCCGCATATTTAGGGCCTTAGTAATACCATTACCAAAAGATCCGGGCTCCCGCATATGATAATGACGTCATAAACATATGCCGTTATAGAAAAATAGGGCAAAAGGACTCAGTGTTTACCCCACTTGGCCCTCATTATAGGCTGCCTGATTGAAGCTAAGGCCAGCGGGTAACTTGCGCACGTGTATCGAAATGGTGGTTCAATTCGTGTTATGAAGATACACGACTCGTCTGGATGCCCAACAAATCAAAACCAATTTACATTATAATTGCAAGTCCCAATAAGGTGTTCACTTGCAAATGATAGTTGTACCGTCATATGTTTTGTTAATTAATTATGCAGCACGTTAGCATAACATTGACACAGCTCCCATCTCGAATTCATGTGAACGAGATGATCAAATGCTATTTTTTACACTGTGTTAAAGACTTGCCCTTAAGGCATAATTCGTGTGTGTGTGTGTGTGTGTGTGTGTGTGTGTGTGTGTGTGTGTGTGTGTGTGTGTGTGTGTGTGTGTGTGTGTGTGTGTGTGTGTGTGTGTGTGTGTGTGTGTGTGTGTGTGTGTGTGTGTGTTTGTTATGCTCCGCACCACCTTAACCTTGCTAGGATGGACGAACTTGGGTATAGCAGCTAGGCTTCGTCCGGTGTTGTCCTTACACCGGCTGTCACGTCAATGTGGAACAGCGGATGCGACAAGCATTCGCGGGGCGCAGCAGGGAGTGCTCGTCCCCAAACACTCGCGCACGAAGCGCAGCACAGGCAGCGTTATACTCCGTATACCTTACGCACCATCAAATCCGGGAATCTCATCTGCCTCGCGAAAGAAACAAACAGCGCCACAGAATAGGAGATAAATGGCGCGCCGCAGTGTCTATTGCCACCGTGAAATGCGGCCTTCCCAATCTCCGCTTGCTATGGGCCCACACGCGAGCACATCCAGCACTGCAGCTATGTAAAATACAGAGAGACAAAACGCACCGAAAGTCAGAGGCAAAACCTTCTACTCCGGCTGTCGACGCCTATAGGCCAGGCTCATACACGAGTCCTCCTCGGCGCAATAAAGGCGGCCGCACTGTTAGGAAACCTACACGGCGACACGTCTCAGAAATTGCGAGCAATGTCCTCTCGGCTTGCCCAGCAGTCGCCCTCCTTTCCCTCTCCCTCTCATTCTCACTCGCCTCGCTCCTCCAACAACGGGCGGCATATAGAAAACCGAGCCAGCGTCCTGACAACAGCGGTATTTTGCCGGCTTTGAATACCGTCGGTACCGCTCCGTCGACAGCCGCTCGATCCATGCGCATAAATTAAAGGCCTCACCATCTTCGCTAGCGCGGAAACCTCGACATCTTCGGATCATGTTGATCAAGGCGGGCAAAATCGTGCCCGTTCTTGCCATTTGTTTCTTGTCATATATTCCGGGCCAATCATCCAATTATAGCGAATAAAAGCAACATTACCCATGCATATCAAAAAAGATGGCGTGCAAGCCACCTTGGTAAGGTGCTGTGCTACTGCGCTTGAGAGCGTGGGTTCGATTCACACCCACGGCGGCCGCATTTCGATGGCGGCAAAATGAAAGAGACGCCCATGCACTTCGTTTCATGCGCACTTGAAGAACCAATGGGGAAAAATCATTTCGGAGTACCCTACTTCTGCGTGCTTCCCAATAACATACCCCAAGCTTTTTCTTTCTTTTTTTTTTGGCCGTGAGATCCGTTTGCTATCAAACAAGTGTAGCAGTGCTTCAGAGGTTTAGGCAAGGTCCTGAGACTCCGAAAACTTATAACAAACCAGGAGCCCTACCAATGGGTGTGAAAAGCCTTTCACAAGTACACACAACATGTAAAATATTGCCGGGATTCTTAAGGAACGAAGGAAGGAAGCAACGAGCGGAAAGACAGGGAGGTTAGCCAGTTCTTAGACCGGCTGGCTACCCTGTGCTGTGGGAAGGGGCCGGGATTCTTAAAGCCTTCCGAAGAAACATCAGGGCGAAAGCCTTTTCCCTTTCCTTGCCCATTCATTAAGGCCTTCCTTGAAAATTTTCCTTGCCTTTTGTTATCCCCTTCTTTTAATGGTCATCTGTTTTTTGTTTTTTTTTGACGAGGCGCGTGGTAGGTCTATTTTATCAGAATACGACTAAAGTTCGAAACACAGAAATTCAATATTCGCAAAGGCTATATGCTCATTTTTAGACGAAGATGCACCGATAATCAATTGATGAAAACCTGACGATACTTCCACAGCCCCAGATAACAAGATTTCTCATGGCTTTCCAAATGAGTTACCTTTTTGGCCAAAAACGTATCTATAATCAATTTTATGAACACGCGACTTTAAGCTTCCGAAATTGAAAAATGCAAGATTTTGAAACAGTGTAGGATTACCTTTTTGGGCGAAAATGCGCCCACAATCAATTGTAATTAAATGCGACTAAACATCGCGAAACCGAAAAATGCAAGGTTTCCATTTTCGGACAAAAATGCGCCGCCAATGCGTTTTATGAAAAGCGCCGGAACGTTATGAAATCGAATAATACCAGGTGTTCACTTTATGCGCTCAAAAATGCACCAACGATCAATACTTTTAATGCGACTAAGCGTTCGAAATCGAGAATACAAGATTACCAAAAACATTTTCGTCTAGGAGATTGCTCAAGCCTGCCAGCCGTTCTTACTAGGCACACCGCTACGTATATCCTTCCCTTATCAAAATTATGTTTTAAGCATGTTTGCTTGATCATCACGCAACTTGGCATAGGCACCTTCAATATCACGCAGACGTGATATACCCCATGAGAAAATATTTGCAGTGAGGATATTGCTAACGGCTACCTGCCGGTTGTATTACTTTCTGAAAAATTAGTTATAGCATAGCCGTTTAATCATCATGTAATTTAGTATAACACTTCCTTCCTTTCTTTCTTTTTGGCGATTTGGAGGTTAGACTTTCCCTGCCTGGGCTGGCTGCTCCTCACACATGTACATATTGCAGTGGTGCACCCTTATCAGGACGCACAAGCGTTGCTTTCGCAGCGCTTGTGCTAATGGCACCACGGGAATGCCGCAAACAAGAAATAACGGTTCAATTCGCGCGGCTCGACCCACGAAGCGCACGGTTATTTTCAAGCGAAGTGTCTATTAACTGACCTGTGAAGCTGTTCAAGGTGGTGTTTAAAAATCACACCATCTCCCGCTAAAAGGGACCATGAGGCCATGCGAAGCAGCGTTTCGGCATGTCGAGCCCGCGTTTCAGAGGGGGAGTGGAGAGGAGAAACGGAAGTTTAGAAGAACTTGTTGGTGGGCGAGTTGGTGCATCTTAATACAAAAGGGTTAACTGCGCTACCTGACACACACGTAACAACCATAGACACACACAGGCGCAGTGTGTGTGTCTATGGTTGGAGTGGAGAGGGGGAATGGGAGGGGAGAGGGGGAAAGGAAGGGAGTGGAGAGGGGGACAAGAGGAGTGTAGGGAGGTTGTGGAGAGGGTTTGCGCATGCGCAGTAAGGGTGGTCACGCCGCACACCACCGGTTTGAACTCCGCGATAAGATGCTTCGCATCTAAAAAAACCGACCACAGCGGAAAAAAAGACGCAACGCGCTCACCCAAAAACTCTCATCACCCACAGCTCCCGCGCACGAAAAAATAATAAATAAATCGAAATAACTAAAAAATAATGAAAACGTGAAAGATGCCATTACGACTTGCAATAACTACAAAGCAGGCTTCGTGCTCAGCAAATATTCATGCCCAGTGGCGGTGCATTCCATCCTTGCTACAATTGTTGCGCGTGGTACAGCGTTTAACGTGGACATATCCGGACCTATTCGGAGTGGAGGGCCGACGCGACGCAAGCGAATGGCAGCGCGCAATGCGTCTCCCTTCCAGCCCGGTCATTCGCAAATTAGCGCCTCCGCGTAGGTCAAACAGGCCGAACGCTACGCTGCACGGAACCATAGTCTCTAATTGTAGCAAGGAGGGGACGTGCCTCCCATTGTGCATGGCTTTTCATAGTGCAGGAAAGCTACCCTTGAAGCTTTTGCAACTCGTATGAATATAATGAAACCTATAATAGAACGTAACACTCACGTTAGGAGGGAGCGTTACGTAAAGCGAAAAAAAGGAAGAAAAAAAGAAAAAGATATAGAAAGAAAGGCAGTAGCTGAGGCACAACCACCGCCAAGTTTCGCTTGCCCCCGATTCTCCGGTTTTTTTCTGTGTTTCATGTGGTTTTTGGACTACACGACTGCTCTACGCCACGTGACCCTTCTCATGAGGGTTTAAGCATTTGCAATCATTTTGTGGGATTTTACGTTCCAAACGCACGATATGATTATGAAGCGCGCGTGGTGTAGGGCTCCGGAAATTTTCGACCACTTGGAGTTCTTCAACGTGCAATAAAAGATGCCATTGCGGTAATTTTTTTTTTTGAGCTCAGATATCTCAATATGCATTGCCTATCGTAAACGACATGGCACATATTCCATGACATGAAGAGTATTTATTCGCATAAAACCAACATTCGTTTCGGTGAAGTGCCGGTTGTTGTACAGGTGCCTAGTGTTGGTTGACTGTTTGCTAGCACTGGCTAATTTTGGCTATGTCCTGGCTAGTGTTGGCTAATTTTCGCTAATTGTTTCTCACTATTGGCTATTGTCATAACTATTGTCTTTTGACTAATTGGTGGTTGATGTTGCCCAGCACTGGGTAATGCTGACTAACTGCCGGCTGGTGCCGGGTAAATATACCACCATCCATCGTTGATATTCCACCGCAGCTGAAGAGAACAGAGGACATGATTTTACGACGGGATCTACTTCCAGTCGTGCCTAATTACTCCAAGGTGTTGGGAAAATGACGCGAAACACCTGCACAAGACGCCGAGGAACTGATTGGAAAGGCTCGCCTGCCCAACGATATGAACCCAACAGATAAGGAAATCCAGGAAGGCGTAGGCGGTATGACTTGCACTATTTTCTCACAGTGTAGTAATCAGGATATCAAAGAAAAATGAAATTGGACAATGGATGAAAAAGCTTTTCGGCGCCGCTCGGGACCCGACTGCAAGCTTCGCATATCATAATGCTTCGTGTGAGTCTGTGTCGCGTAAATCAGTCTCGATACACTTGACGACAGCCTTACAACGCAAACATAGACATATACCTTTACCTTGAATGCGTTAAGATTTCGCCTTTTGGAATTCTATAGTCTTATGTGATTGATTACCTTGGCCTTGTCGCTCCACGTGCATTCATCCGCAGCAATCTCCATTGACACAAAGGGTTCGACATTTGTTTGCCTCCTATCTGCTGTCATAACTAAGAAGGTATTTGAAATGTCTTCGGCGACGTTGGATTCAAATATTGTTTCAAACTTTGCTACAGCGATAGGGGCCCATGTACTCTGCTTTTTATGTTCATGATTTTTCTATTAAGATTGAATATAGGAATATCATGCAGACGTGTATCTCCTTCAGCAAGTATTGTCAAAGCTTCGTTCTTTCAGTTATTTCTGCTTTCACCCACCTTTTTCTACTATCATTGAAGTGGTGGAAACTCCTTTTATGCGTTTCTGTTTCTTTAATTTCATTGTTCCTTTCTTAGTTGGCTTTCGAAGTTGGCGTTACGCGGCGGTGAAGTCATCAGGCCATCAAAATGGGAGGATGCTATTACCATCTCCGGGCTCGAAGAGCAGCAATGGGCAGTCCAACGGGCCCACGAAGCCGCAGAGAGACTGTTCTTTTTGTTCCGACGTGGGAACAGCCCGCAACGTGCTAGAGCGTGTTCCGAGGGACCTTAATAAAGTTTTTTTCATCCATCTATCTACTGTTCCTTTCTTCTTTTTTTCTTGTTATGCATCTTGCCGTTCCTTCGTTCTTTTACCGTCACCCCCCCCCTTCCAGCCACCACCCCGAAATTTTTAATTATTTCGCGGAGCTCTTAATGATGACTCGTGGTATTTTACATCGCCTCCGTGGCCCGGCTCATTTCGCGGCCGGAGGGACGCGGCGCGAGTTGAGTGCGCGACAAAATACAGACTCCATTCTGAAGAGTAAAAAAAAAAAAAGCATGTTTTCCCATTCCAATTAATCATGCAAAGCTTTGCAGCGAACGACGTATGGGCGCCGTCATGCAGTTGACTATAGCCCTATATAGACGCCGTTATAAAAGCACAGCCGCTTCAATGGAGTTGTGACGAGACGTCACCGAGAAATAGAAAAACAACCGCAACCCGATCGGCAGCTAGCGCGGATAATTAACGCATCGCGTAAGCGGAGCAGCTCCACTGCTCCATTTTCAGTGGACGGGTTGTTAATTATTTCGTCTTCCTACTTTCCTTTTCTGCCTCCCAATTTTTCACGGTGCAGACAGTGTTGCCCGGCGAGCCACAGAGTAAGGCGGTTGTTTGGTATTGCCGCCACGAGGTGGTTTGTAATCGGACCTAAAATAAGCGCTGGCTATGCATAAGCTGACAACACAAACACGCCAGTAGATATATCTATTGAGCGTGGAGCCTGCCGCACACGTTGTAACCACACACTCCCAAACAGCCGTATAGAATTGAGAGAGATTGTTGCTTCTCGTCTGATTTTTGTTATTTGGAAGCATTGGATTCTGTGGGATTTGGTATTGCATAATGTAGATAAAAATGAAAAGCTCGAGAGGACGAGGGACAGAGCCGAGAAAAAAACAACGCGAGCGTTAAAGAGCACTTTTCAGCCATATTTGGTTACTTCTAGGAAAATCACTAAGGTTCGTGAATGGCTGCAACGGTAATATTGTAATTTGAGAGTTTCGACAGGTGTACGTAATATTAAACTCTCCAGCATATGCAAAGCTTAATGAACAGAGCGCCAGCGGCATAAAAACAGGTCCGCTTATTTCAAAAGCTTATTTATTCTAGCCTTACCTCTAATATAAAGGGTGTTTCAAGAAATGTGTATACAATTCTCAAAAAAAGGGAAAATGGCACATTTTCCCGCTGCCTTCACAATTGCTTTTTCCGTAGCGGCAGGCATCTAAACATGATTAAAGACATCATTTGGAACAGTAATTACAAAGTTAAAATAATGAACTTTTAAATAATCGAGCTAGGCGGTTATGCCAAAGGGAGAATTGAAGTTCTTCATGCGAAGAACCCATCGCAGCTTTGAGATATGGAAAAGCGGCCTCCAGTAATTATTGCGTCGTAATGAAATCCAACCAATTTCAACGGCGAAAACGAAAGCGAAGCTCCAATGAGCGCAACAAGCATACGACCAGAATGACGTCAGTGGTCAAGAGAATGATTACACAGGTGTAGTTATTCCGCGCTCGTTGACGTATTTGCACCATGCGTGCTTTAATTACAAGTGCAGCCCGCGCACCCACACAAGGAAGTCGGTTGATGCTCATGCAACGATGCTCACTCATGCAAGTATATGGCAGTTTCGCTCTTCCGGGTTTCGGTTTCCGTTTAGCCGCTGAATATGGCTGAATTTCGTTACTTCGCAATTTTTACTAGCGGCCACATTTTCGAAACTTCAAAGCTGCTACGAGTTCTTCACATGAATAACTTAAATTGTCCCATTTGGCGTAACCACTTACCTACGCGAATTAAGAGGTTAATCAATTTAACTTTGTTAATTACTGTCCCAAATGGTGTCTTCAGCCATGTGAAAATGTCTGCGGCGACACAAGAAGTAATTGTGAAGGCATCGTAGAAATATCGCATTTGCGTGATTTTTGAGATTTTTGTATACATTTCTTGAAAGAACTGGTATGTGATGCACCAGTGTGCCATGTCATTAGGTTCCGCGGTATACGCGAGGATGGTTATTCGGGCCCTGAAATGGTGAAAAGTGGTGTTCTGCCGTGATATTTCAAAACTATCCTGAGCCGATCGTATAGTTTAGCGAAGAGTAAACATGGGGTGAAGACTGCCAGGGGCACTACCAACAGCACATGCTCTCCTGCTTGACTTCCACGCAGTGGCGTAGGCAGAAATTTTTTTCGGGAGGGGGGCACCTCCTTGATCCGACATTGGATCCGGGCAGATAAGTGGGGTCGAGTTTCATTTTGTCCTCTGTATCCCACGGGGGAAAAAAATTAGGGGGGGGGGGGCACGGGCCCGGTGTGCCCCCCCCCCTGTATACGCCCCTGCTTCCACATCTTGGGCAACGTTGGCAATCATCGCGCATTTTTACATATAAAGCAAGCACTTAAACAGTAACATATGCTTCGACGTAAGCGTTGTGACTGAGATCTCTCTGGCTGGGTTAAAGAATTCTAGAAGCGGAACTGGCTCCAGCCACAGTTTTTGAAATGGTGCCGACGTTTCGAGACCGGCTCGGCCCATTCGTCACGGGGTGACTGTAATTGTTGTGGAAGTGGTGTCACTTTTTAACTCTTAACTCGGCTTCCTCTTTACATCGTGTTTCGAAGGCCCAACTCGGTGGTGCTCCGAAAGGGTGCTCCGCTAGGTGCTAGAGCCATAAAGCAACCGAAATGATTTTAAGCAATACGTATACTCCGCACTACAGATATTTTCTTTAAAATGTACTATGCCACACTACGGAACACGCAGAACATGCAACTTGCCGCAGCATTATCTCCGGCCACCATATTGGGGCTGGATTAAGCCTATGTTCCAACGAAATAGTATATCTTTTATTGTACACCTAATGGGAAAGCCTCAATAAGTCATATCGAAAAGGAAAATATGTTTCGAGTTTCTATAGAACTTGAGGCTTCGTGCCTCCCTTGCAAAGAGCGCGAGAACGGTTTTTGAGAATGAAAATAGCAGCAATCTAAAAAATTATAGATAAAGCAGCCAGGGTACGTTTCGATTGTGAAATCTCAGCTTTGGTTGTAACGGGAAAGATAATAACTGTGGCCATATATTCTTACACATACAGTTTAAAGTAAAGCACACTCGTTTATTATATTTAGAGGGGGGGGGGGCGGCATGGATCCGCACATCTCTCATTCGTGCGGAGACTTCAAGCCTGACTGAAACGTTCTACTCTTTCAGTAGTTTAAGCCTCCGCTCGGCGCCTCTTTCCGACTTTCTATGGGCAGCTGCTAAAATCAAGCATTCAGGCGAAGCGACCTCCATTTAGGATACAGTGAAATGCTCTGACCAACCAAAATGGCTCTTAGGAGCAGCGAAAAGCCCCATTCAGGGCGCCGCTGCCTTCAACACCAGCAAGCAATCTCGGCTTTGTGCACGAGTCCAAAAAGGAAACAAACGCAACAGTACATGTGCGGCATGGCCAAACTTTAATGCAGGGTGACCGCCCACGGAAGTGCATTTTATAGTCGAGGCAGCAATTTGTAGAATGGTCCAAGTCGTCGTCACCTCCAGCATCCATGAAGCTAAGTAGTATTGCGCTGTTTCGTAGTATTTCTGAGTTCTTTTTATTCTGAAGTTAAAAGTGTGTACGGTAGCACGTCTGAGTTGTTCAAAAAAGCAGGGTGTATGGAGGCACTGACTGACTCTTGCAGCGCTGGCGCGTTCCTATGGCAGAGAGCATATGCTCTTTGGGGAGGAGATTGCGAAGTGCTCAGAGAAAAGAAGAGGCTTAGGCGGAAGACCAGTGACATGAATATTGGATCGCATGATGAAACAGCTAACGAATAAAAAGCTAAACCACAGCGTGGGTAATTGTATGGCTAAAAGCGCCTTTCAAGTAATATAATAATTATATTTGAAATAATTCTCCTTGAATATCACATAATAGTACTGCACGCAAATACATTGAATACTTTATGACCGAGCACGCTAAGAACGCCATGCTGCTGACGAGCACTCATTGCATAAGAATGCATTTGCGAAATTACCATACCTCGGGTTGAAACCAAGTTCTATATGCGCACGATCAAAAATGTAGCCGGCTTTTTTATCTTAATGCCCGGCATGCTGTTAACCATTGAAGTGTACGATTTCCCTTGCATTGGTCTGCGGAGCTGTATTTCGTATTCGCTGCCAGGACCCTCACGTTCTATGTATTCGTTCGTTTGACGGGGTCACTCCGTCTTAGGTCGTGAATATAAATTATTCTAAGCCGTTCATTTAAATTATACGAAAATCAGCGTGAAGAACATGACGCCCAGTGCACTTGTGGGTTCCTGAATGTTGTTTTGAAAGACTGAATCCAAAATTGAAACTTCGGTATGAGGGCCTGCGTACTGAAAAATGAAGGGGGAGGGGCGTTTCTTTTGTTTTTTGTTTTTTCTTAAAGCTCACCGTTCTCTTCATAGCTTCATTTTGTCCGTAGTCACCACTGCGGAAGTGCAAAACTGATGAGTGGGGTCGAAGGTAGGAATTAACTCATCGCAAACATTTTTCTGCGCAAACATTTTTTAATATGCATTTTTTAAAGTAATGTGGAACAATCTTGGCAGAGAACAGCGCTTTGCGATAGGTGGCGAGACACTGGAAGTTGTAAAGGAGTACGTCTACTTAGGACAGGTAGTAACCGCGGAGCCGAACCATGACAGTGAAATAACTAGAAGAATAAGGATGGGTTGGGGCTCATTCGGCAAGCATTATCAAATCATGAATGGTAATCTACCACTATCCCTCAAGAGGAAGGTATATAACAGCTGCATCTTACTGGTACTTACCTACGGAGCAGAAACCTGGAGATTTACAAAGAGGGTTCAACTTAAATTGAGGACGACGCAGCGAGCGATGGAAAGGAAAATGATAGGTGTAACCTTAAGAGACAGGAAGAGAGCAGAGTGGGTCAGGGAACAAACGGGGGGTTAAGGACATCATAGTTGAAATCAAGAAGAAATGGATATGGGCCGGGCACGTAGCACGTCGGCAGGATAACCGGTGGTCATTAAGGGTAACTGACTGGATTCCAAGAGATGGCAAACGCGAGAGGGGGAGACAGAAAATTAGGAGGGTAGATGAGATTAAGAAGTTTGCAGGTATAACGTGGCAGCAGAAAGCACAGGACCGGGTTGATTGGCGGAACATGGGAGAGGCCTTTGCCCTGCAGTGGGCGTAGACAGGCTGATGATGATTATGATGATGACGAAACACTTTTCTAGAAAAGTTCATCACACTTTTGCTAGTCAATGCTAGAAAACTTTTGACTCATTTCACCAATACGAAAGGACTGTGCTCTGCAATGGCTAACCGAAAATAATTGCACCTGTACCTATCGAAGACCGCCAAAGTCACTCCGTAATATGCCTTTGTATAAGTACGCGTACTAATCAGTCTTTTTTATTCATGTCCTTGAAGAGCTTGCACAAAGCATTAACATCGACATTCTGATTTATCTGTGGACTAGAAATTAAAGGCATATCTCACGCCGGAATGTTCTGCTAATACGTAATCAATGTGCTACACCTGCGGTGGGTATACCTCGCCCTGCAGTTTGCGGCGGGGGAGGGTGTTCAGAACAAAAATTCAGGAGCCCTCGTCCTATTGAGAAAGTGGGGAGCAACCGAGGCTTCGCGTGCGCGTGCCTGACGTGCTGCTTCTCTTTCTTTCTTCCTTTCCTTCTTTCTTTCTATCGTATTGCGCAATGCTCCCTTCTTACTATTTCCTTCCCTCATGCCGGGAATTGGACCATCGTTCCCATGCTTAGTCGCGCCAGACTTAAGTTGCTACTAGCAGTAACGACAGTCATGCGTTCATGTCCAGGCAATATTGAAATGCGGCAACGTGAAATGACAAGCCACCTCGATAACCTCGATAAATGATCACATTACCGTATCAGAAACGGCTGATCGCCGAGAAACCCAGGATCGATAGAGGGTCGATTAATGTAAAACGGAGCATAAAAAAATATGCATGTGACCGGCGCATCTTCGAAGTCCGGATATCTTTACGCTTGCGAGTGCAGTTTTTTTTTTTCGGTCACACCTACAAAGCCAACGACATTTGTTAGGCACGGCAAGCTTCGCTTGAATAAACTAGTGTTACTTCGTTTGCTCATTTCATCACTTCAAGGAATAGCAGGGGTGTGAAGCTATGTGGAGTCGATGGAAGGTCATGATGCCTGAGATGTGTCGCAGAAACCAAAAAAGCTTTTTAATTAATGTACATCATTATTACACGACAATGTAATTCACACTTGGATCATGCAGTAGAAGAAAAGTCGTGGTTAGACCGGCTTGCTTGAATGGTGTTGAGGTATATGTCCTAAATTAGGTCGACTATGTACACGCGTAAATTGATGCGCAACGAAATGCATTCACGAATACTCGTTACTCATTAGTAAGAAACCTTGCGTGATGGGAAAATGAATGATGAGGATGATGGGGCGTAAGCATGGAGCAAATTATTATTGAGGATCCACCAATGGGGACTCAGATGGCGGAGAACGAAGTTTAAACAGTGCATGGCGTTACTTCGAACATCGCTATAAGACCAACGCGAAACGCTAATTTGCACATGCATTTATCGCCTCGCGACCCTACGAGGCAAGAATACATCATCAACTTACAGTTCGCATGCTGAAGAAATTGATGCTTCTGTTGGTCAGTCCCATACACATAGGCGATGTGAGCCATCTTCCCTCGGGAAACAAAAGAAACAGTAACGCAGATTACTTAGATGAAAAATGATGCTGATGCAGCATATGAATTCAAAGCCGACAGAGGGTTTTCCGTGTTTTTTTTTCAGCTTTTTTCCATGTTTCTTTTCCCAGGAAAACTGCTCCCGCATAGAGACATGTGGATGGCACTTGCCGTGCCAGCGCTTGAAAAATGTTTTAACTGAACGCAACTAAACTGTCTTCTTTTTAAGAAAAAAAAAGCCATTTATGAAATCTCGAGGTTGCGATGTTTACCTGTAAGAGTTTAAACCCTTCGAGGCGTGAAACAGTCACTCCTCTCGAAATGCTACGCAGGCACCGCTAGAACGTTGTAGGAGACCTGCGTAAAAGTGCCGCCACAACTACACGGGCGCCTCCAACGTGATGAGAACTGCCGAAACTCTTCGGGTTATAAGGGGAGTACAAAAATACGTTAGGGAACAATTCCGCGTGAGTGTAGCGTCAGCAAGATGTTCATTTCGTAAATTGTGCTCGACGCCACATGAAAAAAGCAGCACCGGGTTTTGTCGTTTGCTTCTCTGACAAGAAAGTGTTGCCGTGAGAACGAGTACAGCTCAACTCCAGAATTGCGGATATCCCGTTTCTTCGATTCCTTCGCATTAGGATTCTGGAACTTGCTCAGCAGGTGGCTCAGGTGCGCCAGTCTTGCACAGTGTTCTACACGGGTAAGCCTAAATAAGTCGGTGCCACGGATACCATTTGATCTTTGATCTCGCTCACTCCAGGGAGATGTATGCAGGCATTTGTTCAGTTTCAAAAACAAAATATCCGTAACTATAAGGCCATTTTCGCTACATGTATATGTGGCGTCGTAAAATTAGAGTTGCGTGAAAATATCCGTGTCCTGCATATGAGTGGTACATCAGAAGCGTGGATGAAACGAAGCTAAGGAAGAAATACTGTGTAATAGTAAAAACACTTTATTCACAGTAAGCAGAATACGGAGCTGGGGCAAGGGCTAGAGGCAAACAGCCTGACCAAGGAGCCTGTCCCTCCGCAGTTCGTACAGTACATATAGGCTTCGAAATGAGCACACCAAAAAAATTACAATTCATTGGTTTCAGAAAAATTGACAAGAAAATTGCAAATGTACACATAAAATTCGCACAGAAACAAAAAAAAAAATTGCAGTGGCTGAGCTCGGCTATGCCAGGATACACGTGGCGTTAGCAAAGGTTCAGCTGATTATTCTTAGCTTTCCAGATTGTCTAGGATTATTAGCCTTCTTCTGTTCATTCTTCGTACGCTGAACAGCTAATTGCCAGGCAACTACTTCGGGATCCGATGAGATAAGCTTCTCGGCTCTACTGCGCCGTCGAGCAGCATTTGTGCTCTCCTTCTCCATGGCGTTACCCACCTGCAAATGCCAGTCAGAGGCGCTATCAAGCGGCCCCAGCGCAGTGTCAGACGGCGACTCCACAGCGAAGGCGAATAGCTGCGCGCGCGCCGGCGCCATTGTGTCTATGCCTATGACGTAACTCCTCTCGAATGCGGCGCAGACCAGCAGCGGCGAGCCACGCGCGGGGGTGGCGGAGTCTGCGCGCGCGCGCTGACGCCACTCCTCCCGAACACTCAGACCAGCAGCGGCGAGCCGCGCGCGGCGGTGTCGGAGAGCGCGTGAGATGCCAGCTCCGGTGACCCGGCTGTGTGACATCACTGATCCTCGCGCATGCGCAGCACGGCTAATGACCCTCCACGCGAAATCGACTCAGGCTAGGCAAGTGTAGCTAACGCTACAAATTAAGACGTTTCCGTAACACATTCAAATATATATTACTGCAGGGGTCGCTCTCATAGAAACACACAACTAAACGAAATCGACAAAACTGCAAACAGAGAAACGCAAAATGCATGCAGATGCGCCGGGATTACACCGTACATTGACATAACCGAAAGACAAATTTATGAACGATTTCAACATTGGTGGAGGAATAAAACTCCACTTATTAGTTTTGACGCTGTAGACCGGTGTTTCTTAATAAGTGATTTATTCCTTTTTGAAAAGCCTGTCTACTAGCCTTAAAGTTCAATTGGTCTGCAAGGGTACTTAAAACATGAGGTATCTGGTAAATCACGTAAAAACTTGCGTGTGCGGAAGTGACTTTACCGCTGCATACACACGATGCACGAATCACGTCCGTTGCTACCTCTTTCGATTTCAGTAGAGAAGTCGGGCCACATACTATGTATTCTCAAAAGTAAAGTTGTTGGGCATCTATAGCTACTGGCTGGTGATCTGCAAAATCCTCCTATGGCTGACACTGACCTAACAGGAGAAGTGCAATAACCACTAGTTCCACTTGAAACACCTCGCCAGCATCAAATTTGTACAAGATGTATACATAAGCAAAAGTTGAAGGCAGCTTCGCACTCGTGGTGTCAAGCCTGAAGGAAGTGCGAAGCTGGGCTGCCTTCTTTGTTTCGATTCGGTTTTCTCTTTCTTTCGTCCTCAATTTCCTTCTTGTTCTCTCTTGCAGTTTTTTTTTCTGTCTTTTTTTCTCTTTATTTCTGCTTATTTCTAGTTTTCCATTTTATTCCTTTCTTTCTCTCTATATTTATTTCTCGCTTGCTTCCTCTTTTTAATACTTTTTAAGTGGTTTTGCTTGCGTTACGCCAAGCGACGACAGCATACGACAGCACACGACTGCCCGGACCCCTAAAGCGCTCCGCACTTGATATCATCATCAAGACGCTCAAACAACATAATAAAGAAGACTTCTCCTTGCCGCGAGCGCGTGCTCGATATGCTACAGATGGCTATGCTCTACGTGGTTTTGCCAGCGATGCGCCAAACTACATGAGACGACGACAGCATACGACAGCCCGGGGCCCTGAAGTGCTCCGAACTTAAAAAGGCGTAGCCGTAGTAACATATTTGAAAATTGAAATTATAGTGGGAAATATAAAATCACCGGGAATTATTTAGGCGGAAGCCAGCAATATGGAGCGGTGCTCATGAAAGCGATAAATTTTAATACACGTGTATGAGCGTATTATGAAGCTACGAAGAAAGCCCGCATGAATTTTGCAAAAACTTTACTGGTTTAAGAACACTTAGTCCGGATCCGGGGTACAAACCCTGCACCAAACACGGGCAAGATATTAACTTTTCTGCTAAGCTGGTTGCGGAAAAAGGCAGGTTTGTTAGTTAAGCCTTTGAAACATTGGCAAACACCGACGTCTTCGTTTTGTGTAGGGAAATAAAGAGACTTAGAGCACCGTATGTACACTCCACCCTGAAAAGCTGCATGCAGCTTTCCTTTCAATACCGGACGAATTACTATCATTATTTGTAGCTAATAGCTCAAATGCAAAAAAAAGCAGACTACATATTGCCACCAGTATTACGCATGCAGGTACCGGTTTTACAATTTTATGCGCATGCAGGTGCCTATAATACAATTTTATAACGAAAACCTTTCTATACCTTCTCTCGTATACGGGACGCCACAGCTGCTATTTTCCATGAAGCATAATGACATTGAAAGACTTTTGCGAAAGAGCTCACGCAGGTCAGTGTGGGTTGGAGGTGATTAGGAGAGGCCTTCGTCCCACCCATGAAAACAATATAGGCTGTTGATAATGACGATGAATCGACAGTTTTGTGAGTCTGTGTGGGTCATGCGTTGAGGATTACCGCACATTTGCCCTCTTTCCGGGCATGCACTACAGTAGCCATACAGCCATTCGGGCTAGTTGGTGACGATTCATTTTAACAGTAAAGAAGGGGAGGCGCCATGCAATACAGGGTCATAAAGTGAAGACTGACCACACAGGCGCACACTCGCAACGTGCCCAACTTGTCAGCTTTATATGTGTCGCCTCTTCAATAAACTCCCAGTTGCGAGTGTGCGCCTGTGGCCGGTCTCCTCTTTATGCCCCTTTATTGTATGGCGCCTCCCCTTCTTTACTCTTAAGATGCACTACAGTCAAGTGTGCATTCGACATCAAGTCGTAAGTCTCTACAGGCAGAAACATGTCACATACGCCTTGAGAATGCCCAGAGACAAGTGAAGTGAAAAGCAGTTTGAAATTTACATGGAAAGTAGACAAGAAATCGTGCCAAGATCAAAAATAACAACAGAGGAAGTGAAAAACAGACGAAGGTGCAAGTGCTGGCAAAATACACACATGTAAAAGTTCAGTCACCCAAAACATGTATACACACAGCCCAGTATCCTCGTAATTAGGAGTCACTTGCTATCATTTAGGTACCCATGCATACTCTCTTCTTATGGATGCAACCCATGCATAGATTTCACACTTCCCCCTCTAGACTACTGTGACTTAGCACTTAGATCGCTGTCTGTGATTTTCCCGCCCGTTGCTTGCAAATTCACCGCACATAACACACCCAGGTTATTAATAAAATACCTATATATGGTATTTGAACCAGTGCGCGGCGTTCCAAACATATATTTTGCGCCGGTTTCATAAAAAACTTTGGTGGTTGCTCCTTTCATATCGCGTTCTTGCATCCCGAAATGTTAGCCATGATGCGTATGCTAACACTTTTTTTGTTTAGCCTTTTTACCCATGTAGCTGCACATCTTTGTGATTCCTAATGTTCTTATAGCTGTAAAGGTTTTTTAAAATCATTATCTGCCCAAGAATTTTCACATGTTCCTTTTTTCCACTGCTTCAGCGCTTTATATGCCACAACTATGGAATACGCATAGCACAGGGTGCTTGTTTTCTCACTGACGTAGTAGTCACGTATGTGCATTGTTCCCTTTGTTACGATCGCCCGGTGTTTAAAGTGAATAGATAGGGAGGCATAGAGCAAAACACCAGAAGGAACAAAAACAGGGAGCTTAACTAAAATGGATAATCTGGTTCGTTACCTTACAGAGAAGAAAGTTGAAGAGGCACTTGAAATAATATAGATAGAGACCAGATCACAAACGTTTAATTTAAACCAGCCAACTATCACTGAACAGGACCAGGTATAGAACAATAAACACTAAGATACTGATGGTACGAATCCTGGTACCAGTGGACTGTACCGGCCAGTTCTAAGTGCTCTGGTGAACATATTGCGGTCGTAAACGGCCTGGCCTTATTTGCTAGCAATGCCAGGTTAGGCGGCTGTGACGAGCGTAAACCACCGAAGCACCGTGGCGTCGGATTTATCTGAGAGTGCACTGCGACTGAGCCTAGCAGCGAACTCGGGGGTTTCGGAGAACAGTCGGCCACCTTTACGGCTCGCCTTGTCTAAGCACGTTTCCATTTTACGACGCCTTACGAATGAACGCCACAGAAAGTCCGGTATTGCGGTCGACTCTTGCAGCAGCGGCGAGTGACAAGTGTTATTGAATCCTCTCACACCAAGCCGTGTCTGTTCCGACTTCCACCCTAAACTTTGCAGTCGGAGGCTGTTTCAGTGTTCCTCCATGTCTGCTGACAACGTTTTCCCATTTTTGTTTCTGGTTGGCTAGAAGATAGTGTTTGCGGATTTATATGTCTTTGAATATGTTTGTACTCCGCAAAATGCATTTCTGACAACACGACCAAAATCAACACATTTTCGTGCCCTTGTCTTTCGTGCATTGCTCCCAACTAATGCACATGCATATATTTCAAGAAGACGTGGTTATTATTGTACCCGAGACTTTTTAATGCCGACATTATGACCAACCAATCGTATCTGTCTTGAAATGCAATGTGTTGTTGTACTTCACAGTTTTGCCTCTCTACATCCGCTTCAGATTTAATGTTGATAAGGACGAGTCCATGTCGTAAAGGTTAGTCAAGTTTCGAAGTATACCCCAGCATATTCCAGGAAGGATTTTCTTGCGTGTTCGCTAATTGCCTTTCTTTTATTCTGACCCCCGGAAATAGCTATCTCAGTACAGTCTTGCTCGTTCAACAATTCAAGTGCGGATACTTGAGTGCCTGATAATTACCCACGCGGAAGCGATCCGGCGTTTCTGTCGCCGTTTGCCAGAGTTTTAATCATTCTGCTCCTATTGTAGCGACATTCCCTGATAATTGATGCAATCTCCAGTTTTATTCTGCAGATGGAATTGATACTACAGTGGGGTCAGTCGTAGATCATTAGGAATTCCGCCGGGGGACAGCGCCATCCATTAGGCCCATTGCGTTATTAATTATCTGGCGAAAAGAAAGGTCATGCTGTCCAACACATGAGCGCGCCTGACTAGAAGGCGCTGCTCGAAATAATTAATTGCTAGTAGCAGCAAAAGAAAACTAGCATATAACAAAATGAATTGCCTTTTGCATGCTTAGATGGTTCATTGTTGCATGAAACGACACCCGGAGACCTTTTGTATTTATTGTTATGTGGAGGTCACCGTTGATTAAAATATGTTCTTCGTATGAACTTCAGCTACTGATGGCATAATTTTGAGCCGGTAAACTGTGCGTGACATTCCAGTTATGTTCGCTGGTAGTAGTTGCAAAAGTAACAACTACTTCTGTAACCAAAATGGGCATACTTATTTACGCGTCAGCTACTGTAGGGAGGCGCTCGAGCAAAATCTGCAGTATTCTTCCGCCATTGCCTGTCAGCACTCAGCTGGTTGTTCTTGTGCGCTTTGGTGTGTTTTTTATGCCTGATGTTGAATTGAGTGAAAGCGTACTGGTTTGCCGAATAGGTCAAACGGGAAGGACTGACCTGTCAGTAAAACTCACGATTGCTAAACTCACAGGGCATTCACTTAAGACGACTCGAAGGCGAAAGCCATTTTCCTTTTCTTCGAAATCGATGTATTCGTCGTGCCCCACCACCCTTCGAAAGCTTTCTGCGCCTAACGTGGTTTTGCACTGCCTCCAAGATCGGAGGCATCTGACCTGGTTTTGAATTGCCTCCGTGATCAGACCACTTTTGATCAAGCTACCATATCGTGTCCCTTATAAAAACCACTATTGAGTGGTGATTCAAAATCACTGGAGAATTTATTATAGTGAGAGTAACTTATATGGACAGTCTCGGCTGGTTTTTGCCGCCGCTGTCATGCACATCATATATATATATATATATATATATATATATATATATATATATATATATATATATTGAAGAAGCTTTTCCAATGGGCCAAACGTACTTGGGAAGAGAAGAGACACAACTAAGCGGTTGTCTTAATTTTATTTGCCAACGGTTTCGACCGGAGGACCGGTCTTCGTCAGGGCTTATGAGCAAATACAGCGCTATACGAACATCCAAAATCGTTCGTATAGCGCTGTATGTTCGTATAGCGCTGTATTTGCTCATAAGCCCTGACGAAGACCGGTCCTCCGGTCGAAACCGTTGGCAAATAAATTAAGACAACCGCTTAGTTGTGTCTCTTCTCTATATTATATATATATATATATATATATATATATATATAATATATATATATATATATATATATATATATATATATATATATATATATATATATATATATCACAGTCACAAAGAAAAATAATTCACAAAAAAGCTTCCGAAGCGCGCAATCGAACCAGCGACCTCTCGTGGCGCTAACTACTACGCCACAAAGCGCAGATCCTTCAGGTAGCTAACGGCGAGCGTTATATACACACCCTTTACCGCTGGCAGGACTCAGAGACGGCAGACGCTTATAAGCGTTTCTTCATTACCAGCGAGATGGCGCGAGAAGCGCAACGGGCGGATTTAAAGTCGTCGGCCAGCTCGCTAGCTTCTTCTAATTTGCGCAGGGAGAACCTTGCCCTTCCGCTGTCTGCTCGCGCGGTAGTTGCTGCCGGGGGGTAGATGTTTCTGAAGCGTAGCAGCGCGATCAACACGGGCCGCTTTTCTTGCTATCGCATTCATTGCTTCGCCCTTGCGGCGAAACTGTGACTTTTTTTTAATCAAACGATTTTCAATGACTGCAGAAACTGTTGACCTTGTTCAATATGTACACTGTCGTCCTTTATGAAAGGAAACACGCGAGCGCGCGGCCTGAGCTCTGCTGCGGCAGCCTACAGCGCCATCAACCGACAGCGAAAGAAAGCGCACCCACTTTTGACGTCATCTATTGGCAAACAAAATAACGAGTCATGGCCGGTGGACAAGCGCTGCTAGATTACGCTCCCGCTTCGGTCGCGCAGCGGGCGATGCCGCCAAAAGCGGACGTGCTTTCTTCAGCTCTCGGTTGATGGTGCTGTACGCTAGCTGCCGCAGCGCGCAGGCCGCACGCTCGCGTGTTCCCTTTCATAAAGGACGACAGTGTACATAGCTTGCACGTGACGTCATGTACGCACTACATGGCTCCAACATGACGTCTTTAATGGCGTCAAGGCAGTATAAGCACGCGGCCATTAACCTGCTTCAGTGTGATAACGACGTCGCTGGAACGTTATTGGGCCTCTGTAGTTGAATAGCGAACGAACCAGCATGCAAGGTACTGATAACACAAACGTCACGTCACAGAGTTGGCGTCCAGCCATTTTGGAGCTCCGGCCTGGCTGTTTCAGTGACGTCAGTGCAAACCATCTGTACTCAATAGTTTTTCTGTTGAGTATATCACCGAAAAGTCGTTGACAAAAAAATGTTGACTTACTGTTGTGCAATTATCTAGTACCATGCAGTGTATGATGAGCGGGTATTACCAAGCGCGTAAAGTATCGAAACCTTTTTGATGGATAAAACCACTCAAAGTAGCGCTCATAACACTAAAGAACGCGTATGACAAACGTCCAGCATATCAGCGGTCGGCTATCGCATGAGTACTAGCTACCTTCGGCAACGTGATTTCTCAAGCCTGTCCGTTCTAATTAGCTCTGCCCCAATAACCCACAACACAAGTCTTCATTCGGCAGCAATGCACTGCTGCCTTCTTGCTTTAGTAACGGAAGCAACGCAGGTAAATGTGACCTCCGAGAACCCATTTGTGCGTAGCAACTGTACTGCAGCTGAATACACAAAGAAAGCATAAAAATGAATTACAGGGATTTTATACGCCAAGACCCCAATATGATTATAAGGCACTTTGTTGTGGAGGGCTCACTTTGTTGTGGAGGGCTCACACCTGGGGCTTTTTACCGTGCACCTTAATCGAAGTAAATGGACCTCTAGCATTCGCCTCCATTAAAAAAGCTACCGCCGCGGCCGGGATTGAAGCCGCAATCTCCGGGTCAGCAGCCGAGCACCGTAACCAGTGTAGCACCGCGGCGGCCCCAAAAGAAGATTCGTTTGAGGATATAATGGTCATAAGCAGTGTTCAAGGATACGCATCATTCATGTACCGCCGTGGAGGCATGCCAGTAACAAAAAGTGATAAACCGTTAAGCTTGAACACGATAGCAATATCCGCACGCACGCACGCACACACGCACGCACGCACACACACACACACACACACACACACGCACGCACACACACACACACACACACGACATACGCATAGTATTGTTAAACGTTTGCGCCCTCTTCAACAGCACTTTTATGACCACAATGTTTTGTGTGTCCAAGGTATACGAGTGAGTATTGCCTTGCCGATCACTAGCCTGCCTTCGCTTCTCGGTAGAGACCCAAACAGTGCCGCAAGGAAAGCGAAAGTACGGTTGCCCTGTGGCTCATATCTTCATTTGCATTTACCTCGAATTTTCGCTAACGGCTAACACTGCTTTTTCGCTCGCAACTAAAGAAGCCGCCGCCGACGACGACACCGGAATTTCTGGAGGTCCCGATACAGTCTCTTGACTATGGGACCTCCTCCTGTATACCAAACGCTTGTAACTTCAGTCAACTTTTAATAATAATAATAATAATTCTGATAAAAAAATTTGCAGTGGCTTAGCTCGGCTATGCCAGGATATACGTAGCGTCAGCAAAGGTTCGGCTGATTATTCTGAGCTTTCCTGATTTCCGCAGCACGTTTAGCTTTCCGCAGCACGTTTAGCGTTGCTCTGTTCATTCTTCTTACGCTGAAGCGCTAATTGCCAGGCAACTAATTCGGGATCCGATGACATAACCTTCTCGGCTCTTCTGCACCGTTGAGCAGCATTTGCGCTCTCCTTCTCCATGGCGTTACCCACCTGCAAACGCCAGTCAGAGGCGCTATCAAGCGGCACCAGCGCACTGTCAGACGGCGACTGCACAGCGAAGGCGAATATACCATCTCCCGCTAAAGGGGACCATGAGTAGATGCGAAGCCGGAGCACTTGCACGATCGCGTTCCGTTGGCGTTCGTTGGGCATGCTACCGAGCTCGCGTCGTGGAACGCGAAGAGCGACGCTACGCGCGTCGTATCTTCCATCTAGCCTGGCCGTTAATTCTCACAGGGCGAGCGGGGAACGCGGTCGACAGGCGGGCGAGAGGGGGCAGCGTAGGAGAGGAGAGAGAAGGGGAGGCGACGCGCATGCGCTCGAGCTCATCGCGGCGTTGCGCAGGAGATAATTTCGGCATGTCTAGCCCGCGAGGAAACGCGGGCTAGACCACTGATCTCCACTAGGAGGAGCTCGATGGCGCATCGAGCACGCGGGCGTGAAGCCACCGGAAGCCGCCGTTTTTGTCCCGGAAAAGAGCTTTTCTTTTCTTTTTTTAAAGAAACACCTGCTTGTAGCGCAGTAAACTGCACGAATCGACCGGAAAAGTCGTCAGGGAAAACATTTCACGCGCAAGTACCTCAAAGTTGCATTACTTTTTACGCATTTTGTACGTTGCAGCACTCCGCCGTATTCGGACGGTGTCAGCACGGCGTCTGTCATCTTTTGTGTAGCGTTCGTCGGCGTCTAAAGTGAGGCGTAATCGCAGAGTTTGAAAAAATAAAAAATAAAAACGATCATAACAACAGCTGCCACCCGAGAATATTTGAATTGCGCGACTTAGACGCACAGAAGACGCCGGCTTCCGGGACAAACAGGGCACCTTCCGGTGGCTTCACAAGCGCCCGCCTCGCAGAGCGAGGATGCGCCGTCCAGCCTTTTAGGGGCGAAGCTCCTTAAGGCGGCACCCGTTCGTCCCTCGTAGTCATCGTAGTAGTCCGTAACAAGTCTTACGCTTTGACCTCCAAGGTGGTGCCGGTGGGAGATTTCTCCTGTGCGTTGTTGAACAATAAAAAATTCGCAGCGTGCGCGTTAACTAAAAGCCGAATTCTTCTGTCTCTCATTCCCCATTAGCAGCCATTGGCATGTTCCAGTAGGAAACGTTAGTAGAAGTAGAAGTGTAAGTGTTAGCTAAAAGCCGACTTCTTCTGTCTCTCATTGCCATTAGCAGCCATTGTTTACCTCCAAGGTAGTGCCTGGTGAGATTTCTCCTGTGCGTGATTAAACAATAAAACTTTTGTTCAAAACGCCGTTGATTGATGAAATAAACCAACGAAAGACGCCAGATGTTTTGTAAAAGCAGAACGAAAGAACGCCAGATGTTTTTCTTAAAGTGTAGTAGTAGTAGTTGTATGTAGCCACCTCTCCCGATCGTCAACGGGCGAGGTGGACCGGCAACGGCGCGAGGACCCTGCCGTACGAGAGTTAAATCACACTAAAAGACATACTTTGCGGGCGATACACTCTAGTGAGCTTTCAACTTTCCGTCTTAATGTACATGATAAAGAAATTATTTCTACGAAAAACGCAAGGCACACCTTGAGCAATATATTTGGTTTTGGGACGCTAAATGGAACCATGAGGCGATGCGAAGCCGGAGCACTTGCACGATCGCGTTCCGTTGGCTTTCGTTGGGCATGCTACCGACATCGCGTCGTGGAACGCGCGTCCTGTCTTCCCTCTAGCCTTGCCTTTAATTCGCACAGGGCGAGCGGGGAATGCGGTCGCTCTTGACGCTCTTTCGCTCGGGAGCGGACTTCTTCCTTGCATTTCACCGATCACAAGTGATAATGAAGGGACCACGTAAACCAACAGTACAATAAAAGTTTGATGTTTAATATATACACGATGTTTCACTCTCTTTATATTATGTACTGGGCGCATTTCACGGAAGAGTTTCACGGTTTACAGATGATTCCCTCCGTAGCTTCGCCCCACTCATCATCATTCACCCCGTGGATATGCTGTGATTTTTTAATGGAGGTCAGTGGGCTAGACATGCCGAATGCGCAGAGCAGCAGCGGCGAGTCGCGCGCGCATGCGCAGCACTGCTCATGATGACTCCCGCGAAACCTGCTTTGGCTAGGCAAGTGTAGCTAACGCTACAAAAGGAGCTCTTTAACGCTATCGCGGGCATGACGTAAAAGTATCTACCTATGCGTAGTGGGGGCCTCAGCGCGCAAATAACGCCTGCCTGTACGCGGTGTCGACTAGACCATTATCTCAAACCTCACCGCAACGAGCTATCAGAGGAACGTGATGTACCAGCGACTATCTTTCCTTTTCATTTTGTTTCATTACTGCTCCTGCTGTTTTCAAACGTACGCCACCGCGCCATTTGCTCCATGCAAAAGCCGCTGAAACTTGAACGTTTGAACTCGAGCTTGCGTGGCATGTCTTATGGCGACAAAGAAAATAACGCCAAAAGAATAATAAAGTTGTTCAGCTGCATTGTGGCAGCAAGCGTGCAGAGTGCGATGACCGTGAACTAGGAAGCTTTGCATGACTTAATAACAGCGATTACCTCCTGACTTAGTGGCGGGCTTCGTAGCGTTGCTGCTGCATCCGGCATATCCATCCGCGCGGCCGTTGTGTGACGTCAGTCGAGCACGCATAATTCGAATGTGCCGGTCACGTTCGCCGCGCTCGTCTTCTATAGCTTTGTTTCGGGCTCAGTGAGTGAGCACTCACTGAGCACTCACTCGCTTTGTCTTCTCTCGCTTTGTTTCGTGCTGAGTGAGCGAGCGCATGCGCAGTAAGAGTGGTCACGCCGCACACCACCATCGGTTTGAGCTCCGCTAAAAGATGCTTCGCATCTGAAACCTTCTGCCACACACCATCACTCAAAAAGAACACGTATGCGCATAAATCATGAGGCGACCACATTGTAGCACAAACCGGCGTCTGCCTGGAGTACAGGAACAGTGGCGTCCTCACCAAAAACAGCGGCCGCAACTGTCAACTCAGCCGAGACGCGCTCTCCCATTGACTGCGACGCGACGCAGCAGGCTGCACGTTTCTTTTTATGTAGCAGCCGTGACTGTATGTACATGCCGCCAACGCATCTCCGCCCGCCAAAACACAACGTTGCCAGAGAGTGACGCCGTGTTCTCGCGCCATCTTGCTCCCTGCACTGCGTCTTCGCCCGGCTCTTTTTGCCGCACAGAGTAATTGCAGTTAATCCTCAACAATATGGCGCCGAAGGTGGTGGTGGTGGTGCGTTAAACGCTCTCAGCGAAGCCTGAGGAGCAGAAATGCTTGGATGTTGCGTACCGCTGTGCAGTACGCAACATCCAAAGTGTAAAGAGCTTACGAATGTTCCGGTTCCCAAAGAAACAAGAGCCGACGAAAACTGTGGCTTGCTGAAGTGAAGTGAGACTGCCATGTGCTCACCACTGCGTCTCATGTTTGTTATGCGAGTACTCCGTATTTGGTTCACCGTTTTACAGCGAAAGCAGTTATGAGATCATTTCACCGGCCGTTTTTGGCGCCGTAGTTGCCCGCCGCCGCCGCCGCCGCCGGTGTCCGTAACCAGCATCACTCGAAATTAAAAAAAAAATCGAAATAAGAAAAAAAATTCAAGGATGGAACGAGGTTCGAACCTGGGCCCTCTGCGTGGGAGCCCAGTATTCAACCGCTGAGCCATGCCGGCGCTTGAATATACTTTGCAAAAAGGTCCTATACAGGCTTCATGTCGGGAAGGAACCACATTAGTATATGCAATATAGCGTGGTAGAAGAGTAAAATAAGCACCAAGCGTCGCACAACGTGAATTCTGTAACCAGGTGTCACACAATGCGAATTGCGCAACGAGTAGGTTGTTGAATGCTTCCAACCCATTACAAAGGGCTCTGCCGTAATTCTTCATCGCCATCAGACAGCATCAACAAAGTGCGCATAATGCCTTACATGCCTTTAGCAGGTACCAATGCTCTCCGTAGAATGACGAAAAATGGCACAGTGCCTGCTGCCCTCCTTCTCAAAAATTACAATGATTTATAGCGTAGTGGGTTCCTCGCAAGTGCACTTGTATTGGTTGCCAAGGAAGCCCTTGGCAACCAATACAAGCGCACTCCATTTCCTCCATTTCCTCGGGGTCTCAGTAAAGTTCTTCGCCCCCCCCGTCTCTCTCCCACGTCAACATATGTTATACAGCATGACGGGAGAGGGAAATAGCGACCGGGCGTCTCCCAATGCAAATTACATAACTGGTGGGCCGTTTAAAGCTACCAACCCATTACAAAGGGTTGAGCTATAATTCTTTATCGTCATCAGTCGTCGCGTCAACAAAGTGCACATAATGCCTTACAGACGTGTAGCTGGTGCCTTGCTTCTCAGCAGAATGACGAATAATGGCTTAGTAGGTGCTTCCCAACTTCACAAAAAATGTTATTTATGGCGTAGTGGGTACCTTTCTAGCGTACTTGTATTGTAGCCCCAAGAGAGCTTACAACGGGCTATAGAAACGCGCTCTTCCAGCTTTCGCT
Organism: Rhipicephalus sanguineus; assembly: GCF_013339695.2. Taxonomy (NCBI): domain Eukaryota; kingdom Metazoa; phylum Arthropoda; class Arachnida; order Ixodida; family Ixodidae; genus Rhipicephalus; species Rhipicephalus sanguineus. Next base: position 91,795,371 of record NC_051180.1, on the reverse strand, counting down.
GTGACTGTACTGCGGTTTCAGCGCAGGCCTGGGTTTTCTTTTTTTTTTTTCGGTGCAGGACACGTTATATGTGTTTGACGGTGTTCGCGAATCCATAGATAACCGAAGGTGCCGTTGCTGCGTTCACGCATTCTGAGTAGGAAGCTTATATTCGGTACGCGTCCACGCGTCCGCACGGAGACGCGCTCGTTAGTCATGAGCTGTAGCCTCCTTCGCGTGAACTCGCGGCAGCGTCGCTCAGCGTTTTGTCACAAGAGTTCGTGCGCAGGCTGATACTTTGAATACATGGAAAGCTACTGCTAACCGTACCGATCACATAGAAAATCCAGCAATGGTAGTCCTTGTGGACGGCAAGAGCGCTTCGTGTAGCTCAGTGGACGGTCATTGGGACCAAAAACCACGCCAAATTTGGTGGAAGCTGGCAACAGTGTGCCCATTACCCACTGGTTTTTTAAGGCACTTTTTAGGATGTCGCCACCCTGAAACGGCCGGTCATTTAGGCTCCCTACCTTACCTCTGCTCCTGCTGCCACCTTCTGACACTGTGGACATTCATAAAGAAAATCCTTGGGGCACCACGCGAGCTCTCCTACCTCCGCGTGGTCACGACCTCCCGAGCGGACTTACTCGTCAAGAGGAGGTATCGCTCCGAAAAGTTCGCGTGAGTGCGGCTGTGACGCCTTCAATCCACGCGAAGTGGGGGTACACCGAAACAACTTCGAACTGCCCATCTTGTCCTGCGCCGGTGCGGGAAGCAGACCTGAACCCACTTCTATGGACATGGCATGGGCAGCAAGCGGCTCGTCGACGCCACCTGCCGCGTGCGGGGATATTCAGCACAGGCCGCCTGATGTGCAGCGGTGGATATACGGTCCGAATCATAGGACCTTCCTGGACTTCATGGAGGAAACACAGTTGCACAACCTTGTGTCATGTGTATTATTGCCGTAGGGCAAACTAACGGAATAAAAAAAAGCAGTTTGAACGATATTTGCAATTTTGTCTATGTTATGACAATACGAAATGCATGTTACATGATAGCAAGTTGCGAGCACAACAGTAAGGAAGTGCAGATAGTCAGCAATTTTCTCGTGTTTTGCTCGTACCTTTAGCAAGCGCATGTTTGGGTGACGTGACCATAGTATATTGAATCCCGTACAACGCATGTAAATTACGCAAATCATGGCAACGTCGACGTCGAAGCTGGCACGCCATGGTGTGTATATATATATATATATATATATATATATATATATATATATATATATATATATATATATATATATATATATATATATATATATATATATATATATATATATATATATATATATATATGTTTCGAAAGGATGTTCCTGGCTGGCTATTGGTTTAAATGTTATGTTTTTCACTGTGACTAGTTTTCTTTCACATATATATATATATATATATATATATATATATATATATATATATATATATATATATATATATATATATATATATATATATATACACACACATGGTAAGGACGCGCTCAAACTGAATGGCGGCTGGCGTATGCGGAGCCCACTTGCTGCGTGCGCCCACCTCTGTAGCCGTAACGTCGCTCGAGTCCGGTGACAAATGACTGAGCCTCTCTGACGCCGCCATTAGAAAGTGTTTCCGACCACGGCTCCTCCATTACACACATGCGATAGCACGCTGCGCCTTACTAATGCGTGCAGAAGAACGCAGCAGACAAGCCCATGATCTACGACACATTCGTTTACTTATTTCTGTTCATTTTCAATACCGGCCTACATTGTGACAGTAGTGATCCCAGAAGGGTACTAAGCAGATAGGTGGGCATTTGTTTTGGTTGACTCTTTTCGAACGTTACCAAGAGTTTTGGTGAACCAACATCACCACGAGGCACATGTACACACAAATAGAAGAATCAGCCTTGAAAGCCTTTAGGTGGTAGGTCCTTTGAATAGGGACAGCTGAGTTCCATTGAGCTGAGTATGTATCGTTCCGAGCCAGCAATACGGCAGGTTTGTCGGTGCTCAAATTGTATGCCCAGATAAGTAGTATAGCTAACTTTAAAAACTCACTGTTCGCTTTCTAAAGTCCCTACTTCACACAATGTGGGTTCCTGTGGGATTCGAATAGTCAAACTCTTACTACGTTTTATAAAATTGAATTTCGTATGGCTGCCAGATCAAGAATATTCCGTTCTACAATCCTCAAACCAAATTATTAAAGCATGTATGCTAGCCCTATGTTGCCATGACGACGGCAAAGGAGGACTAACTTATTTTGCACAATCTCTACGTTGTGAAAATTAACTTTTTTATCATATTGCACAAGAGAGGTTTTGATATGTGTTCGGTATAACTGAGCGCAGTATTTCGGCTTGTACTCACTTTTGACATGGCAGGCACGTCCTCGTCAACTCCTTATGAAATAATTTGCATCTGCGGGTTATGCATTGATTCCAGTTTCTCTACACCCATGGCCGCTAGCCAACACACTAAGCACGGAAGATCCATCGAAATTCAGTACTATTATTGTAAATAATTACATTACGGCACATATTACAGCGAAGGGCGTCATGAGATTTTGATGGCGTAGTTGTCCACCGCCGCCTGCCGCCGGTGTCCGTAACCGCTGTCGCGCGCGATGCGAAAAAAAAAATCCAGGATCCGATGGGCTTTTAAGCCGGACCATTTGCGTGGCAGCCGAGTATTTTACCAGAGAGTCACGCGGTGCTTAAACCTCCTTCGAAAAAGACCGCATAAAGGAGTCATGTCGGGCAAAGAATCGCATTAACTAATGTAATGTAGCGTGGTAGAAGAGTAAAATAACAACCAGGCGTCGCACAATGCGAATTGCGCAGCGAGTTGGCCATTTAATGCGTCCAACCCATAACAAACGGCTAAGCCATAATTCTTCATCGTCATCTACCACAGCGTCAACAAAGTGCACATAATGCCTTACAGATGCGTAGCGGGTACCTCGCTTCAGCAGAATGACAAATAATGGCATAGTGACTGCTTCTCTACTTCCAAAAAATCATGATTTATGGCGCAGTACCCTGCAAGCGTACTTGAATAGACCTTTTTCAAGCACACGAGCGCCACCAACGGGCGCGCAAGCGCTCATGGGAAATGTGTGTACGCCGCAGCAGCCGCAGCGACGAGCGCGCGTGCCTCCCGCTGTAGCTTTCCGCTTGCGCCGTGCCAGGACTTCTTAGACACAGTGAATTTGGCAAGGTGCAACATGTTACTGCGCAATTCAATCCCGAACTTGAGTGCTTAGCTGCGACGGCCTCTCGACGATTTGCATCTCTCCCACTGTTGGACCAGTTGAGGTAGAGTTACTGTATGTGCGACCTTTAAGCATATACAGTAACACTAAGTTGAGCGGCTCAGAAGCGTCACCTTTTATTTATTTATTTTTTTGGCCCCATTGCGCCTTACGGCATAAATAAAAGAAAATACAGCTCGGTTGCCTATGAAGTGCAGAAGCGGTCTATGATTCGCGGATGCATTTGGAATCAACGTCCGTCGACACTGTCGACGACTACAGTGTGAGGTTCTGATATTTAAAGAGTACACTTGAAAGTGTAGCCGACATTTGGGGAAATGGGATACATTCATTGCGTCGCTCGCACCAAATATGTAATGAACTATGGGCCAAACAACGAAACGTTCCTTTTCTCAGTAAGGAAGCCTTCATTTCAGTGAGGCCGCCTTACGTCACTCTGAAAGCTTCCTCACTGAGCAGCCCTCGGTGAAGGCTTCCTTGGCGCTTCCTCAGCTTAAGGTTGCTTTGGGGCTACCTTCGTGCGCCCTTAGGTCCGCTCCTGGCCCTGAACGAGTGCTTCACCTCATAGCTAGCCCACGTGATGAGCCAGCCCACGTGATGCTTGTTTCCGAGGCAACCCTCCCACCCCACCTCTGCGGGGAAACGCGAGCGTGCGTGCACGGTGAAGCGCGAAGCGCGTTTAGACTGACAGCGTTTAAAGAGGCGGGCGTTTCAGTGTTGCTAGAACGCACCACGTTTTGCGCTCGACTACGGTGGCTTTTCACATTTAGTAATCGCAGTTGGAAGAAAGCGTACGCGCGTCTCAATATTAACACTTCAATTTGGAAGTAATGCGGTGACCCAACTTTTTTTACAGAATAAACGCTTGTGAGCAAAGCTTATATTCGATAATCTCAAACGCAGGAGCACGGCAACCATTCCTCCCGCGAGGACGGGTGAAGGGAGCTTTCAGAGTACGCTTGCTTCCTCCGTCAGTACTTGGCTGTAAGGAGGCCTCACGTAAGGTGAGGACGCGGTCGAAGGAAAGGAACGTTTCGTTGTTTGGCCCTCTGTGTCACCTGTGGCACATACCCGCATAACATGAACTATGGTATACGAGTATTTGCCACGCGTGACTGAGAGAAAGGGGTTCATGACGTACGCGGCCGGTATTTTGCGTTGTTCATGTCACCGCCAGTGAATCGTGTTCGTCATGCACTGATCCCCTGCTATGCCAATTTTGGTATATTACAAGTTATGGGGACGACCAGGAGAGCGCCCAGACGTAGGCGGCTAGATAGATAGATAGATAGATAGATAGATAGATAGATAGATAGATAGATAGATAGATAGATAGATAGATAGATAGATAGATAGATAGATAGATAGATAGATAGATAGATAGATAGATAGATAGATAGATAGATAGATAGATAGATAGATAGATAGATAGAAACGTCCAAAGTGCCTGAGGTTCGCTAAGACATGCTTCGCATTTAAAACCGGGCATTTTATACACTTTTTTAATTATGCATAAAATGGCTGTTTATTCCAGATAACTTGAACCACAGCACACGTTTCACTTGAGGGTCAACCGACATGTGACGCTAGATGAGCGTCAAAATATTTTAACTGCGAAAAAGTCTCATATGTCTCATCATACGAACCTGGCAACATGTGTTTGCACCATGAGACAGTAATATCGTTCGAAAAGAACAAATGCTCCATAATACCATAGATTTATATATGTTCCCAGGTATGGACGCAAATAAGAGGACGTGATGTTCTCACCCATCGTCTAAGAGACAAGTTGGTGCCTCCGACCTGCGAAGCCCCCACCACAGGAAGCGTCTAAATGTACGTAAAGAGAATAGGCACAGTCCACTGGCCAAAGGAAGCTGCCTTGTTCGCACTGGCCCGTCCCAAGTTCGCTGACATTGGCCGTTAGGGGCACGCAGAAAACAGACGCCGCACGCCTCTCCCGTGTAGCCAGACCACAATCCGCTCACTCATGAAGGGAAGGAGACGCGAGCATCGCGTACTATTTTGACCTGCCCAGTCTCAATATTGTTTTATTGCAATAGCAATTTTATGGAAAGTGTCGACGGGTTTTTGCCGTCGCCGTTGCTGTCACCGTCGGCGTCAGGTCCTTTCGGTATGAAGTCCAAATTGATAAGATCCCCCGTTTTACAGATATATAACGATAAAAACAGGAATTATTAAAGAAAAATACTTTAAGGAACCTCATTACCGTTCATCTAGAACTGACCATGTTTTTAAAATAAGAGAATTACGCACCAGGACGAACCTATTCGCGAATTCTTCTTTTGTTAGAACCGTTAAAGAGTGGAATGGATTGTCTGCCATGCAAGTGTGCTGTAAGAACGAAGAATTGTTTATGTCGTTTCTGTAACCCCCCTGCTGTAACGCCTTTGGGCAATGCGGGGTAACCTTTGAATAAAGAATAAATCACTGTTCTACCGCGGGTAAAAGCGCGCGAGCGGGGGTGGCGACCGCGGCCGAAGCAGATATCAAACGAGCCGGCCCGTTTCTGTCGCTCGGACGGTGCATGCGGTAATATGACCCCGCTCGGGAGGCCGGCCGTCGAAGCAGACAGGAAACGCCCCGCCGTTTTTAACGACCATGAAAAAAGACGCGAGGTAGGGAGCAGGGGGGGGGGGGGGTTGTCGCGCGAGCAGCCACTACTTTGAACACCTTGGATTTAAGTGCGCGGTCGCGATCGCTGGCGCGCGCTCTATCTCGAAAGCCATCACAGCGGGCGGCTCGTATACCCTTCTACGTGCTGCGCTCTCAAGGCGAAGTTACTATGCGGAGAGCATCTCCCTAGAGCTGCCGTACTATCTTACACCAGCGTTTTGTAGTTACGCGAGGTCGGATACAAAACAGCTGCCAGCCTCATTTCGTTAAACAGTACACTTTGTTGCCGTCGCTTTCATTTCTTCGCCCTTGCGGTGAAACTGTGACTTTTATTTTTATCCGCTAGGCTTTGGGCCCTTACGCTGCAGTCGCCCTGGTAAGCTCGACTGTAGGTTGCCTATAGAACATGTCGTGTAGCACGTGCGTATATAACAGTCGGGCACCTAGCTAAGAAGCAAGCAACGCTGACTTAAACTTATATCCTTTGAGAGCACGCGTGCAAAAAAAGACATTCCAGAAGCACGAAAGGAATTCTTTCGCAAGCCGTCTGTGGATGTCAATGTTTTGCCACTGATATTGAAAGAAAGAAACAAAGAAAGAAAGAAAGAAAGAAAGAAAGAAAGAGAGAGAGAGAGAGAGAGAGAAAGAAAGAAAGAAAGAAAGAAAGAAAGAAAGAAAGAAAGAAAGAAAGAAAGAAAGAAAGAAAGAAAGAAAGAAAGAAAGAAAGGGAAAAGCTCGCTCTTCAGTTCTTTTTAAACCGCAAAGTGAAAGACATCTGGAAGCCCTAGTATTAAGAGAAACGATGCAGCAGGCGCATAAAATGACCAGAATGTCTCCATAATGGAAAAGAAGCGCTCTTTCCTACTCATAATAACCCAACGAAACGCAATCATTCTCGCCGACTCAAACAGCAACAAAAATAGTGTTGTGCTTAGCAATGACACTACTATACGGCCTGCCATGTCCGAGTCCCAGTCGTTGCCCGACTGTAACTGCGAACGTGCGCGTCCTGTATATCCCTACCGCTGCGGGCAACGACAGTACAGTATGTAGCCTCCGACGTACTAAACCCTGATGGCAGCACCTGCGACGGGGAATGTTCGCTCGGCGCAGGTACTATTTTCGTCTGGCTGGCTGCTCAATAAGGCGCATAATAAAAAGCAAGTAAGACACCGCAATCCTTACGCCGAATTTCGAAGCTGTCCTTGTCTTTTCTTACAAAAGAAAATGGATGGGAAAACACGCGATTTTTGCAGGAAAAGTTAAAACAAGGCATTGGACGTACACCGCTTCTGGTCAGATTAGTCGAAGCAATTACCACGTGAGATGAACGAGGAAAGAGAAAAGCTGCGATTGTGCTATTCAGAAATGGTAATTGGGGATCGGAGGACGTGAAGATATGTGGAAAGAGGGCGCCAACCAGCCAGGTTGTGGGTGGCACGCAGTGAAAGAGCATCCCACGTATAATGACCATTAATTTCATTGAAAATAGTTCGTAGTTGCACTCACGCTGAAAAATAATTTTTTAGCGTGAGTAGAAGGTTGATTACCGGAAGACTGCATTTGTTGAAACATGAGTATGCTTTAGCATTTTGATACTATCTCATAGAGCATCGAACGTATGTAATGAGATAAAACAATCTTTCTTCTACCTAAGGCAACCTTTAAGTTACGGCTTAAGTATAAGCCCTGGCTCCGGTTCTCTGAAGCAAAAACACTCAAAACCGCAAAATGTTTTTTAATAAAACACTTCATGCATTTCATGGCCATTTCTTTCAAACAAAAACGAGAGAAAAGGGTGCACAGCGACGGCCGCAACAACACGCGCCGTCAAAAGTCTCGAGCTTTTCATCTTACCGGCGAGGCGTGTCCAACTTAAGCGACTACCGCGTACGCGCTGGAAACACCGTGCTATATCTGCACCTTAAACTGTCGTCTTTAAGACAACAGAAACCATTAGATTTAGTGCATCTAAGTATTGCGTGCACAGACATTTTTTTCACGTTCACACGCGCGGAAGCATGCTGCACATCCAATGTCGATGGAAATGTTATTATGAAGTAGACTAAAGCGCACCTCAAAACGACATCTTGCACCTTCAGCAGTGCAGACACAAGGTGCCAACAACAAACAATGACCCTTGAGCATTGTTTGCATTGCTCATTCCATGGGAGCTTGTTGAGCAATGCGAATAACGGTGTCAACTCGTTAACTGACCGTTTTAGTTGGGCATCCGCAACAGCCCCGCGGACGCAGGCTGCTGTTGGAAATGGCTGGCAGCCTACTTCCACAAAGCTGCTGCAGACGCCCAGCTAAAGCTGTATAATTAGTACCTACGAAAGCAGTACATTCACCGTTAACAGGCGCATGTTGTCCGCGTCCGCAGCTCCGTGAATATTCCGCCCTTCAAGCGTCACTTCGAGCACGGAGCCTGGCGTCACCGCCACCGAAAACGGGCATGGTTCATCGAACACAAAACTACAAGACAGGCTACAAAAACACAAACTACAAGACGCTACCCGCGAAACCAACGCAACGCATTCGAAAATACGGAGGAGACTAAGAGAGGAGGCGGAGGCGCCGCGCCAATCCGGCTCCGTCGGCGAGCCGTGGCACCACGACGCCACGACGGCGCCGAACGGCAAACGCGCGATATGTACGGCGTATACGGCGGCGCCTTCATTACGGAAGCCAACCGAAACGCGCTTAACGAGAGTCCGGTGACTCCTGCAGAAGTACTAACTCTCTTTTTCTGCTTCTACCTTCCAAAAGGGGTCAAATGGATCCCCGAAGAGAATCACTGTGCCGTGACCCTGTTTTGACTCGTTTTTTTCTCAGAGTGTACGAGCACGAGCATTCTGCGCATGCCTACTCCATAAGCGCACTGGGTCTATGCACTCTTCTTAGGAGTCAACGTCGAGCTGACCAGGTGACGGCTAATGCAATTATTAACACAACCTAAGACACAGACTTATACACACGCACTAATACATGCCCGCACGCGTACGCACACACATATGCAAATAGGTGTGCTTGTGCGGGGGTGGAAGGATTGGGTACTGTTTGTCACTGGAAAAATAAATGGGGTGCTATCCTCCGCAGTCCATAACGGAACAATGCTGAGCTCCACAGAGGAGGGAGTAGCGAACCTGTATATTGAAGACGATAGTCTTTCTAGGGATACTTAAACGGAGAAATTTTGGTCTGCCTGTCTTTCTGTTTATCGGCACGTCACTCGATTCAGCCACTCGGCCAAAGTTGGACCACATGCCCAAGGGCCAGCCATCTTGAATTGGTACGGCTGTTCATACTTGTGAACGTTGTCGATCAAAAAGTAAATATCACGCATATCTGAGGCGCAACATCCCTAGGTAAGTATTAGGTAGTGCGTTCCTTTAATAGAAAATGCATACATACGTAATTCTAAATACCCTAGTTTCTTAAGCTGCGCTGAAAATGCGACTGCGCTGAAACTTGCCTTCCTCCGTGCCATCTGCACGAGCTCATTGTTGTGTTTAGGTTTCGGTTCTGTATTGCACTGTACGAATGCCATGGGGCGCCGCTCTGGCATTCCTGTTTACACAGGCGACGTGTAAATAAAAGAGTGTGTGGAGAGTACTCATTGAGTGCGGACGTTTCTTCTGCTTCAGCGCATCGCGCCAAACCGCGTGTTCGGGCTGGCTGGCGTCCCCGCCGGTCGCGTTGGTCACCGCCGGTCTTCGCCCGCTGCTGCGCCGGGACTACCAGTCCGCAACACAGCACTCATGTTTCCCGACGTATATCCAGATGACGTCCATATCTCACGCAGCGCCTCTTCTATCGTCTTTAGACGACATTTACCGCGAAGCACGCAGATACGCGACCAATTTTTATCTTTCTTTCTGTCTCTCTCTTTTTCTTTCTTTCTCTCTCTATTTGCTCTTTCTTCTTATCCCTTTCTTTCTCTCTCTCTTTCACGTGTTCACGTGCTTCCCTTCGCCGAGCAGAGTTTTCATTTAACGCTCTCACCTGCTGTAGTCGGTAGTGTGGCTTGTCCTCTTCCTGTGGCGCATACCCACCTTGGGGTTTTTTGCAACGCTGCACAGACTACAGTGAGCTACAGCTTCACTGTTAAGATATATATTTATATATATAAAGAGATACCAAACTAACGAAATAAAGCAATAGGTGGATTACCGTGGGCGAGGCGCCTCTTCCAGGGCCCGCAGGACACATCGGCCCGCCGGGACTGATCTATGTCGCCAGCAGGGGCGTAGCCAGAAATTTTTTTCTGGCGGGGGGGGGGGTTCAACCATACTTTGTGTATGTTCGTGCGTGCGTTTGTATGTGCGCATGTATATATACGCAAGCAAAACTGAAAAATTACGGGAAGGGTTTGAACCCCCCCAACCTCCCCCCCCCCCTGGCTACGCCCCTGGTCGCCAGCTAGCTTCCAAGTGATAGATCGGCCAGTCGCGCCTTTAACGACCACGTTCGTATGTGTTGTGTATTGCCAGAGTCCACTGAGGCTGGTCTCTCTGGTCCGATGTATGCCATATGCGGCAGTGTCGGAGTGTCTCCGCACTAAGGAAATACGTCCGTGTATCTCTCCGGATATATTGTGTGTAGTATGTGTATACGAGGATATGTGTTTGTCTATAAAAGGCGCTAGTCCCACGTTTGATGTTTCTTGTGCTTTTAGTGAGGTGGTGTCATAGTTCCGCGGTCCAGGCGCTGTTTCTCTGGGATACTTTGACGTGTCATCTCTTCTGTTGGCAGGACTTCCAAAAAGAGTGAGAGTAGACCAGTTATCTGTGGAACAATGCGCTTTCAACCAGTACGCAAACCAACTAGCTCAATCCTTAACTTTGTGAAGTCAACGTTACCTGATATGTCACTGGACTCTAACTGTCACAAATTTCCTTTTGGTCTCATGCCGCGTACCATCAGAGTCCGACCCATGTAATACCACTCGGAGCGCTTCTAACGCCATCGTTCTAAAACGCCTGGCAGACGCTGTTTTTTTTCTGTATGCAACGAGTGCCCAGCGTATACTTGGACGTATGCTCAAACTATTGTAAACCCTACCTAGTGGCACAGGCAAATCTCTGTCACATGTTATGGGGTTGTCCTCACACGACTCACAATCGCAATCCCCAGGGCTTGCAAATGGCTACCCGTGAGATGTAGCACGGCTGCTCATTTGGAATCGCGATGTGCATATCTGGTGCACGTAAAGGACGGTGGCAGCCCCCAGAATCGAATAACGTCTGGCCGCCAGACCGCAAGTGGAGCCGCCACCAAATGAGATTTCAGTTCGATAATATTATGCGTATGAAAAGATGCTTTTCCTGCTCCTCCTTCTTATGTGATAGTTTGGTGTTCTTATGGTTCAGTTTGTCAGTAAAGAACCACCTAATTCGTGGTCTATCCTCTGCGATTGCAAAGCAGCCCTGCAAAGTTTGCTTTCTGGTTTACCTGACGGCTCGCATGAGCATGCAGCTGATTGCAGAAATCGGGCAAGTGCGCCACGAAGCCGTAGGGAAAAGACAATATTTTATTCCAGTGGTTACCAAGTCGATGCGGCATTCAGGGCAATGACCGAGCGGACGCAGATGGTGATTCGCCTACAACGACGTCGGCAGTGTCGCCATCCCGCTATCAAGATGATGATCTGATGCAGCAAGACGACCTCGTGTGCTAGCACGTCATTTAACGTCGGAACTGTAGAATTCACTGACGTTGACAAGTCCACGACTGCATACCCTGTACCCTAGATCTTCAGTTACGTATCCCATCCAACCTATCAGGGCATGATTCTACTCTACTGGTTCGCGTCTGGCTTGGAGTGGCATTTTCGAACATATATTCCCTAATGTAATGAGTGATAGCCTAAAGACTTTATGCAAAATTGCTGCCACCTGTCGGAGGAATGTCGAAGCTACTGATTCGGCGCCACATTGGAGGCTTGTGTCCGTATCGTATTGCTGCCGCTGCTATGACTTCTTGCTTGTATCTGCTTTGATAGTATGCAGTCGGGGCATAAAACGTGAGACGACTGTGTAAGGGCCTGTACTCGTTACCGGCATTTGCTACTTATTACGTTGACAGTTATTACGTGTAAAGAACTGTCTCACAACGAGTAGAAGGTACAAGTTTGTCACCGAGTCACATGTAAGCCTGTCGTCGTTGAGAGTGAACCTTTGCGCTAGGTTATAAATTTTGTCTGCCTGTGACTAAAGCGTTGCTAGCTATCTGAGCAAAATGTGTGTATTGTGTGTATTGCATAATGTGAGAGGCTTTACCGCGTGACACGGCTAGGCACAGCAATGATGGCAATAAAGTGCTGTTGACCCATTTGAAAGTTTTTTCATAAGGGATAGCCTATGTCGACCAGATGTGTTGTGCATCCAATTTTTAAAAAAAAACGTAGTCATTTTAATTTTTGTAATAAAAATGTTTCGCCGTTGTAGTCACCGACGTAGTTTACGTATAGAATTACCGCACGATTAAAATGCAAGAAACTCGGGAGAACCTGATATGGGCTCATCCTAGGGTAACAATTTTTAAAAAAATAGTAAGGGGATGTTAGGAAATCGGGGCCACCCTCTCAATTTGGCAATGATGGCACATGAATTGCTTGAAAAATGCGCATAGTGTAGCCATACGCGCGCGAGGCATTCGAAAATGTACTACAAAAAACACGCTCCAGTACACACGGTCCGTTCGCTGGGACTCGATGACGCGCGCGAGCTACCTGTCTAACATGCAGTTATTAGAGGTTTCTCAGAGAAAGATGACAACGACACGTTGTGACAGTTCAGTGACTACGTTCATGTGTTGCTTTTAGACAGTGCTATTGTCATGACTTTGTATTGTAGCTATAGACTCTCTTCCTCTTTCAGATTTACCCTGGTTAACCTCCCTGTCTTTGCTCTACCTTTCTCTCTCTCTCTCTCTCCTTGGTTATGTGATGCGTTTGGGCAGGACATTCGTAATGCCCAAACAATGTCACGCCGCCAAGCGGAATTCAGGAGCATCATCTCAAGGCGGGTTGCGTTAACACTGAGGAGCCTCAGTGTTAACGCCTTGGCAAGAAAGGAACACTACGAATTTGCATGTTCCCTGCATCAGTGAACAAACTGGGCCCTCCGTGACACGAGCAGTCTGGTTCGTTCTTGCGAGACGGGAAGTTTTCGTGAAAATACGTGCCAATTCGTGCTTTCTGTACTAGCCCACAGCGTACACATACTATCAGCTTCGCGAGGCTTTGCTAGCAACGTAGGTTAGTTAAATGTTATCATCTGACATTATCAGTTGAAGCTCACCCTGTTTTCTTGCATATAGCATTCGTCAGTGTTTCTTGTAGTGCATGAATCCCGTAACATTGTACGTGGGAGGTCACGCGGGCTCGCGATGTGCTCTTCTATAATTAAGCAATCTCAAGTTGGACATACATTCAAATAGGGCCTCTATCTTTTGTCAGGAAAGCGCTGTTATGAAACGTGCGAGCGACGTTTCAATCATTCGAGGACGCGTCTGCTCCACGCCTTTCGTGGAGCGAACGCTTTCAACGCCGTCCTTCACCAGTATGTTGGTTTCATAGCCAGCGCAGCGCCGCTTGTTTTTGTACGTTTGTTGATAGGTGGCAGCACACTGCAAGCGATTTGCTTGTTGACCGGTTTGAGAGCAAAATGTTCTCCGCGCCCAGACGTATCTTTAAATGTAAACGTAGTGACGCGGAGTGGTCGAAGCCACTTGGCGGAAGAAAGTCTTAAGATTGCTTTCAGCAGTGATGTTGAAAGAAACCATCTTGACGACGAGGATTTTTCACTGGACGTAGAAGACAAGACTGTGAAAGAACCGAGAGTGACGGCGATGATAAACGATCAGCTGCTAACTCACGAGGAGTGAGTTGCACTTCACGTCCCCTCGTGCGTTAATGTTCTTTCACGTACGCTCGTAAGTCACTTTGATTTTATTTAATGTATAATATCCCTGGGTGAGATCAAAATGAAAGCATAGTTTTTCTTGTGCATTACATGTAGCACAATTATTGTATACATTATGGAGCGCCGCATGCCGCCAACACACTCGCGCTCGACCAGCGAAGCGAAATGGTTAGAGCGATGGAACGCGCAGTAAGGGCCACAATCCACGCCTCTCGGCTTTCTCCTGTACTTCACCGGTACCTTCCGAAGGGCATTGTTGTTCGACGAATTCTTCGAACGTCTAGAAAAGCATACGTGTGCATTTTTTTCGATATTCATGTTTCGACCGTGCTTATCGAACTTGCAACGTGCTAGTGAAGTGAAGTCCGCGTTCCTGACTGTGCAAGTAATGACGACGGCGTAATATGTTTGCAAACCATCACCACGTTAAACGTGCGGTCCCGTGCCGCAGCGATGGCGTTACTCGCTGGGCTGGCGGCCTACTACTGCGGCAAATCCGTAAGTCAGGCTCTGTAGTACTACCTCGTAGTGCCGTTCAGCTCACAAATAATTTCCAGTTCATGCAATTTTCTGTAGCACGCACAGGATATCGCGAAGCATCATTGATCCACGATAACTGAGCTGAAATACAACCTTTCACAGCGCAGGAAATAATTAGGTGGCGAGTACTTAGCACTTTCCATGGTTCGCGAAAGTATTTTGGTCTCATATCCATTTCAGAGCAGCTCATAACTTCATCCGGTGAAAGTGGCACGGGCCGTACGTCCGCACGTCCTATCTGTTCCTATGCTAACAAACGAGTTGACCCTCCTCCGGACGCCATCTTGACTCGGACGGCGCGCCACCTATAGTTCATGGGCATTGCGAATAACCCAAGCAGTTCAAGCGCATTGGTAAACTTTGCGAACACTGCAATGCTTTTCCTTTCGTTCAGCGCTGTCATGATCTCAACAGTATTTCAACAGCCCCGTATCAGGCATATATTTATTTATCACCTTCTTTTCTAAGACGCTAGCTTAAAGAATGCAAATGATTTCTGGATAGCAATATTGTTACAATAATTTTGTTAAGTTCTTCCACCTGAGTCCTACACGTTGTCAAGTTAACTTGACCGAGTAACCATAGAGAATACGCAGCCTTTTCAAGGTAGCGTACGTCGGCGATGCTTCTTTTCATTTGGCTTGAATAGCGATCATTTCGGTCGCATTGCCATGACACGTAAACACTCAGAGAAAGCCTAACTGGCTTTACGCCCAAGGAGGTTTAAAGGGCCCCTCACCAGGTTTGACAATTTTGAGCTAACGAGCGCAATGCATACACTCGGCGTTCACGATCACGTCTGCCAAAATTTGCAACGCTACGCGCCGCGGAAAGGGGTCAAATTTAAAGGTGAACGCTGCTTGCCCTTCCTCTCGCGGGCGCGCGCTTTAGAGAATGAGGGGATGACGTACATGAGAAAACGGCTCTACGTAGATGGTAGTGCTGTGACGTCGCTCCTCTACGCAGACGACTGTGCTCTGACGTCGCCAACAGTAGCACGTGACACTGCGATAATTATTTGACACGACATGTGTGGCTCGTGTAATTTGTTGCTTGAATAGATTAATAAACCTTGAGAGAAATAATGAGACACACAAAGGGAATGTGTGCGTCTTTTTCATTTTTTTTTCGTGAATTGCAGCGAGATGCGGGGCTAATGTGCCTCCCTTTCCCATGCGTTCGTGTCCCCGCGGTTAGCGCATCGAGCAGACGCCAGCCCTGGAAACGAAAGTAATGTTATAGCGCGTTCAAGCACTCATTATGCTCATTTATTCTACCGCGTCCAAGTAAAAGTTAATGCGGCACTGGCTCATGATACCGCCACTCTCGTGGCCGTACAAATGTCTCAACTTTCATGCCCGTCCCGCAGAAACAGGCCACACAGAGAACGCCGACAAAACGCCCACGGCCGCTACATAAAAAAAAAGGTAGCGGCCGTGCAACGCCGCTCGCGTGCTCGGGCTGGCTCGGGCACGTCATGTGCACGTGACCATGCATGCGCATGACGAGTTCATGCGTATGTGTCAAGTGAAGAGGGCAGGGAATGGATTTGGCTTGCTGAAGCTACACGGGGCAAGTGGCAAGGGTTTGAAACTCGCCTCCTAGCATCGTGGTTTCGCGCCGCTACAAATTATTGTTTTTCTCAGCTCGTAATGAACCGATTTGAAAAATTCTTGCGGCATACTGCTCTTCATTCGGCACACAACAACTTCCAGCGTACAACTAACATTTGCTATGTGGCCTGGTGAGGGGCCCTTGAAAGAAAATCACACCATCTCCGCTAAAGGGGACCATGAGGCGATGCGAAGCAGCGTTTCGGCATGTCGAGCCCGAGTTTCAGAGAGGAAGTGGAGAGGGGGAGGGGAAGTGGAGATGTAGAAAGTGGGAGAGGGGGAAGGGGAAAGTGGGAGAGGGGGTGTGGAGAGGGTTCGCGCATGCGCAGTAGGGGTGGTCACGCCGCACACCACCACCGGATTCAACTCCGCCGTAAGATGCTTCGCATCTAAACATTCTGGAGTGGAAGCTCTCGCAACGCCCTGCCAGCAAAAGTGAAGCCAGTGAAGCCAGTCCCTCCAAAGAGCTCGGGAACATGCTCTTTTCTAGTGGTGCCTACTTAGAGATCAAATGGCCTTGATTTGTGAGTGTAAATACGACGTTAATTGTAAAATAGGAGATTGTTGTTGCCTACAAAAGTAACACGTCGAGAGGAGTATTGGCGATTGATCTCCAATGAAATTTGCCATGACTTTGAGGCTTATTTATGAAAACTAGTTACACAAAGACACACTTGGAGCAGTATCTGACCCGTAAAAGTTGCCATATCAAACTCGCCTGGCGTGCGTGGAAAACGCTCGCTTTCCTTCCCCAAACGCCGATGGTTTATCGTGCCCCTACTAAGATGGCGGGCGCAACCGCCATCTTTTTGTGAGCACGGCTTCACTCTTGCGCAATAATTGCCACTCCAGCAAAGACGCCCTCCCATAATATAGAAGCACTCTCCTCAATCAAAAACAAAACAACAAACAAATAAATACCTTTCTGTTTTTATCGAACGGCAGTTTTCTAAACACAAATGCATCGGTACCATGTGCTATCTTGCTGAACGCAAACAATGAAAATGATAAAAAAGGTCCTAAAGCATGGTTCTCAAGTTTGGGTCGGCTGATCCTAGGGGTCCGCAAAATTCACCCTCGCAAAACAAAACAAAAAGTTCAGCCAGCTCCGCTACGCTGACATCGACGAACCAGCGAAGCTGTTGGCGTTTCCTTCGTCAGCCTAACGCACTTCTATGTTTTGCAGGCATTTCAGATACGTTGTATCACCGCTCTTTATTAAACATACTTTGTTAGGCTTTGATGTGGTATTATAGTTTTATTGAATCTTGACCGTACCGCTCTTATACAGGTTTACAAAGAAACCTTCGCTTAAGGTGCTCCGATATGTTGTATCGTTGCTCTTTATTAAACACTCCTTGTTAAGCTTTGAGTTGGTAGTATAGACACCATCTTATATAACCTAGAAGTATCACATGACAGTGGTGTGACTGTGGTAACGCACACGCCATTTGCTGGGTTAACTGTTGCCTTAATTTCTAGTGGACCAGTGGGGAGTAGTGGGATTTACCCTATGTCTGTGGCGCATACTTATTTATGATGCCCACAAGTATTACCACGGATCTCGGATATGAAAGGTTCGACCAAGAACACCTTCGCTGTTAAAAAAGAGTTTTTGGAGGCACACAATGTCCTGTGAGAGCAACCCTTTCTGATTCTTGGTATGCTTCACCGCACAAGGGTGATGCTTTGCGGCGAAGCAGACCTACGTTTCATCTTCTCGGTGAGATGGTTGTAAAGCTTATGCTGCAGTCTTAACACAATAGCGTTAAAGAGGTCATTTCACCGAACTTCCGGTGTTGGTGTCGGCAGCGGCCTCGGCGGCGGCGTCTCTGGCTGTGAGCGAAAAATCAGCGCTTTCCGTGAGCGAAAGTTTTAGGTAGATGCGAAAATGTGGGAGGTTTGAACTAAGTGGCGCACAGCTTAGTACAGCGAAGGCACAGGCCAGTCGCCGATCGCTGGGCAACCTATTTCTCTATTTCTCTATATTTCTGTATAGACCTAGGCGGCCTTCTTTGTTTCCCTTTAGTTATCTCTTTCTTTTAGATGCGAAGCAGCTCTTTGACTAGCCTGTGTAACGCTGTCCCTCCGTGCGTCCGTACGAACGCGCCGCAACGCGCTCCACTCGCCACAGGTGTTGGAGCGGTGCCAAGTTGGTCACGCCGCAGCTGCGCGTTGACGTCACGCTCCCCTCGCAGTGCGCGCTGACGTCACTCTCCCTCGCCTGCCGCAGCTGCCGCCTCGTCCGTTCGCCCGCAACACCTGCCACTGCCGCCGCTCGCTCCGCTACCGCGACCGCCGCTTGCTACACCGCCGACTGGTCGGTTCACGCGCAATAAACCTGACGCGCGCCTAACGTACCCGTTGAAACATGTCTGTACGTGTCTCCTCTCTCTCGCTTCACCCTGTCCACCGCTCGCAATACTCGTGCGCACATCGAGTGTTATAGTCGCGGGAGACTTCAACGTTGACGTCAGTGGAGTGGCAGGAGAATGGCTCGTCGATTACATGCGTGACGTGCACTCGCTGAAGTGCGTGTAGGTGGAACAGACTACCCACCACGATAAGGGGAACGTGCATCGATCTGTCCTTTGCCAACTTCGATGTCGAATGTCTGCAGGAACCTCTCAGCCTGCACTTCACCGATCACAAGGCCGTGGTAGTCAAGGCGAAACGCGCGCCAGCTCCGGTCCAGCGCCCGTGTCCACTCTGAAGAAACGACAAGACCATCGCTTCAAACGAATCTTCCAGCGCTCAGTGCAGCAACCGCGTTAGCGCCGTTCAACCCGTGACGCCACCGGTGCGCAACGCTGCTGCTTCGCATCCCATCAGGGTTCCCTTTGGGAAGATGGTGTTTTAGGAGCTGGCTTGCCAGGTTCTTAAGCTGTCCCGCGCCGTAACCTACATCCATTCATTGAAAGCGTCGTTGAACGCGAAGAGGAACGCTACGCGCGTCGTGTCTTCCTTCTAGCCTGGCCGTTAATTCTCACATGGCTGGCGGGGAACGCGGTCGCCAGCCAGGCGAGTGTGGGACAGCTATTATTAGGGCCACTTTGTCGTTCGCAGCTCGAGGGCAGTTTTCAAATTTAAATAGCATTAGGAGCGTTCTGTCTGCAAGTGTCGACAATGGAGAATCAGACGCTTTTAGATATTTCTTCTATATATACATCATCAATGTGTGTATAATTTTAAATTGTGTGTATAGTTCATCAAAATGGTAAATTAATAAAACATTGTGTACATATGTATATATAGCAATGTGTGTCACGCCTTCGTATGATGGTAGAGGACTTGTACGGAAGATTCACGGGTTTTTCCGATCTTCTCCGAGCCAGCTCCTCAATCATCATTCACTTTGTGGATGTGGAGGGATTTTTTCTCTCTTCTCTCCTTTTTTTCTGCCTTTTTTTTTCTCTGTTCATTTCTATTTCTTTCCTTCTGTCTCTCTCTTTTTCATTTCTCTTTTATTTCTATCTATTTTTCTCTTTCTGTCTCATATTTGTCTCACGGTCTCTCTATTTCTCGCCTGCTTCCTCTTTCTTTCTACTTTTTTCTTTTTCTCTATTTATTTCTTTCGCTTTCTTCGATTTTCTCTCTTTCTCATTCTTTATATGCACTGCTTTACGACCTCCCCTACTCATTTCCCTCCTACTCACCCTCATATCTCTCTCCCACCTCACTTCCTTTTTTACCCCCTTGTTACACGACACTATACAAGGCTATGCGATGATGTGCCAGCGTGCCTGGATAGCCGTTTGGTTAAGACGCTCGCATTCGGATCGTGGGTAGGCGGGTTCAAATCCCGCCGTTTCGTGAGAAATTTTTTTCGCTAATATTTTCTTTCCTAATATCTTTCTTTCTTTCTGTCTCTCGGTTTCTTTCTCTATTTATTTCTTCGTGTTCCTCCTCACTCTCACATCACTCCTTGACTATGTGCTTGCCCCTTGCTATCCGCCGGGCATATATATCGGCGCACGTGTTCTGGGAGTGACGCAGAAGATGAAGAGGACGAAGAGGAACAAGAGAGCACGATCCGGTTCATGATGATGATAATTGTGGGTCACGACATTTTTTCCCGAGCTAACAGCTTCGGTGTTAGTATATATGTGTGCCGGAGGGCATCCGCACTTTGACTTTCCTTGCGGCACACTTTAGGTCTCCACCTAAACTCCGGCAGGCTAGCGAATGCGAAGGCGATACGAACACGGCTCGAATACGCTATCGCGTTCTACTCTTGTAGCCGCCGCCCCCGAGAGAGACGGGCGCGCGGTGTGGTCGCGCTATAACTTGGAGGCGTTGCGATGGTGCGCCGCGGTTTTCCCGCCGTTTCCGAGAGATGGCGCGACCACGCCGTGCGGATGTTTCTTTACAAACACGTATTGTGTGCATAGCTTATTACCCATAACAAAGGGCACACGCATTTGTGCGCGCATTCTCTTACACACACGTAGCGGGTTCATCGATACTTCGAAAAAAGTCACACTTTCACCGCAAGGTCGAAGCAGTGAATGCGGTAGCAACAAAGCGTAGTCTTGCTGCTTGTATACGGATGTGTGACGCCATGAGAGTTTTTCGAAAACGCAAGATTTTTTCACCCGAGATATCCTAAAAGATCCTCTTTTTATGAGGTGCTGCAGTCTCTATAACACACACGCTTGTAGCTGATCTGTGTCCTCTTCTACAATGATGTCTGTTTGAGGTGTAAGTGTACTTTAATGGTTATGACAAAAATCCGCTACATATAAGGTGTTTAATATATCAGTAGCTCAAGCAAGACGAAGAGCATATAAATAAGGACTTTCTGAGTGGTTACTCAAAGATGATTATTTTACAACACTTGTAAAGTATAAGATAAAATAAGACAGTAGAACATTCTTGGTGTTTACTACATGATTATGGTAAGGATATATGGACAGTGTCCAAGTACACAACGCAAGCTGAACTAATTCAAGCGCAGGATTGTTCTTATGCTAAATTTATTTGTCGGTGTGCATCAAGGTAGATGTGGCAAGTGTTGTCAGAACTATTTCAAAAAAGAGGGGGGTAAACTGAAGAGACATTGAAGTCAGCTGCGTGCATGGCAGTCACTAGTGCAACGCTCTTCACTTTACGTGCCAAGGAGTGAAACAAAGTCCGTCTTGAGAACGTCAGTGCCTACAAAAGCTTGTTGAAGTATACTTCAGCGTTCAAAATAGAGAGAGCCTTGAAATGCAAATTTTTGTTCCGCTGTCTGGTTGCTCTCGTTGAATTTCAGCTTGAGAATTGTTCTACGTGTTCGAGCGATCTTTCAAAGACTCGAACAGGCTTCCTCATTTTAAACTTGGAGGGTGGAAAATCTACATAAGTATACAAAAGTAGGGACTCATTAGCAATAGAAAAGGGTGCCCCTTCGAGGGCTCACCATCTGAATTTTCACGGAAATAAAAAGAAGTTCTTACGATAAGTGACGAACGCAAGAGCACAAAAAGAGATTACTGAGCAGCTGGATATATCAGTTTCTCTTTAGTAACCAGTTGCCCTAATTTTATTTGCTACGGCATTATTCGTGTTGCTGTGGAGCACGTCGCGGCTGCTAGTTGAAAAAAGTTTGCTCAACTGCGCTGCGCCTCTCATCACTATGTACCGCTTCGTTAACTCGTTGCTGTGTGCGTAATTTCAAAATGTGCTTTTTGAAATGACAAGTGAGAAAATCGCTCTTGCTCCGAGCGAGTGTTAGGAAAGGTGTGTTGGTAGTAAAATATTTGAAGGAAGTCCCGCGTCCTTCCTTTTCTTTAATGCGAAGCATTTCTTAGCGAATCTCAGGCACTTTGACCGTTTCTATCTACGTGTCTATCTATCTATCTAGCCGCCTAGGTCTGGGCGCTCTCCAGGTCGTCTCCATAACTTGTAGGGTACCAAAATTGGCATAGCAGGAGATTGGTGTATGACGAACAGGATCCATTAGTCATGGCATGCATAACGCAAAATACCTGTCGCGTACGTCATGAAACCCTTTCTCTCAGTCACGTGTGGCACTACCCGCATACCAGAGTTGATGTTCGGCGGGTATGTGCCACAGGTGATACAGTCGAGTCTCAACCAACACAGCAACCGCGAACATACACACACTGACACGCAAGGAAAGTCGTAATAATAATTGTTGGGGTTTTATGTCCCAAAACCACGATATGATTATGAGAGGAGCCGTAGCGAAGGGCTCCGGAAATTTTGACCATCGGGTATTCTTCAACGTGTACCGAGGTCGCACAGTACACAGGCGTCTAGCGTTTTGTTTCCATCGAAATTCGACCGCCGCGGCCGGGATCGAACCCGCGACCTTTGGGTCAGCAGCCGAGCACCGTAACCGTTACACCACCGCGGCGGACGCAAGGAAAGTGAGGAAGCTGAAGACAGAACAACCCTGGAAGACGCTCAACTACCATCCACTCGTCCACGCGGCCCGCAACATAGATCACGTATGGATTACGCAAAAACCAGGATATATGCTTCCTACAATAACTCAGCCGAGAAAACCAGGCCTCTCATCATTACCGGTGACTTCAACATTGCTTTATCAAGACCCAACAAGGCCTGGTCCTTTTACTGCGTGAAAGACGGCTTAAATGTGGACAGGGCATCAAAAGACCTCGCTGCCACGTCCAGGACAGGAGGCATCATAGACCATTTCATCGTAAGAGGCATCCAGGATTTGGCATTGTAAGAGGCATCCAGATACACTATACCTCGCACTTCACTACACTTAGACCCCTCGTAGCCGCGGTCACGAACGGATTGGATTAAGAGGTCCGGTCCAGCTGCTGGTGCTCACTGATCACGGTGATGACGACCTTGTTCAAGAACTGTCAAGAACCCCTCCTTCACATACACAGCTTCGTGAAACGTGCGTGCGTTATCCGTCTTAACGGACAAATATTAGCATAACAACTGTACCGCAACTGTAACAACTTCAACTGTGACTGTAACGTACGTGCAGTGCGCCTGCGCGTGCCACTCGGCTGCGTACGACATATCTAGGGAAACTTTCCTAAATGAAGCTTAGTTGCGAGTAACGCCTGTCCTGTGCACCTGTGTTCCTTCTTTGTCCTGTTCGGATTCGCGCTATCCAGTATTCAAAAACATAAGCACTACATATCAGCTTACCGCGTCTGGTGTTGGTAACACCCACGTTGCTGTTGGCATCGTTACGCAACTGTAAACAAGTGGTTACATAATACATATGCGACTCTTCAACATACGAGCGTGCGTATACCACTTCGACATTTCTCTAGCGTCATGCCGTAACGTTTCGCTCAATGGTAAAAATTACGCCAGAGTCACCATCCCGCGCATGCCTCGCATAACATCGATTACCATGGTACGTGGGATCTGCCGAATTTTTTCTTCCTTACCTTTCTATCTCCGTTCACCCTTCCCCAGTTCAGGGTAGCAAACCGAAAACTTCTGGTTAACCTCCCTCCCTTTCACTTAACTGTTCTCTCTCTCATTGAATTCGGTCTTTAATGATATCCCCGTTAACTTTGCTCTACACCACAGGGCAGCCCACTGGGCTCTGCCCTATTTAAGGTGTTTGTGCTTTATTACTTTTTCAAGCAGCCCTTTTTTAATGTCACCTAAGAGGGGGGCGCAAAATGTGCCCCATGCATTGACCCCCTATAGTCACTTAAGAGGGGGGGGGTGTAAAGTCTGCCTCGTACATTGACTTAATAGGAGGGGGGGGGGGCGCTGCGATGAACCTTTGCCCCTTCTGTTGGGGAACCCTGCGCACGCCTATGGTCAAGAACCTCTCCCACACGTGCACACGGGTTCGTGAATCGTGCGTGTGTTCTGCATCATAACGGAAAAGTGTAAGCACTACATATCAGCTTACCACTTCTGGTGTTGGTAATACCCACGTTGCCGTTGGCAGCGTTACCAAACTGTAAACAACCGGTTATATAACACATATGCTGCTCTTCAACATGTTATGTGTGCGTATAAAATTTATACAAATCTTTAGCGTCACTTTGTAACGTTTCGCTCAGTAAAATGATTACGCCACAGTCACCTTCCCACCGCATGCTTCGCATAACATCAACGCCCGCGGTACGTGGGATCTGCCGAATTTTATTTTTTCCGGAACATTCTCTGCGTTCATGTAGAGCAGGAGTTCTAGAAACCTATCGATATAAATTTCAGCAGCTGCGAATCGCACGCAAGACGAAGTGCCTTGCACATGGGTTTGTATTTCAAACACTTTAGAGAGCGTTGAGTCAGGAAGAGCGTGCAAAAATATGTGAATGCAATGTTCGCCTGCAAAGACATGGAGGCATCAAAGAAAACTTTACAAACTTTCTTGGGAAACCATGCATTCAGCTCGTCTTCTCCAAGAACGTGCCAGGAATGGACATTTGTCTTCCTGATAGAGAAGTTTTGCTGAGCAAATAAAACAAAAGACAGACGGCACAAAGCGCGTAATGGGCTTTGATTTTATGTGGGTATTGTGCAGCGATGCTTAGTTTACCAGTACACAATTTGCTGGCACAACCTATTCGTACCAGCGTAGGCACACGTACCCTATAGATTAGCCAATGACGCTTTTTATACACTGTCGCATTAGGCATTGTTTACACTGTCGTGTAAACAATGCCTAATGGAGGAAGGGATGTAAATTTCGTAGATAGAAATTTCGTAGCTGTAGGGAGGGATCGTAACGCAGTCTCTATCAGCTTTATATTTCTCGGTCGGACTTTACAGTGAACAGGAGTGGGATGCATATACCCAATTGTTTAGATTATTACCTTTACGAAGGACTCATTTCACTTAAGATGAACGTAACGATTACGTGAGCTACCTATACTTGAGGAAGGAAAGAAGGGGCAATTTAAGGGCTCATTTTTCTCTGTTAGGCACAATATTAATGAGAACTAACCGACAATGCCATGCTAAGCATAGGAGATGTTATTTGTAGTAATTAAAATATAAATGTGAAGAAATAATATGGACTAAAAGATAACTTGCCGCCGGCAGGGACCGAACCTGCAACCTTCGAATTACGCGTACGACACTCTATCAATTGAGCATCGGACGCGTAATGCGAAGGTTGCAGGTTCAGTCCCTGCCGGCTGTAAGTTATTTTTTTTGTCCACTTTATTGCTTGCCATTTATGTTATAATTACTACAAATAACAACCCCTACACTTACCTTGTCATTTCTGTCTGTTAGTTCTCATTTATACTTAAGGAAGTGTTAGTTATATAGCATGTAAAGAGGAGAGTTGTATCTCCCTACGCGTCTTTGTATTGGTAGAAACGACCGATGACGCGAAATAAACTTTCTGTAGTGCAAAACAGTGCACCGAGGGCCATCTGTACTTCACAAAAAGGACAACCCGCTCAGATGAAACGCAGCAAAAAAGAAGCACGAAATGAGCGCTTCCTGACAACGAACACTCTTTTCCCAATACATACAAGCACACTTGCTCATAGATATGACTATGTGTAATCATTATTTCTCTCTCTATCTCACTCACTCTCTTTCACGCCTTCTTCCAGTGTCCCTTAGCAATGTAACCACACTAAAGAGCCGAGCTTTTTACCAAGCTTTCAATGTTACCGACCCTCTATGGAACGTGAAGAGCGGCCCTCCCATTGCACTGAACTAGCTACACATAATGGATATTTCCTGGAACGACACACTTTGCCAAGGTCTTATGTAAAAAAAAGTAATGTCAAAAGCAAGTATAGCAAAAAAAAAACAATCACAGGAAAAATCATCACGCCGTGCACTACATTTCGAATTCTCAACCGACCTCGCTAAACAACTATGATGCTCCTGTGCTTGAGCGTGTGTGCGTTTTTTTTACTCCTTTTTTCTTCCTTACCCCTCTGTCCCCGTTCACCCTTCCCCAGTGCAGGGTAGCAAGCCGAAAAACTTCTGGTTAACCTCCCTGCCTTTCACTTAATCTTTCTCTCTCTCATTCAATTCGGTCTTTAATGATATCCCCGTCAACTTTGCTCTACACCACAGGGCAGCCCACTGGGCTCTGCCCTATTTAAGGTGTTTGTGCTTTATTACTTTTTCAAGCAGCCCTTTTTTAATGTTAAGGCCTTTTATCGTCGTCTAATACAGAGTAACAGAATGTATTTACCATCTGGTTGAAATTACTGCAATTTTCTTTTATCTCTCACAGTCGGCAGTTTTATAAAATGTGTATCGGGCGTTAACTGCCGAGTTCTGCACAAGAGTACTTCAAGTTTTCCGTCAGAACTTTAGAATGAAGATTGATAGAATTACCAGGAACAACGGAGCCACGTAAGTAAAAAATATATTCCGCAGCAAAAGACAAAGGGTGTAAAGAAAAGCGGCGCCGGCGAGCGACAGCTGCAGTCTATTACAGGCTAAACACTGACAAATGTTTCCGTGCAAGAATTGGTCTCGAAACACGCATCCCGGGGCTCACAATGTGTCCCCTGGCAGACCACGTGAGGAGAGAAAGCGAAGGTGGGCAAAGAATGTCGGTATCAGTGTACCTTACGAAGTAAAGCAGTCATTGTGAGATAAAGTACAGCGCCTGCACACCATAAGAAACCGCGCTTACTTTTGTAACCTCTACTGCAACAATAAAAGAGTATTTAGTGCGAGTGATCTGCGACACGCGCAAGTGTACACTCGAGCCTGACCAAAGAAACTCATATGAAGTAACCTTGTTAAGCAGTGAACCAGCCCGCAAAATAATACCGGCCTGCTTTGACATGGTAGAAACCAAACTGCTCCGATTTGAATGAGTGCCGCGGAGTGAAACTAACAAAGAGTAGTCATTAATTTTCTTGTATGTACAGTCTTGTTAACCTAAGGCTAATATCTCGTAAACGAAAGGGGTACATTTTATTTACTTACTCCTGTTAAAGTTAAAAAAGGCATGTTTTAGACAGTGTTTACATGTCGAACAGCCACACTAATGGTAGAGTGGTGTTTACAGCATTTGTTTTAGAGTGTTCTTCGCCAGCGACCATGTGGCGTTAGACATCTTTATATTCCCGCCGATGAGTAACACAGTCGTCTGCCAGACATGCCGATGTCACTAGCCGCGTAGATTGGAGGTTCAGGATGAGTGCTTTTCTTAGTATTCTTCACCTGCATAATTTCTTATTTAATAGATTCGCATAAATGCCCTGACAGGTAATCAAACAAATAACGTCGAAGATTTTTTTCGTGATTCGTGATATAGATGACCTTATCAAAAAGCAGTTTTCGAGCGCACTCGTCTTAGGAGTGAGATTACGTTAACCCGGGGCAGACTAACTTCCGCTAAAAATGACGTAACTCCAATATTACACATATTGCACAGTTCGAGGTACTATATTTCCCGGATTTTATAAACAAGCTGACAATTAAGCATTACTGTAGTATTTGTCCTAAAGCTAAATTTCTGAAGTTCTACGAAAGTCAGGATTTTAAAAGTTCCTGAGAGTAGTTACCAGAATGCTAGCATACTAGAATGCTGTACACTAAACCAAAGGAGTCCACTAGCTTTAATAATCAATTTTCGTGGTATCTATCGTGAGTTGACGTTAACAGCAACTTAGTGTACAAACAGAACCAGTATGACCAAATATCTATAACGAAATTTCGCTACACGAGTGCAAGAGAGTTTACTTGTTGTGGCTTTATTGGTGTCGTAAGCACGTATATTCTTAAAGGCGAGCCGCTCTGAGCACACTGTTGTGGTTTCTTCGAGAAACCGGACTGAATGACAAATTGTGACTGTTCACAAACAGTGTTGTTGTGCAGTACTTAGACGGCGCTTGTTTCGTCGCCTAGTGTCGTCACACGTTCTTCTTCTCCTCTTTCATTCTTTTACACCCACTTTCCCTTCCCAAGTAGAGGGTAGCAAGCTGAAGATTTCCCTGGTTTACCTCCTTCTCTTTCATTTATATATCTCTCTCCAAGGTTTCCAACTATAATTTCCTCCATGAAGATGAGCAAACCAGTTTTTGCAAGCTGAATAACACTGAGTTTTGGACCAGTTATTTGAAAAGTATATTCTAACGATCTCTTATACCAAGGATAACACGCAGAAGAAAGACCAAACGCGAGCCTATTCGCTCTGCAATTGTGGTCCCTCGTGTTTTTGGTGGTTTACGTTCATGTTATAGATAAGTTTTCCACCATTAGCCTTCAGTTTTTTTTCTTGTTTCTATCTTTCTGTCCGACAGAGCGGGAGAAATATGGATGGTATATAAATAAAAAGAAACTTACATGCTCATCTGGCCTTGACTGGCCCACCACATTCACGGAACTTCTGCGTCGAGGACTTTTTGTCTCACAGCCTGAAATCAACCAAATTGCTCAGTGATGAATTGAACCATTTCAAGTTTTCAAAATACACCGGGAAAAAATGCTGTGTGTGAATTTTATAGGCGCAGACGCACCAGCATATGCCATTCTCAGTACAGCGCAATAGGAACCGTCCTAGAAACCGTAGAATACGCATTCTTTTTGTTCTACTTTGAAAAAGCTCAGAAAACTGCGTCTGCGGCCCGCCACTTTTATTGAGATGTACGACTGCGAGTGAAAAACAACGCTAAAGAGACGGGACAAGAAAGAACACGAGACCACGACGCCGTCGTCTCGTGTATTTCTTGTCCCGTCTTTTTAGCGCTGTTTTTCACTCGTATTCATGAAGCTACCAGCCCAAATGTGTACCCTACTACAATGTATGACTGCTGACACTGCGGTGAGTGGAGGAGCAAACGTGTGCTCTGAAGCTTTATGCGCTCTTGCACAGCGCTCGCATTTGTGTGCCATAACATCGCCAGTCATTTATTATTTGTCAGATATTTCAGATGATCCGCGGATTCAAGTCATTAAGAAAAATGAACACAGCAACTGAGCATGCTTTTCGATAGAACCATTGTTTCGCACTCCAACGTACAAATGTAATAAGCCCACCAAAAAAAAAATACATCTGGACATCCGGAGCAAATCTTCTTCGAGAAATTCGGATGAGCACTTCATCCATCATGCAAGCACCTACTTGACGTTTGCTGAAGCGAGATGTGAAAAAAAAAGCCCCGCTTCTTCTCTGGAGCAGTTTTTTCGCATCATGTTTCTTTCTCTCGCGTTTCGTTTTCTTCTTGCGTAGACAGTCGGGTCAGAGAGCCAAAGACGAGGAAGGGAACTAGAAAAAAGTAAAAAAATAGTATCGGCCAAATCTAGAGACGCCGTCTCACTCCTACGTATAACTGCTCCCATAATCCGTCGAGAAAATTGACGACATTTGGAGGTCGATGCGAGATACTTCCCCATTACCAGCTCTTAAACCTACTCAGCTCAGCAGATCTTCCTTCTACCAAAGGCGATGCTGATAGGACCTTATGCAGGCTGTCAGCGTTTTCTTGAAGACAGTAGCAAAGGCAGCGGAAGCATCAATCCCCATAGCACGCAAGCTACAGGCGCCGTCGTGACGGATCTCGTGTCGTTTACGATGACGAATCAAGCAAGGCCTTGAGACTAGGTTTGTAACGCTCCGTATAAGTGTCGTCGTGCATAGGCCTAACAACCTAGATAAAGTTTTATTGAGGCCACGTGTGGTTAGCGGCCGTAACCTCTGCCGGATCTGTGATAGTTTCTTGTCTAGCCAGCAGGTCTGACGCATCTTTAAAGTGTTTTATGGTGCCGTTATTAAAACAGGTGACGGCGCGGCATTATATCGCTTACGCATGTTCTCTTTAATACAAAGCTTTAAATTGTGTTGACAAAAAATAAAATAATGATAACACATAAAGCACACCGAGTAAAACTTAAAACATTCCCGAATTGCCCTGTTCAGTAAAGATAAATAAGTACATATGTTATGTGCTCTTGTAGGTAATGCCGATAGACTGCCTCATGAAAAATCGCTCACGCATCAATTTCTACTCTTTCTGCTGTTTTTTATCAGAAATAGTTTGTGTTATAACGTTAAAAGAAACACCGGAAAACAGCACTCCATAGAAAATGAAACCTTAGGGAGACGCGATAAAATATAATAATTATGCATAGACAGGAAACGAACAACTGAGACTGTGTTTACTAATCTTTTCATCTCAAAATGATTACACTAGAAGAAAAAAAAGCCGCACCTCCCCGAAGGGGATCGTGAGGAAATGCGAATGCATTTGGGTGCACCCGATGAGTGAGCGATTAAATAAAGAAGAGAGACGAGAGTGTGCACGTAAGCATTATTTATTCATACGTCAGCACCTGTTCCTGTTATCGTTGTACCTGACGGCCACAATCACCGCCTTGTGGTCGCTGAAGTGCACGGTCAAAGAGTCTTTGAGAAGCACACGCGCGGCACAGTTTCGCGTAAAGACCAGATCAATGCAACTCCCGTGAATGGTAGTGGGGCACGTGTTATCGGAGGCGGCAGAGGGACAATGCATAGAGCGTTTGGTCTGCATGTACTCCACCAGCCACTCGCCACTCTTCTTGCGCACGTCAACGTTGAAGTCGCCGACCAAGACAATGGGATCAGAGGGTTTGGAGCGCACACGCACACTTTCCATAGCCGCGTCCAGCTTCGCGGCAACGGCGTCCCGAGCGAGTTGGGCGCGAGGTACGCGGTGACCACAAAGACTCCGTCTCCGGTGTAGGCAAGGGTGTAAAAGTCCTTGTATGGAGACGCGTCTGGAATGGGAGACGTGGCAACGGCGTGCGATATCAGTTCCCGTACTCGCATCGCGGAGCGAGCTTCGCGATGCGAGCGCCCTCACCGGGTACACTCCTCCTCTCCCTTACTCTCCGCTGATCCGCGATGCAAGCGGCATCACACGCCCGCGCGCTCCTCCTCCCCCTTACCCTCCGCCGCTCACCACCTGCTCCGGTTGCTAGGCGCGGAGCAGCTGTTGCTAGGGGCGAGGAGGAGCGCGCGCGGAGAGATCTGTGCGCACGCCGACCAGGGACGCACGACAACCCCCGACTAAGAAATGCATTCGCATTTAAAAAATCGAACTGAATTTCCTGCGAGCTCCAGACAGGTTTAACGACTCAAAAGTTTCAAAAGTGTTCTGACCTTTTAGCCATTGTCCCGTAGTAACTATTATAGCATCTACATATGTTCGGGCGCTGACTCTTTCAGAAGACAATCTGGTCACTCTTTACACAAAACGATGTTGTCTGGTTGTGTGAACAGACATCGTCAAAATCTATGAAGCCATTGCGAGGTAATGATGAGTTAATGATGGAAAGTGAAGGAGATGTTGCCACCTGTCATTATTTTGGCCCATCATCCCTCGTCGCTCGGTTAGAACATATTGATTTCGAGAGAGCAAAAGTTAAAGTGAAATATAGGTACAAGTGGTTTTATGTGTCAAAACCATAATATACTGATGGGGAGCGCCGTAGTGCCTAAGTCCGGATAAATTTCAGTGACGTGGGATTGTTTTATTGCGTACCTAAATCTGATATATTACTGGTTCGGGTTTTAAGTCCCCGAAACCAGGATATGATTATGAAAGACTCCGTAGGCTCCGGAAATTTTGATCACCAGGCGCCGTATTCTGAAACGGTCGCAAAAGGCGACAATCGCAAAAGTGTCGCGTTTGGTTGGCTTTTCAGCAAACCGGAAAAGTGAGGGTGCCATATAGTAGTTGTTCCGTCGACGTCACGGTGCTCTACGGTGGTCCTGATGTGTCTGGAATAAACGAGCACGCCTTATCACCATCGGTTGGTGGCAAAATCTAGCATTTCAGGGACACTTACGGTAGTTTCTGGTATTCAATCCTTGGTGGATGTGGGCGGCATTTTTTGGCCTGAAGCCTTCAGTGAGCATTACCTTGGCGCGTTATCAGTAATCGTTGTATTGCGAGCGCGTGTTCTTTGTGGTTGGAACATGCCAGCAGCATGAGCCATCGGTTGCTCGCGTGCTTTATCGCGCGCCGGCAACATGTTGTTACGTTGAGGCGATGTCGCTGCGGCGTCACACTACAGCTGAACTCTCTGAGTACGCCGTGTTAAACTCTCAATAAAAGTAAATTTCACATAAGGTTACATTCTTTAAATATTATACTTCACTTTAGGCAGTTGCACAAGCAACTTTGAAAGCACTTTAAACACGTCCTATATTTCAAGTAGCCACAGCCAAGCCAGGCAACTGCGTATATAGCAGCCAGTATACACTACAAAACGCCACACTCGAGTCGCTCAGTGCTCGTACGGTACGCTCACTCATGTGTTGTGATACGTTTGAATAACCAATGGCTAGTGTAACAATGACATCACGAGCAAGTAGTTTATTCAATGATTGAACACCTCGGGCTATAGGTCACGCAAATCGACACTGTCGCCGTTTGCGATCGTTTCAAAATACGGGCTTCTTTAACCCCTACCTAAATATAAGGACATAGGGATCTAACATTTCGCCTCCATCGTAATGCGGCAGATGCGGCCGGGAACCGAACGTGCGTCCTCGAGCTTAACAGCGCAACACTATAGCGGTTAAGCCAGCACGGCGGCTTTCGATTAATCAGCTACATATGACCTAGCCCAAACTTTGCTGTCATGTGCATTTATACGAATTAAGTGCACAAAAAGTCGCAGTTGAGGGTAGTCGTAGGAAAGTGTGAGATAAAGAACTAGTGTGGTCACAGTAATCCAGAACCTTTTTACTCCCATGTCTAACCTAACGCAGTGTGAAGCTCGGACATCTGTAAAAACACCGGGAAATCCATTCGTTGTTATTATAATGTACGTAACTTGCGCCGCCTGTGTTCCATTTTTTTTATTTTACACGTATGTGGCTGCCCCTTCTCACAGCAAGCATAGGATAACCAATCAGAACAACATTCCTTTCTGGACAATTTATTTCGCAGTCACTCTCTCTTTCTCTCGGCAAAATAAAATCTATGTTTTCTTTTTATTTATTTCGCGATAATCTACCCAAGATTGAATGTTCGAGAATACTGCGATCGCTTACGCTGTCCTGTCCATCGTGCATTTTTCTTAACAGGCAACTTTCCTCGCCCCAATATGACTACAGTTTGAAATAATTTTCTCGAACCTCGATAAGAGATCTTCATTGTGCTCAAGGTCACGAAAATGGAAACAAACTTCGGCAAGTCAATGCTGTTCTACATTTACTGCTTTTTTTGCCTGCTATGACGTTCTCATACGAAAATCCAAAAATTAGAATATCAAGTTCATTCAGCGATAAATTTTCGCTGCGCCCTCGATAAGAGATCTCGATAAGATATCAAGTTCATTCAGCGATAAATTTTCGCTGCGCCCTCGATAAGAGGCCGCTTCAGACGCATGGAAAGAGGTAAACACTCAACGACTCAAGCGCTAGCGCTTCTAGCTCTAACATATACATGATGCATTTAACGTATATGTTCTCTACGGTTAATAACTAACGATTGCTGCGCGAAAATTTCAATGTGGCATTCTGGGCAGGAATAGTCAAATAGGGGGGGGGGTTGCATTGCTGAAGTTAACTGGAAGCAATATTTCTGTTTTAGAACACACTTGCCGTATTGTTCCATTGATCATATCATAACTTGTAAACCTGCTTACTTACGCCTGTCTGGCTGCAACAGAACTTTTAGATTTCCAAATCTGATTTTTCTAAAGTTAAAAGTTCGAACTTTCAAATGAGGCACCACTAGGATTCCTGTTTATTTGCAAGAGTTCATTCCCTCCAAGTGATGATAAAACGTGCCGTTTGACTCTCGACCTCAACGCAATTTTGTCATCTATCACAACACTGACAATGCGTTAGCATACCGGCTAACAATATACGGATCTGTGTGAGAAGGTCAAGAACACAAAAGGACTTCGCTTCGCAATACAGCTCCTTATAGCAGCCGTATAATTTAATCACAATGCTGCGGCAGCAGCATTACGCAAACATTTTGAAAGGAGACTTTATTGGTATTGGTTTACATACCTACCTTCATCTATTATTTGGTTGCTGGGAAGTGCTAAAAAAAGCCTGACTTGAACTTTACGAAGTGTACGCAACAAAATGTGTGTCTTTGCACGTGGTGGTGGTCGCATGGATAGCCAACGTTACGAAGATAGAAAGATATGATATGTGAACACACGGCCTATCTTATCCAAGCAGTGAACCTTTATCAGAGGCTGTCACGTCCATGATAAATGCGTTAGCGCTGCCCTTTCTGCAACGTTATTTTCGGTTAAGAAAAGAAAAAATAAGAAAGAGCTGCCGCATGTCCTTGATAGTTAATGCAATATTCAATGTCGAAACATTTCACACAAACTAAAAGGGAACGTGCCTTAGAGCAGATTTATATCCACAAAAGTTCTTCGCTTCACTTCGAAATTTTGAGGTACATGCATTTAGGCTTGATTTTAGTCTGCGTGGTGCTTGAATTGAAGCTTATGTTGTTACCCTTGAAAGTGCAAATATTTATATGTCTATAAGCCAAATGTTTTCATCGAGGCCATGCAGGGAAATGCAAAATTTCCGGGAACCAACGTGCCTATTGCTCTAATTATTTTCCTAAAATGACTTTAGAGATCCAAAGTATGGTAGGAATTTCCTTTTAAACACTCCGCTGCAGTCTTGATCATTCACTTCAAGGACGTAAAGGTAACCATGTCCAACAGACCGGAACCCCTTATGTATCACAGGGGTTCTGACTACAAAGCTGGCTTAATGCCGATTATGAAGTATTTTACAAGGGTTCTGAGGTGGGCTTCCACTGTGTCAATTATCTTAATTAAAAAATTTGATAGTCTTCCATTTCACAGAACGCTTCACATCAATTGCAATATACAACATTGCACCTAAGTATAGCCCACAGCCATTCTTTTTCCTTAGGCTACCGACATCGCAATCTCCACATCATCCCCGCCTAGAACGAAGTCCAACAATGTCCAAGGTCGGTTTCAACACAGGGATGACAATATATGCTTAAAAATGCCTAGTAACGTATTTTTTCCTGGCCAATTTTTATCGTTTCCATTACATAATTGTTAAAGGGCGTTCGCATACTGATCTGAATGCATAGCAATTTGGCAAATACGTTAAAGGGCGATACGGCGATACGCGCAGAAAAATAAATAGGTTATTATTTTTTTGTTATTTTACTTTCTACACTGATGACTGCTTCTTTTGATATTTCCGGCCCTGCTTTTTCTTTGATGTAGTTCGGTTGAACACTTCAGATATATTCTGTTCGGGTAACGAGGTAGCAAGAAAAATGAAAACTTGCTGAGCATAATTGTGCCTGAACGCAGAGAGCTGGAAAGGTACGTGTCGAAGGAAATGATTGCTGAAAAATGGCCAAACCATGAAAAAAAAAATAACATCGGTAATCCCTCCGTCATAGAAATCGGTATAACACGAAAGTGAAACGCGTCTTCACAGTAGTAATTGTTTATTGTGCACTGATATATGAGAGCGTGTAAAATGTCTATTTGTTGTTGGCAGCTATAACGCTGTTTTACGTGGATGCACCCACGTTGACGCCTAGTGGCACATCTCCATCGCGAAGACTCGCTATCGTGATCCATCACGCCCTTATAGAGTGGGTGAGGTGTCTTTCGTGTTAACAGTTTTCCCAATTAGATGAGAGTTTTTATAATATTTTGTACAAATGCTTTACATATCCACATCTGTGTAATTAGCTGCGTTCATTACATTGTGTAGTGCGCGCGGCTGTTTTCGTTAATTATAAAGAAGCGATTAACACGGGCTTTTTTTTAGGTGCTGAGACATTGTTACAAAAAAAAGAAGTAGGTGCTTCCAACATTTCATGATAAGACAAGAAGCCATAAAACTGTTTCTGACACACATCATACTGAACAATAAGCTGTGTAGGAACCTCAGGAAATGACTTTGCCGCAGTGAACGTGGTGCAAATGTACAGCCGAACTATTTTTAATGAGTCTGCACCTAATGATATCTTTTTCACACGACGATGTATAGTCAACAATATAAAGTATTTATATATCACTGGTGGGTGTTTTTGTTGCAATGCATATTGCGCAAGTGTTAGTGCAGAATCATTGGTAATACGTTGAATATTTTCGGTGCAGTATGGCAGCTAGTAGAGACACTTTTATCTCATTGTTTTCGTGTATTCTTTTCCATTACATCTAAGGCACGCAAACTGGGATGAGGCACGTAGGATGAGGCGTGTTGCAGCTACAAAGGCACGTAAGCTCTCTATTGTAACCGCAAACAGTCGTTACTTATCCCAGTGGCATATTGTAGCAACATAGTTGACGCACTACAGCAGCAACAGCAACAAACTATTTAACAAGAAGCAGCCTATGAGAGATTGAGCTGTTTAATATTCGTCCCACTATGTCTATACACTTCATCTATTACAGTCTAAAGTGCCTTCAATATTGATTGC
The DNA here is from genome assembly GCF_013339695.2 of Rhipicephalus sanguineus. Lineage (NCBI taxonomy): Eukaryota > Metazoa > Arthropoda > Arachnida > Ixodida > Ixodidae > Rhipicephalus > Rhipicephalus sanguineus. Next base: position 91,759,015 of record NC_051180.1, on the reverse strand, counting down.
AAGCGCATCACTCGGATAACGATATCGCAAAGTGCGAGAATATTAACGTTGCAATATTTGCACGCGTTCTCGTTAATCTTGTAGCTTACTGTAGCCAGTGAATTGGCCAACTTAACATTTCAAAGGCCAGGACAAAGCAGTAAAAAAATAGGTATTTCTGTCGTAAACCAGTCACTCCATTTCACTACAAATAAGTTGTTTGCCCCATAAATTATACAGACGTTTACAGTTTATAGTTGTAATTACGCTTACAACTACAGAGCAGATAGATTTAATTATGACTATAATTACCGTTCTGCTAACGAATAAGCGGAGAATCTTCGTCCTCACAAGCAGTAAATAGTACGAGCCGCTAGTGACACCACAATGGTCTCACTGGATCACCGACCACCAGAGTCTTCGAAACGGAGCAAGAGCTACTCATGGATCATTATATTCTCATTTAAAAGTGATTACGCTGACATCGCGCCCTTTCGGAAAAATTGCCACCACATTTCTCTAGCCCGACAGTGAAAGTCTAGCGCTGGTGCGCTGTAAGAACGCGAGTCGTTATCGAACTGCAGACGATCCCTTTTCATGGGTTAATAAAAATAACACTATATTGTGTTCGAGTAAGCAACGCTGCATAATAAAGGTGGCCTGCTCCAAAACTCTTCGAAATGTTTACATCTGGAAGTCCAGTGGCGTGAGCTATCAGCATCTAGCATATCTAAAAGCGGGCGCAATCGTGATCACAGTCCCTGAAGTTGCTTCTCTCTTACTTTCCCGCTGATCCGCTACACACGGACACGTTGCCGTACATGTTGGCTCGAGCATGTTTTCAGTAGTAAACAACTGTGTTTCCCTAATTCTGATTAAAGTGGATTTCAAGGCTATTTCGGAAGAAAAGAAACTCCTCGTCTGTTTGTTTCTCTTCTTTGTATGAGCTCTTCGGCGAGAGAGCAGCTCAAGCAGCCTCCGTAAGCAACCTTAACACGCAGCCTTGGTAAGCTTCTTCGCAGGTTTATATGCAAACAGGCGACTAAACACAATTATATGAACGTCACACAAGCTTTAATTTGCCGCACTCCGCAGCAAATTCACTTTAAACAGATCGCGAGAACATGAATTATCATAGATGGGCACGAGATGTACCCATGACCATTGCATTTGGAGAAAATAATTGGCTGAACACATATCACGGCGATTATTTTATTTCCAAAATCTTTATTCCAGCGCGTAGAAACGAGGCATAACCAAGTGAATGACGAAGCTTACGAAATGTTGACATTTTTTGTAATTTAAGGTGTTGCAGAGTTGCCATTCCCATTAGATTTCTTTTTATTTTAACTTTCTGATTTCGCCTTTCGTAATTCCTTATCAGCATTTATTACTGCCTCACTCACTTCCAAGACCCAAAAGCGATGAGATCTCTTGTTTTTCTTAGAAAGTGAGAAAGAACTTCACGCTGCCAGCGGTTCGAGACATTTTCACTAGCTGCATACATCATCAAGGTTTTCTTTGAGATTGCTGGCTCGTTCACACGTTTCTTTCGTTTCGGACGTACTTTTGATTGTAGATGCGAAAAAAAGTCCCATATTTGCCTTCCATAAAACATGCAAATCGCGCCAGCCGCAACGACATACCATATTAAAGATCGCTAGCGCGGACGACGCATTTTTTTATTCATATGCCCTTAATGATTCGTTACCTCGGATTCTCATTGCCCAAAAAGCCTGGGATGAACAACCAAAAAAGAGAGGCTGGGAAACTTGGCACAAATCTTGAGATACAGTCTTCTCGTATAGCTGGTGGGTGGCTTTCGGAAAACATTTAGAAGTAGAGATGGCAGCTGGGTTTCTATACTGCATGCATACGTCAACACGCATTGCCTAGAATGCCTTATAAAAAGCTCGACAAACGTTTCGACGGCAAAAGGATACTTCCTCTGCGCACTTGTGCGAGCGCATGCGCAGGAGTGCTTCTTCATATTTGAGCAAAGAAATTTGTCTCGACAGCAGAACACTGGTTCAATAGCCAGAAAGTGATCGCCGTGTATAAACGAAACGTGTTATACGCATGCAGCTTTCGTACGCAGTTTTCATATGTGTCCCTGAGCCTGCGTTCTGATGGAGCTTCCACAGCTACACAATGATATGTTCAAAATGCATTATTCTAGAAGTTAAAGCAAAACAGTAACTAATTCGCGTGGCTGCTTTAGGTGGTCTTGGGCTGACAAATTTAGATGAATTCCTTCGCCCCATTCCCTCTCTTTCTTTTTGGTGCTGCTTGTTTTGCTTTTTTGCTTAGAGTATTGGACATATCTTGTGCGAGGTGCCTTTTACAGCAGAGCTGTTATGGTGGAGGTTTCTCGTGTGTTGTAGATAAGAAATTATCATCATGATGCACCGGCGCGCACTCAATGACCGCCCAGACATTCTGTACTGATGGTTAACAACAGGAGATAAAACGTAGTGGGATGAGCGGCGAGAGTGATGTGGTTGTTTTAGTTGTAGCACCGAATGAAGGCGGCAGCCTGGTCAACGCCAGTATCTAGAAGCCTGTTTGCAAGCCGGGTCCTTTCCTCGACAAATTCTCTGTCGATAGAGCAGGCAACATGCCGGAACCTGAATTCACCCTCTGCGTTGGTGAGGTATAGGCCACTGGGGCTGTTAGTCCAGGCTAGTGCTGCGTAGGTCAACTTCAGTGGATGACGCTTGTCGTATTCGTAGACTACCCGGGCGTATGTGGCCCAAGTAATATATGTGTACAAAGCGGCTCTCACTCAATCTGACGTCATCCTCGGCCAGTTTTATGGCCATCGTCCGGCCTCGTGAGAAATGACCTGTGGCGCATACCCGCATAACGTGAACTGTGGTATGTGGATATATGCCACACGTGACTCAGAGAATCGTGTGGCACTGAATCGTGTTCTTCAAACACTGATCCTCTGCTATGCAAATTTTTGTATATTACAAGTTATGGAGACGACCAGGAAGTGCTCAGATGTAGGCGGCTAGATAGATACGTAGATTGAAACGGCCAAAGTGCCTTACGTTCGCTAAGAAATGCTTCGCATTTGAAAGGCAGTACAAATATACTCTACGGCCATATGAAGCAATAACACTATGCCTTGTGATTCGGATAAAACTTTACATTAGTCACGGACTTACAAAAGCTAAGCTCCCTGCAGCGTTCTGATTGGCGCTTTTTAACTGCAGGCTGCTTATCTTGTTTGTGATGAATACTTTATGTTTATGTGTCCCCTTATTCCGCTGCAATTTCTGACATAAGCCACGTGCATTGGCTGTCGACACTTCGATATGCCGTCGCACTATCTGGAGGCATCGGAACAAACTTGGAATTATAAAAAGAGGTGTTGCTGCACGCTTCAGGATAGCTATTTCCTGGTCGTCGCTTTTCTAGAGAAGGGAAAAAATGCAGAGAGAAGCCCAATATTTTAAAGTATTCGGAGCTCAAATCTAACTCAATACCTAAATAGTTTTTTATCGCCGACATAAGGATCCTACAGCTCATGCGTAGCTGCATCTTGACACGTTTGTTGTCAGATGGTCGAAATACGCAACGGAGACAGCTGTAGTACATCCGTCTTGCAGGGATAAACAATGATAAGGAGCAGAAGAAAAATAAAACAGACTTCTGTGAAAAGTTATCAAAATATATCGTATAAGACGCCAATACCCCTTGACACCTAAAAAACAGACGTTGAATATAATGAACAAAGAAATTTTGAGGAAAGTAGCATGAGACTGGCAGCACAGACAGCTAAGAAAACCGTAAAAAACGGGTTACCTTCCGCATTCGGCTGCCTTGTTTATACATTCAATTTATCTGGCCGAGTCACAGGAAGTGTCCGTCATGCTGCTAACCAATACAGGCGTCTGGAAACGCCGAAATGTCAAAAGATCCGAGTCTCTTCCGGTGTCGCAATACACACCATCAGCGTTGTAGACCCTCCTTTTTGTAGACCCAAGAAATTGGACGGACGCATTACGGCTCCCGGGTGTCGTTTGTTTTTACATTTATTTTCAAGGAAAGGACTGCTGTTCAGGATACACAGCGAGATGTAGGTGAGCACCCGTGAGCAAATGGAACATGTTACGTTTTCTGTTGAGCGTAGGATGGTGTCTCGTGAATGTCGCGCCTTATTTCTAATGCGACACTGCGTTCGGCTCGGCTTGCCCGTTTGGAGCCCAAACATGTAACACGCAATTGTCATCTTGTTACGCCTTCTTACAACTGCTTTTTTTCTGCTCACCCTCCTAGACTGTGCAGCTGTTTAGTTGAAGTAAAGATTTATTCATCCATTCACTCATAATCGCATTAAGTGAGGTCTTGACTGAACAAACTGTGCGAAGGTTCGCCGTTTCGGGAAAGCGGCGAAAAAAAGTTCACGATGAACCTGCATGGTATTACTGCGAAATAGACATTTCTAGGTTCCTCGCAAGAAACGTTGGAAAAAATTCGTCTTCGACTTAAAGACTACAATACAATGCTTGTGATTGGAGAAGTCGCCCTCCTAGATCAGCTATTAGGAGAACATAGCGGGAGACAGCGTAATTGTGGACGTATTCTTCAAAAAATTTATTCCAGCGCAATATTCAAAAGAGCTTTGCGAGTATGCGCAAACTCGACGACAGACGGGCTCATTTTTGAGATTTTAAGCTTCTAAGTTTAAGCGTTGCCAAAAACAAATACCTTCACACGAACCGTCAAAAAAAAGAACAAACAGTCCAGTCGAATATATAAGCCAATACCATGTCAATGGCAAGCCGTTATCTTGCTTTCCTGAATATGCAAACACTCGGGACATAACACGATCTGCTTACAACGACGCACAATGACGCAGAGGACGCAGGGCATAGGACGTCACGAGCATGCAATGTTAATGAAAAAGAAGGTCCCGTACTCTTCTTGCGAAAGCTATCAGATTGAACTTTAGAAGAAGCCATCAGAGAAAGAAAGGAATAAGAGAACCGTAACTACATATGGATCAAGAGCCATGAATGTGCGTACGCAAAGCTTTTGCCAGGCGACGCGTCGAAAATTCCACACTCATATTTCGCGACTTGATCGGCGCATTTCGATTTCAGGTTACGCCAATCATGTTGCATCCACAAAGTTTTTGATAGCATGCAACGATGCTTAGTCGTTTCAGACATTTAACCGTGCACGTGAATGCGGGCGCTAGTTGCACAAGTTCGCGGATTCTGACGCTTCAGAGAAACTCGAGAAAGCGAGCCCGGGTTTGGATGCCCTCCAATACGTGGTTATGAAACTGTTAACTTTGAAAAAGCGCAGAAGAGAGAAAAACCTGATAAGCTGAACATTTTTGAACTGCTTGTGTATTTTAATATTTCATCACTATAACATTTGGTGCTCAGCAGATGTGCTGAATGCACGCGCTTGCTTTTGGGACTGCATCTGACCGGTACTTTGACGAAAGCAACAAGATTACGTAATTTTTATAAGGCTCAGGTGTACTCGGAGTGAAAAAGATTCCAGAAAGTGATAATAACTTTACCATTTCATTTAAACAAAACTTTGATCTGTGAGGAACACTCCTTAGTCAACTTAGAATGCACATGATGGGTCGCCTGTTATCGACTTTGAAAAAAAAGTGACATAATACCGACGCGAATGTGTGCATCATATGTAACCCAGTACATGTTGTATCGCGGATGTTAAATGACAAGGTATTACTGATATAAGAGTGCTACCCCTTCTGCATGTTTTAATCACTCACGTCATCAGACATATTCCCGTAGCAATTCCGCGTTTTCCTTGGCGAAAAGTTATCTGCCGATATTGTCACGGGGTCGTGACGTTGACGAAGGCAGCAGTCGGCGTGTCCAAGATTAAACTCTATACTTGGCCGAACTTGTGGCCGGGAAACGGAAATTCAAGCTACAGCTATGCACGCTGTGCCCTGACAGCGACGAACAGAGCGTTTGCCATCGATAATTCGATCTGCGGTAAGGCGCGTCTTCATTTAGAGATGCGACATCGAACATTCCAGCCCTATCGTTGGTGGCCGCGTTAGTTCCAAAATAGACTCAGCTGCTCGTGTTTCCGCGCTCAAGCATAGCAGATGATCCTAAAATAATCTGCAACGTTCCAGACATTCTGCCGCGGTTTGCGCGAGGCAGTAGTAGCACGTGTAAAGGGACGGTAACAAAGAAACAGCAAGGAAGGAGTGCGTATGGCAATATTTTCACACTCACGGGGGAACAAAATATGCTTTGTTCTGAACAAACGTCGTAATTCACTTGCGCGCAATAGAACGCATGCATTTCCTTCTCTGACTGGGAAGTGTACACAGAAGCAGTAAATAGAGGAATCACAGCCGCAACCAGGAGCGCTGAGATCATTCCTACGATTTCCTACTTCCTGAGAGAGAGCACACGTACCACAAGCAAGCACTGTGATATCGCAGCCAATGATGAAGAATTTCAGAGAATAGTTGCGAAGCCGAGCGGAACGAAAAGCGCTGAGGACAAAAAACATCGAAGATCTCCGTGCTTGCCGGCGTGCACAGAGCCATATCCGTCGCTACTTAAGCAAGCTGAAGAGACAGAGATGTAGGAGTCTTTGTGCAGCTCTGGACGTCCGAAAACCATTAGCCAAAATCTGCCGTGTAATCAAAGTAATCCGCCGAGAGCTCCAGCAACTTCACCCTTCCCAGCGCTCTCATTTCATGAACAAATGTTGCTCAAGGCTGTTGCCAACGAATATTGTAGACGTCTGTCTGGATGCGCAGGACTGCCGCCAAGGGCCGACAGTCATAACACTTATGTATCACGTTCGGCTATACCAGCTTTGGATACTCCATTTTCCCTGGAGGAACTGCGGGTTGCTATCAATGGTTGTAACAAACGTTCTTCTCTAGGGCATAGCGGATTTACTTATAAAGCTTTCACACATTTATCCCAAAGGTTTCTTCTTCGGCTGCTGGAATTATACCACGATTCTTGGACAATTAACAAGTTGCTGCTGAATGGAAGCTGGCAAAAATAATCTCAGTCATGAAACCAGGCAAACAGCCAACGAGATATGCCTCTTTCAGACCTATAGCTCTTTTAAGTTGCATCGGAAAACTCATACATAAAATGGTACACAAAAGACTAACATGGTTACTTGAAAGCAGGAAACTTTACCTCCAAGAACTGAATGGATTTAAGCAACACCGGTCCGCTATTGACAATGTTATGGCCTTCATCTCATCAATTGAAGAACTTACCCAGGGACACATACCAATTGCCTTTTTTCTGGATATCAAGGCAGCATTGGACTCTGTGTCCCACAGTGCAATACTTGAAGCCCTGATTGTCATCGGTCTTGGAGGAAGAGTATACACATGAATTGCGGACTGTATGCAAGGGCGAGAACTATTCATGAGCACCACAGAAGGCCATACTGCATACTACGCTGTAAAGAGGGGTGGGCCACACGGCGCGGTACTTAGCCCTTTATTGTTCAATGTTCTTCTTATTCATCTCAAGAAACAGTTTCCGCGTGGTGTCCACATCACAATGTATGCAGACGATATCTGCATATAGAGCGCATAACCTTCTCGTTATGCCACTCAAAATAGGTTACAGAAAGCGCTGGCAAACACCTCCCTCTATATAACACACAGAGGTCTGCTCCTACCTCCAGAAAAGAGCGTCGTCATGGCTTTCTCTCGGAAGAGCATGAAAAAGCACTCATAAATAGTCAGTGGACGCGCTCTTCCTTATGTGCGATGTCAAAGGTTTCTTGGCGTAATCATTGACAGAAGCCTGTCTTGGTCACCACGAACAAACTTCGTGCAGTCTCACAAGTACTCCGCTACATGGCAGGAGCACGATGGGGTAGCGGCTGCCGCTCGATGATACTTCTACATAAAGCTTACGTCAACGATACTTCGCGCTACAGCCTGCCAGTACTACAGCGAATATCGTTGACCAGCAAAAAGAAACTTGATGCCGCACGTAACAACTCTCTACGGATATGCATTGGCCTGCCAAAAGGATCATCGTGCGTCAGAATGCACGTAACAAACTCTCTTTCTAAAGCTTCTTTCCTCGGCTGTTGGAAATATACAAGGATTCTTCGTCATATTCAGAAGTTGCGGCTGAATCATCCTAGATTACATCGGCCAGAAATGCTCCAGTTCGGCTCATATCTTTACCGATGGGTCCTGCTCTGCCCATAGTTCGTCATGTGGTTTATACGTATCTTCAAATGACCAATGTTTCTCTTACGGTCTTGAACGACTAACAACAAGCACGTCAGCTCAACTGTATGCAATAAAGGAAGCCATTCTTTACATCCAGCGGCAACCTCCTAGACGATGGGTCATTTTAACAGATTCGAAAGCAGCCCTACAGAGCACGAGCAACATCAACGCCACTCGTCAACAATATGCGGTGACCCGAGACATTGGTTACATCCACCACATGACTACTATGTCTGGTAACACTGTCATGTCTCAGTGGATTCCCAGACACTTCTGCATATACGGAAATGAAAAAGCGGATATAGCTGCACGTAGAGGTATATATTTAAGAAAACTTAGGTGAACATATTTCACTAAATCAGATGCATCAGCAATGATAAAGAAGTACGCCCACCGAGAAAGGGATTAATTATAGAGTCTCTCGCCTCAAGACCTCTTGCTCCGCTCCTAGACCCTGACATAAAAGCAGGATTTTCGCATCACCTTCCTCGTATACATGAGACACTATATCATCGACTTCGGCTCAACGCAGCGTTTACCAATAGCTACATGTGCCTCCTTGGCTTGAGAACTGACCCATACTGTGACAACTGTGGAGCTTTAGAATCAATAGAACATATTTTATTAGATTGCCAGGCCTACAGAGAAGAAAGAACTTGTCTCCAAAGTAGAATATGCTCAAATTACCAAGCACCGCTAGATCTCGTGAAAATACTTGGACCAACGTCTTCTTCTCAGCAACCTCAGATTTTAAAATTTCTGTTCAAATTCCTCGAGGACATTAACAGACTTGATAAACTTTCCTGCCCTCCTCTTACTGTGGCCTTTCTGTCCTCAAACCCCTCCCCTTTACAGAGTAGCATGTGGGCGCCTTGATATACGCCGACAGAATTGTTTTTTTTTCATTAAAGAGCTTTCTCTCTCTCTCTCTCTCTCTCTCTCTATTCTTTTCTACTGCACGGAGTCGACATTATGTGGCGTCTGCCAATATACTCAAGGTTGAATAGTGCTGCCATAGCTAGAGAAATTGTTGAAACAGCTCTTTTATGCATACTTGCCTCGGTTAGGAGGTAAATATTAGCGGTCTTCTGATTGGTGGCCAAAAATGCATAGTAATAGTTACGGCAAGCTGAATGAGCTCTGAAAGAAATAAAAGAACGAGGTGGAAAATATTTCTTTTTAAGACCGACGGACGGGATACGTCAGAAAACGTCAGACTGAGAATAAACATTATTTGATCCTAATAACTTGAGCCCTTCGTCGGATAGAGAAGCCGAATCGAGCTTGAACCAAACTACTACACAAAAGAGCAATGGCGGCTGTTGAAGTGGCCACAGAAATTTTGATATTGCTTTTGCGCACTCCTCCTTGCCATCAATAAATGTTCTTTCTTCTAAGCCTTTAACACTCTTTATACATCTGCGAGGCTAGACCTTCCATTCAAGTTTTTTTTTTTGTTTTTTTTTCCTGTCTTCAGCCTACACGCCAAATAGAAACTACGAAGTGCCTATTCTAATTCAGCGATTATCATAATTATTTGCTGAAAGCGCAACAATTACATGCTTATGTATATTGCATGCTCCCTATAATAGGCAAACACGATCAATTGTGGTTGATCGAGCTGGCCTTGATCATAGGCCGATGTGAGTAGGAACCATTCCGAAATGTCGTACAAAGAAGTCATCGCAGTTGAGGCTAATTAAGGCATTGTTCTTGAAGACAAAGGACTTGTACAAGAGGCTGTAGACTAGTAGTCATGTCGCATACGACAAAGAAGTATTTGATGTTGTGTAGCTGCTCCCTCTCTCTCCCTCTTTCTCTCTCTCGCTCTTCCTCCACCCATAACTTTCAAGTTCTCTCATTCCTTTCCACAGTGTAGAGTCGCAGAGCGGTTACTGGGTAATCGCTGCCTTTCCCCTCTCTTCTATTCTGTTCCTTCTTCACTGGATGACACCTCACAAGCACTAAAACGGCAATAACAAAGAGCCACACTGCTTTATTTCCCGCGGCCTCTCATCGACACGCGTTATCCAATACCGCCGACGGTGCATCCAGCGTGCACCACAGAAAAGCGGCCGTCAGCGCCGTACAGTAATCCAGCGCTGAGTCATGCGTACAACACCCTACCCTACATCATAAAGTGTTCATCTCTTCGGAGGCAATGCAACAAAATAAAATGGCACAGCGGGCTCCTCCAAGCCAACCAAGAGAGATCAGCGAGACCGAGATCACGTTGCGCAGGACAGAACAAAGGTCTCGCCGAATCCTGTTACAACCCGTTGCGTCAGCGAAGCAGACCGAGACGAATGATGTCTGCAACGTTAGGCCTTACGCTTGAGGAACTCGCAATGCTATCATTACTTCCGAGAACCTCGAGCGATGCTGGTCCCACTGCGGGTAGCCGTGGCGGGAGTGTGGTGTGCCAGGCATGGTGGAGGGTATGCACCCCGCAGTGTTCCTTTGCCCTTGCTAACATGTTGCTGGCTACGACAATAATCATAGAACTAGTAATCAATGCAAGGTCCAGGCGCCTGCCCAACTTTGTCATACATTTTGCAGCGTTACGGGTTGCTTTAAACGTTGTAACTCAATAAAAAGCTACGATTTCAAAATTCGGTAAATTGCATTTAGTAGTTTGGAGAGTATACTACCAGTAAAGCATAGGTCACTCTCAAGCAACCATTCCATTCGTAGAATTTTTTTAACCATCTGATGCACTGTAGGAAGTTTACGTAACCGATATAATTACATATCAGTTCAATGTACTTTATAGGGTGTAACCAGCGCCGTTTACGACGCTACGGTATCGGTTGTGGTGCAGTATTGTCGATTAGGAAACTTCACACATTGTCCGAAAATTTAGTAAGTATCGCGGTTTCTTGAGGAAAATAAGAAACTCTTTATAAAACCTTTGGGTCATGGGGTTGATAATATATCACCATCTCTCCGAAATGAGACAGAAATGATTAAGGTTGGGGTAGTGGTTGCCTCGTGACACAAATTCCTGCATTTAATTTTTTGTTGAAATAGTAAAACTGAACATTGGCCCGTGCACACTACAGCATTCTTTAAATGGAAATGCAGAATGTCTAGCTTCAATAAATGATGCTCTGCAGGACGTATGTGCCATATCTTCGACGACGCAAAGAAAGGTTTCCAGCTTTTCTACTGCTGGGCGAAGTCGAGCCTGATTTGTATTTATTCAATTTTATGTGAAGATATAATCCATCAGAGCACTTCCATGCGAGAACATCGTCGCGGCGTTTCTGATACCGCAGCTTATCGAGAGAACAAAATCGAGCATTCTGGAAATTTCGTAGTAGAAATTTGTGTCTAAGCTTACTGTAGTAACCACAGCAATAGATATTTATTGAAGGCATATGTTGCCACGCGCGCTTCTTTTTCTATTTTCATGTGACCGGTCTGTTACGCGTGCCTTGCGCAAACCGCGCCCGAGTGTCTGGGAAACATCTAATTATCTTACAATACCCGCCACGGTGGTCTAGCCTTCAACTACATCGTCTCTCATAATCAATTAAACCGTTGTTCTGGGACGTTAAACCCCAACAATTATTATTTTAGAATTTTCTTATAGCTTGAGTGTGCAGCGAGAACAGCAGAGTTTATTCTGGAACTAACGCGACCACGAGCGATAAGGCTGGAACCTTCGATGCCGCATGCATATATACCGAGGCGCCTTACCGCAGATTCGATTACCGACGACAGTGCTCTCCGCTATCAGTGTACAGCGTGTATTGCTTGTACTTTAACTTTTAACTTTCGGTGCAAAATTTCGCCCGAATAAAGAGTTTCGTCTTGAACACGCCGACAGCTGCCTTCTTCAACGTCACGATCACGTGACAATGTAAACGACTGATTTTAGTCGAAAAACAAAGCTAGAGAACCAGAGACGAAAACGTATTCGAACCATGGACATCAACGATCCCGAAGGTTCGCCAACATAGCGGCGAAAAAATCGGAAAGAAAGATACTTATGATAACACAAAGGGCAGAATCTCTATCTGCGGCTCGATCTGGCTGTCTAAGGACAAAAACATATTGGAGTAAGTATTCGCAACAGCATCACGAATGCACTCGCTGTAACAAAAGCCCTGAAAGAACTGAAGAAATTGTAATAGGGTACCAGAATAGTCACTCAAACAGGCGCGTAGAAGGCGTTCATGTTTCAGAGGACCTGGAATTCAAAGTGGATCGACAGGGTAGCAACGCAGATACGCAGTTAACGTTTATAGTGTTTGAGGGAAACATAAGCAAAAACGATATTGACAAAACGGGAGTCTTTAAAGGCGCACGCGACGATAACATTTTGAAACAGAGGCTTGAATTAAGAAAAAGAAAAGAAGGGATATCCAAAGCCTCAACTAGCACTGATGTAATAAAGCCTGGTTAAATCTAGTAGACGAGAGTTTGCCATCATCCGGTTATGCTGAAAGGAAATGCCTAGAAAAGTGATCATCATCACTGGATGACTCATGAGTGACGCGTTTCTGCGGTGAGCGTACGACGGGTGACTACATTGCTACAGTGTAATCACTGTAGTATTCACATTCTTCGTGAAATGCATTCTGCCACAATTTCATTTTAGCGCGCTTTCTTTTTCAAGTCAACAGGCAATTAGCATCACTGCTGACAACTTCTAGTCAGCATAGTTTTGTTGTCTACAATTTCATAATACCTACATCTTCACAGCCATTATTCACAAGTTAGACGACTGCAAGTAAAGGAGTAATGGACAGCAATCAACAAAAAAACTACTGCCGGATAACAGCAGAAAATAAATGCAGGAGTCCCATCACGGTGGCGTGCTGAGCCAAATCATAATGTTCGATCAAAAATTGCGACGCTACTTACTCTACAACTTCCACGCACAATCGAAAAATATATTCTGTCTATTTGCGAAAGGCAAGCGCTGAGATGCAAATTTACGTACTTATCTAAAGGAGCCAATCGAGTTAATGCGTGCACAGGAGCTCGGGTTGACTCACGTTGTCCCACCCTTCGCTCTCCTGAACACACTCCTGCTTGCACGAATTCTAAACGCAGCCTCCAGGCGCGCCGGACTGTGTATACAGCGCTGGTAAAAGCTACTACGAATCCTAGTACTTTTTTGTAGCGCAGGTAAATACAAGGACACGCAGAAAAGCGACCACTTGACGACACAGAAACGATTTTATACCAACAAGCCGCCGCCCTATCAGTACAGTTCGCCTCGGTGCAGAAGAAAAAAACGCTAACATTCTTCTTTCGGGACAACGACCTAAACCGTATACTCCAGATGGACGTTACCATGCGCGCTTGCATTTATTTCATGCGTAGGCCACGTGTGTTTGAAGGCGCTTCATTCCATGCTGGACCCATGTCATAAGGAGTAGCACGCCGCACCATTAGCCAGACAATATCTCTTATATCTCCAGCACCCTCAAAAATAACATTGATAATAAAGAGAGGACATGAATATACAAATCGCTTACCACCTCGATACAGGTATCGTTCTCTGAGCGCACTAGAGTGCAAGAAAGGGGGAGATACGGGGAGAGCTCGATTGCGAAAGACTACGGTGGCTTCTAATCGACCGTGCAGCAGTGGATTGTAACCTGAACTACAAGGCGGCGCAGGGGCTGTGCGGTCCATTTGACTTGGTCTACAAGCCCTCTTTACTATATGGCTGAAGGAGGCAAGGAGCTCAAAGAAGCGCGGGAACGCCTAAGGGCTTCTTCGTGGGCAACTTCCAGCCCGAAATGCCCCCAACTGCATCGTCTAACGGCGATGTCGTGAAATGCACGTTCTACAACAATGATGAGTGGTGTTTTCGCAACAGCTAAGCTCAAGACGTCTCAGGTCATTGGCATAATGCTAGGACAGCGCTGTGAGTGGGGTCAGTAAAAATGTGACAGCAAGACATCGTACTTACGGGGTTACGGTGATGGTGCAAGCATACCGCCTAAGCATACTTATATAAGCACACACCAGCTACTTTTGCTGCACCTTCGCAGGCGGAGCGTCGGTGGTTCGAGCGCGCACGTAAGCGCGCATTTATGTCTAAGCTTCTGTTCATAATTATGAAAGGGCGCCGCGGAATACGACGCGAACACAGCAAACAGACGAACACAAGCGCCGACTCTCAAGTGAAGTATTATTCATATGCTCAGGCCAAAACACACACCCCCGCCCGTGGCTACACGTAACACAAATGATTCATATATCCGCTTTCCATCTGTCGCATTGCAGCGCAAGTAAATGTTGTATACTGAAGTGCGTAAATGTACCTTTTTGGTCTTCGCTTTGTGTAGCCACGTGCGGATATAGTGTATCTATGTCCTGCCCGCGTGGATAATACTTTAGTTGAGCGTCGGTGCTTGTCGTCGGGCGTTTTCTCTGTTCTCGTCTTATTCCGTGGAGATGTTTCATAATAGTTAATTCTCACCTATACGCCCAATTGTCAGTCTTACATACCCTTCTGTAGTGCGAAGCAGCAACAAAAAACTGAGGGGCACTTGTCGAGAGCTGCTAACACCTTATTGTCAGCGAATATTTAATAAAAGGGCGTCACGCATACAGGAAATGTCACCACATGTCCGTATAAGCGGGTTGAGATAAGCGCAGCTCCCCACACGAGGGAATGTGTTCACAGGAAACATTTCCAGTCAGGCCACTTAACCTTGTCGAGGGTTTGCTGCTTTGAAATATAAAAGGAGTAGAAAAGTAAAGTATATCTTACTAGAACAGGAAGCTCTCAAAAATTATCCACTGACATAAACCTTTAAAGATTATCCAGAAATATTGCAACATGGTCTGTGGTATATTGGCGTTGATACCTTTGAGCATACCTTTCACAAGAGTATGTTTCCCGGAATATTCTTGAATTTTTAGTGTGTTGTCGGAACTGTAAGCAGAACCTATTTCTGAAGCTGCTCTTTTGGCTCATAGAATAATGGTACGGGTGACAGGCGTTGTAAGAACAACATAGTCGATAGGCTGCCGCCTAAAATAACATAGATATATAGAGAGAGCACAGATGCCAGCCCACACAAGCATAATACCAATTATCTAAAATCTGGGACCTCGGGCAAGAAAGGTGGGTTGCAGCAACAGCGTAGCATTTGAATACAGAATGGGTCACTTCGTTTAGCGGCATCTCGCTGGCCTGTCTATGTTGGGAACAGTCGGTAATGCATTTCATTTGGGTAATGGGAAAAATGGTGTCAGCGTATCCTTTGAACCCGCCTGTTTCCGAACTCTGTCACGCTGAACAAATTCTGCATACGTTTGTTGTTTATTTCTCAATATTCTTGTTTCTTTAGTCAAACATGTAGGGCCTATGTGTCTTGTTCACCTGATTCCACCAGTTTGTTTGTCTGAGAACTGAGACACAGTACTTTAGAGATAATCGCCACGTTCTTTACTTGCCGCAACTTTTGTCGATTCTGAAGTAGCTAGGCTCGCTGCGTCTTGTGTTCGGAGCAAACACATCGAACTGCGCAGGATGATTGCACGAATGAAACTACTAGCATAGAAGGGGTCAAACATGATCTCAAGGTACTTTTTGCGTCTCTCGCCTTCCGACACAAAGTTGGAATACAGAGACCAAACGAACGGACTGAAACGACGTGGTTGGTTTTGTAAAGACGTAACGTGGCCCTGATGCACGTCGTTGCCTGTATAACTACTGAGATTATTTCACTTTCATTAGTACTGAGGAAGGAGAAGAAAGCGACGCCGCAGCACCGCACAACCTTCGTCTCCATTCTGGGAAGTTGGCTGTAGCAGAAAATTCGCGCAACAATAATCCGTTTCGAATACTTACGAATGTATACTCTTACGTACAGTAGGAATCAGCAGCGCGCACATACTAACACTTTAGGGAGTGAGAGCAGAGTATTATAACAGTGTCTATGTCTTATAAGAAAATGCGGTTTTTAACAAAGAGAGAGAGAGAGAGGTTTATTATGAGAGAAAAGCTGAGAGGTCGGCCTGAATCAATTTTCTGACCTGCTACTCCGCATTAGGAAAGAGAAGGGGGCTGGAAAAGAGAGTAGAGAGGAGGTGTTGATGATGATGAGAGTGAAGATGGTCATGAAACAAAACCTTGAATGTCCAAAAACTATTTAGTCTTTTGTCGAGTTCTGTCTCGCGTAAAAACTTGTTTAGAGCTTTGAAAATAATGCGCTGACGACGACGTGTAGGTCCCAAAAGAACATTTTTTGATACTTGTTGCTAACAGCGTTGTATTATAAAGGAGTAGGAAAAGGCGTGATTCTAAAAGATTTACGCCGACTGAACTCAACAGGTAATAGCCACCTAATGAAGGTGGTATCGCTCAGTTTACACTGGCACCAAATCAGAAGAGTTCGGCCAGTCCACCATTAGTCGCATATGCCCTTGTAAACGTCAGGTATAGGGGGCCGCGATTGTTGTTGCAAGCCGATTTGTCGTCCGCCGCGGTGGTGTAGCGGTTACAGTGCTCGGCTGTTGGTTCTTACGCACCAAAGGTGTAGTTAATTTAGCGTTCAAGGCCAACAGCGAATTGTTTAGGATTCTCGCCGACACTAGGCCGCCTTACACTATGTTGCCATGTTGATAGGAGGGAAGTTCTACTTATCCATTTGAATAGAGGGATACCAAGCACTTTGAAGACGAATATTAGGCATGGAATGTGAAATGTACTGTAGCAATCGGAACGGAATAGCGTGAATATTTTGCTGTTGCAGATAGGCTCTCGATGAGACACTGATGCTACAAATACCTCGCTGCTTCATTAATTTATGATCGATACAATATATCAAATGAAAGGCTGGCAAAAATGGATGGCAGCTTCGCACTAATGGTGCCAAGCCTGAAGGAAGGGCGGAGCTCGATGGCCTTCGCTGTTTCTTTAAATTTTTCCTTTCTTCCTTCCTTCTTTCTCTTCCCATCTCTTTCTTGTATCTGTTTTTTGTACCTGTTGCTTTGTATTTCTTTCTTTCTATTTGGTTCTTTCTCTATCTATTTATTTCTCTTTCTCGCTCTTTCTCAAATTCTTTCTTTCTCTCCCTCTCTGCTTCTTTCTCTGTATCTCTTTGTTTCTCATTATTTACTTTCTTTCTATCTCAGTGTTGCTCTCTGTTTTTTCTATCTCTGTTTCGTGTTTGCTTCTTTCTTTATCTTTCTCTTTCTTTCAACTTTTTATACCTTTATCCCCTTAATTTCTGTCTATTTTTTTCTTTTTCTCTTTATTTCCAGCGCTTCCTTTTTCTCTCTTGCTGTCTCTCTTTTCTCCTTGTTGTGTCTCACTTTCTCTCTTTGTTTCTTTCTCTCTATTTTCTCTTTCTTTCTCTCTCTTTCTTTGGCGTGTTTCACGTGCTCCAATTTGGCGAACACAGTTTTGGTTTAACGCTCGCACCTGTTGCACTCGGTAGTTAGGCTTGCCCAATTCCTGTGTCACCTACCCACCTGCAGCTTTCTGCGGACACCAAAGTTTTTATGGCCGGCTTAAACAGCTTGGCTGTTAAAATGAGTTCTCAGAGAGCATGTTCACATAAACATGCAACGATAGAGTCCACATTAGTGCGCAGCACTTCAGTGTACTTACGTGGCCTGTACTCTAATGTTCTGTCAACAAGTGCTTTCTATTCGTTGATTCGAGATCTTTTCTGCATGATCCTTGAGACTTCAAGAAGAATGTAACATTGTACACGTCATCAGCGGGAGTGCAGCCGGACCACGTAACAGGAGAGCTAAGCACACAATTTACTTGGGCGCAGCGATATTGCATACCAGAAATATGGTCGTTCTATACACCTAGTGATTTCGAAAGCAGTTTTTAGAGACGGCTGCCAAAGGCTCTAAGAACGCTCTGTTATCCTAAAAGAACACTTTAAAAATTAAGAATATTATGCGGTAAGATGAATATAAGAGGAGCCATTCTCGCAAATGAGTAATAGCTCCAGCAACATATAGGTAGTAGTACGCGTTCTTTTTTTTCTTTTTTGGCAATGACATACAAACAAGGCACACAACCGACTGGGGTGCCGACAGCCGAGGTCTGAAGTTGCCGTCGGCATGGAGGGCCTATTTATTCGTGACAGTAAACAGGATGCAGCAAACGTATGCTTGACAAGGTAAACACAAATAGGAAAGCGGTGTGCCCGTTTCTGAGTACGCTATCGTTTACAAACGCTAGGCATGGCACGTTGGAGGGTTGTCGCGTTCGAAAACTCGGATGGTGGCTCGCCTTGTTCAGTATAAGTATCATGAAATTTCTTCAACGGCATGCTCCATCTGTGGGTGCAACGAGAATATGAAGCTATTACAAAGATTCTTGAAACAGTATTACTAGAGTGCTGAAATACCGGTAAAACACTATCTTTACATGAGATGTAAAGCTGCTTCTTATTCATTTATGGTATGCTGACTCACGGTGCCACGCGGCAGCTGAATTAGAAAAGGAGACGAAAAGGTACTTGGGCCGTAATCGAACTCAAAGTAGAACCGACACAACTGAATCGCACCCGAGCCGGGCGCAGATGTCCATATACACGGAAAGATAGTTTCTGCCTGTTTACAAATAAACATTTTACTTCTAACGATAAACTGGCGTAAACACATCACGGTCTTTTCTTCAGTCGGCGCTCCTTTGAACCACCCTGTGATGCTTAAGGTCCTTTGTATGCTCCTGTCTGGAGCGACGATGCTGCTATGCCGAAAATAGTACAGAATCCAAAGCGGAGACGTTGCAGCCTTGCGACAAAGTCCTTCGCAGACATTTTAAGGGCGGACGAGGGTCCTAAAATACAAAAAAAAACTGTCAGAAATCTCATTTTTGTAAATCGCAATATCCAAGTATTTATAGTCCAAATTGTGCTCTGGAAAAATACC
Source organism: Rhipicephalus sanguineus (assembly GCF_013339695.2). Lineage (NCBI taxonomy): Eukaryota > Metazoa > Arthropoda > Arachnida > Ixodida > Ixodidae > Rhipicephalus > Rhipicephalus sanguineus. Next base: position 91,739,919 of record NC_051180.1, on the reverse strand, counting down.
ATGTTATGGCACAATAGACTTTCTTCATCTAACAAGCTCAATAGATTAAATTACGATTGTTTTTAAAACTTGGAACGCGATTTTCTCAGCTTTGTTATTCTTGTGAAGCAAATCTTTCCTACGGAAGCTTTGAGGACGTTTCTCTAAACATATTTAAACAACCTTGGTATCATTTTTTTCAGTAGCACTTGATACAGGCTAAAGCTTTTCTTGTTTTCTCGACCTTGATGCAATTGTAGTTATTTTAGAAGCATCAGTTATTTACTCTACGGTAATATCAACCTTCCAAGTTTTGAAATTATTTCTGAATAAAGAAATAGCTCTTTTAACGTCTATTTTGCTTTAGCCTGCGAGGTGGACCTTTTAGAAGAGCCCCGTACTTCTGACAAGTAACTTTTTGTATTGTAAGTTACCATAGCTACGCGTAAGAGATTACGTCATTACAATGTGGACATTTGTGATTACTTCATTTGTAAGAGAAATATTTGAAATATGTTGACATATTTCATATCTCCTGTCAATAATGCGCATGCATGTCACTTTTTTTTAATTAGAAATTTGGACCCTGTGTACTCCAAGAGCTAAGGAGTAGCCGGCGCCTTAGTTATGCGCCAACATCTCCTTACATCAAGTCAATAAAAAAAGATAGAATAATAAATAAAAAACATTTTTTTTCCTCATCTCCCATGGCTTGCGGTAGATCCTCGTTTGTTTATTTTTGCTCGATAGTTGTATAAGGCAACTGCAACCTGTGTTATGAAAATTAACTAGAAACGAAGTTCACCATTGCTAAGTATCAAACCATGCATAGTCAATAATGATAGAAAATTTGAACGTGAAAAAAAAGAGACTCTTTGCGGAAGCAATACGGCAACGAAAATATGTAGAAATGCGACGCGATTCGTTTCTGCAAACATCACACTGCCACTCAGCGGTAGTGTAATGTGAAGTTAAGGAGTATAGATCATAATAGGATCATAAGGAGAAGTTGAGGAGTACAGATCGTATGAAGCCTCCATAAGGCTTCATAAGTGAAGCCTTCATAAGGCTTCATAAGTGAAGCCTTACGAAGTTAAGGAGCACAGATTTATTTTCGGGCGGCTGGTTGGCTCTTTGCTATAAATGACACCAAAGCGCATGAAAGACGGTACGTGAAAGACGACAGGGCGTGCACTAACCATTAATTTAATTTTCTTTCAAATATCAAGTATCTATACTGACGTCATGAATATATTAAAATATACACATAGGACATCATGATTGCCCACGAAGGATTGATGCACCCGCAAACCAGCATTCGCGGCTTCCCAATAGGGAAGCTGTGAATAAGAAGCACTGTTTTTTTGGGTTGCGAACATCAGCTTCAGATTTCTAATGGGCAAAAATTATAGCAGCAGTGAAGGTAGAATAAGGAATAAATCAGAAAAGCGAAGCATTTGATAGGTCGGACCGAAGTGTGTTTTAATGCGCGCGCGCACGTACATAATATTTATTTATATATGGCTTTGGGAAAATACAGTTTGTTGTTCTCAAGAGTGTCAGCGCATGTATGAGAATGTGAGATTCTGTAGCAAGGTCTCGAAACATGCTCTTTGTGAAAACGTGCTACCATTGCATGCCTTTCTTGCGAACACTATATACAGTAGATACAAGAGACGCCTTAATATGTTGCGGCGATGGATCAGGTTTACCCTGCGAGTACTATTTTTCGTAATCTCAAAAAAATAATTCTTGTCATAAAGCCAAGACCACTGCTATACAGAAGTATTCTGAGACGCTGTTCTATTGACAGTATCCTGAGACCCTTTTCTATAGATCGTGTTCTATGGGAGGCACAAAATGCTGTGTTATAGTGCTTTAATTAAGGCCGGAAAGTTGTTTTCTCTTGAAGCTGTAAAGTAAAATTTGGCAGTTTTGTTTAAATTTTACACCCGCAGCTTCCAGGGTGACATAGAGGTAAAGGGTATTTCACGCATCTCCACGTTATTTTATACTACTTGTGTCGCATGTGGGGTAGTGAATTATAAGAATATACGTTTGTCTTGAGGCAAAATCACTATGCCTAAGTGCAATTGGAAATTGAGTGGGACGTGATGGCTAGGTACATTTGTTGAAGCCTCATCACGCACTGAATGCAACTTATCATTAGTCAAAGCATAGGAATAATTTTGTAAGATCAAACAACCTATCGGAATGGCGACAAAAAAGAAGTGCATGTCATCTCATCAAAAATAGTTGAACCGCATTCTTAAACGATATCTTGTGATGAAAGTAATAAAATACAGCAAGGTGCGTCTTGATTTTGAGTAGCCGCGCAAATGCTACAATAGTAGCATGTTTCTCCTCAAGGGCGACGTTTAAAGTTCTTCGCAAGAAAGGAATTCGCATATACACGACTAGAAAGTCTAAAGGATGCAGTGAAATTTGTATGCGAGCCTAGCGCTCATGAAAATTTAAATCAGGCTGACCAACAGGAGCTTGGTTGAACGTACTCAGGCTGCCATTCTTCATTCATTTATTCATGATTTTTCCCCGACCAGGGATAATTTGCATTTCGAGCGGTTACCCACCTTCCAAGAACAATGATATTCCTGCGGCTCTGGTCAAAAGGTTATAAGGCGCAAGTTTTCGAGTATCTGCATCCTTTTGTTCACTTCTCGAGAAAGTACCTCCGATTAGCATGGAAGTCGGGTTCGAGTATGCTAAACATCCCGCTTTTTACATATTACGAAATAGTTGAAAGACTCTCTGAAGCTTCTCAAAAATATATCATAGGCAAACAATCGCAGCGTCTGTTTCTATGCCTTCTGTGGGTAGCACTGAGAGGAACTGACACTTATTCCGTGTTTCGTACTACTTGCCTTTTAAATATAGAGGAAGTTTCGTTCGCAAGCGTCGCCACTTGTCCTAACCCCTAAAACGTTAAGTTAAACGTACTATATTATGTTCACCTGTCGTCATATTATACGGCGGTTTACTCAATATTCGGGGAATTAGGCCATAGAGCTGGTTGTGTTTTGTTTAACCCTGCACACATATGTTTTCAATCTTTATTTCATTGCTATTTCTGTTTTTTCTACTTGATGAACCTTCTTAGATGGCCCTCCAATGGCCAGCAGTATTTATGTAAATGAATAAATAAATAAATAAATAAATCAACATAATAAATAAATAAATAAACTCCGATGAAACATAGCCTAGCTGTGTTCTACACGCACATTCTGAACAACGGAGATCCTGGTTGTACTGGCTTCTGGCCCACCAGAAGAAGCACATTATACTCTCCCTGGAAGCATTCTAAGACAAGCCCTTACTACAAGAAACAGATCCTCATAATTTCTTTGAGTTCGTCCCAAGGAGTATTTACTGTATTTCACAGCAGTCGGTTGAAGTAGAACGGCCTATCATCAACGCAGCGGCAGTCCTGCGTTCACTGTCACACTTGGCCACGTTAAGTTATTTTCTCAGAGTTGGCCTGACCAAATTATGGTGTATAACACCAAAGCTCTGCGAAATCGAAGTCTCATTGCGCCGATCGCTTTGGGCCCATTAGTGTTCTCTGTGACAGCGGGTTATTTATTCGTTTTACGGCGTTCTTCTCTGTATATATATTAGCTGACTGCCTAATAAGTCGATTTGGGACGGCCGAAAGTCCGTTACAAATTGCGGGCGAACTTTGAAGTATGTGAGTTTATGGATACGTTCAAATGTTTTAGGCTTTTATGGCCACTAAAAAGCGATTTGCGATGAAACTATTGCATCGACTGGCATATTCCCGGGGATTTATAAACTTCTATATTTCAGCTTTCAGCCGGTTGCAGCAGCAGTTCTTTTAATAGGAAAAAAAAAGTTGTTCCAAAATTGCACTTTTCACAAGGAGGTCGCGGAATTCATTGTAGTAGATAGATAAACCTGATTTTTGTCCGCCATAGCGCGCCGAAGTGATAGCCGAGCCCGTTGAACGACGAGAAGTCAAAGTCGCTTATACCCCAACCGTGAGTTCGTAGGTTCGAAGCTTGTTGTGCCTCTCTCTCTCTCTCTCTTTTATCGCCTCGTCGCATCTTATTCTGGCAGTTTTCCACCAGATGGCATGTGAAGAAATACAGGAGGCCTAGTTACGTTTATTGTTTTGCTTCTTTCTATCTCCACCGAACTTTCCGTACGAAAACTGACTGGTTCCATGGTTTTATAGAAAATTAACATGTTTCTAAACGTCTTTTTCATGTAGATGTAATGTATTTTAAACAATAAACGCTGATAACGTGTTTTGAAAGTTCATTTATTTTTTAAGGCAAACGTTTGTGAAGATATTACCAATATTTCTGCATTTGCAGCTAGTTATAGGAAAGGTGTATTTGTGAGGCTTATGCTGCCTGAAACGTACCAAACGAAATTTTAGCGTTCACTGCCCGCGAATAAAAGACACAAACGTGTAAAAATTTCCAGAAGTCGCAGTAGTAGTATTCGTACAACGGAATACAGTAGACGCGATTTTAAATAGTCAATTTGCGTTATATGAAAGCAGAATTTTGCGTACAGAGTCATGGTCAGTGATTGTGAAATATGTTGCAATCAACAATTCGCATCGTTTGTCCGTCGATCATGTCGTGACATTGCAGATCATGTTGTGAATATAGACCATTCTTCTATTCCATCTGGGCCATTGCTTAAATCGGTTTGTAAAGGGGCGACTGTGAAGACCTTTTGTGCCTTCTACAATGCATTCACAGCAACACTCATTGTGTTTTCCGTTGGGTGGCTGTAAGGGTCATTATTGCGAAAATGGAACCCTCAGTGGAATGCAGTAAGCTCATTCGAACGAAAGCCCTCGTTCAAGCGGTTGCGTTCGGCTGAATGAAGCATGCCTCCATAAGGTTGAAAGCGGATTGAGCAAGGACATTCAGACTTCGTGCAACGGAATAACGAGTGTCGCTAAAATGTTCTTGCTGCAATCCACCGAAAAAAAGGCCGTTGCTGCTACGATAAATGTGGATTTCACAACAAAAAGTCATAATGGAATAACTTCCTGGCCACAGCGTCAAACTAGAATACAGGGTCCCATTCTTTTTGGGAAACTTGATCCCGCAGTTCCGCACAATTTATCGGCAGGAGACAGACGCTATTCACCGTCCTGTCTAGTACAACTGCTAGGTCATCGTTCGAGTCGCAAGAATGCCCTAAATTAAGGTTGAAAAGCCGCCTTAGGGATGGTGCACAATTCATCCGCAAGAGAGAGACGCTATTCACCGTCCTTTCTAGTACAACTGCTAGGTCATCGTTCGAGTCGCAAGAATGCCCTAAGTTTAGGTTGAAAAGCTGTGTAAGGGATGGTCCACAATTTATCCGCAAGAGATAGACGCTATTCACGGTCTTGTCTAGTACAACTGCTAGGTCATCTTCGAGTCGCAAGAATGCCCCAAGTTTAGGTTGAGAAGCTGTGTAAGGGATAATGCTGCGTTTTCCGCTGCCTTGCAACAAGGTAACCCTTCTTGTACGGACCTGCGTCCGTACAATCGCTGCAAAATTCCCTATGAGGAAATGTCGCAGTTTTTAAAGCATTTGTTGGTGTAAGACAGACAAATTGGAGAAGGTGTAGTAAAACACGTGTGTCTGTTAGAAATAGAAAGACGACGCTAGGCAGTGGCGTAGCCAAGGTGAGGGCACACCGAGCCCGTGCCCCCCCACCCCGAAATTTTTTTCTGCCATGTGTTACGGAGCACCAAATGACACTCGACCACAATTACGTGCCCGGACCCCACGTCAGATCAAGGGCGTGCCCCTTCTCCCCCCCCCCCCCCCCGAAAAAAATTTCTGGCTACACCCCTGACGCTAGGTTTTAGAGTCAGTAGAGAGTTTGAGAATTGGAGGCCCAAGACGCTGGGTCCCCAAGCTGCGTTGGGCAAGCCGCTTAGGAGCAGCAGACTTTGAGAACTGGGTCAAACACAAGCTGCGTTGGGTCAAACGCACGGCGCGCCACACGTGGCGAAATTAAAATTATGCTAGACGCGGCCACACTGCGTCGTGGCCCGCGCTGCCTCTGCATCGTCTGACTGGCCACTCAAGACGCCTTGGGGACCCACGCTAGTTTTTGAATTTTGGGTGCTGGGACAACACGAACGCGAGAGCCCAAGAATGGCTTGGGTTCTGCGCATGTGCCCTGGTGGCATACAAGCTGGCATACAAGCTCAAGTGCAGTAAGAGAGCAGCTAGGCGACATTTCTCAAATAAGCAGGAAGCCATTATATCAATGCGGACAGGAGTGGAAACTACCACAACAGAACGACGCTACCTAAAGGTGTTAGAGAGGCGACAGCCAAATGAGGCGGCCCAGGCCAAGCCAAGTGAGGCCGTCGAGGCAGCTGCCGCAGTATATGCATTCCTAACTCACAACGACGAGGCGATGTTTGTTACGTCATATCCAGACACTTAAAGTCCCGCAGTGAGCGTCAAGGTCACGTACAAGCGCTGCATTAGGACAACGGTTATTTCGCCGCCATTTACAACCATGCTGTCGTGATATCAGTCGCGAACAACCACGATTATGGTGAAAAGTTCACTACAGAGTAAACAATGAGGTCGCATGTCATGAAAGGCTGCCGGACCAAGCTGACACAACACATCAATTCTACTCAGTTGTTTACCGGTTGTTTACAAGGCCGGTGACCAGTTACCACAATGGCACGCGCAATCAATTCAACTACACTCCTGTAGCGTTGAAGATGAGTAGGGCAGCTGGCTGGCGCTTTTAGCATCGCTTCCGTGTAGGCACTTCAAGTGAGAGCGAATGCAAATGCCCTCTGGGTGGGATTCTAGTTGCGTGGCGGCCGTTGATAACGTCAGAGCATCACGCTGACTTAAACAATGTGTGACGGATGGTCTGGCTGGTGGCCTCGTCGAGCGTCACAGAGTTACCAAGAGACCGGCAATCCGCAGCTGCGATGCGGGACATCAGGCCCTATACGCTTGCTGCGCGTCATTCATCATTAGCTGCTGAGTATGCCGTGTAGTAGACCTTCCTTCGCTTTAATAGACCATCGTCTACGGCGACATGTGCGGGTGCGCCAGACTCGACTCATCTCCCTCCTCCCCACCGTCCAAATCTACTTTTTAACATTAAAATCCGTTCAGATCAATATACGAATAGCACAAAGCGGTCCGGCTTCGCCTGTCGAGGCGGATTATTCTGTCTAGCCTCCAAAAAAGCTGTAAATCCTCGTACTCCATTTCAATGCGCGTTGGCTCATGCATGACGCCATCGGCTCTGCATATATAGTCGTCATCCAGTTTTGTAGCTCTGCGCGTGCAACACATTAGGCGAACCGCTCTGAAAAGTAGCGTTCTTATTGTGCTGCGACGGAGGTGGCTCAAGAGGAATATAATTATTTAATAGAAACACCCTTGATAAATGCCTTTTCTTTCTTTTTTGTTGTAATCAGTCCATCAGCATGTTTTCCCTAAGATTACAGCTTTGTGAAAGCAATAATATGGCCGACCACTATAATACATATATATAATGCATAATTTTCACACCTCGCGTATTATCTCGAGCCATATAAACTAGAAGACACTGATTCCGACAAACTGCAAATTGGAAGGTAGGAGAAAACACTGCCACCCAGCACAAGGTGGCTGAAGGGGTCATCACTAGGGTTTGGTGAAAAAACACATTCTGCGGATCGCAGACACTGCTGTGGACATCTCAGCGAAATCTTGCAGTCGATCCCTCTTTTCATACAACGGCCTGTCCTCACTCTCATCGCAGCTGCCGGCGCCTGCTGTTTGACGTCGAACAGCAGGCAACGTGATATTGGTCAATAGCCGACATAAATTAGGAGCGGAATTTGGATCAGATGCGGTTCTTGTCACGGGTGTCGCCACGTGCTGGCGCATCACTCCATATCCTGCTAACGTTACACAGTGAAGCACACTCGCGCACTAAAAATCACAGCCGGAAAGAGAGATCGCGTTTCTTCACTCGTGTCGAAGGTCATGACGCGCACTGACGTAATTTCCTTTCCCTGTGTTATCCCTCCCTGCTTAGCTACCAGCGCGCTCGTCGGGATAAGAAAACGAAGAAAGTGCTTAAAGCACGCGACAACCTCCTTAACTACGCTCGTTCCTGACCGATTCGCAAAATTTTTGCTGCAGTCGATTCGTGAGGCAATGAAGTCCGATACAGAGGTCATTCAATGAGTGCTTGTAAGAGTGGTTCATAGCCCCTTTCAACGATATTCTGAAGGACAAAAGGCAACGAATCGGTGAGCTTCAACAAAAATTATTAAATAGTTCTGGCTGGCGTTCATGTACTAATGATGTCAACCGGAGTAACCAGCTTTTCGGCGTCACTTAACAACAAGCACAGAACTACATTAATGCACTATTGCGATGCACTGCGTAAACATGTAAGTGATAAGCGCATTACTTCCGTATTACTGGTCTCATAGAAAACACTAAGGCAGTCCCTTACCACTCCTTGATCCGATGCAGTGTTTCTCCCTCTCTACAAACTTCAATTCTATTGATCAGCTGTAGTAATATTATTTCCAGGGTTTTACGGGCCAAATCTACGATCTACATCGCACGCTTTCGTGGAGAGCTCAGGAAAACTTCAGCCACCTGGGGGTTCTTTAAAGTGCTCTGACATCGCACAGCATAAGCGGAATACATAACGCAGAAATGCGCAATGTATCAAAAATCTCAAATCTAGCGACCGTTGCGCCCTGGATAGATCTCGAATCAGCGTATTTCGAGTCAGCAGCCTACCACTGTAACCACTGAGCCACTGTGGTGGCAGTCAGCAGTAGTGGAGATTATGATGAACAAATATAAAGAGATTAAATTATTAGTCATATTCAATAGCCTTAGTCGGCATCACTGATGCGACGTCAGAGGCGTAGACAGAAGGCACTAAATATAACGTCTTCGCGGGCAATTGCAAACGCTGACTTGATGTATTTCCTCAAGGCATTGAAAATACATAACAGCAAATAAAGATGAAGAATGGCATGATCCACCTGTGTGCACAATGTAAAAATAGAAAACACTAAACGTTAACGCGGTCATTAGAAAATATGTAGCTATGCATTAGTCGTCAAAGGCATGCACCTAGACAAATCTTTTGTACCCTTACGAGAAGGAAGAGAGGAACACGCAATTGCAATGGCTTAATGCCTAAGCCAGCCCAATTAGGCGACAATGTCTGCATTATTCTTTGTGGTCTTCGTCCATGTGTTCACTTCGTCCGTACAGAACAAACAGTGACATATGTTCGCAATATATGGTCAGAACCAGAACCGAGATATAAATAAAACATTTTAACCTAAGCACATTTCGACGCCATAATGACCTCATGCAAAAATGCTTTCGCACCTCGTATATGCTGCCTATATAAAATCCTCTGCAGGCGCACTATGTGGTTAATAACTTAAGACTTGCCATATAAAATGCTGCCTGAGGAACTCCGCAATAGCTAGTGTCTCTAGAAAAAAAAACGGTCACGCCGCGTCGCGCCGCTCGACCGAACGGTCACGCCACTTCTATTTATCGTAATCTTAGCGTAGTGCTGCACCGAATTTAAGCTTGCCTCCATCCGAAGATAAAGGTTTGAGAGGTCAACGGGGAGAAGGACGCAAACCTAAATCAATGCGCAGAGACACGCCTCTCTGCGGAGTAAAGGCGCTCCAGGAAGGAGATCATCCGTGCGCACTACAATGCCACTACAATGCCAGCCATTCTCCGAAGAAGCGGCCGAGACGCTATTATTTCCGATCTCCGTTGGACGCACTTCACCGCTAATGGGGCCGTCGGCACGCGATCCAATTTCCGCGTTCTGCGATGGTATTCCCGCGCGTTGTTGCTTCTTATTTGTCGTCGCTGGTTGGCGTGCACTGTGCACGACGGGCATCGGGAGCTCCCCGTCGCGAAAGTCTGCTGCCGGTGTCACGAAGACAGAATTCATTGCCCAGTACAGTGGCCCAAATGTTTAGCTAGCGTGCGCGAGCGGCAATTATTTCTGTGTCTTTGCCATATGAGTGAATTAAATTCCAAAAGGGTGAGGGGAAGTGCATGCCTACAGAGCACATGCCCCAAAAGAATTTTTTGTAAATTTGTTTCATCATATGTCGCTCACACACAGAAAAGTCATCGCTGCTCACACTAGGTAAAGATTTGGGCGTCTGTACATCTCTCTGATACGGAGCTACCATGTCCATGATATTCACGTTGCCGTTTTGTTCGCTCTGTCGCCTGAATTTCCAAACGCTTTCGCAACAGAAATTACAAAAGGAAAAACGTATTTGCTCCATTGGGTGAAAATACTGGGAAGCCACTTCCGAAAAGCAGTGAGCTCAGAATCATACGTGATAAACCAATCAGACAAGCCAAAAAATAAAAGTTAGAAGCGCTTTGTAGCTTTTCATATGTAGTAATGTCGATCTTTACCAATGCACCTGGAACAAGAGGCAAGGCGAAGGAGGGGGGTACCACACGTGCACTAACTACAGGACAGAGTGTTTAAAAAAACAACGAATGTAACCGAAGCAACATACAAACGTAGCATGCATGCGCCAACGAGACACCTTCTTCACCCTTTCTAACATACAAGTAATATAAAATGTGCGAAAAACAAAATGACAATCATTTGTTTCATATAGCTAACGATAATTATTGTGTATGCCTATGAAGACACGTCTGATCCACAAATTACCTTCATGTCGGACACAAAAAAAGGTTAATCTGTATTTCCTCGCCATATGGTCTCGCTTATCTGAATTACTGCACATCTAATATTGAAGACAAGGCAACACAAAAAGAAAGAAAAATATCGAACCGTGTTCGTATCGCCTTCTCAATGGAGACGTAAACCTTGCAATGGAGACCTAAACCGGTGGAGGCCTAAACCCTGCCGTAGGTAAAGCCGAAGTGCGGACACCCTTCGGCTCCTATATCCATGCATGCGGCGCTACGAAATCCGGTGGGCAATGCCGTTGCAAGCGCGCCAGTGGGCCCTTTGCGCCATCTCGCAGGTGATAGTCAAGCCTCTGCCACGCTGAAGCACCTCCGAGGCGTGCGTATCACGAAAGGTAAATGGTGTATATAAACAGTTCGCCTTTAGCTACAGGTACCACAAAGGTTTGTTTAATCATCATCATGGACGTTAGTCCTCGGCTTGGAGACGTGCGACCAAGCGTCAACGTGGGTGCATCCACGTTAAACGGTGCTGTAGCTGCCAAACACCAACAAACATTGTGCAAGCCCTCTTATATCAATGTACACTAATCAATTGACTACTTCTGTAAGGATACATTTTACTTTCGTGTTATACCGATTCCTGTGACGGAGGGATCAACTATGTTTCTTTCTTGTCTCTATTTTTCTATATCCTATTTGTCTTTTTTCCCTATTTCTTTCTTACTCTCTTTACATTTATTTCTATTGCTCACTGCTTGCATCTTATTTCCCTTTCTGTCTATATATTTTTCTGTCTTTCTTTGATTTTCTCTTTCGCTTTCTTTCTGTGCTATGCGTTACTCTCTCCCCTCTTCATTTCCCTCCTCCTCACCTCATATCTCTCCTACTCACCCTCACTTCCGTTTTTTTCTTTATTTCTTTCTCGCTGCGTGTTGCTCCCTTCTGACATTTCCCTTCCCCATGCAAGGAATCGGACTTTCATGCACGTGCTTAGTTGAAAAACACTTCAGTTGCTCAGTAAAGTAAAAAGTTGGGCGAGTTGGTATTTGTTCATGAGTTGGGCGAGTTGGCATCAGTCACCCCTCTATCAGTCTGCAGGAAGGGGCGATAGAAGGGGAGATAGGCTATCTACAACAAAAAACGTCCCGTGTACTTCTTGTGTGCCGTTTTCTCGCGCCCCTCAGTCATCATCAGGGTTGCCAATGGTGGCTACTTTTCGCCAAATTGGCGAATTTGAGGGGCCCGTGGCGACCTAAAATTATGAATGGCGACATGGCGAATTTTTGGCGATTTTCGGCTTAGGTCCCCACTGAGTTATGCATCCTAAGCTCAGTGTCTTCCCAACCAATGAGCGGCAACATTCTCTGTATTTTTCTTGGTTTTAGACCCAAGAGTAGAATGTGCACATTACGCGCAGGGTTGCCAATGGTGGCTACTTTTCGCCAAATTGGCGAATTTGAGGGGCCCGTGGCGACCTAAAATTATGAATGGCGACATGGCGAATTTTTGGCGATTTTCGGCTTAGGTTCCCACTGAGTTATGCATCCTAAGCTCAGTGTCTTCCCAACCAATGAGCGGCAACATTCTCTGTATTTTTCTTGGTTTTAGACCCAAGAGTAGAATGTGCACATTACGCGTCATTCCGTATGTCCGTCCTGTAACTCGTGCGTATCTCCTGAATTCATCTAGAGGCAGGAGATACGGCAACGTCCCCAGAGACATTCTAGCAAAATGTAAACCGCGAGGGAGCAGTGTTTGACTATAAGTTAATAGCTTTCGGCGCTTTAAGCTTCTCTAAAGTTTCGCTTCTGAAGGGACTGAATGTTCCAACCATTTGTTCCGTCAAAGCTCCAACTGTTCTGAATAGCTCGGCGACTTATTCACTGTTGCAATACAACCAATTCAGCTCGTAAAGACTGTTTTGGAATAGCGAAGAGAGGCGGATACGCGGCTATTTGTGCAAAGAAAAAATATTTATTGAGGCATTTTCCACTGCTCGCGGTGAGCGTGTGCAATGAAAACAGTTGCTATATAACATTTTTCATTGCCTACCTGTTCATTAATAACGCATCGGATTGACGCGTGTATATATAAGGGACTATAAGAAAGGGTCCGTGACGTCCTTTATCATATTAGTTCACACTGAAAAGGTGTAAGACTCACTAATGATCGGTTCCTGTAAGAATTCCGTCGTCTTACCTTTAATAAACCTTTTAATCCTTTTAATTCATAATGTTTGCGTAAAGCTGGCTACAAACAACGCTTTCACGGTTTTCGCCCAATTTTTACCACACTTCTACCTTTGAAACGAGCGGACAGGGATGGAAGGATATCGTGAGTGTTTCATTCATTCACCCTTGCGCCACCACGCACATCTTGCGGCTAGTCGGAAAAGCAGCACCATGCACTCCCATGGTAAAGCGGGCCATACGACTATCATTGAGAAACGTCAATATAATTTAAGGGTCTTGGATGGTACTGTATTCTATAGAGCTATACGTGACAGGAAATTTTATTACTAGGTATGACGCACATATCTAGAATGGCGACTTTTTTGGCGAAATTTGTAAAAAAATGGCGGCTTTTGGCGACTTTTTGCTTGTCGTTTGGCGACATTTACTCGAAAGTCAGTGGCAACCCTGGTCATCATGAACTTCAGTTTCTACCAGCCACAACTACGGTCATGCGTTCATCTCCAGGCATGAAATGTGGCAACGTGAAATGACAAGTCATCTCGATAAATACTACTGCCACATCAGAAACGGCTTATCGCCGAGAGGACAGCGATCGTGAGAGCATGAATTATTAGAAAACGGCGCATACAAATACGCTTGAGACAGGCGCACCTTCGAGGGCAGTATTTCTGTACGCTCGCCGGTACCACGTTTTCGCGTACGACACCGCCACTGAGATCTGCGAGTTATAGATGCTTCGCTCTAGCACGGAGAAGAATACGCTGAACCTTTTGGGTGATTTAGTGATGCCAGCCTAGATTTCAGCATATAAATAATGGCGCAATCCTCTGAAAGTAAAAAAAAAAAACGTTCTACGAAGGCTATAAATATTTTTCTTTGTCATCTCCATGTAGGCTTGAACAATATGCCTTTGTGCTCGTGGTAAAGAAAATATAAAGAAGAAAGCTACTAAAATGCTCATTTTTCACCTTTTCAAAATGCCTCATGCGATGATATGCGGTTAACGAACGTTTTCAGGGCTTCTGTCTATGAAATATTCGCCACACTGCACCGGGCACGGGGGTGAGGTAATCTGCGACTGGACTTGCGCAAGACTGCCTGAATGCTGGCATCATATATACCTATTTTTGGCTCAAGAGGCGCTGTTTATTCAATAGGCCAAAAGGTCGCAGGACTATAATAAGCGCTCGCGAAGAAGGACGCTCCGTGTGTCATCTGTCTGCTACCCCTCAAAGGGATTCTGTATTGCGACCTCGCTGACACAGATTCCTTCCTAGACGAATGGCGCAGTGCGCTTCCTCTATAGCTCTCTTCTCAGCGAGACGCAAGACGAAAACAAAATGGCTTGACTTGCAACGGTTTTGGTCTTCATACATCTGGTCTCGTAGCTTTGAGAAGAGGGGCACGTTTTTCCCACTCTGAAAAGTTCTGAGTCGAAGGAGTGCCGAGGAAAATTGCCTAGCCTCAATTTATAGGTTAACGCCCTGCACGTAGGTGGCAGCGTACAGATTTGTGGCCACGCCAGAGAATGACTTCCTATTGCATGGCTTCCAGAGCATGACTTCCTTTTGTACATCTCTGTATGGCTGAATGACACGCTATCTTTTTGTTTTTTCTAGCGCAAAGCAGCACATTTCTTTTAGGCTGTTATGCAGTCACTGCTGCGTGATAGGTAAAAATACCTGAAGCTTTTCTTTAAGTCAGTTGTTCTGTAGCGAAGAGGCACGAAAGCTATTGTGGATTACCATCTTCAGTGACGTCTAGTGGGTCTCTCTCTACCGCGCATTGCTCGTGGACGCCGTTCGCTCTCGAGGTTCATGCAGTGACCCGTTTATCAAGCTACCGGTCGACTCTTACGCCAGCGTTCAATAAACGCCTTTACAGTTCTTATGGTTCATGCAAATTTGTATCAATGAAATTTCGATCACCTTTCAATAGGAAGAAATGCGGTACGTTCAAATGTGTTTCGCGATCATTTCTGCTTAGTAAGCCAGCGTGTGAATAGTTTAGTATTTTCTCACTGGGTACATCTGAGATTACTCTCATCTACATTTTTATTTTCGTTTTGAGCGTTAACCTATTCTTTCTTTTTTTTTTATCGGCATGCTATAAGGAGATGTTTGCACACAAATAAGGCGCCGCTCATTCCTTAGCTCATAGAGGGGTCAAACATGGAACACTCAGGGTCCGAAAATTACATATAAAAGAACATTATCCCAGTAACCCCAGAAAATAAGAAATCCGCATCACATACAATATACAACTAGAATAACGCCATCACACTGCTATCGGACGTCTCGAAATTACAAATAATACTGTTCTTTCTTTTTGAAACGCCACATTAGTTGTGACTCGCGAGTCGGTGCTTGTGTTCATCATTTCCTAATGTTATTCCTGTACTTGCCTTTAACCCCCAACACCCCCCTCTCTATTTTTTTTGTTAGATCAATACGCGCTAACTCATGCAGCTCTCACTTTTGATTGGGCACTCAAAATGCCGGTCGCTATCAGAGCCGAATATTGCGCTTCTATGGCAGTTCAGTACTGCATAAGAAAGAGAGACCCGATCATGCAGTGCGGCTCTGGCAGAGCCATACACCATGTTCAAGCGCACCGCACTTTACAGCGATAAGCCAAAGAACACTTATTGTAAGCTGACTAGCCACGACCAAATCTTTTGTTTTGTTCTGTTCCGTTACAACTACCTATCTCTGAGGAGGCTGAGGTTTATATGTCCTCGGCTAGTATATTTGTATTAGTTCTGTAGAGCAAAAAAATAATGTTACCCAGAAACAAGAAATTCAGCCAGAAAACACATACAGCAAACTAAAACAAAAAAAGAAAAAAAAACGCGGCATTGGACAATTCGCTCGCACGAGCTTGCTTTGAAAAACAAAGTTCACACGTACACATTTCTGTCCAAGTTTTACCGACAGTACACGGACTAACACATGAGTTCGTGTATAGCTACACCTCACTCGTTTGCACGAATCATCTTTTGCCTTTACCCTCGCGCATACACTATTACATTTTCTAAAGCACACAGAGCTGTCCCGCAGGAAATTATTAAACTCGTCAACAACGTCAGAGCTAGATGCGATGCACCACTGTGAATTGCCGCTCCTGAGAAACTGCACTACATCCACGGCACTGCACGTTACATCCACGGCGCTGCACGTTTCATCCACTCTTAAATGATTAACACTGGAGGGCAGAATTTGTAGTTTTTCATATATGGTCGCCAAGAATCAATGCAAAAAGAGTGTAAAAACATGCAGGAACAGACATATCACGCTTCTACGCCTCCTCTTATCTGTGCGTCTCTTCTTTATGCTCCATTCTAGAACATTACAATAAAGGATCAAAAGACAGGCGGAAATGACGTGCCGCAGAGTGGCACGCTTTCTTGAACCATCAAACGAAAATAATGTTCACGTAATGTCCTTTTCCTGCAAACAAATGTATGTTCGACGAGATTATACGCCAGACAAACGGGAAAAATAATATTCTCGTAACGAGTGCACTTAATCTTGAAAGACTTCATATACTGAGGAAAAAGTTTGTACGAGCACTTTTCAATGTACCCTATAATTCCCATACTTCAGATTTATTTTTGAAAGGAAATATCATTCGCGTGTTTAACCTTTACAATTATAAGTTAAGTCTAGCGTTTAAATGAGATATAAAAGAAAACTTAGTTTTTCCATGACCTATCTAATCTTGCTAAAAACACGCATTCATATGGCACTGGTTACATAGAACAGTGGAAGGTGGTCACTGCGCGGGCAAATTATTCTATGCAGAGAATATCATGCACGTTACCAACCCTTTTAAATTCCAGAAGGGTTTCTTGAAGGGCCAGTTGGTACATGATACTGAGGGGAACAGCGCAAAAAACGGGACGGAGAAAGATTGAACACACGACACAAGCGCTGACGAACAACTGTGTGTAAATTTATTACACCTGGAAATATATAGCTGAAAACAGAAAACAAGAACCATCACGTGTAGATAAGAGTGAAAGGCAAAAACGAATCTGCCACGAGTCAAAATGTTCAAGTTAACTACTCAAAAACATTATCTCTTTTTCCAGGAGGGCAAGTGAAGGCTCACTGACGCACATTTCCCCCTTCGTCTTGATCTGAAAAGCCTCGTTAATTTCGCGCTGTCTTGTTACGATATCTTGAAAGTATCTTGCATTCCTGAAAGAGCGGGGCGCAGCCCCACAAGGAGCAATGGGCTGCCAAGGTGCTGCTTGTCGAAGTCCTGAGATTATTTGCGTGCTCTCCCACGCGTGCTCTCTCACGCAGTTCTTTCTTACACACAGTTCTTCGTCAGCGCTTGTGTCGTGTGTTCAATCTTTCTGCGTCCCGTTTTTTGCGCTGTTCCCCTCAGTACTTTTAAATTCATTTCATAAGTTACACATTGAATTGCAGATAACTTCTGCACGAACACTGCGCGAACACTTCATCAACCCATTCTCGCATAGCAAATAAAAGTAAAGTAGCGCTTCCTTCATTCTTTCTTAATGATGTGGCTTTTTTTGTATGAAATTGTATAATCTTTTTCAATATATTTGTATAGTGAATATGTGTTCTGTATGATTTTCTTTTCTTTTTGTGAATGTGTGCTATCGCTGCCTGCATTGTAGAGGTGGCTGCGAGCCTCTGTCAAGTTGCTTGTTTTCAAGCAACTTTTACCCGCAGTCTCCTCCATCGCTGATGGAAATAAAGAAGTTATTATTATTATTATATTCGCAGTTGCTAGTGATTGCATAGCATGTATCCTTTCGCTCACTCCTTCAAAGAAAAGTTGTGCTGTTGAAGATAGACCGCTAACAGCTTACTCAATTTAAAATCCTATTTATTCATCACATAAAATTTAACGCTTATCACTCTGTCTGACATAAATAGCCTCACTAACATTTTCAAGCGTTTTCTGTAAATGGCTTTCAGAGTGAAAGGAGAGATATGTGCATAATAATTTAAAAAAATGGCGTCCTCATTTGGAGGCATGCAGCGTGCCAGCCTTCTTCCTACTGTCGTTACAGCGATATCGCTATGTTGGCTGAAGAAAAAAAATTACTGGGATGTTTCTTTTTCTTTTTTAACCGGGAAACTTGTACGCTTTCATAACTTCCACATTGCTGGCGAGCGCATTGCAATTCGCAAGTGAGAAGTTTATACGTTTAGCGTATTAAAACGTAAAAAAAAAAGCGTAGGGAGCACTTTGCAGCTCAAGGCGCAAAGAACACAAGAAATATCAGCGTGCAGTTCTGTATGCGTTGACATCATATCTCGTATTCGGGGACTATAAAAGACGGAGTTCTTCCTGTTCCCAAACTCGAAATTTTTTATGGTCTGGGCTGTTCAGTACAGCAGCAGACTCCCCACGGAGACGTACTAGTTTCTTTAGTGGATGTGGTGCCGTCCCAGAAAGCATATCGTTGAAAAAACAAAAATTCCAGTGCAAAACGCGGTGCATCACGCAGTAGTAAGTGGCCCAGCTGTTATTTTGCGACAGACATTTTTCTGTGTTCCGACCTAACTAGCTATGGCGGCCATTTACAACCAACGTAGAGGGCTTCGTAATTGCAAAGTACATTCAGAATGCCGAGCCGTGCTCATCATTTGAGACGGAGGAGCGTTTACAACTGGCACAAATATGCGTGAACATGTCAGCTATGTATGGAATATTCGCGTGAATTAACGAAATGGTTGCCGTCAGAAGGAAGGCTCCGGCTGGCAGTAAGATCTTATAAATAACTGCAAACGCAGCAATTATAAACAATTGCAATCTCCTAAATGTTATCCGCATGATTGCTTACGACACAAAGCAGGTAAAAGAGGAACCTCTGTATTTAAAGCTCATTACAGCCAAATGGATCGTGAACAATTTCCAGGAGATTCTTGATGTGCTTAAAACGAATGGAAGAGGAACGAGTATGATGGTGAATTACGACGGCTGTGTATGTTCCGTCAAAATAACACCTCTGAGTATACATATCAAAATAAAACACTATTCAAAGAAAGAACAGCGAGTATGATAATTAGACTAACAGTCCTGAAGTCTGCTTAAAATTAGTACAAAAGTTGTAAAAGTACTAAAATTCGCAAATAGAAACTGCCATTTCCATTCGCAGCGCATTTTATTCAGTGTTCCGGCGATAAAGGCGTAACATAACTGTGATTTGAAAATGCTCCCGTCAGTGATTCTTTCTGTAAAAAATACAGTAACTGAAACAGCATATTCCTTTTGCAGGCATTCACTGGAAAGATGACTCGATACGGGGTGATATTGAATTTCACATGGTGAAGAACATAATTCCATTTTTTAAATAACGTACGCATATAAAGGTCGTTACTCTGTTTAAGGAAACGTCGTTATTCTCTATTTTCGCTGCTCGTTGCATGGCAGTGTAACGAGCGCTCCTTAAAAGTTTTTCTACCGCAGATGTATACATTCTTTTGAATATCGATTTCATTAACTTGTTACTTTCACCCGTTGGATGAACAAAACATTGCTGCATGCTTGTCGCCAGGGAGGGAGTCTGTGGTCAGTGTTTACTATTCGTTCGAGGAAGCGTGTCAGCCGCGGCCTATGAGGACATCAAGAGAAACGTAAATCTAAAGGCCAGTACATGACCTGCAAGGTCAGCAGCTTCGAAATAAACTAATAAATGTGGGAACAGCGCGACAGACACAGACTGGCGAAGAGCACGAATAGCTGACTTTCAACTATGTGTGTGAGCTCTTCGCCATTCTTCGCCTACTGCGCTGTATTTACAATTATTATGTCCTATCAATACGCCAGAGTTTCCACCCTTCATTGAAATAAACAGCACAAATACGTCCGCAGCATAGTTTCCAATAATGAAAGCGGAAGTAAAACGAATTTTGTTAAACTTAAGGGTTTCTCCCCTCAAGGATGTGCCAGAAGGGGCACCTCCGAATTGTTAGCAGCCTTAAAGTTCATGTTGGTCGCAAAAAAGAAACAAAGAAGGCAGGCAAGAAACTCGGGACATCACGCTTGCAGTCAGCGGAAAGAAAGAAAGTAAAGTTGATACAGAAAAGATACAGCCGAACACCAAACAGCAACATTTCCCGGCAGGATACTAGGGTGCGTCAGCTTCTAAGACCTTTCTCTCGGCTGTTTCAGCATCGGCCAGGAACCACGAATTCTCTTCCTGCTCTTCTTTATTCCGTTTTATCTTCCTCTCGATTTTTAACATTTATTTTTATTTCTTTCATGCCATCGTCTGAGTCCGCTTTACTAAATTTCTTGGCCTCGGGGAGAGAAATAAAATTTATCGTCGCCTCAAGGCCGGCGTCGCCGATGACGAGCGACTCCCTGCAGGCACCAATTATGAGGTTCTGTTTATTTCTTATCTTTCCTCTTCTTTACTTTAAAGACGACGAGATAGCGCTAGATGTAGTTGTCGTAATTATTCTTCCTTTTTTTCATCTGTGCCTGGAAAGAAGCCTTCAGCGCATTTGTAAGGTACGCTTCCAAGCTGTATTGTGCTGTTTGGACACCAACATTATAGGTTCCTTGAGGGCCACCGCAAGGCCACTAAAGGATTAAATTTGCGCCATAAATGTTACCGTACGTGTATCTCTAAGCCATAAAACACTAATTGCCTACGATGTTACTAGCGTTCTGCTTTCTATTTTCTTTGTGATTCGAGGCCTTCACAACAAAACCAGCCTTGGGCAACAGCTGTTAAATTGAAATACGCTTTCTAGGAAGTGCTGTTAAACTCAACCGACGTAACAAGATTTGCTTCTTCATTTGCCTCTTTCACTTTTTCACTTGAAGCTCTCTACATATGCTGTGCGTTCCTGTTCATGGCTTGATTTTTACACTCTTTTACTCACCCCTCCGTCTGCACTTTCCTCTCACAATGCCCCTACTCGGCCTGTATGGTAATAAAAACAATAAATAATAGATAACATTTCATACGGCGCTCTGCATTACCAAGTTATTTACGTATAGCCAGCAGGGGCGTGCAATCTCGGCAAGCTTTTGTGTCCTTCGCAGCCGTAGCCATCGTAAAAAAGCTAACGGGGGTGATTTATTTCCGTTGTTCGAGAAGGGTCTAGTATAACAAATGACAAAATATGACCCCGTGAAAAGAGACGTGAAGTGTGTGTGTGTGTGTGTGTGTGTGTGTGTGTGTGTGTGTGTGTGTGTGTGTGTGTGTGTGTGTGTGTGTGTGTGTGTGTGTGTGTGTGTGTGTGTGTGTGTGTGTGTGTGCGCGCGCGCGCGCGCGTGTGCGTGTGCGTGTGTGTGTGTGTGTTGGGGAGAAGGGTTGAATCGGTCGGGGCATGCGTATGTGATTAGGAAGGCAAGTAGTAATCTTAACATAGTCCATTATACTACATTACATGTTCGTGAGAAGGGGATAGCAGATAAGACAGAACCGCTTTGAATTTATAATATTGTGCTCAAGGCATCGTACCCTTTATCCGTGCTTCAACGCAGCGGCCATGAAACAAAGTGCGTGCTTCGAAGCGTGACAGTCGCTACATCTTCCTTTTCTTGATTATGATTGTTAGGTCTTGTCACCGAAGCGGCCCAACGTTTGTGAGCGCTTACGCGCTGCAAAGATCATACTAAATGAAGAGTATGCTAACTTCTCATGCTTTGATAACTGGAAATGTGTCTGGTCTCAACGATTCAATTAGGCACCGCTGGCACAGCTTTTAGCGATCATTTTGAGCCAGACTCATCTTTGGCTGGGTGTAATCTGGGATTCTGCCCCACGAAGCTGAGTGAACTGCGCGTGCAACGAGTACGCGCGTAAAACTGGCACGTGTTCATAACGAGTGCCTCCACGTGTCTCTGCCCAAGTGCATGCTAATAATCATGATCCATTGCAGATGGTTCCCAAGAGTGCCTACGCGTAAAGGGATTTTACCGAGCGCAGCGCTGGTAAACGTTAAAATAATTGTCAGAAAAAAATATCCCACTGGTCGCAAGAAATGCATCATTTATAAAATAGAGCTGTCGTACGTTTCCAGCTACAACCAAATCTGCAACGAGGTTTTCGCAAACAAGGGCTAACATTACTCGGTTCATCTTTCTTTGATCAAATAACAAATTTTCGCAATTTCTGAATTGCCGATCATCAAGGCGGAAGTTTCTAGTGCAGTTTGAAGCCTTGCTTTTGTTTCACAAGCATTAGTTTATCTATTCGTCGGATGTTAAGAGAAGTCGCCTAGCCACTACCACGCTGTCATACCCTTAAGCGCTCGTAGAAACCGTGCAACTCCTACAAATGACTTCCAAATTGCAACCTATGTAACGTGAACAGACATTCCACTCGTCTAAATGCAAGTGCATGTAGGTTATTGATTTGAAGAAAATATACGCGAGATGACTCAACTTTGTTTTATTGATATTTGTGCAATAATAGGCAGCAACGTTGAACTTTGGGGCCAGCCATCTTCCTAATTCTCAACCAACCCACCACTTCGTCGTCTTTCTTCTGACCACCTACTTCATCTTCACAGTGTCTACGTACATTTTCTTATTGCGTTTCAACTCGAATTAGGAGCTTTTACGGGCCAAAAGGGTGTAAAGTTACTTAGAAATACGAGCGCGTAACCTAAACAGGGACTTCGGAAGACATGCTCCTTGTCTTCCTAAGTTCCTGTTCAAGTTACGCGCTCATATTTCTAAGTATCATGAATCACCAACTCGCCCAATCAGCCATTTTAACAGGTGTACAATTGCAGCGCCCATCCTTAGACAAGGCTTTCTTAATGACAAGACCAGCCTCGTAATCCCAGAGGAGTGTTTTCGTTCGAAAGCTTGCACAATAAATTTAACAAAGATGGTTTCACTTAGCATTAGATATTTCCCATGGGAAAAAATGCGAGCGACTCAAACCACTCTTTAAACTCAACCCTTTAAACTCAACCCGTGGACAAAACCTAGTGTACGACCAAGTCAAATTGTGTTAGTGAGCTGATGATCACGGAGTTTGCACAGAAGTTTTTCGCTAGATGAGATGGATCTGCAGGATAATGCCCATCTAGTTTGGTGTATAACGAATGCCTATGTATTTGTACAGAATGCCACAAAATGTGTAGATATTAGACGCGTGAATTTCTTAAAGAATATTACACCGGCCTAACATAATTGCCCTGAGGAGAATATTGCAGCGATAATTTCGAGATAGTAAGAATGGGTGACAATTTCTTAGGGCTGAGAGGGTTAGACAGAACAAAAAGGAAAGACCGGATAACAAGCTGTTAATTTTCGGGCGAATTAATTCTGATTTCTTGAGAAAGGCGTACAATGCGAACTATGGTTGATCAAGGTACCTAATGTTATTCTCTGAGCTCGGTTAGGCGACTTATAGCGAAGTTAGTCTTCACAATTCTGGTGGGATTGGAGTTCAGAAGACATTTCTTGCAAGTCCCTGCCCTGATTCGGAGAAGTGATGACCAGCGTTCGTTTCCGAGCCGCTCGCGCAACACGCGCATCAAGATGACATTCTTCAGCTTTGTCTTTTCACACACGCTAAATCGAAAGAACTGCTTCCCAAGCGATCACCGTTCGTAAACAATCACGTACGGAGTACGGAGAAAACGAGTACATAGAAACGCGCGACGCTTCGCAAGCGGCTACTCCTCGCGCGTCTGAGATCGCTGTGGCAGATCCGTCGCCTATGCGATCAGCTTCGGCAACGCGCCTTTGAGAGCAACGGTGCGTTGCCGTATCCGATCCCGGGGGCCACGGCAAGTGAAGCAAAATGGAGCAGCAGCGCCGTACGTTTACGCGTCAGCCACCTGTGCCGGCACGCGCTCGGAGATGCGAAACTGTATTGGTTCTAAAAACGTTGGTCTGTTGCACCTCAAGAACCACAGCAAGTCTTGTTGCATCGCACAATGTATACACGCATGAGGCCACGGTCGATGTACCCAAACAGCTTTCTTATAAAATACCTATAATCCATGTTCCCTGACGCTTTGGGCATGCCAAGCTTATCATGTTCGTATGTTGTACACCTACAGTTACGGATAAAAAGATGCATCATAAACTCAAGAAATGAGATAAGGTGAATAGTTGTAGCTGGCGACTACACAAGTTGTTAAAATGGCACCATGCATCTGATGAACTTGAACGGTTGAGTAAATTGCAACCTCTTCGACCACTTCTGTACCGGCGAGATATTGTTGTGCTCCGCCCCTCACCGCAGTCATGCCTTGCCAAAAAGTCAGCCGTGTAAGCATCGCATAGAAACTAGGACTTTCGTTCTAACTGTTTTCAACTGTTGCTACTTTAGGTCGCTTTATGAATCCGCCTGACATACTGCAGCAACAAAAAAAAAAGCTTCAGACGGCCATTAATTTCATGATCTGGCTTGTACCTTCGAATCTTCCTATCTCAGAGAACTTGCGTTGATTTATGGATGCACTCACTCCCTCGAGCAAAATGGACAGGACAGACTCGGGACTGGGTTATCAAATCGCAAAAGAGGGAATAAACGAGGGGCATGGAGGTTGACTCAAAAGTGAGGACCTTTGTAAAAATGCGGTCTTTCGGGCTTTCCGATGCAAGTCACAATTGTAATTTGTTCATGGCGAATTCCGAAGTGAGTAGAACTTTCCGCTAAGCTTTTAGGCTTACGGGCAGACACTTTAGTTAGTAAGGAAGGCAGCTGTATGTTTATAAGGAGTTTGTTTATTGTATTATATCCAGGAGACAATGGTGCATTTAGGCGGCATTGTCTAGCAGCATAAGATGTATGAGATTATACATTTGAGGCACCGTTCTGTGTTGGATGTACGCGACGCTAGAAATGAGTGCGTTGCGTAATTGTACGCATAATAATCATTTCGCCAGATCACATGGACTGTGGAAGTTGATGTTATCTGAATTGACGGATATGTTATTGATTTCGGAGAGGTAGTTTAAGTATTTGCAGTAGCTAAAGTGAAGCATGGCGCCATTAGAGCCGGTGGGTATAACGAAGGCATGTCCCATCTGTTGATACCAATTTTGTCACTTTAACTTACCAGTGGTAGTCATTGCATGTGATCTGTCCACAGAAAGGTGATATATTAGCACGAAACTTCTCGTCGAGCGATCAGATACATTGCATGCCTCGTCGAAAAGAAGAATGTGGGCCATACAACATTGGTATAACTTTCAGAATATCAGCCTTCTCAGAAGGGTACTTCCTTTTTTCTCCGTTTATCGTAAGAATAGCGAGCACCTTTCATTATTATTGATATGGAGAGAATTTTCTTTTTGCTCGCCAGCGTCGTTTGCGCACACCGTCGACTCTTGCTCAGTCTTGTAAAATGCCTTTTGTAGCGTTAGCTACACTTGCCTAGCCGGAGCCGATTTCGCGTGGATCCTCATCAGCCGTGATGCGCATGCGCAAGGATCAGTGATGTCACACAGCTGGCTCACCGGAGCCGGCATCTCACGCACTCTCCGCCACTGCCGCGCGCGGCTCACCGCTGCTGGTCTGCGCGTTCAGGAGGAGTGGCATCGTAGCCGCGGCAGACACACTGGCGCCAGCGCGCGCGCAGACTCCGCCACCGCCGCGCGTGACTCACCGCTGCTGGTCTGCGCATTCGAGATGAGTGACGTCGTAGCCATGGCAGACACACTGGCGCCGACGCGCGCGCAGCTATTCGCCTTCGCTGTGCAGTCGCCGCCTGACACTGCGCTGGAGCCGCTTGATAGCGCCTCTGACTGGCGTTTGCAGGTGGGTAACTCCATGGAAAAGGAGAGCGCAAATGCTGCTGAACAGCGCAGAAGAGCCGAGGAGCTTATCTCATCGGATCCCGAAGTAATTGCCTGGCAATTAGCAGTTCAGCGTACGAAGAATGAACAGAGAAGGTTAATATTCCTCGACAATCTGGAAAGCTAAGAATAATCAGCTGAACCTTTGCTAACGCTACGTATATCCTGGCATAGCCGAGCTAAGCCACTGAATTTTTTTAACACATGATTGCAGCCCTTGAACAGGTTAATGCAATAACGAGCGTTTGCCGTTGTCTGTAGAAAATTTTATCTCAATTTGATTTGGAGTGGGTAGTATTGCGGGAAACTAAATATATAACAAAAAGATGTCTGAAAAACCTATTGAAAGTAAGCTCTCACCAGCGTTTTTCGTTGATTTGTTTATTGCGTTTTTACTGAGTATTCATACCGTCTCTTTATTACCTTCCTGCCATAAGTACAAAATAACAAAAGGAGCATTCTGGTACCTTGCTCTTTATGCTGCCTTCAGCGATGAAGAACAGGAAATTATATCAACGTCCTCCTCTTGGCTACCTTTATCAGACCACTTTATATTCGCTCGTATGTTACTGGGATTAAAAAGTGACAGATAATTCAGGGGTCCCTTTAATTTTGGTGTTTTTCTTGGGGTTCATCTGACCCCTCATAAGTTTGTTAAGGTCACAATACATAAAAGGATAAGAAAAGAAATGTGGCAAGAACGCCAAGCAAAACGTAATAAAATTGATCCAGCATTTTTGAAGAACGGGGAAAAGAAGGAAAGCTCGACACGTTGCGACTTCCTAGACTTGCTTTCGCTTTGAAGAGCAACCTGACTTTTGAAGGACTGATCCTAATGACGTTGAAGTTTTCAATCTCTTCATTCTTCCGTCTTTGTCATAAGAGCGCGCCTTTTCTGACGACGTTATTCCTTGTCACTGAATTTGCTCTTTCATAATTTTATTGCCAATTTATCACTTCCTATTGTACAGTTTCAAATTCTGTCTTCCGCTACGTGATTTGACAAAAGATAGAACCATGGAAAGAAGGGAAGTTGCCTGCCAGTAAAATAAACTTAGCGACAAGGCAATTTGCGAGCCGACCTAAACTTATGAGTGTGACGATTATTTCTTAATGGTGTTGCACAAATTCCCCTAGCGTGTCATACCAGCAATGCAGTGGAATCGCTTATTCATTCACCTCTTTATTGCGACTAACACATAATTAATACATGGCACAGCTAGTTGGACAAGTGCTGTCTTTTACTGTTGCAATCGTTAGTCTGCCATTCGCTCTTCGGCACCTAACAAATTTAAACCAAACTGTAAATTATTGTAGTCTTTTATTAGTTGATTCTTATATATATTTTTCGCCTATACTCCCCGGTTCTGAATTGCAGCTGCATTAAGTTTGCTGTCCTTGACGGCTTCATTATTTCGTGTACGAGGCGAAAATAGATCCCTCTTGCCGTCTGAATTGTATATGCATCAACTCTTTGAACAAAGTTGATTAGTGAGAAAGGGAAGGTTGCGATGCAGAAGCTGTAACTCCTGGCAATCTTTTTGCCACCCTGGACTTATGACAAGTACCGCTCTCAACAGAGATGCATTTTGTAATGATCAATTTATGGAAAGGCCGTGGTCCACTTCTGAGGGCGCAGACTGATTGAACATACTTGGCAAGGGGACTTCTGAAGACAGCGTAGAAAAACGATGTCGCTGCAATGATACTGCACACTCGCGTCTGATTGGTTCACTGAAAGGTTACGGCATGGTGGTCTATGTTTTACATAAGCATTATGCTGCGAAGACATAAAGGCGAGAGACCGTTAACAAAGACCACTTCATCATGCGCACAAAGTCATAGGTGCTGGCAGTTGAAAAACTCTGGCAGTTCTCCGATATGAGGCACAAGATTAGCCAGGCCTACAAGGACAACACCGGCTCACATGAAACCAGGAACCACGAAACTAGCAGGCATCATCGTACTCTGCTCACCTACTCGCACGCTTCTATCTCCTTCACAATGCGCTCAACGGCTCACAGTGTGACTCACGCCTAATATCTGACGGAGCAGTGTTGCAGCAGCCTTTTATATTGCCCCCGTCACAATGTATGGTGTGTTTAGGTATCCATATAACAGACCAACGTTCGTGCTGATTCCGTGTTTACCCCCTTCAGTGCCACTGACGGTACTCTGTACTTCTTTTTTGATACTCGGAATAATCAGGGATACTAGATGTGTAAGAATGGTGCATAACGTCAACGAATGCATTGCAACAACGTGCTGCGAGTTGAGACGCGACACCTAAAACATAGAGAAAGTATGCCTAAAACTTGTATGCTAAAACAGCATGCTTCTTGAGAGGCAAGGAATGGGGTGACAAAGTATTCTCGTGGCATGTGCACTCGTAGAAGTTAAACACGTCGCTATTACCGTAGAGTGACCATCCAATGGGGTTAAGATGCCAATGAAAAAAAAATGGCCGCCATCCCGCTCAGCAAAAGATAATGTCCCGCGCAGCTGTATCAAACACCTCACATGATGAAGGGGGGGGGGGGGTGTTGTTTATTAGTTCTTTAAAGCAATGGTCGCGATAATCGCTTTGTGGTCGCAATGGTAGACCGTGATTGGTTCTGCGACCATTTTCAGCGAGACGAATTTGTTCCTTTCGTGCAGCATTGTATTCACGCTATTCTTCTGGTATCTTTAATTTCCATGGTCTGAATGAATTGAATGAGTTGCTATACGGGTCTCCTTTTTACATAGGAAGGCGGGAAACACACGCGGCGAAAAGGCAGGGTGGTTTGACATCATTTGAAGCCTTCGTGTGAAGTGCAACGCAGCTGCAACCTAATCTTTACAGGGAACACGTAGGATGATGTTCCCATTGTTTACAGGTGCCTTTTTATCCAGCATGTGGTTTTGATGCTTGTTTTGTGGTTTACTTTATCGAAACAAATACTGAGCTCTATGCTCTATGCCTGATTGCAAAGAAAGATACGCCGTTTGCCTTCAATTTTTAAAGGGCCCCAAAACCACTCAGAGGTCGAAATTTAGTTGTGGCGCTGCAGTTATGCACGTGTCTACAGCGAACGCCTTCGTCGTCTCGTCTGTCCACTTCTCTGAATGCCCTTCCTCAGCGTCCGAGGTGAAAACGCAAGAGCGCGCGCATCTGCTAGCAGAGGAGCACGCGAGCGTCTGTTGGTGGTTTAGGGGCCCTTTGACCTGGCGTTTTATGTTTACAGCGCTAAATGATCCGACCAACGAGAGGTATGCAGCTTCGCTCTAAAACTCAGAGCTATATAAGGCGCGAGTAAGTTTGCTGAAGAGCGCTGTGTCATTGTTTCTGGGGTGTCTGCTCGAACTGCCCGTATCGTCAACTGTGTTGGTCTTTGCTAAATTTACAGTTCTGTTATAGTAGAGAGTTAGAATTGGGCACCCAATACGCTGGGTCCCCAAGCTGCGTTGGGTAGACTGCTCTTACTTTCGGAGGAGCAGCAGACTTTGAGAATTGGGCCAAACGCAAGCTGCGTTGGGTCTAACGCACGGGGCGCCATGCGTGGCAAAATTAGGATCATGCGAGATGCGGGCTATAGTGTGTCATGCCCCTCGCTGCGTCTGCGTCGTCTCGCTGGCGACCCAAAACGCCTTGGGGATCCACGCTAATCTTCGATTTTTGGGACTTGGGGCAACGCTAGCGCAAGAGCCCAAGAGTGGCGTGGTTTCTGCGCATGCGCCCTGGCGGCTCCCAAGCTTCTTGGGTCTCCAAGCTCCTTGGGACCCCGGTTATCAAAGTCTCTAGTATATATTTACAATTCTCTTATGTGGCAGGCAAAGTATAGTTAATAAGCTGCCCCAATGGTGTTCTATTACGGCAGGAGAATAACGACTGCCTAGGGACATGCGCATCTTTCAATATACCATCTGGAAGAACGAAAGGCAATAAGTGCAGTTGGCGTAGTGTGCTATATCACAGAACAGAGGTAATAAAGTGTTCTCCGAAAGCTGCGTGCCCAATAACTTTCTGCCGACTGCGAAACAAATGTTCATTTCGTGGAACATTGAGATAAGCGTGTTTGGACTTGCAGGCAAGACGGAATGCGGTTTTGAGCTAACATGGCAACGAGAGACATACAGACCACGGTGAACTGGTTTCCGATTCCCCCGCTTTGCTTAGAACACAAAGAGCCCAGGAGATGTTGCCTCTGTCTTTTTCAGCGTAGGCGACAGGTCAGAGCGACTAGTTGCAGCACTGGCACATTTATTGCACGTAGTTGAGAAAGATTGTCCACAGTGACTTGCCGATGTATTACCCTCATTTTTTTATGAAGCGACTGTAGTATTACGGAGACACAAAGGTATAGAGCCAAAGCCACCTTTTTCTGTTAGTTTGTTTACTCGCTAGAACGGCCGGCTGTGACGAAACGAGACGACGATTTCTCCTCAAACAATGCGTCTATTTGGGCAGCCGAGCGTACAGCATCTCGAGCCATGGGAGTTTGTGTGCTTTATAGAAAGAAATACTTCGCGGGAAAAAGGCACACAGGCAACATTTCTTGTTCTGCTCGGACAAACAATGGCGTCGCTTCATTTCTTCGTGAGTTTTGGTCCCACGAGCTGCTTCAGTGCGGGGGACCCAACTATAATAACTCCTTGGGATGTAAAAAGAAAACAAAAATAAAAAAAACTGAGAAGGAAGTAAACGTAGCAATGCCAACTGTCCTCGAGGCTGCCTTGTTTATTAGAAGCCAACGAATACGATACAGTGACGATTCGGAAGCAGTAATCGTATTAAATGAGAAGTTGCTTCACCATTTGCACACAGGGATGATGGATGGAACTTTGCAGAAATATATATAGTCTGACAGAAATATATTCCTGTATGAATGACGCCGTCCTAGGGTACAACAACATAAAGAACAAGCCAGGATGCTTGTGTGCCTTGGCTGCATTAAAAATATTAGCCAGGTATTAAGGCTGAAACGATAATGATGCTAAAATGTCGTACTGTACAAGTTTGTGTACGATCCCGGAAGGACATCATTTCCGTAGAAGAAATGACGACATCGTGCTTTTCTGTTGGATGGATGGTTGGAAAAACTTTATTTCGTCAGAAAACAGTTGGGGACGATTCTGTGTTAGATGGCCATCAACCCAAGGTTGACGGCGACGTGTGTGCAAGGCAGTAACTACAGCAGTCAATAAAGATAACTGCGTGCAAGCAGGCACACTAGCTTTAATAATGTTGGGGTAAGAACTCGCAGTCCAAATTCAGAGTTATGCGAATGTTTACTTTTTCTTGCTTTTACACTTTCCAAGTTCAGAGCTCGTGACTACCAGAAGAAACATTGTCTGTGTAGAGGACGCCGCAGTTCCGAACGTATAATTACTTAACTTTTACGGCAAGAAGGACTAATCACGCTCATATATGCGGCACTGCGAATTACCTTTATTGCATGTTAAACAAAATAAACAGAATTCGCGCTTGAATTTTTTCGTAGAGTTAATTTCCGGTGGTCGCCTACCAAATTAAACTAGAAGGCATGGCTTCAGCCGCATACCCACAGCAATTCCGTGAATTGATAATTTGCATGGTGCCCATCAGGCGTGAAACTGGCGCACATTAAAACCTCGAAGACAGTTATTCTGCGTTGGCTTCCTCTGTCTTTCTTTCCATCTACTCGTGTCAACGTAGCTCCTTCTTAGCGCACTCACCAGATGTCTGTTGGCTATTAAACAAAACGATTTCCGTTAGGAGACCATGCTACGGGCTTACAAAACTCGCTCACGCTCATAAATTGAAGTTATTTAGAAAAGTTGAGTTTCTACGCAGTGTTTCAGCATAGCATTTCGTTTTCGTGCCCACGTGGCTTACAAACGTTGAGTGCACGCATACGCCACAGCCTTTGCAACGCGCCCGTCTTTGCTCTGTCTAGCGCGTTAAACACGATTGGATAAATGCGGCCCTTCCAAGCAAGTGCAAAAAAGCGACTGAATGCAATTCTATGTGTTTCACTGGCGATCTGCTGTGATTAAAAGTAAAGCACTATTCTCTGCTTAAGTATACAGTCGGCGCCAAACAATAAGGCGTGGTCAGGCATGGTCAGGTCGATAAAAATTGCCCTTGGCTTAGGAGCATTCATTCCTTATGTTCTGCGTTCGTTTTCGCTGTAGACCTTGTGGTTTAAATGTTAAATAGTATCTATGGATCAGTTGTTTCGCTGGAGGTTTGGGTATAATGTCTCGGCAAAATGTTTGGCAATTATATACAACATATTAGAGAATAAAAAAATCTGACTGACTGACCCTCCCCGGCCGAGAACGGTTATTTTATTTTGACATTGTAGCGATGTCCAAACGAATGGAAATATCGCTTTACAATATCCATCTCAAGGGATGTCCCGCCGTGGAAGAACCCGTCTCGTAGCTTTATAACAAAATTGACTGCTCTATAGTGTAAACTGCAGTAGTCCCCGAGCCCATAATCTGTTATTGAATACCGCAGCCTTGTGAAGGCGTCCGTAGAAACGCGAAACAAAATGCGCTGGCAGAGCACATCAAGCACGATACAGTTTTCTAGTTTGAGGCGCGTTAACGTTTAAAACTGAAGTGTTGACAATTTTAGAGCGCGCATATCGAATACAATGCAGAGTACGTTTTATGTGCGACTTCGTGAAACGAGACACTCGTCTAAGCGAAATGCAGTGCGACAAAAAAGACGAGCTGCCATTTAGCTATGAGTGACGTAGTGATGGTTCCGCTTTCCAAATGGCTGAGCTGTCTTGAAACTCGTGCACTGAATGCGGATACTTGGAGCCGCTCATATACTATAGTATATAAGCGCCTGGAAGTACCCGCAAATGCTCAGGTCCTCGCAAAATGTTGAGCTCAGCGTTTTTAAATCTCGTTGACAAACGCTGAGCTCAACACTTGGTGAGGACTTTAGCATTTTCTGAAATACGCAATATATAGTCATGTCACCTTCGAGTCTACAAATTCTGTACACGTACTGGAGAGCATTACGACGGCAAGTACCAGTGCTTGGGTTTTGTATACGACACGCGTGTTTGTGGTGAATTTCTAAGCACCTTGTCTGCACACTCACCGTCGCATATCGCGTTGCGCGCATAGCAAGAAACCACGCGCTTCCCGAGGAATAAGTGCGCCGTCGCCATTATACCTGCTTTACACCTGAAAGCTGTTCAATGCCGCCCTCCGTGCCAAGCGTGATGAGCAGAGTTGCCAGCACATTATGACAAACGCGCATTAATAATTGGGATAGCTATGTGTGGCTCACTGTCGAAGATCTAAAACAACGCAAACACAGGGACACAAGAGCAGCAACGAATGACATGAGTACTGCTCGTTAGGATGTCATTTTTAAAAAATTGAATGTGTATAAATAGAGGTTGGGGCCAATGCGTGGCGGGAGCAGCTCCCCTTGCACAATGGTTGCCGTCACGAAGTAAAAAATAAACACAAGGCTATACAAAGGCACATAGTACAGCACTCACGCACTGAGTCTAAGTTCTTCAATAGAATATTTTGTCCACTGAATAAAAAATTGACAAAACAGACGTATTCAAACAATTGAAATGTCCACACAAAACATAACAGTTCACTAAAGTGTTGTCATAGCCGATCATGTCACTTGGGAATTGTCTCTTAAATGCCGCAGTGTCACGGCAACAATGAGGTTTTCACAAAGCATTCTTTGCTAAAACGAAAAATACAAGAATATTGTATCCAAGGATACCAGTTAACAAGAACGCGAACAACATTTTTTTTCAGATTTAGTACTTTAGTGATATTTCGGATTCCTCTAAATATTGCGCTACTGCGCGTCCAGCAATGTTTTGAGAAGTTCCTCTTGGCCACTGGAGCAAGATTTTTGCTGCTGATGGGGGCCGTTTATCCAAACAATTTAGTTTTTGTAAAAGTTTCTTTTGAGGACCATTACAATTTTTACAGTGCGGAAGAAGGGCTCTATGGCTTGTTCAGCTTCTCCGCGTGAGCATATAGTAGTGTCAGATTTTCTTATTCTATACAAGAAGGTCTTTGTATTGGCCGTGCCTTCTGGTGTCCGTGTTTTTGCTCTGTTTTATATCGTCTACCAGTAAAGACATAAGTGAGCAACTGCCATATAAGTGTATTTAACTCAAGAACTATGCGATAATTGACCTGAGCTTCTTGTGGTACTGTTACATTTCATGCATATACACGGTCACACAATGGTTCTTTGACTGAGAACAGAGATGTTCGTTTTATTATTTAACAGTCAGTGGTGGGCTGAGAAGCACAGAGAAGCAAGCTTTCGTACGCGCTAGAACGATCAAGTTTCCGAACGCACGCCATCTTTGTCGAATTGAAATTTATTAAAATATATAAATCATAAATAGAGATGCGCCAAGATCACTGGTCATGCGCATTCGACCCAGAGTCCAAAAATCCCGAGTCGAGCACACATCACAAATAGCAATACTTTGAGCCAGTCCTTTCGCAAGGAACTACACCCTCCGTGCAGGGAACACTGCTTGAACGAAACAGCACAACATGCGGGATATCTAGGGAAACTGTGCAGATGTTTCTGTGAAACGCGCATATCGCGGCATACCGCCAATGTACCAGGCACTACCTTGGAGGTAAACAATTTGCTGCTAATGAGAATGAGACACAGAAGAAGTCGGCTTTTAGCTAACACTTACACTTCTACTTCTACTAACGTTTCCTACTGGAACATGCCTATGGCTGCTAATGGGGAATGAGAGACAGAAGAATTCGGCCTTTAGTTAAAGCGCACGCTGCGAATTTTTTATTGTTCAACAACGCACAGGAAAAATCTCCCACCGGCACCACCTTGGAGGTCATGATGTGGTACTAGCGTTACGACTGGCCACGCACTACGACCAGGCCCCGGAAAGTCTCAAGTTCCAGCGGTCGCCGCAGAGGGCGAAAAAATCAACCGCGGCGAGTTCCATCGACATGCGCGGAGAGTTGAGCTACTGACTCCTCTTTTAGCGGTCGGATAAGTTAGTTCGCATTTTCCGTGTTAGGGGCGCTCACGCGGCCAAAAATTTTATTTCAGAATGTATCAGAAGATTGTTAAAAGCTTAGTTACCGTGTCATTTTGCATACAGCTAGTAGGGAACAGTTTTTGTGTTACTTCTAGAGTTAATACAAGAGCTTGATTGTTTGAGGACAAGTATTGAGATTACACTACTGACGCTCGAAAAGCAACAGCCCATTGGCATCGATTCCGCTTCGGTCGGTTATTTCATTCAAATTTTACCGCGGTCGTTTGCTTTCATCGGCGTTACGCAGCTCTGTTTTAAATCAGTTTAGATATAGCAATGCGAGTTTGTGTGCCACATTTTACATGCTGCTGCCACAAAGCGAACGTGTCTAAAGCCTGTGAATCACGTCAGCTGCGGCGCTTCACCGGCTGCCAACGTGAAAATTCAATGCCAGCAAGGAGCTCGGACACTACCTACGAAAATGGAATAACCATGCACCATGTGGGTGTGCGCACCGGTGAGTGAAAATGCACTGCTTTGCATTTGAGAATAGCTTTTTCTTTTGCATGCGCTACGGCTTTTGTCATTTCAAAAGGTTTTACGACTCGTCCAGCTGATCGGATGCACCGCTTGTAGATTACAATGACATGACTTCGATTACAATGACTGACAATGATTACAATGACTTCGCTCTCACTTTTGCAAAAAATATCTTTACCGCTAAACTTTGTAACACAGATCACAGCATAAGTTTTACCCATTTCTGCACAAATTAGTCTTCTGAGATAAATGGTCATAAGTCCAATACATGGTAGAGCCAAGTGAACTTATAGTATGTATATGCATTTATACATTTTCGTAAGTTTACAATCATACATATTACATTTCCACATACCATGTAGTTTATAGAGTTGGGAAATTAACTAACTTAGTATCTTCTAATTGAGGCTTGGTCAGACATGTTCCACTGAAGGTCACCACTAAAACAAATTTACAACAAAGCAACGTTATGTGCACACTATTTTTCTCATGCAGTGCTCTCATAGACATTCTTCTCAGACATGAATCGCAAATCCACTCACGCTTCTACCATAGTAATCATTATTTTTTCCTCTTCCAACCCAACCACAGCCTCCAAGAAACTGCTCATATCAGCACACGCTCGGACGCTTTATCTCTGAACCTACCTCAAGTCAGCAGAGGATGTTCCACTACTGAAAGTAAATTCATCGTCCCAAATCCTCACAAGGTATGGTTGTGGACACTTTACTTATTGAACCAATTTTTTTTTCTTTCATCATTTCTTTCATGCTTTTTCTCATGACTAAATTTTTTTCTTCTCAGAAAACTGGACAAAAGAGAGATCATTGGTTTCCAAGCTGCCCACACCACGTCGTAAGAAGCTCAAGACTCGCCTATCCACCACCAAAGTTTACCAGGCGGACAAATGCAAGCCTTATACTGAAAAACAGTGATAGTGTACGGTATGTTGAAGCAATACAAAATTGGGTCCACAAATTATTGCTTCTTGCTTCATGAATTACTCAGTTTAGAGGAAATGTGCTGGCTTCAAATTTCTTTCATAGTGCATGTGATGGGGTGCACATACTGTACTTTAATCTGCGTGTGAAACTTTGCATAGAGTATCACATGTAACTTGGTAGCAAGTGGGCCAGTAGTAGTGCATATTTAGCAGCACTTGTTTTTCCCAGTGAATATAGTCTGCTGCAATTGTGGAGGCTCTCGCATAGCAATGGCAGGGAAAGCTACAGTAGTGCTGAAACTAAGAGTTATGTGTACAGATTGCTTGTAGGGAGGGACATTGTGAAGGTTCTAATATAGAAAACTGTGTGCGAACACTCGTGCCTTCATTAAACGAGGCATTTCATGTAGTGGTCACCTGGAGAATAGTTTCCGGGTCGCTACTCTGGAATAAATAACGTTTGATGATGGGAGTAGGAGAATAGAAGCGTGTGCATAAGGACATTTTGGGCAGTGTTCTATGAAACAGGCTGTTGAATTTGTAAAGCATTTGAAAATTTAGTCTTTAGTTTTATTCAATGAACTTCGCCAATACATTAATGGGATGATATGTAAACAGACACATCCAGAAAAGAGGGTACAGCACCGTTGCATTTGTGCAAGCAATTTGTTTTGTGTGTGAAGTGGAACCACAGAAAAGTAGCAAATAATACTTGTTCTAGATAACAGACCTGACACATGACACGGAGTTTTTAAAAGTATGTTTATTTTTAACAGAAAAATAAATGAGTGCACTCAATAGATACAATCAGAGTTCAATAGAGTTGGCCAGTGTTTGTGCATGTTAAAGATTTGAATGTGTAATAACTGCTATTTCTTTGATATTGGCGTGAGCTATATATCCAAAAAAGGCTAGTTTTGTGTTCATGCTTGTGATGCGCTGCAGGTAGACACGGACCAGAAAAAACGAGAACAGCACAAGGTGTTGCGCATCACCCTGTGTTCTCGTTTTTTCTGGTCCGTGTCTACCTGCAGCGCATCACAAGCATGAAGACATGCCATCTAGCCCCTATTGCCGCCTTATTAGTTTTGTGTGACACCCGTGTTAAGAGTGAGGCAGACAGGAGGTAGTGAAGAATGAAAATGTAAATTCAGCTTCTGCAATCGTCTAAGCAGTGTCTTTCACTACTATGCACCATTGGCACCAGAAACAATGGACTAATTTATTTATTTTTCAGTGCGAAACATAGCAATTAAACAAAGAAGCTAATTATACACATTCGACAGAAATGATTACTCACTGCCTATTTTTCCAACATTGCTACTATTACTTCCAGCACTTCCTAGCTGTCTAGTATACTACTGTTCCAAATGTCTCTATTGTGCGCGCACACATTATGTGCAGTCTATTGTCAGTGCTGTCCACTGGTACATCATTCTTTTTTATTTATAAATGAGTGCTTTCAGGAACACGCGCAGGCATCCGCTATCAGATACGTCAGTTGATAAACAGTGGGCGAGCAAGGGTAGCTCACTTCTCGAAACCTGTCTTCCGTGACAACCTTTACAGAAATGTTCACTTGCTGAAATGTTGGATTCAGGCTAAGGCTTTCCTTATTCGCCAACAGTTACTCAACTGAAGTGTTTGTCACTGCAACCTCTTTTGAAACATGAACCAAGCTTCCTTTTCAACGTGATACCGTAAATGGTGTTTTCCCACAACACACGAGCTTAGCTGAACTCAAAGTTGAGCTAAATGGTCGAAATTCATCGTAAAAAGATCGGCGCGCAGGCACGAGCACAAGGATATTGAGCACAATAACGAGAACACGTTATGTACAGGAATAGCTAGCACTACGGTGTGGTTTCACTTTTTTTTTGGAAGTGTCTAGCGTTACGTCTAGACGTAACAGTAGGAGCCGTTGCAGTTACGTCTGGACGTAAGAATAACGAGTCTTAAAAGTTATGTCCAGCGTGACGATACAAATACAGCCCGTTAGACCGAACCGATTGCTCTCAGTGGCGCAGTGGCTAGCGTGTCGTGCTCGGAACTGCGAGGGCATTGGTTCGCACCTCGCTGCTGGTGATTTTTTTTCTTTTTTTTGTCTCAGGTGTTGCTGCAGTCTGTTGCCAGAGAAGCGTGACGCGGCTCGTGGGTTACGCGCGCCTCTGCCTGCCCCGAAGGGGCAGGCGCGCGGGCTAAACAGCGCGTGGCCGCGACAGCGGCCAGTAGCGCGTGACCGTGACCCTGCCAACCGGCCATTGAGCGACAGCGAAATGGCCGCACTCGCGAAGCGAGGGCGAAGCCACGATTAGTTTTCCGCGCCCGAAGGGCGCAGAGGGCCTTCACTGAGCAACAGGAGAATAATGTACTCACGTCTGTGGAAAACCACATCCGAACTAAAGTCCCTAGATTTTTCCCTGCTCTTCAATAGGGAAAAATCTAGGGACTTTAAACTGGACGTAACGATAGCGGTGACTACAGTTACGTCTGGACGTAACCCTAGCAACAGCCTTTTTTTTTGTCAGCGCCGAGTGGCTCTCGCCAATGTGTTTTCAAAATAGTACATCGGGCTGAGGCTAATCTTACTGGCACTGCATATTTTGCGAGCTTTGATGCTGTTTGTTTATCACCGCTCAAATCATCAAACGCGCATGTGTAAGTGAGAAAGAGGACGGGCAGCACTGTACGCAAGTACTGTGCAAGGGTCACCCATCGTAAATAGTATCGTCCTGACGCTTCGTTCTGCATACTATAAGAGGTATGCTGAACGAGCCAAGAGACATAGAGTTGCTCAGTTTCAGCTGGAAATTTTATTAAGCAGATGGATATTTCTGTTTCTTGTATATTGTTCAACTCTGTAACTGACTGTGCTGCTTGTTTACATGTATACTGCTACATTCACGATTGCCAATAAACAATGTAAGCTTACTTGCTTGGCGTGTTTTTTGCCAATTGAGGCCTTTCGGTCACCTGGCGACGTAACGGAAATATTTGTAGTAACGATAGGCTGCCGCACGCGCGAATACAACCCCCGGACAGGAGTGAATAAACGCCCAGAACCAGCGGGCGCGCGCCGTGGCCACCCGCACCCGCCATCAATGCGGCAGCCATATTGCCTCAACGCAATGATGATGATAGTTTTCGCAGCGCCATCTCTTGGTCGGATACTTTAGTTCACAACGCCACCGCTACCCTTATTTCCGTTGCACTGTCAAAGGTACAGTTTCCCTTCTGTAAATGGTAGTATAAGTGTTCTGTGCTACGACTACGACAACTACGAAGGACGAACGGGTGCCGCCTTAAGGATCTTCGCCCCTAAAAAAACATCTTTTCCACGACGCAGTGCATGCTTTTTCTTTTGAATACTGAAAAATGTGAAGCAACACCCGTCTTCATCATTTTGTTACCACCACCACATATGTACGGCTGTCAACGCGTCTGTCCGCGTTGTTCGCAACTTTGCCGCAGGAGAGTGGAGCACGACGGCGTTTTGAAACGTGGAAAATTTCGCATGGTACGAACGAGAGCGTCGCCATTGTCTCTACTACGAAGACCAGGACAGCAGGAAAAGAAAGCTTAACGATTTCTCTTGACGGCATGGGTTTCTACATCGAACAGGAAACTTCTCACGACTGGAACTCTGTCTTTCTTTTTTTTTTCCTTCCTTTGTTTCGAGCCATGCACGTCGCCCTCGACAAGGGACACAGCATCAGTTTGCGGCGCGAGCCGCTTCCCCGATACAGCTTTCAAAAAGAAGAAAACCTCTGTTCCTCACCAAGACGAACTGGAGCACGTGAGATTACAGGCCGGCGCCCTTCCAGAGATGAGGCGCGATCTGTTGAGTGGGGTCATGAGGTTGACAAAGCCGCTTCACTTAAAGCATGGACCCATTTCTCCATGGAAATAGTGAAGAAATAAGAGACGGAAGTAAAAAGTTTAAAGGCCGAGAAAAACTGTGGGAATATTCCTCTGTTTGAAATGTTCCGAGGCTTTCTTTTATATGCTTTGACCACAAATGTCGAAAGTGGAGCAGGGTTTTTCCTTTTAATGTTGCGGGAATAAACGTAAATTAGGAGGCTTACGTGCAAAAACCACGATTATTGTAGAAGGAATATCCGGGTTAATTTCGACTTCATGGTGGTTTCTTAACGTGCGCGTAAATATAAGCACATGAGCGCTCTTACATTTCCCCCCATCTAAGTGAGGCTGCCGTGGACAGTACAATCGAATTCGTGTTTTCTAGCTTAGGAGCGCAGCACCTCAGTCCTGAAACTACCGCGGAGAGAAAAGCTGGGTAGTGCGCCTGTGCTCTCTCTACGGGCAGTTCAGGAAAGTTCAGGAAACGTTGTCACGACCCTGAAATGTAGTCTCAGCTGCTCACCAACGCTTGGCGCACCACTGCGAGTCGTAACGTGGACGACGAGTAGAATTACTTAATTTGGCAATAGAAAGGACAACATACAGTGTACGTAGTTGTTTGAATTGGAGACGCGAAGAGGCACCGCATTGCCCTCTCATGAGTTTGCCTTAGAGAATAGGTCTTCAGGCTTTTTTAAAACGTGTATTTGCATCTTCTTCATAGACGTGGACATAATTGCTCACATTTGAAGGCCGTTCAGATGTCAGCAAGAAAGTACTGTATGAAAGCATGGCCAGGCAGCTTCAGAGCGGAAGCCAGCGATATCATATGGCCACGCGCGCTTCATTTTGTATTCCTATGTAACAGGTGCTTTACACGTATAAACCCTGCCTTTCGCAAGCCGCGCCCGAATGTGCAGGAAGCTGATTTTAGAACCGTTTCATAGGCTTTAGCGCACAAACACAAACAGTTGAGTTTATTCTGGAACTAGCGTGGCCCCCAGCACCACACTGGAATTCTCGATGCCCCATGTATAAATGCCGTCGCGCCTAAGCGGAGATCCGCTCACTCGAAGGCCGACGACTGTTTCGCATGTACATTGGCTTTTCATCAGGCTCTTTTAGCTGAGCGTCGCTTACGCTCTGCCCCTCGCAGATGTAGCGTTCAGAGAGAGTGGACGTAACTGCATAGATTTCGTGTTTTTGACGAGCGATTTTTGCCGAGACGCGGTCAGCTTGGCTGCAAAACGGCGGCGAAACCAAGTGGACGCACCTTCACGCTCCGGTCAGTTGGCTTCACGAACGAAGCGAGAGATGCGTTCTACGTTCCGCCGGTCACACGATCGTTTTGTGCACGCGCACTGCAGTTCTTTCAACATGTTTGTGTGTTAACTGAGTCACGCGCACTACAGTTTTAAAGACGATAGTCTTTCTTGGGGAACTTAAACGCAGAAATTTTGGTCTGTCTTTCTGTTTGTCGGCACGTCACTCGATTCAGCCACGCGGCCAAAGTTGAACCACTTGCCCAAGGCCCAGCCATCTTGAACGGCTGACTAGGTTCATACTTGTGTACATTGTTGATCAAAAAGCAAACATTACGCATATCTGAGGCGCAACATCACTAGGTAAATATTAGGTGGTGTGTTCCTTTGATAGAAAACACATAGATACGTAATTCCAGAGGCCCTAGTTTCTTAAGCTGCGCTGAAAATGCGATTGCGCTGAAACTTGCCTTCCTCCGTGCCGTCTGCACGAGCTCATTGTTGTGTTTCGGTTTCGGTTCAGTATTGCACTCTACGAATGCCATGGGGCGCCGCTCTGGCATTCCTCTTTACCCAGACAACGTGTAAATAAAAGAGTGTGTGGAGAGTACTCGTTGAGTACGGACGTTTCTTCTGCTTCGGCGCTTTGCGCCAAACCGCGTGTTAGGGCTGGCGGGTGTCCCCGCCGGTCGCGCTGGTCACCGCCGGTCTTCGCCTGCTGCTGCGCCAGGACTACCAGCCCGCAACACAGCACTCATGTTTTCCGACGTATTGCCACATGGCGTCCATATCTCACGCAGCGCCTCTTCTATCGTCTTTAGACGACATTTGCAGCGAAGCACGCAGATACGCGGCCAATTTTCTGCCACGCGTTCGTATGCATTCGCCGGTCTGACCGGAGCGGATCGTCCATGCCCAGCTAAAAGTGCCTATTTTCCGCGCAAAAGTTCGCCTAAATAAAGAGTTTCGTCTTGAGCACACCTACTGCTCGCTTCGTTAACGTCACGACCACGTGAAAATATTATTCTTGTAAAACATGATGAATCACTACTACCACCAACCCACGGGTAGGAGGCAGCCAGACTGAAGTCTTCTGGCTGCATATGATGCCAGCTTGACCGAACGTCCAGCGTAAACTTCAATTGAGTTACAAAGACAATAGAGAGAGAGAGAGATAAGATTCTTTAATGAAATGCCCGGAGAGGTTAGCCTGGTTTGTCGCCTGGCTTGCTACTCCAGGTGTCGGGTGATTATGGTATATACAATGATCACATATACACCATATACACACAAATAGTACATACAGTCACAAACACATATATATACATAAGAAGAGTCCTTCACAGGCTTTGGTTAAGCTGAGTGTTCCTCAAAAACGCCAACAGCGCTTTTGTGCTGCGCATCGCACAACTGTTGTCTTGCCACGGGCCGAGAAGGTGCCGCAGCTCCAAGCTCGTGCCGCGTTGCAAATGAAGTGCCTCCTTCAGAATCTGTCGTTCTGCGTCGTAATGGGAACAGTCGCAGAGTACGTGCTTTAGGTCTTCCCGAGTGTTACATGTGGTGCACATGGGTGAGTCCGACTGCCTGATCTTGTGCTTGAAGTATTTCGTGTAGGCAACGTCGAGTCTCAGCCGGTGAATGCAAGTTTCATCTTGTCTGGTTAATCCCTGCGGCACATGAAAGCTACACGTCGGGTCTATTCTGTGCAGCGGTCCATACTGGTTGTTCGCATCGCTCCATATTGTTCTCTGCAGATTACGCGCGAACGCAGACACCAGAATCGCTGCGTCTTTTCTTGAAAAAGGAATTTCAATTTCCTCAGATGCTGTGTCATGCGCAGCTCTGGCAGCGGAGTCAGCTCGAACATTCCCTTCGATGCCGCAGTGAGCGGGCAGCCACTGCAGTACTACATCGTGGTGTAGTTCATGAGCATTATTGCCTAGGCGCCTGATGTCTAGGACTAGTTGGTCTTGCGTACGTGGAGATTTCAGGGACTGCAGTGCGGCTCGTGAGTCGGAGAATATCACCCAAGAGTCGGGTCTCTGATCTTTAATATATGCAAGCGCCCTCCGCAATGCAGCCAGCTCAGTGGCAGCGGCGGATGTACGGTGGCTGAGAGTGGCTGTGATGGTGACATTCGCCGACGGTATCCACACACCTATAGCAGATGATCCATCTGTGACAGACCCATCTGTATAAACGTGACGGCGGGTTCTATAGTTGGTGTTGATGTGTTCAAGAGCGAAGTACGTCAACGCTGGCCCAGGTGTGTTTCTCTTGCTCTTGAACCCCGGCACTGTCGTGACTATCGTCCAGGAAGGAAGCTGCCATGGAGGCCCCGACAATATCGACGGCTGTTCATACGTCGGGGGGAGTAACATTCGCACCTCAGAAATGCTGACTGAAGCAAGTGGATGATCTTGTACCCTTGCCGCAAAATGCAGACAGACTCGGAGGAACTCTTGCTTCATTAGCAGGGCAGCCGAAAGACGTTTGCTTTCTGTCAAGGTCCCGACTGTCGATGTATTTTTCGGTAAACCTAGGCACACCCTCAAGGCTTTGACTTGAGCGTCGAGTACTACGCGGAAGACTGCAGAAGGCCATTAAATCCATTGAGACTTTTTTACGAACACGTGGGCTATCCATATCACCCGACAAGTGTGCCGCCATTGCCTTTACCAAACGGGATATGTCGCACTACAAGTTAAAGATTGCGGGCTCTCACATCCCATACGTGTCAAGTCACAAATTTTTGGGAGTGATCTTCGACAGATCCATGACGTGGTCTCCTCACATTCGATCACTAAAAGAGAAGCTCGCATCATACGCGAACATCTTCCGCATGATGTCAAGCAAAGCTGAAGGCTGCTCCGTGAGTGCACTGCTGCGAATGTATACAGCATTATGTGAAGGTCTCCTGCGGTACAGTCTTCCTGCACTACAGGGCCTCACTAAATCAAATATTCAGGTGCTCACGAGCATGCAAGACAAAGACAATGGTTCTTTAGGCAACGTTCAGGAGTTAGAAACATGCCAGGGAAGCTTCGATTATTGAACCATGCTAGGTGTACGCGTTGCATGTCAAGGCAAGTGAAGTTTATTTCCAACATCGTCAAGTCGGAGGTGCTTAGGCGAAAAGATGTCGCAGACATCTTGAGAGAGCCCAAGGACCTGTTTAAGTACAGTAGGCGCTTTACCAAATAATCACCTAAATTCTGTACAAGCACGTGCTAAAATCAAACTTGTCCTATCGCACAGTGATGTCGGATCAGTCAGACCGTGGCAAACAACGTTTCGTGAAGTACGTATTATGCCATCTCCTCCTACAAAGTAAAAGGACGATGCTCCAAAGTGCCAAATTATGGACGGTTCATGTATTATTACTATCTATTTTACAAGGCTGTAGTAATAAGATTGCGACAATTTGCGTCGGCCAACGCGAATAACCAGTGACCGGTGCGACATACATGAGGTGTACTTTCCTCTGC
Organism: Rhipicephalus sanguineus; assembly: GCF_013339695.2. Taxonomy (NCBI): domain Eukaryota; kingdom Metazoa; phylum Arthropoda; class Arachnida; order Ixodida; family Ixodidae; genus Rhipicephalus; species Rhipicephalus sanguineus. The sequence goes on along the minus strand of NC_051180.1, from coordinate 91,695,177 downwards.
TCTTGCTCCCTAAGTACCCTACAGTACTTTCCAGCTAACTTACGGGCCTTAGAGCAGGTCTCCGAGTTTTGCTTGTCCTCAGATTATTTCGAAATGAATTTCACCTTACGGCGTCACAGGCTAAATATCATCGAAGGCTCGTACCACAGCAAGTGAGGCACTGCAGCTGAGCAATGCCTGCACTTCACTCGGCTTACAATATGAAACCCGCACACGAAAAAATATATATCTGGAAATACAGACACATGCGGTAGGCTAAATATACTTCGGATGTGGTAGAGTCAGTATATTAGTACCATCTTGAGGACAGAACGCCCTTTCAGAACTGGTTTGCAGACGACATTCACCACACGACTACTGCGCAAAGGAAGCTCTATAAGACCCCCAACGCGAAGGCGTGCGCATGCGCTCTTGTTTTAACTCTATTTATTATAGCCAGCGTCTGTAAAACATAAAAATTCGGCAGATCCCACGCCTTGTGGGAAACGGTTTCATGCGAAGCCGTCAGCAAGTAGATCCATGCTGATTTTTCTTTTTGTTTTGCTTTGAGTCAATTGTTACGAGGTGGATCGACGTGTTTTAGTAAGTGTAGTGGCAGTGTGCACATCGTGGGCTTGCCATACACGTCGAGAACAATGGCGTTTAAAGGGTAACCTATGGTCTGACGTAACTTCAGCACTCACGTTAGAGCACATACGTCAGTATTGTCGAAACTAAGTGCACTTCATGGCACGATGATGTGAATATCGTACGTAACTTTCTTTAGCGTATTCATCCGGGGTTGAGCTACGCTTGAATATAGCTTGCTGAATCATAGGAATATAATTGCAATGTTTATTAGACTGCTATAAAAGCGGAGTCAACACTGGAACCACAAACGTTAACCTGACATGACGCCTGCATCGTAGGAGCAGATATGTAGCGGGTGATTGCTTTGTTATCAAATTAGATAGCCAGCACCACAACCACAATTGACGTTGCACCGACATTACGCTTGCATAGGGTGTTTTTCCTATTCAGTTTGCACACCTGGCATGGCTCTGGTGAATACCTGACTGCCACGCAGAATACTTGTGTTCGATTCCTGCTAATATCCTCATTTTTATTCTGTGTATTCGTCGGGTCAACGCTGCAGGTGTCAGTTTTTACCAATGTCTGTTGTCGCCGTTCTTCGGTAGATATAAATTATCAATCACTTTTGGCGCACAACCGTATACCGCGCCCGTGGTAAACGGTTATGTGCCACACGTGCCTGGAGGAAAGGGTTTCACTACGTACGCGAGAGGAGTTTCACGTTATTCATGTCATGACCAGACAGTCATATTCGTGAAGTCCTCTTACCCTGCCACGCTAATTCTTGTCTACATCAAGTTAAGCAGCTGATCACGAGAGCACCCAGACTTAGGCGGCTAGATAGATAGGTAGATGGAGAGATACGTAGATAGAAACGCTCAAAGTGCCAAAGGTTCGCAAAGAAATGCTTCGCATTTAAAATTGCACTCCAGTTAAGGAAGCGACGAAAGTGTTAGAATGGCCTGCCTATGGGCTTTCACGCAATTTCGGGAGCGTCAAGCTCACACGGATATCTGCATTAGCAGTGTATGAATGACGTGTGAAATCCGCTCCACTGAAAAGAGCGCAACCAAGAAAACTAGAACATGTGGGTAAGAACAGACACTTCAGTGTTCATCTGGTAACCGCGCACATTGCGCACTTGTCAGAACAAGCCCACGAAAGCCCAGCCCGAAGCTTACGTCTATCAGTAAAGTATTTCAATGCATAGGCTTGTATACATTCTTTCGCCAGGATGTTTCAGATGTGCTTATATTTAAAAGAAGCTTCCCAAGTTCATTTTAAAACGAAAATATCATATAATTGTCGTTATTATTTCCGTAGAATCCGTGTTCTTCCGGGTTTTTTACTTCAACTTTTGCCTTTAATATGGCCGTAGAATCAGTCTACTTCCTGGTTCTCTGTTTCAGTTATGACAGAAGTAGACTTTGTAAAGAGTAACATGAAAAATTAATAAACCAAACGAGTGGTAGCAAAGGGGGTCGATTCCAAAGGCCGGTGTACTTGGGGAATATGTAATTAAATTCTTGCTCCTTTGCTTCAGCACGTGTTATTAACAATGTACAATTTCTGTACGCGGATGAAGAAGATTAAATGGAGATATTTTAACGGACCATTGTCCGAGTATTATTTTGAGTGGCAATGGATGCTTAGAGCGGACAGCATTAATTACACAGTGCTGACATTAAGGCTGTTCTTTATAACGTGAATAGCCTGCAAGAGCAGAATTAGTAGGTTATGTATTTTCGGACGTTTCATGTACTAATAATTGTGGCCTTGTAATCACTTTGCTGTTATTCACACATGCTTGCATAAAAGGCGTTCGTGCACCAGTAAGAAATAACACTATATGGTAACTGCTCCAATTATATCATCGATGACCTCGATTGCAGTGAGTCGACATAGAATATGAATACTGTGACGCAACAGTTAACGCGACCTTTATTAGGCCCCGAAGACACGGTGAAGCGACCACACCCGTGGCACAGATCACAATCGAGCCGAGTTCCCACCACCGATGAAGACGACGAACACTCATGATGATCAACATATATGAAGAGGGTCGCTGTGTCTAATGAAAGCCCACACTAACTCCCCCCCCCCCCTCCCCACGCGAGAGCGGTCATCCTGACCGCAGTTTCCCAGGTACGTTTTATACGCGCAAGCTATTTTACTTGGTTTCACGGGGTGACGCGTAGTCTCAAGCGATTACAATTACCCGTTAACAAGACGTTACCCCGATTTAAAGTATTTTGAAAGCGTAATTATGTATCGCAAAGTATGAAACTCAGGACGCATAATAGTACTTTTCTAGCTTCGTCGTCGTGATATAAACTGCGACTGCGCATTATAGTTTACAATATCAGCACTGAAAATGTATATGCTTCAGGAACTTCTCACTAAATGCGACATTATTAGGCAGCCTTTTTATGGGCGTTGTATTCAAAAAGGCGTACTCGGTTCGCATCGGAATGGTGGACACCTGCGAATGCGACTTCTGCGGAACTAGAAAGACAATTTATCGTGCCCCGTGCAGCTACGCTCGCTCACACCCAGCGATACGCACTCCGGATGCTTCTAAACCAGATGGACTCAAGACCTCTTTTTGCAGCCAAGATTCTAGGGCCATAGATATGTATCTCGAAGATTAAGTACATAAAAGTCGAGAGGTCTCTGCGTACGCCTGTAGACTTAATGTGCTTTCCCCAATGAACGTGGGATTATATATCCATCTCTTTTCTCATTTTTTCATTTCGCCCAATTGTAAAAATGAGATGATCCTTGAAAAAGTGGAATACTGAACTGCGCTTAAGTGACGTACAACCGACCGAACGAACTAACCAACGAAACTACTACTCCCGAGAAAGCAAACATGGGTATGCTTCATTAAATGGATTGTGCTCTTTATCGCGAACATTAGTTGTCATAAGGATATGCTGATACATTGCGTCGTTGAACCGCGTAGTCGTGCACAGAACAGATATATCAACCCGCACCCGCAAATCTACGCAGATATGTTAGAAGAGGATACACACGGATACGAGTGCTATATATATATATATATATATATATATATATATTTATATATATATATATATATATATATATAGAGAGAGAGAGAGAGAGAGAGAGAGAGAGAAAGAGATAGATAGATAGATAGATAGATAGATAGATAGATAGATAGATAGATAGATAGATAGATAGATAGATAGATAGATAGATAGATAGATAGATAGATAGATAGATAGATAGATAGATAGATATTAGGTACACCGTGGGGAGTCATGTCTCGCCAGGCTTCACGAGACATTTCGAGATGTAGGGCACTGTTGCATTCCACCGTGTTGTAGGCTATGCTCACCCCACGGGGCTGTTAGGATCTATTTGCTCTGGGTTTGTCTTCTTTGTTGTCGAAGTCTTTTGTAGCATTAGCTACACTGGCCGAGCCGGATTGGCTTAGCGTGCACGTGCAGGAGCCGTGCTGCGCATGCGCAAGGAGTAGTGATGTCACACAGCTGGTGCACCGGAACGCTGGAACACTCCAACGCAATGCGCCCGTGACTGCGGGCGGGCTGGCCGCGTCCCTGTTGCGTGTGCAGCGTCGACTGACCGAGTGCGTCCACTGCTGCCACTGCACGAACGTGCTAACTGCGCCATGGACGATAGCGTCCCCCTCCGTTGGGCAAGGTCTGTGACACCACGGAGGGAGTGCGCAGGTCTTCTCTTGTCTAGGTGGTGTTGACCGGGCACGAGACGCTGTCGTCTCTATGGCCCCAACGCCGTAGGTGCGCCGGGCGTTGGGGCCATAGAGACGGCAGTGTGTTACTACACTGACTACCGAACCGTCTTTGTGGCAATAGAAAAATGGCGTTGAGCAAAAAATAAATATACATGTGTCACAGATTGCGTACACCATGTGTGTATCATTGAAGCAGCAGTAAGCATGATAATCAAGCTAATCCTACACAACCAGGAGAGCTAAGAATCATCAGCTGAACCTTAGCTCACGCTACGTATATCCTGGCATAGCCGAGCTAAGCCACTACAATTTTTTTGCGCCGTAGTACCGAAGGATCTATCTGATTGGCTTCAAATGCCGCCATTGCACAAAGTGACAATATGACAGACTTCGACAGTACCTATGATACCAAGCCTAGCTTAAGATCGCAGAACTTGGCGAGATCCTAACGAGTTATTGTGAGACTTGGAGGGAATTGAAGAGATTCTACGAGACCATATGGAATGCATCGCATTAACATCGTAGGAATAAATGACGTCATATTGATATACTGGCTCTGGGGCTTCGGTAGGAACATCGATAGTGGAAGCATCAATTGTGTCTCTTCTTACAGTAACAAACATATTAGGGAAAAAAGAACGAAAGCACAGACTTGAAAGATCGGTTTACTAGTCGCACTTTAACTTAGCCTTTCCATTTACTGTCACTTCAACCTAGTCTTGATCGGCTGGATACGCTGACTGTACATTCGGCCATACTGTACCCAGTTACCTACCCGGGTTGCAAGGTCTGCAAGCAAGAACATAACGATTGATTACACTTATCAATTTCAATCATTCCACGCACACATTTAATGAATGAGTATATTGCAAGAACGCGTATAAAGCGTTCAAAAAACGCTAACCACATTTTAATGGGATACTTTAATCAGATCCATTGTTTGCGACAACTTGAGCCCCCGTCCCCAAACAGCCTCCTATTTCAATCTATCTTTCAGTAAGCCGGATCCCATTCGACGGTAATTTCATTGTGAGATTGCAGAGATTGTTTATACGGCGAGAATTGCACACTAAGCATGGCCGAGATGTATATGGTCGTCAGTCTAGAGTCAAAATGTGGCGGACTCAGGAACTCTGTGCGCGCCCTTGTAGTTGTAGTAGACATTATTTGGAAATGTGAGCTGACGAGCGGCAAGCGCCATTGCAGTATTCCCCACTGAAAATAATTAGTGAACTTTCTTAAACAAAATAAGTAATACTGCGGAGTTCGCCGCTAACGTATTAGACATAATAAAATGGCGTATTCGATTAAACTGTAATCTTCTTCCGAGGATATCGAGTGTGGCTTACAATGACCGCGCCGGTGGCCCTCCGATATACACGATATTGCCGTTGGAAGCGTACAGTAATGACGTTCAGCCATTCCGTATACCACTAGGAAATTTATCGCAATAAATGTAACACTTATCGCATTGTTTATATGTATACATATGAGCTGGCGACCGTTGTATATAGATTGAATGTAGACAATACCGATTTAAAGTTTGCGCCCATATTTTTTCTTTTTAACAGCGAAGCTGTTTACGCTAGCCGTAATGTGCGGCCCAACAGAAAACTATCATCATCATGAACTGGTATGTGGCACACAAATTGGACAAATCCCACTACGCAGAACTGGTCCACTAAAAATGAAGAACGTAACAATTTTCACGAGAAATATGTGGTTGAGGGGTAAGGCAAAGAAAGAAAGAGAAAGAAACGGAGACACAGAACGAAAGAAAGCTATAAATAAAGAGAAACTCTTCGCGAAAAAAAAAAGTTCCTGAGAAAAAGTTCCCCCGTAACCACGATCCAAAGGCGAGCGTCTTAACCACTCGGCTATCCGGGCACGCTGCCCCGCCACGGTGGTCTAGTGGTTATGGCGTTCGACTGCTGACCCGAAGGCCGCGGGATCGAATCCAAGCGGCGGCGGCTGCATTTTCGATGGAGGCGAAAGTGTTTGAGGCCCGTTTACTTAGATTTAGGTGCACGTTAAAGAACCGCAGCTGGTCGATATTTGCGGAGCCCTCCACTACGGCGTCTCTCATAATCATATCGTGGTTTTGGGACGTTAAACCCAAGATATTATTATTATTATCCGGGCACGCTGAGAGAACATTGCATAGCCTTGTAAAATATCGTATAGCAAGACAGACAGAAATAGATAATAAAAGAAAAAGAAATACAGAAATAGAGAGACCAAGCAAGAAAGAGAAAAGATAGAAAGAAAGAGGAAGCAAGCGAGATATATAGAGAGAGTGAGACAAAAATAGGAAAGAAAGAAAAGGTAGATAGAACGAGAAAGAAATAAAAAGAAATAGAAAGAGAGAAAGAGAGAAAGAAAGAAATACAAAAAAACATGGCTGATCCCTCCGTCATAGGAATCGGTATAACACGAAAGTGAAACGTGTCTTCACAGAAGTAGTGCTTATGATATATGAGAGCTTGTACAATGTCTATTCGTGTTTGGCAGCTATAGCACCGTTTGACGTGGATGCACCCATATTGACAGCATGTCTCTATCGCGACGACTAACGCCCATGATCGTGATTAAACCGTTGTGGTAGCTGACGGTGTGAACATATATTTGGACACAGCGAATCGTGAATCCCGCGTAAGGATATCAACAAGCTCATAATCAACACTGGTACCCGGTATGCACTTCTTCAAAGCGTCGTCCATTAAGGAGAGAAACGGCATGGCGTGCGCTTTCTAGTAATGGGTAGCCGACGCCTGTGCTCATGCATACATAACACACATTGCGCTTCAGCAACACGTGAGGTAGAGGTTCGTAGCCTGAGCCGCAAACGCGTGCGTCCCGCTGGCCTCTGTCTCGCAGGCGCTGCTCTCGCTCCACCAAGGCACGACATTCGCCCGTCGAAATCGCGTCCTTTCTGCGACGCATATTGCAGAAGTTTTGTTAGTCGGTGCTCTCGCAATTAAAGCAGTCGGCGGCGGAGAAATCCCGTTGGTGCACGTAGAAGCTGTCACTACTCCGATGAGCCGATGCACGCTAACACGAAGCCAAAGGCAAAGAACGTAACTGCGTCAAGGGTGCCTCGGCGACGCCAGCGTGGCCAGTCTAGCTCTCTGGTATCGAGACGCTAACCATAACCTCCGATATCGCAGGCAATCTCGGAGTAAGCGCTAGTAAGTGTCGATCGTGAAGCATTACTTCTTTTCACATCTCACAGACGGCGGCACCGTCCCGCTCCGCCCGCCGCGAAAGACACTGTGTGAAGGATATAAGGCGAGTTCGCGCCGTGTGTACCATCTCCCGAGTTAGCTTAGTCGGTAGCGCGTCGGACGCTTGTCGTCGTGGCCGCAACGTCGTGGGTTCGATTCCCAGCGGGGTATCTTTTTCTTGGTTTTTTCTTTCTCACCCGTTGGCGTCCATTTTATCAACGTCATATCCGTGACGGATGTACTTGGTGGACCCCGGCATAAAACACTTTCGTGTTAAAAACAGAGAGAAAAAAGACAGAAAAAGTAAGAGAGAAAAGGAAAGAGCCAGAGAAAGAAACAGAAAACTAAGAGACACAAAGAAGGCCTCCCAGCTCTGTAGAGAGATACAGGGAAATAGAGAAATAGGCTGCCGAGCGAGCGGCGGCGGCCCGTGCTTCGCTGTGCAAAGCTTTTGTGCGACCCAGTGCAAACTTCCCATACTTCTTTTTTATTCTTTTCTAACAATTTTTGTTTCTTTTACTTCTCAATGTATCACTTGATTTTCCGTTATATTGCCGCACGCTCTCATTTCTTTCTGTGTTTTATGTTATCGCCCCCTTACACGTGTTACTACTGCCTTGCGCAAGCCGCGCCAGAATGTCTGGGACATTCCAGATTTTCGTAGATCATTTTGTTAGGATTGCGCACATGACGCGTGTAGTCATGATTATAAAGTTCCAACGAAAGCAGTTTGCTTTCAGCCATTTTATTTACATTTCTTCTGGCTTCTTCTTCCTTTTCCTCTAGCCTGCTCTTTTCCGTCTTCTCCAACCAGTTCTTTTGGATCACTACATCCTCCCAGGCTCCTGTTTCCATCTCCCCGGAGATGGTATGGAAGTATATTTGAGAGAGACGCCTCTTCGATCTTGCCGCGAGGTCTGGTAATATACTGTCTTCAGTATGCCTTGTTGTTTTGCGATCTTCGTGACGAAGTAGGGACCCGTAAACGGAGACTTCGAGTCGAGACCTTAGCGCACAAGGATCATGCTTCCAGGCTGCACATCGGGTATCTCTGATCGATGACGCTTATCGAAGTTCCTTTTCACCGTCTGGCGATATCGTTGTCTCTTTTCCTCTGCCATGGGTTTTTCCTTGAGAACGATCTTGTCAACCAACCCACTCTTCATCAGCAGGCAACCAGCTTGAATTTCCGAAAGCCGCAAAGTTGGGAATCCAAGTCCTGCAGTATAAGAGCGATTGTGATGGGATACAGCCGCCTCCAGAGCACACTTCCACCCGCCTTTGAAGTCTGGGTATAAAGACATAAACATCTTCAAGTCCCTAATCATCCTCTCTGCCAGAGAATTAGCTTCAGGGTGGTATGGTGCTGGGAAACGTAGTTTAATACCTCTTTCTTCTGCCCATCGTCGAAGCTTAAGACTTCGAAAAGCTGGTCCATTGTCGGCAACAATAACTTTAACATCCTTGAAAACATTCCGCTCCAGGAGTGATATTACTGCATTCGCATCTTCCCGGCCGGCCTTAGCAGCAACATAGCGTGTACACTCGTCCACGGCAACCAAAAACGCTTGAGTTTTTCGCAAGCCCTCGCCTTTCTTCTTGACTTCCCCAAAGTCGAGGTGAAGTACTTCAAAAGGAACCTTCGAGTACACCGGCATTACCACCTTATTCCCTCGTGGCCTAAACATTGCTTTGAAGAGCTGGCATTCGTGGCATGTCTTAATGTAGTTAGCGACATCCGCTTTCATGTTCGGCCAAGTGAATCTTGCAGTGAGCTTTCTGTACGTTCTCCAAAATCCATCATGTCCTCCAGATTCTGGACTGTTACGGTACAGCCTCAGAATATCTTGCACTTCTGTCGCCGGTACGTGTACCTTTCCGTTCTTAAATGTCAACTTTCATGTACCTTCCCACAGCCTTATGAAGTTGACGTGTTCAGCTTCTGTTTCTTGGGGTATATGCAGTCTGGACAAGGCATTAGCATCCTGGTGATTTTGTCCAGGGCGATGAGCTACCTCGAAGGTGTACTGTTGGATCTCGCTTGTCCATCGTGCAATTCTTCCCTTTGGCTGTGCGAGATGAAGCAGATAAGTCAAGGCCTGGTTGTCGGTGAACAACTTAAAACATCTGCCTTCCAAGTATGTCCTGAAATATCTCAGGGCCATGACAACTGCCAGAGCTTCTTTTTCGGTGGTACAGTAATTAATTTGGGCTTTCGTAAACGTGTACGAAAAGTATCCGATTACTTGTAGTTGTCGGGAGGCCGGCTCCTTGTCATCTCTGTGGTAAAGAACAGCTCCAGTTCCGTAGTGTGAAGCATCGGTGTAGAGCTCGAAGGGTAACGTGAAATCTGGTAGCGTTAGCACAGGGTCTGAAGAAATGATTGTAACCAGTTCCAAATAGGCTCGTTCCCATTCGTCAGACCACAGGAACGGGACGCCTTTCTGGGTCAAGGTGGTGAGACACTTCGTCTTTTTAGCGTAGTCTTTTATAAATGCTCTGAAGTGTCCTGCAAGGCCTAAAAACACACGAAGGGAATGAACGTCATGGGGCTTCGCAAGAGATCTGATTCGCTGCACACTTTCTTCCTTGGTACTCTTTGCCGTCAAAGCGCCTGCCGAGAAATACTACGGTCCGGCAAAAGAATTCACTCTTCTTTGCATTAATTTTTAGTTGTGCATCACTGAGCGCTTGCAGCACTGCCGACAGGTGGATCGCATGGTCGTCTTTGGTCCTTGAATAAACTAAGATGTCGTCGACGTACACATTACAAAACTGCCCAATAAAATCTTTCAGTACTGAGTTCATCATTTTCTGGAAAAATGCACCTGAATTCTTCCACCCAAACGGGAGCCGGTTGTATTCGTACACATCAAATGGTGTAACGAATGCCGTAAACTTCTTTGTGTCTTCCCTCAAAGGTACCTGCCAATATCCTTTACACAAGTCTATTCTGGAGAACCATTCACACCCGCCGGTATCATCAATTATCGCATCAATTCTCGGCATTGGGAAAGGAAACAAGTCTGTCTGCCGGTTGATGAGTCGGTAGTCTGTGCATAACCGGAACGATCCATCTTCTTTAGGCACGATCGTAATTGGTGACGCGAACGAAGACGTGGATGGTCGAATGATGCCCGCGTCTAGCATGCCTTGAAGCTCCTGTCTCAACCAAGTCTTCTTCTCGTGACTCAAGGCATATGGCTTCTTTCTTACGACGTTTTTGTCGCGTAGTTCGAAGGGAACTTCGATTGCTGTGGTAGCTGTTGGATAAGTGCCAACAGAAATGAGTTCCGCGTACTTCGACGTGACTTCTTCGGCGCACTTTACAATTTTAAGATGCGTTCCTGTAATATGGGAGCACCTTTCGACATTGTCAGTTGTTATGACATCGTTCCACAGTATGTTTATTTTCAGAAGTTTCATGTCGGGTCGGGATAGAAGAAAATCAAGATTAACACCCAACATTACGAGGCTTTTCACCCGTACTACGCGGCCTCTGAAGCGAACTTCTGCCTCGGTCCATTTCCTGAACTCCCTGCAAGTTCCGTCATAGCTACACACCCTGATTGGTTTTCCTGGACAGATGTCATCTTTAGGTACCATCTGCTCGTTAATCAGGCTCACTGAAGCACCTGTGTCGATCAGCGCTGAAACGGTGGAACCATTGACAACCATCGCAGCGAAGAGAATGTTAGGGCTTACAATAAAAACGGTCTCTCGCTCCAATAAATGCCCCTGCACACAATTATGCGACGATTCTCCAAGTGAAGTGTCAGTCTCATAGAATTGATGTGACGGATGATCTGTCACGCAATTCTCGTACGGGAAGGCACCTTTTCTAGAGGATACTGCTTCATGAGGTTGCGGCGGGGGATTTTTCAACCCGATTGCATCTGTAGAGTCAGAACTAATGTACTTCAAACCATGAAGCAGCTCCTCAGACGATATAGGTGTCTTGAGTTCCATTTGCATTCGGCTTCCTTTCTTCATTCCCTGTATTATAAGTGGCACGATGCACGATTCTGGTAGGTTCGGATCAGCGTTATACAGCAATTGTCGTTTTACGAAGAAATAGTCGACTAGGTTCTCACTGTTTTGTTCATACTTGATGGCTTTGTCCCATACTTCTACCTCATTCTTTCTGAAGGCACTGACACAGCTGTCCTTCCATGACTGCCATGAATCTTCTTTGTGTTGGGCAAAACGCAAGTCAAACCATTGTTTGGCATTTCCAGAAAGGCATGCTCGCATATTTCGTATTTTGTCGCAGTCCGTGTACCAATGATTCTGTTCACATGCACACTCAAATGTGTTCAACCAATAATCTACACCGGAACTGCCGTCAAAGATGTCCGGGTTTACTGTCATGTGACGAGTCCTGTCTGATGCCAGAACCGTCAAGAGTGCTTGCTGGTGCTGTAGTTGCTGCTTTTGCAACCAAGTGAGCTGAGAGAGAACGTTCGACCAGCTTGACGTATCTGTAATTGCATCAGAATGGCTCGGCAGCTGCTCCTTAATGGTGTTTTGCTTTTCCCAGGCTTGGAACACCGAAAAAGGTACATTTACCTTCACAGTGCCTCTGGCGTTGACGTCGCTGATTGGCTCTTTGGCAATGGTGGCGATGGATTCGATTCGGCCAGGTGTTGTCATCTCTTCCGGCGCCGCAACGAAGTTCTCGCCATCTAGCTCGTAGCCTGCGATCAGTGGCTCACCGTCCCGCTGTGTGAGGTAGAAGGTCACCCACATCTTCCGGATCCTGTCGATTGCGCCAAATATATAGTTCCAACGAAAGCAGTTTGCTTTCAGCCATTTTATTTACATTTCTTCTGGCTTCTTCTTCCTCTTCCTCTAGCCTCCTCTTTTCCGTCTTCTCCAACCAGTTCTTTTGGATCACTACATCGATTATTCCAGAGCTTGCGCGACGACCAGACTGGAAAGTTCGATGCGTGATGTATAAAAAACGGCGCGTCCCAGCGATGAGCAGCTTTTTCGTCGGCCGACGCTCTGTTCGCCGCTACCAGGGCACAGTGTGTAATGCTGTAGATTAACTTTCCGCTTCCCGGCCACAAGTTCGGCCAAAATAAAGAGTTTAACCTTGAACATGCCGACTGCTGCCTTCATCGACGTCCCGACCCCGTGACAATATCTTTTGTGGAAAGCGGACGCGCACGTAGGAATGGAAGTGAGTACGTTCAAGCCAACTTGTTTTAGACAGCAGCAGCAGCAACAACAAAGATTTTACGTCTTAGTTCTTTGTTTTCCGCTTTTTCATTTCATTGGGTTTTTTAAATGCGAAGCATTTCTTAGCGAAATTCTGCGACTTTGAGCGTATCTATCTATCTATCTATCTATCTATCTATCTATCTATCTATCTATCTATCTATCTATCTATCTATCTATCTATCTATCTATCTATCTATCTATCTATCTATCTATCTATCTATCTAGCCGCCTACGACTTTGTGATGTCCTGGCCGTTTCGTTAATGGTAGGTATACCAAAATTGGTATGACATAACATGACTGTATGACGAACATAAATGACGGGTCATAACATGAAAATCATGAGAGACATGTTTTGAGTGGCATGATTTACACTCCGCGGTGTTGGTGCTCTTGCGGCCGTTTCGTTAATTTGATATATACCAAAATTGGCATGACGTGACAAGAGTGCATGACAAACATAAGTTAGAGGTCCTATCATGAAAATCATGACACTCATGTCATGTACAGCGTGATTTGCATGACATGGTCTCCGGGCGCTCGCGGCCATTTAATTAGACGGATATATAATAAAATTGATACGACGAGACATTTCTGTATGGTGAACATAAATGACATGTGGTAACATGAAAATTATGACGTATGTCATTTACTCCATGACATACATGGCCCGCACATGGTGCGCTTGCGGCGGTTTCGCTATCTTAACATGTACCAAATTTGGTATTGCACGACGTGACGTTATGAAGAACATAAATCACAGGTGGTAACATGAAAACCATGACATGCATGTCATGTACAGCCTGATTTACATGCCATGCTCATGGTCAGCTCGCGGCCGTTTCGCTAGCTTGATCAACACAAAAATTGGTATTGCGTGGCGTGCCTGTATGACGAACATAAATGACAGGCGGTAACATGACAATCATGACATGAATGTCGTGTTCAGCATGAATTACAACACACGCTCATGGTGCCCCAGCGGCCGGTTCGCTAGCTTGGTATACCCCAAAATTGGTATTTCGTGACGTGACTGTATGATCAACATAAATGGCAGGTGGTAGCATGACAATCATGATATGAATGTCACGTAGTGCATCACTTACAAGCCACGCTCATTGTGCGCTAGCGGCCGGTTCGCTAGCTTGGTATACTTCAAATTTGGTATTTCGGGACGTGCCTGTATGATGAACATACATGACAGGTGGTAACATGACAATCGTGACATGAATGTCATGTAGCGCATGATTTACAAGCCACGCTCACGGTGCGCAAGCGGCCGTGTCGCTAACTTCATATGCACCAAAACTGGTATTGCGTGGCGTGACGGTACGCCGAACATAAATGACAGGTGGTAACATCCCAATCATGTCATGCATGTCGTGTAGGGCATGATTTACATGCCACGCTCATGGTGCGCTTGCGGCCGTTTCGCTATCCTGACATGCACCAAATTTCGTATTCCATGACGTGACTGCATGAAGAACATAAATCACAGGTGGTAACATGAAAGCCATGGCATGCATGTCATGTACAGCATGATTTACATGCCATGCTCATGGTCCGCTCGCGGCCGTTTCGCGAGCTTGACATACACCAAAATTGGTATTGCGTGACGTGACTGTACGACGAACATAAAGGGCGGGTGGTGACATTGCAATCGTGACATGCACTTCATGTACAGCATGATTTACATGCCATGTTCATGGCGCGCTGGCGGCTGTTTCCCTGGACTGATATACACCAAAACTGGTATTGCGTGACGTAAGCGTACGACGAACATAAATGACAGGTCATTCATTGTGTACCAGAATATACGCTTCAACATATAAAAGATTGTACATACATGCATGCGTGACAAATATGGGACATATAGTGAACTAGATGGCATGACGTGAATGACTTCAATTTCCTCAGAGAGAAACAAGGCGATGCATGCAGCTCTCTGCTGGCTGCTTCGCATTACATCGATTCCCACGGTGCGTGGGATCTGCCGGATTTTTCTTAAATTATTTTCTTCCATTGAAGTGCATTTCCGCCAGACACTGACATTGGACATCATCATACTATATTACAAAACGCGGGTGAAAGCAGCCTCGCAATATACTGTCTTCAATAATAAAGGACGAAAGACAGGTGAAAACAGCTGGCACCAGGCGGTCATACGCGCTTCCGTTTAAGCTGCTCTAAATGTTGGCTGACGCTGAAAAGAATAATGCCGAAAAAAAGAAACAAACGAGGGAAACCGATCCAGGACCGGGTCCATTCCCTCCCTCCAATACTTTATGTAATTGGGTTGTATTGACAACTCGTTGATCATGCTTAATAACTATGCCTATAGAACCCGCGTATAAACATTTATACATACTCTGTAATTAGCAAAAATTGCGGGCCTACATTTCTTCATCCTCGTTTTTTTTTTGTTAGGTATGTGCACCTGGAGTTTAATTTAACGCACACATTAGGGTCCTAATAAAACAAATTTTAATCAAGGAGAACAGTTTCCTCATTAACTATTATGCATTCACGTTCAAGTTCATCACTCACAGCCGTCACCTAAGCATTTCTAAAAGTTAAAAGCGTGCAGTAGCGCAGCTTCTTAATTGACTTGTGGGCAGAGCGGGACGTCTTGATCAATGGAGATTGGGCATAGTTTGTCATCTGCACCGCATTAACGGTGCATTAGCCGTCGCTACGCACCTGTCGCCGAAAACGCACGAACTCATAAATCAATGTCTACATTCAAGTCATATTTATTTACCCTCGCTGTGCCGTGCCCCGCGGTGGTTCTTTCTTTCCAATTAAAATGTTTAAACGACTTGGAAAGTGTGAATGATATTTAAGAGCTTCTTAGCTAAATGTAAACAACTCTGCCTGTTTTATGCATGTGCGTTGTCATGCCATGTGGCTCTCACAAACTCATATTGCTGTTGTTTGGCACAGTAGAAAAAGCCGTGTGAGGCGCATCAACGGTAATGAAATCAGATAGAAATAAAAAGCCACAGTTTCGCCGCAACGGCGAAGCAATGATTGCGATAGCAATAAATTGTAATGTAACGCGAAGAACGGAAAGCAGCTCGAAATTGCCAGCGCATCGCTCGAGCCCAAAGGACGCACGAAAAGAACGCACGCAGGACGAGCGCGAACTAATGCGTCACAGCTCGACACTTGAAGCGCACTGCTCAAACATAAAGCAGGACGCACGAAACAAACGAACAGATGCACACAAGACGAGCGCAAACTAATTGTCACAGTTGTTATTTATTTCTGTTTGAACAGCGCGCTCCTTTCGCAAACGCGGCCGCTGCAGCGAGCGAAGCGAAGCACCCCACCGGCCGCCCCTTCTTTCCCTGAGATAAGCGCACGAAAGCGACGACGCCCTGTAGAGCGAACAGCAACGGTAGCAACGGCGTTCGCAGGGGCGGGGCGACGATCTTTAATGCGCGCAACACGCGCGCACGTCGCGCCATCTGTGTGGCCACTAAGAAAGCATGCTGAAATGAATTACATGGTGTATATAAATAGCTCGCCGTTAGCAGGCTGAGAGACGGTGCTGTCGTGGCCTAACGTCTAACACGGCGGGCTGCAGAGCGAGAGGTCGCCCGTTCGATTCTGCGCGTCGGAAAGTCTTATTTTTCTTTGTGGCCTTTTTACGTATATACATACTTATACATATGCGGTGAATGACGGCGACGGGGACGGACATTTTCCAGCCGAGACTGTCCATATAATTGCTATCGCAATAAAATATTCATGTGCTGCACTGCCAAGGCTGTCAAGTTATTCAATTATAAGTTCTTAGCCAGAACTTAGCCTTGAATATGGTGCGGCAACCTATAATTCCTACTTAAATCAAGACATATTGGTGTCATAACTTAGCGAAAACAAAGCCATCGTCTTGAAATACCAGCATTATGATTTCGACTGCTCTTCCTCTTTTTTCTAACATGTGACCTTGTAATCTCAGAACTGTTCGTTGTCAACCATATTGAAATTTGAACCATACCTTCTTTCCTCACACATTCAAATGTTGGGATATGCTGCCCAGTGATGTGAGGTCATCGTCCCTCTGGGACACAGAGTGCATTAACTTAGGGACAGAAACAGACAGCTGCTGACATTGTGCTGTGTTGCATGTGTATTACACAGTGTTTGCTTATTACGCAACTCTTGCAATAACACCTTCGAGAGTTCGACTATATGAACACGGTTGGAAACTCATGGCTACTGCATTTCCTGAACTAAATGGCACGGTAAGTAATTGGGAACTCTAAGACGTCTCAACCACCAACGGTATGTGGTCACGTCAAGCCATCATTGTGTTCGAGTTAAGAAAACTTTTGGACAGATGACCAGCAGGATATGCTTGTATATGTTTCTGCATGGAAGGCATCGCTTAGGGTATTAATGGTGCACTGCGCCAACATAGCATAATAGATGAAGCAAAAAAAAACGTAAACGTCAGAAACTTGGTCATAGATTAACAACTATGCTTAGTAAACCGTTGGGAAGCAACAATTGTACAACAACTTCATCTACGGCTTTTTCTTATGCCTGGGGCTATTTCAGACGCGCCTAGTCCGCCACTTTGATGTTTCATCTAATGTATCTGCTGTAATTAAGTGTGCACTGTTAAGTCAATTTTGCTACAATACGCCACATTCACGAAGAGTCGTACACTGTGATTTACGGCTTCTCAGTGGGGGATGTGAAAAACGTGCTTTGAAAGGAAACTACCTCAAATCTGCAACAGCCACATTTAGAGACTATCTTCGCTCTTTTGTTATTAATGTATTATTTAATTTATTTATTTATTTATTTATTTATTTATTTATTTATTTATTTATTTATTTATTTATTTTTCTCACACTGCTTGAAATTTAATGGTGATGTCTGCATGGTCCGACAGTCGATCCATCAGAAGTATTCGCTAAATGCGGTTTCTGCTCACGAGTGTCTATTCGATATCAAAGAAAAACAAGCGCCAAATGGGTTGCCATTGATCGCGCTACAACTGTCTTGATGTTCGGAGTTTCATTCGATCTCATTTCTGTAAGCATCCGTGCGAACTGCTTTTGATAACCGTTCAGTGATGCCGTTCCTGTAAAGCGTGCTCTGCCTGGCCGCTTCTCTTATTAAGGAGAAGCCGTCTTTTGCTCCCTGACTTCAACGCAAGAGTTGACATCTGACCTTCTTGGTGCGGCATATTTCTTTAAGTGTTAATCGCAGAGACTTTTGTAACGGACGGGACACGAGAAAGAAAGTGCACGAACGCTCGTCAGTATTTTTTTTTGTATGCGTCTGTAAAATGACGCTGCGCTTAAAATTTTGAGAAATTACTTCAGGCGTTGTGAAGATTGTTAGAACCATACTGTGGGAAACGAGCATCGCAGTAAAAGGCGAACAAAAGGAAGGAAGCAGGAGAGAGCGAAAAAACGAGCAGGTTTACCAGTTCAGTGAAACTGGTGTGCTACCCTGCACTGGGGAAAGAGATGCGTGAGTTCGAAAGTTAGTGCGCACATACCGAGAACTTATTTGAAAGTTTGTTTTTTAGTTGGAAACTGTGTTTTCAAAACTCATTAGAACTCGGGTGCCACGATTTTGTCCTTAACAATAAGGCGCAATATAAGGAGGACAGGGGACGCATCATCGTCTACTCATACGTCTCAGCCGAAATTTTCAGATCACGGAGTAGAAAGAAGTTCAGTTTTAAATGGGGGTTCAAATGATTGCTTTGGTTTTCGGACACTGGCTGCTGTTTTCAGTCAGTTATACACGGCGCTACGTTAAGAAGAAGCAACGAGGTGTGCTTGTGCGATGATGTAAATATATAAATTATTCATGAAATCTTAATATAAGCCCACAATGTTATGCAAGACCAACAGACATCGACCATCGACATCTAGGAAATTAAATCGAAAAAATTCGGCAGATGCCACGTGTTGTGGAGATCGGTTTCATGCGAAGCAGTCAGCGAGTACTTGTGTGCTGTGTTTTATGGCTTTGAGCCAAGCGTTACGAGGTGGATCGACGGTTTTTGTAAGTGTGGGGTTACCAGGCACATCGTGGGGTTACCAGGCACATCGACAACACTGGCGTTTAAAGAGTAAATTATGGTGCGACGTAACGTCCGCCCTCACGTTTGAGTACTGTATTGGTGGCGACGCGCTGACCATGAGATTGGACAGGCAAGGCGTTCCCACACTGCTAGAACACCTGCATCCTTCCTGGAAACGGAGTTCCCGGGACGGCAAGCGACCGACAATGGGCAGAATCTCGACCTAATAGAGGGACGGCCAAGTTGGAGACGTTTTCACAATGGACCACCTGGGCTTGTATTGGTGTGCTGCGAAGACGACCTGACCTGTATGTTTTGACAGGAGTCGCCGCAAACCCTCTTCTGCCCTTCGGGGAAAAGAAGAGTCCGAGGAACGAGCCCGAGGAACCTGTTGCCCTGCTTCCCCAACAAGCGTGGCGTCGACCGTTGGACCCTTGCTGTTTCAAGAGTGCAACGACCCCTCAGCGACAGTGAAATGGACTGTTCCATGGTGGGTGGGGTCGTGTGTGTGATTGGTGGTCATCAAGAAGGAGGAGCCAGCTGATGGTTTAAAACGACGGTGCTAAGTGAGAAATGGGGCTCTGAGCCCTCGGTAACAGGTTCATTCAATTCGCTCGTCGCTGAACTCTGACCTTGCCTCGATGTAATTGAGTGTACGAAAAGTGCCAGTAAACTTGTTATTGTTTTCCCATCTTGCTAGCATCAGTTCCTCAACCCGGAGACTCGACTACGCTACCAAACGGAGTCCGGGTACGACGCTGCCCTATCGTAGCAACAACCTGGTTGCCGAGGAGGGACGGATCCAAATACCCAGACACAACAGTACATAAGTCCGTATTATCGAAACTAAGTGCACTTTATGGTGCAGTCGTGCGAATATCATACGTAAGTTTCGTTAATGTATTCCTCCAGGGCCGAGCAATGCTTCAATATAGCTTTTTGAATCATAGGAATAAAAATGCAATGTTTATTAGACTGCTATCAAAGCCGAGCCAACAGTGGAACCACAGACGTTCATCTGATATGACTTTATCGTAGGAGTACATATGTAGTGTTTATTGCTTTCTTGTAAAATTAGATAGCCAGCACCACAACCACAATTGACGTTGAACCGACATTACGCCTGCATAAGCTGTTCTAGGAGCGGAGCTCCTTATAGCATCACCTGGTCGGTCGTCTCTCCATGCGGCGTGTCCCCGCCGTCGCGTCTCCCGTATCATTCAATAGATGGCGCAGTCGCATAGAGATGCATGCAAACTGCAGTTGGGTGACAATATACTAGATGGCGTTGTCCCATAGAGATAGAAAAAAATAAAAAATAATGTAATAAAATAAAAAAATTAAAAAATAGAAGAAATAAAAATAATTAAAAATAAAAAAAATAAAAAAGAGAGAGAAAAGGGAAAAAGAAAAATAATAAAAGCGGCGTATCGCTTTGATTACTGCTGGGCGAAACCACTGAACATTTCACGGTGTAACCATGATTGCTTCAGGAGCTTCGGCCAAGCTCTTTATCATTCACCCGTGGATATGCTGTAATTTTTTTTCCAGACCAGTTTATAGACATGGGGTGGCTCTGCGGTAGAATACCTGATTACCAGGCGGAATGCTTGGGTTCAATTCTTGCTGGGATACTACGTTTCATGCTTTGCATTCGTCGAGTCAACGCTGCCGATGTCGGTGTTGATTAACGCTGTCGCATTTAAATTAGCAATGTCTGTTCTCGCCGCTACTGGGCAAATATAAACTGTCAATCACCCATACACTACGGCCCATAACGAATGAGTATTTGCCACACGTGCCTGGAAGAAAAGGTTTCAAGACTTACGCGACAGGATTTTCACGTTATTCATGTGATGACCGGACAGTCATATTCTTCAAATCCTCCTACACTCCCACGCAAATTTTGGCCTACGCCAAGGAGACGATCCTTAATAAAAAAAGAATAATAATATCTGGGGTTTAACGTCCCAAAACCACGATATGATTATGAGAGACGCCGTAGTGGAGGGCTCCGGAAATTTAGACCACCTGGGGTTCTTTAACGTGGACATAAATCTAAGTACGCGGGCCTCAAGCATTTTCGCCTCCATCGAAAATGCAGCCACCGCGGCTGGGATTCGATGCCGCGACCTTCCGGTCAGCAATCGAGCGCCATAACCACTAGACCACCGTGGCGGGGCAAGGAGGCGATCATGAGAGCACCCAGACAGATGGATGGATGGATGGATGGATGGATGGATGGATGGATGGATGGATGGATGGATGGATGGATGGGTGGATGGATGGATGGATGGATGGATGGATGGATGGATGGATGGATGGATGGACGGACGGACGGACGGACGGACGGACGGACGGATGTCATTTACGCACTTCAAGCTTTGTCAGAAAACATAAGATGAGCCCCTTGCATAATGCGCCCGAATCTAATCATGGCACCTTTATTCCACGCGGCGCACTCTACCGGACCACTCGAGCCTAACGTAGCCTTAACAATACACAGGGCAATGACGACACTATTATGTCCCTTGGGCAGAAGCTGTTTTGTCACCTTGCTTCATTTGTGAAAAACGTCTCGCTCTTATGGGTGCAGTATGGATGCTCATGGGTAAGCTGAAGAGTTTTTATTGTCGGCCTTCTTTCGCATCGGAATCACACGCGTAATGTGTGTTAAGCGCAGTCTGACGTACATCGGTCACGGTTTCTGCACATAAATGGAGGGCTTTTTACGTACACCGGTGGTTTGTTGTTACGACATTTTTTTTTTACATTCAAGGTCGCTGATCGCTCTGCGTCGCTGCCGACAATACATCTTGAATAACTTACTACGTGCGCTGAAAAAAATTGTAAACAGGGGGTGTGTGCTCGAGCCGTCGTTTCGACAAGTGGACCTGCCTTCTTGAAGGCTGCAACAAATGTTGCTGACAAGTCCGCTTATCGAAACATCGGCTCCAGCACACACCCCCTGTTTACGAATGTTTCATCGCAAGGTTCCATCTTCCTCTGACTGCTGTCTTTTTTTTTAACACCAAAGTGTTTTATGCCGGGGTCCACTACGACTCCACTGACGCATTTCCGTCACGAACATGACGTTGTAAAATATAAAGACCAACATATGGCAAAGAAAAAACTATAAGAAAAAGGTCCGTCACCGGGAGTCGAACTTACGACCTTTCGATTGCCAGCGCGCAACGACTCCGCCACAGACGGTATGTTCTCTGCTATGCTAACGGCGAGCTATTTATGTACACCATTTGCCGGTGGCGGTACTCAGAGGTCGGCTGTACAGCGTGTTTTCGTTATCACTAGCGAGATGGCGCGAAGGGCTCGAAGAGCGCGCTTTAAAAGTCGTCCTCCACGTGGATTAATGCGCACCTCGACAGGGCGTGCTCGCTCGTACGGGCGCTTATCTCGTGATCTCGGTGGTTTGTACGTCTTCGCTCTGCCTGCAAGTTTCCGTTGAGAGCACAAAGGTCATCTCGCTCACTGCAGCGGCCACTTTTGCGACAGGAGCGCGCTGCTCGTTACAACTGTGACAGTTCGCGCTCATCCTGTGTATGTTCGTTCCGCGCGTCCTTTCTGCTTGAGCAGCGCATTGCAAGTTTCGAGCGGCTTGCCGTTCTTCGCGTAACATTACAATTTGATGCTGTAGCATTCATTCCTTCGTGCTTGGGTCGAAAGAATGCACAACAAACGCTCAACTACGTCTGTGAAGACACGTTTCACTTTCGTGTTATACCTATTCCTATGCAAACTGATCAGCCATGTTTTTTTTTTATTAGTACTTGCGCGTACGTTCAAGTTGTGGCTTAGCTGATAATGTTACCCTACTGCAAAACCCAGCGCCACTGGGTACCAGCGTCCAGTGCCATGCCTGATTATGGGCCCAGCGTCGCACTGGATAGTGGGCCGCTGGAGCGCCGTTTTACTGGGAGGCGCTGGGTACTCAAGCGGAAAACGGCTCTACAGCGTTAAAACTGTGGTGCCCCAGTGCCCTACATAAATATATTAGTAAAGAAAGTCATTAGAAAGCATTAGTGCAATAAAAAACCAGCCGTATGAAAAAATATCAGGTCCACCACCAGGATTCGAACCCGCCACCTCTCAGTCTCCAAGCGAGTTCTCTTCCACTGCGCCACGCTGAAACATGCCGACGTCGCTGTAAAAGGCCTAGTCAATTCATTAAGACAGCGTTTCGTTTGATATTTTGATGTCGCGTATTCAAGACAGACGCGATCTTCCTTTCTAAACCAAACATGATTCTTCATTACACACAAACAAAGGGCTGCCGGCAACGAATGAAATACCCAAAATGAGAAGAGCGCCAAGTTTCTTTAAGAATTCCCGTCTTAACTCCGAAAAATATCAAATGGATCGAGGAGCAGGGTACAGTTGGACAGCTGTTACTGCCGATTTTTAATAGCCGTTTCTCGCCTTTGCTAATGATCAACGTGTACAGAAGCTTTATGATGACTCGTTCGATAAACACGCGCCTACATGAATTCATACTGAGTAGTCTTCTCACGCAAGCGACGATATTACTGCGGGGAGGGCATGCCTGTATTCTGATTAGCAGTTCTATCGATACCTACAACTATAAAACCGCTCAGCAAAAACAAATACAATTCGTTGAAAAAAGATGCTGGTGTGTTACTTCACTAACGCGTATTAGTTGACAGGTATGTGTTCTGACGTATGAGTCAGAGAAGTGCCGGCGAGTGCGGCCGGCTGCTTTCGGTGAACCTGAGTTCGTTGCTGAAAGCGCGTCGCATCGATGGTCATCGCTTCTTGTGCGGACACCGTACACAAGAAAAAATGGTTAATTTAGGTTAACGGATGTCCAGACTATACTTTACAGTAATTCTCACACGTTGGAATTGCGTGTGTTTAAACCAAGAAGCACCGGTGGCATGTAGACGGGCTCGGCCGGTACGCTAGGCCTAACGCTCGCTGGGAGCCGCACTGGGTAGAACCGATCTCGGTGCAGATGAGTTCCGATGGTTGAAGTTTCTGCATTTTGGCCTCGGAACCTTTTTAACTGTTACCTAACGAATAGCTGAAGTAAGTGGAAGTGCAAGAATTAACCGAGATGCGCTTCCGGTGTAGCGATATCGAACAACGGCTGTTTTTCTTGCCTCCGTTGGGTGGGGCCGCGAAGCCAGAGCTCACTTACTTCTTGCCAACTGCACGGCGATGTAACGATTTGCTCTGTATGTTCAAACCGACGCCTCCAATTATAAACATTACAATATGAAGTCATTACCGCAACTAATGACGGATGAAAAACTGGTATATATGCGCGTGATGCACAAATGTGTATTCATTGCTACTACATGCTCCGGAAAAATTAACGACGTTATTGGCACTGCATGAATAAAAAAAAAAGCGTGCTAGAAAGCAAAATGATCAGTGTTGGCTGCTTTTGGTTATTAACATATTTTATTGCGATAGCAATTATATGGACAGTCTCGGCTGGATTTTGCCGTCGCCGTCGCAGCCGTCATGCACCGTATATGTATAAGTATGTATATATATATATAAAGGCCCCAAAGAAAAATAACTCAGAAAAATGCTTCCGAAGCGCGGAATCGAACCAGGGACCTCTTGCTCCGCAGCGAGCGGCGCTATCCACTACGCCACGAAACGCAGAGCGTCCACGTAGCTAACGGCGAGCGTTATATACACACCATTTAGCGCTGGACCGACTCAGAGACAGCAGACGATAATAAGCGTTTCTTCATTACCAGCGAGGTGGCGCTAGGAGCCCGACGGGCGCATTTAAAGGTCGTCGGCGAGCTCGCTCGCTTCTTATATTTGCGCATGGGAGAAGCTTGCCCTTCCGTTGTCTGCTCGCGCGGTTTTCTCGTGGCGAGGGGTAGAGGAATGTTTCACGCTTTCACCGTGATGTCCGCGCTCATGTTACGGCGCGTACGAATGTCACTCGAGCTCAGGGACGCCGCCAAACGAACAAACAGAAGATGAGCGCGAACTATCAAGTGTCACAGCTCGACACTTGAAGCACGCTAGTTTCCTTCGCTGCTTCGGCCGCCTTTTTCCCTACAATCGAGAGGGAAACATTAAAAGTGACCGTGATTTCAAACATCACGTATATAATGAAAATAGTGCGCATCTCATCGTCTTGCTCTGCCAACCTAGAATTTGTGACACATGTTTGGGACCCGTTAGGATAGCATCTATTGGTACCATCGAATCAAACGTTCAATATTCAATGATACCAAAGCATTCCGCCGCGCACGATACTGAAAGCAGCGCGCGGCACTGGCAGAAACAGTGCAGGCTCCAGTATGTGCCAGCGCACGCCAGTGAGAATTCCAGCGTCTCCAGCGCTTGCCAGTGAGCGCCAGCGTCACAGCGGCAAAGCCAGTGGCTCTACCAGTGCGACCCAGCTCTTTCCCAGTGCTTTCAGCGGAGTCCCAGTGCATTCGAGCGTATACCAGTGTTCCCAGTGTGATCCAGTGCTAAAAAACATACTGGTATCACGCTGGGGGTACTGGAACGGCGCTGGTTTTTGCAATAGGGTAGTATTTCAAGGGAATTCTTGCCTGCCAACTATTTTGGGGCCATTTAAAAAATCACGATACGTTCAAAATTGCAAGAAACTCTGTCCGTGAGTAACATAGTGCCCTCCTCTCATGACCTTGCAACAACGGCTAAAGAGGGTTATGCTCATTGCATTTATGACTTGTTGCTTGAAATTACTACATTGTCAAAAATATAATAACGTAGGAGCGAAGCAGAAATATAAAATAACGAAGCGAGCGCGTACCGGTTCACGATGATAATAAATACTGTTCGTACTACCCGGCGCAATGAAAAGCTTACAGAGTTCCGCTTTTAAATCTCAGAAGTTTGTTCACGCGCGTCCTAATAACCAATACTTCGTGAGTGACTTCCGAATTTTGCTCAGTATTAACTCTCAAGTTCCAACCTGTAATGTTGCATTCGATAACTATGTGCAATAATAACGGCACAAGAGAGAGTAGGTATCAGATGACAAATTGCGTGATTAGGCAATCACAACACACCGCGACAATAATGGGAATGATGGCAGCACAGGGTTGAAGTTTACGATGAACGCGTTCGAAATCCATTACCTATTGCACTGCAGCCCTCCCTCTCCTCCGACGCCACCGCTGGAACCCCAGTTGTCCATAGTGACGCTCCTCGTTACGGTTTGCTGGCATGGAAAAATCATCGAGTACTCATGTCCACCGGCCTCCGCAGTTTGCACGCTGGTCTGTCCTTACGGCAAGACGCCCGGCTGCGTACCATGCAAACAGTAGCCAAAAAAAGCTATGCGCTTTAACATGACGTCGGTTATCTGCTCACAACAAGAATCGAACAGCATACGTGGCAGAGGCACCTTTGTAACGTCATCACTAGAGGCCGGATTGTCAGGCATTAAGGAAGGCATGTTTTAGGCGCCAAAAATAGGCAGGCAAAACAACATTTTAGGCGTCAAAAATAGGCAGGCAAAGCACGTTTTAGGCCTCCAACATCGTAAATGTAGGCATATTAAATTTTTACATAACTGCAAATAACTTCAAAACAAAGACGTGCGCGACCTGCATTTATGACAGGGAAGTGAAAAATGTTATTCTTGATTATGGCACAAAGGCGCCAACAGTTGAACGTAGCCGTGCAATCGTCCTTTTTCTCGCACGGTTCGCAGATTACGGTCTCTCCTTTTATTCTGTGGCGTGTTCACTCAAGTTTCCACTGTCTAGTCAATATTAATGAGAACTAACAGACAATAACGCCAAAGAAAGTATAGGGGGTGTTATCTGTAGTATTTAGAATATAAATGTGAAGAAAGTAAAGTGGACGAAAAGATAACCTGCCGCCGGCAGGGACCGAACCTGAGACCTTCGAATAACGCGTCCGATGCTCTACCACTGAGCTACGGCGGCGGTCATCCTCCCGTCCACTTTATGGTGTATATATGTGCATTTGAACCTTGGAGTGTTAGTCAGCGCCAATCGCAGCCATGGCGGTGAGTGTGGAACACTTTTTTTTTTTCGCCTGTTGGCGTTACGTAGCACATGATCTTTTTACGAGCTGGTAGCTGACCGATAATCCCTCGCATACTACCTGAAGGCATCAAGTCTGCCAGAGCGAGACCCTCGCTATGAATGAAGGAAAGGAGATGACTCTTAAGGGCTCGTTTTCTTTGTTAGACACAATATTAATGAGAACTAACAGACAATAACGCCAAAGAAAGTATAGGGGGTGTTATCTGTAGTATTTAGAATATAAATGTGAAGAAAGTAAAGTGGACGAAAAGATAACCTGCCGCCGGCAGGGACCGAACCTGCGACCTTCGAATAACGCGTCCGATGCTCTACCACTGAGCTACGGCGGCGGTCATCCTCCCGTCCACTTTATGGGGTATATATGTGCATTTGAACCTTGGAGTGTTAGTCAGCGCCAATCGCAGCCATGGCGGTGAGTGTGGAACACTCTTTTTTTTTTTTTTTCGCCTGTTGGCGTCACGTAGCACGTGATCTTTTTACGAACTGGTAGCTGACCAATAATCCCTCGCCTTCAGGTAGTATGCGAGGGATTATTGGCCAGCTACCAGCTCGTAAAAAGATCACGTGCTACGTGACGCCAACAGGCGAAAAAAAAAAAGAGTGTTCCACACTCACCGCCATGGCTGCGATTGGCGCTGACTAACACTCCAAGGTTCAAATGCACATATATACCCCATAAAGTGGACGGAAGGATGACCGCCGCCGTAGCTCAGTGGTAGAGCATCGGACGCGTTATTCGAAGGTCGCAGGTTCGGTCCCTGCCGGCGGCAGGTTATCTTTTCGTCCACTTTACTTTCTTCACATTTATATTCTAAATACTACAGATAACACCCCCTATACTTTCTTTGGCGTTATTGTCTGTTAGTTCTCATTAATATTGTGTCTAACAAAGAAAACGAGCCCTTAAGAGTCATCTCCTTTCCTTCATTCATAGCGACGGTCTCGCTCTGGCAGACTTGATGCCTTCAGGTAGTATGCGAGGGATTATTGGTCAGCTACCAGCTCGTAAAAAGATCACGTGCTACGTGACGCCAACAGGCGAAAAAAAAAAAGTGTTCCACACTCACCGCCATGGCTGCGGTTGGCGCTGACTAACACTCCAAGGTTCAAATGCACATATATACCCCATAAAGTGGACGGGAGGATGACCGCCGCCGTAGCTTAGTGGTAGAGCATCGGACGCGTTATTCGAAGGTCGCAGGTTCGGTCCCTGCCGGCGGCCGGTTCTCTTTTCGTCCACTTTACTTTCATCACATTTATATTCTAAATACTACAGATAACACCCCCTATACTTTCTTTGGCGTTATTGTCTGTTAGTTCTCATTGATATTGTGTCTAACAAAGAAAACGAGCCCTTAAGAGTCATCTCCTTTCCTTCATTCATAGCGAGGGTCTCGCTCTGGCAGACTTGATGCCTTCAGGTAGTATGCGAGGGATTATTGGTCAGCTACCAGTTCGTAAAAAGATCACGTGCTACGTGACGCCAACAGGCGAAAAAAAAAAAAGAGTGTTCCACACTCACCGCCATGGCTGCGATTGGCGCTGACTAACACTCCAAGGTTCAAATGCACATATATACCCCATAAAGTGGACGGGAGGATGACCGCCGCCGTAGCTCAGTGGTAGAGCATCGGACGCGTTATTCGAAGGTCGCAGGTTCGGTCCCTGCCGGCGGCAGGTTATCTTTTCGTCCACTTTACTTTCTTCACATTTATATTCTAAATACTACAGATAACACCCCCTATACTTTCTTTGGCGTTATTGTCTGTTAGTTCTCATTAATATTGTGTCTAACAAAGAAAACGAGCCCTTAAGAGTCATCTCCTTTCCTTCATTCATAGCGAGGGTCTCGCTCTGGCAGACTTGATGCATTCAGGTAGTATGCGAGGGATTATTGGTCAGCTACCAGCTCGTAAAAAGATCACGTGCTACGTGACGCCAACAGGCGAAAAAAAAAAAGAGTGTTCCACACTCACCGCCATGGCTGCGATTGGCGCTGACTAACACTCCAAGGTTCAAATGCACATATATAGCCCATAAAGTGGACGGGAGGATGACCGCCACCGTAGCTCAGTGGTAGAGCATCGGACGCGTTATTCGAAGGTCGCAGGTTCGGTCGCTGCCGGCGGCAGGTTATCTTTTTGTCCACTTTACTTTCTTCACATTTATATTCTAAATACTACAGATAACACCCCCTATACTTTCTTTGGCGTTATTGTCTGTTAGTTCTCATTAATACTGTGTCTAACAAAGAAAACGAGCCCTTAAGAGTCATCTCCTTTCCTTCATTCATAGCGAGGGTCTCGCTCTGGCAGACTTGATGCATTCAGGTAGTATGCGAGGGATTATTGGTCAGCTACCAGCTCGTAAAAAGATCACGTGCTACGTGACGCCAACAGGCGAAAAAAAAAAGTGTTCCACACTCACCGCCATGGCTGCGGTTGGCGCTGACTAACACTTTAAGGTTCAAATGCACATATATACCCCATAAAGTGGACGGGAGGATGACCGCCGCCGTAGCTCAGTGGTAGAGCATCGGACGCGTTATTCCAAGGTCGCAGGTTCGGTCCCTGCCGGCGGCAGGTTATCTTTTCGTCCACTTTACTTTCTTCACATTTATATTCTAAATACTACAGATAACACCCCCTATACTTTCTTTGGCCTTATTGTCTGTTAGTTCTCATTAATATTGTGTCTAACAAAGAAAACGAGCCCTTAAGAGTCATCTCCTTTCCTTCATTCATAGCGAGGGTCTCGCTCTGGCAGACTTGATGCATTCAGGTAGTATGCGAGGGATTATTGGTCAGCTACCAGCTCGTAAAAAGATCACGTGCTACGTGACGCCAACAGGCGAAAAAAAAAAAGTGTTCCACACTCACCGCCATGGCTGCGATTGGCGCTGACTAACACTCCAAGGTTCAAATGCACATATATACCCCATAATGTGGACGGGAGGATGACCGCCGCCGTAGCTCAGTGGTAGAGCATCGGACGCGTTATTCGAAGGTCGCAGGTTCGGTCCCTGCCGGCGGCAGGTTATCTTTTCGTCCACTTTAATTTCTTCAGATTTATGTTATAAATACTACAGATAACACCCCCTATACTTTCTTTGGCGTTATTGTCTGTTAGTTCTCATTAATATTGTGTCTAACAAAGAAAACGAGCCGTTAAAGAGTCATCTCCTTTCCTTCTGTCTAGTCAACACACTCCTGGGTCTCTTTCTTTCCGCATGGCTGAGAAGGGCAGCCCAGAAGCAGATAGCTAGACCGCTAAAAGGCCAGAAGTGTGGTATGCCTCGTATTCGCCGAGTTAATCGCATAGGGTAAATTTCTCGCCTGTCAATGAACACATTAAGAAGTAAATAATAAACAAAACAAAAGCAGCGCTGACATCACATTTTTAACAGCGAGGCTGTTTAACCTGTCGGTAACTTGCACTCCGTCGTAAAACACTATCATCATCATGAACCGACACGCGCTCTCTTCATTCTCTTTGCAGTGAAGCTGTTTAAGCTATCCGTAACTTGTGCTCTCGTGCAAAGCTCGTCAGGTGGGTATGCGCCAAAGGAATTGTGCAAGCCCCACTACCGTGTAAAGCAGGTGCGAGTGTCAAACGAAACTAGACAAAGAGAGATAAAGAAAGGCACAGAAAATATAGAGAAAAAAAAAGAGATCCGAAGAATTAGGAACAGAAAAAAGAAGAGAATTAAAGGGAATAAAGATATGAAAAGAAAAAAAGACAGAAAAACATGGACAGAGAGAGGAAGAGAAAGTAGAGAGAGCGAATGAAAGCCATAGAAAGAAAGAGAAGAGAAAAATAGAAAGACGTAAAAGGAATAAAGATATAAAAAGATAAAGAGACAGAAAAACATAGGCGGAGAGAAAAAGAGAGAAAGAGAAAAACATTTAGAAAGAACGAGAAAGAGCAAGAAATAGATAGAGTAAGAAAGAAAGAAAGAAAGAAAGAACGAAAGAAAGAAAGAAAGAAAGAAAGAAAGAAAGAAAGAAAGAAAGAAAGAAAGAAAGAAAGAAAGAAAGACACGGATACAAAAAAGAGGTCGAAGAAACACAGAGAACCAGAAAGGAAGATCAGAAGAAATAAAGAGAAAATCAAGAGAAACGAAGAAGGCCGCCCAGCGGCGCTATTTCATCAGACTTGACCCCACTAGTGCAAAGCTGGCAGACATTTTCTTTTGTTCTTGACTCTCCTTAGGCCTCACGGCTCTCCACGGTTTCGCATTCGCCAACCGCTAGCGCCGTGTAAGCGCGGCGGCGTACGGTGGCCGGTGCATCACATGTCCTGCATCCTGCTGCTAATGGTTGTTTTTCGGAAGTGGACTGAACTAGAGGACTAGGTTGAACACCATAGAATTACGAAGAGTCCATGTTGCCTAGTAACGAGAAAAACCGTCTCAAACTGCCCTCAAAAGCGAAATTTGAGGCACTGATTTTCAAAATAGGCATTTATAGGCACTATAAAAACACTATGACCTTCTTAACCTCGGATTCTCGCTCATGTATCAAAATGGGGTCAAAGGAACGCAAGGAACAAAATAGACATTTGCCCAAAATCCGGTCTCTAGTCATCACTGCCGAAGGGAGTGATGACCTTACAGTCTGAAGAAAAATTATTGAAGACACAGTCTCAAGAAAAACTTATAATCCACCTGGCGAAATAGCAAGAGCAGTCCACTCAACCGCTTTTTATGTTTCATCGTTCGTTGAGTCACAATACGATTTATCTCTGATAGTCATAGAATTCACAATGTTTCCTTCTATCATCGTAAACTGTTGCGTGCGAAAGACGTAGATATGGAACACAAAAAGACACACACGGAGCGCACCGTGCGCTCCGTGTGTGTCTTTTTGTGCTCCCTGTCTACGTCTTTCACGAGTAACAACTGTTTACGATGATGACAAACCAACAAGCCCAAGTCGACACCCTTCTCAAATTTCCTTCTAGTCAAACGTTCAAGCATAGATAGATAGGGAGCGAGACTGAAGTTTATAGATTTATTTTGTCCTACGAGTGGCCTAATGAAGTTGGCTCAACGCCGAATTTATACCCTCACTTTCCGCGTTATCGACGCAAGGAGCATTCTCACCATGAATTACTGAACAGATTGATGCCATCGCAAGCAAGCCTCGTCTATTATCTGAAGGGAGCTTAAGTGCTTTTCCGTCAAGGCCATTTTATAGAGCTGTGGAAGACGCACAGCCTAGCACGCTTCAACGGAGGTTTCCTCAAGTAAGAACAAACCTTTCACTTCGAGCCACGAGCATCCTACGCACTCACTAAGAAAACTGCACTGAAGTTAGCGCTAGCCTCAAGCCAACGCACTACGCGACTGTGCTGCTCTTTCGTCGCTACATTTAAGACATATTCTTATGTGTTCCGCAAATTTCGCAGTCCTGAAATGTCTAGGAAGAAAGTGTTCGTTACATGGAGCGCAAAACGTGCTTTCTGTGCATGTTTCAGAGAGATTTATCAACGTTTCGAATGTTAAAAGTATGCTTTGAACGTCGCATCATACACGAGAGACATAACACGCGCTTTTTTTAGGATGCGGAATACCCGAATAATAAGTGATAGCAGTTTGGGGTATAAAGACACTGCGCACGTAGTCGTAGCCTTGTAAATTGAACACTTTCTTGGGGCCCTATTTCGTGCAAAGCAGACGCAAATCTTTATTTTTTTTTGGCACGTTCGAGAGAGCCTTGTGCAGTGCTTTGCGCAACGCAAGTGTTTTCTTCGTGAAATCAAAAAAGTGTGCATTGCTTCTTCATTCTATGCAGACGCTGAGACACACGGGATAACATTCATACTTTCTGCAGTGTTAAAACGGATGTTACGCTTCCATACTTTAAAATTTCGCATAAGGTGCTGCGTGTCACTTGCAGTAAAAGCCGGCATTGAGTAAACTCTCGATCTAGGCCCCTATTGCTTTCGACGTCATGCTAGCCTTCCTTGCAACCAAGCTTTTTTGTATGACTTCAAAGCTCAGGAAAGTGGCGCAATTTGCATCCTAACATGAGGCTTACTGATTTCCATAGGTAGTCGGCTGTTTCGCTAATATAGAGCGTGCACTTGTGCTTAGGTTTACTTTCACCAAATGGTACTGCTTCGCAGATATTTCGCAGCAGCTGGCGTCCATTTGAATTTCAAGAGACATAGCGATCTCTCATGTGAATGAGTAGCTTTGTACTCAAATAGCCCAACCGGAAACTTGGGCGCTTTTGTCTGTCGCCTAAGAAGCACGAAACCTTCCGCACGGCTCCCGGCGTTTTTGTACATCAAAATACGCTCTTCTACTGAGCAGCCGCGCTACCGAATATCTACCAGAAATTTCAAAACTTCCGCTATGCAGGAAGCGATCACGAAGTTGACCTCCTCTACACAGAAACTGCACTGCCCTTGACTTTATGCAAACACCATAGTACTCGTTTTAATGATGGAATGGTTGACCTACTACTTATTTTTTCACGGGAGGAGTTACTTTCTTTATTGATTGCCTCAGAAGCGTGTTTCTCGGTCCATGCCGAACTAATTTGCAGTTAGAAAGAAGGAACATTTCTGATGTTTGCCTAAATGAACCTGGAGGCATAAAATTATCCGCCGGGACGTTTGGCTCACAGCCACTTGATGTTGATCCAGAGATGACAGAACGGCGGAAACAGAAGGCACGCTGTTCATTCTTTGTTGTGCCCTCGTAAAATTTAACGGATAATGTAAATCAGATGAATAAGATATTTTGTTAGTACGCCTCATTTATTATGATTTACAGAAAACAAGATTAAAATTAAAGATCACTATTTTCTTTTCCTTTTGCGAGACCCGAAATGGTTACGAAGAAAAGTATTGCTTAATCGCTTGTCGGTTGTAGTTGGCAGTACATTACCTACTTACAACTACAAAATCAAGGACGTCAAGTCTTAACATGCGTTTAATGTCACTCATTAAAACAATTTCACAAACTCGAAGCAGTGAAGCCATCACGTAAGCTATCTTTACCGCAAGTAAAATGAGGTCATGGCATGTAACGGTATGGTACTTGCTTCGAAGTCGAGGTGTGCTTGTTTCAAATCCGGATCAATATGACTCATTTTTTCGTCGGTTATCTCCGTATTTGAGACGTGGACCGGCATCACACTCCACCATGCGCGTCACAAGGAAACGTTGGACACTCGGCTACACCGAAATCAGTATTTACTGACACTCTGCCTTTTCAAGAAACGACGCCGAGTTCTGTCCCACTCATCCACTCAGCGCTAACCCAGCGCTCGTACTCAATAAATCAAACCTACCATTATGCGCTCTCACTGCACGCTATACAGCTCTACACTGCAGCTGGAGCCGCAGGATCCCGAATTCTCCCCTTCGTGAGGGATTTCACTTGCGATCAATCAGGGAGCGTCCGCAACAAAGCTTCGAAGCGTGGCTTCACTCAATGCTTGGACTGTACAGAGAAGTTTCCAGAGGGTGCTAGCGGCTAGTTCGTTGCTGAGTCACCGAGCTCTGCACATCGTTTGTCATTGCGCGTAATGCACCGCGGTGGGCATTCCTTCATTTTAACAGATGGCCGTCTACGGGGGCGCGTCTCGTGCTCCATTCCAGCTAGTCGTCTCCTAATTGTTTCAGATTAGAGCCGCCACGCAGTGAGAGTGAGGGGAGAGCCGGCAATGAGGCCCACGGACACTCATAAAAAACCATGGCTTTCCTAATTCTCGCAAAAATAAAAAAGTAAACAAGAGAAGGCCTGTGTGTGCGCGCATTCCGTAAGCCCAGAACGACTTCGGGACGAGCAGCAACTGTAAATCAAGGTAGTCAGGGCTCCCTGTCCTAATTCCTTTATATATCCCCTCGACTGGCTGTCGTGCGCACTTACCTGAAAGCAGGCGTTGTATTGGAATTTTTGGCGGTCTGGTTGCCACGGTGAGATTTTTCGAAGTTGTACAAGAACTACAAGAAACGACGCTAGAAACTGAACTATATCGTGAGGTACTTGGCTCCATGTCCCTGGTTGGGACTACCTAAACAAAGTTTATTAAAAAAACCAAGAATATCGTTATTTCCAGTCAGCCTTTCGGACCGCTAGAGAATTAGTTAAGCTAACGGAAGTTGGACACAATTGTGAAGAAACTGTAAGTCTAAAAGTCTGGTACAATCCACGATTCCAAAATTAATAAAAATAACATGCGTTCTTTGTGCAGTGACGTCCCTCCTTAATGCGATGAGCCCACTGAGTAATACTGTAGAGCACGAATGAGGCTCCTTGAAATATTTATCCCTGTACGAGCTGAATTTCTTCATTTGGGGTATGTGCGGTAAGACTCCGATGAAATTGTATAGACTCCCATATGTACTCCTCGCCGCTGGGACTCTTTAAAGCGGCATTGCTATAGTCGCCCCCGGATAACCCGGACAGTATAAACACTCACGTTAGAGCAGACATTCGTTTTATCGAAATGAAGTGCACGCTGCGGTGCGCTAATCTGCATATCTTAGTTAAACAGCTTTCGTTGGCGTGTTGCTGTCGGCATGAGTAACGTTTCACTAAACCTTGCTGAGTAGTAGGACTGCACATGTAATGTTTATTTTATTGTCGTAAGAACGGATAGCCACCATAGCAACCACAAATGGCGTTAGGCAATCCCCACAGCCACACCAGCTGATGCTGGGCAAGCGTCTCCGCAAACATTTATTTAATACACTTATCAACGATCTGTACAGCGTGGATGCTGACTCAGGCTCGTTGCAGCATGTTTGTCAGCGCTTTGCTACATTGAAAATCACCTACTATAGCAAAATGCATGTTTTCCCTTAACCCACGCGAAGTGCCTTAAAAAATCACGTGTCATGCTAGCTTAGCACGTAGAGGTTGTCGCGCTGCTAAGCTCGAGGGCTCAGGCTCGATTTCTGGTCACGGCGCTGTCACTTCAAAAGGGGCGAAAATAAAAAAAAGAACACCTGCGGGTTCAGACTTTCACAAATACCCAGTGTCTCTCTTCGCTTCGGTGTATTACCATCTGTGGTATGCGGGTCGCGCAACATGTGGCAAGGGAAATGTTTTCACGTACGCGACCAGCATGTCATGTTTTTCGTGTCGCAACCTGTCAATCATGTCCCTCATACACTGATGTCCTCCTATGTCAATTTCGGTATACACCAACTCAGAGAGACGACCAGCAGATAGATAGATAGATAGATAGATAGATAGATAGATAGATAGATAGATAGATAGATAGATAGATAGATAGATAGATATAGATAGATAGATAGATAGATAGAAGAGAGATAGATAGATAGATAGATAGATAGATAGATAGATAGATAGATAGATAGATAGATAGATAGATAGATAGATAGATAGATAGATAGATAGATAGATAGATAGATAGATAGATAGATAGATAGATAGATTGCTGTGGCATACAACTCATCCAAAAGTGTAGGTCAATGCCGACATCGCTAACTGAGAATACCTTCCAAAGCTTTCCAAAACACAAGATGAAGGCGCATTATTGCATCAGCTTAGTCGAGAATGATGACGTTTAAAGTCACGAAGCTAGAAAGTTTTGAACGTTCTCTCTTCTCAGATAGCGCGAAGCCTTACTGTGTGAAAACAGCAGTGTAATGCAGGTCCTTGGGGTCTGCGACCTCGAAATCGCATTAAATATTGCAATACATCTTGAATAAGTAAATAATCATATCCACAAAAAAATATTCATCTGCTGAAAGCAAGCTAAATAACAATATTAGACGGAAACATTTTCTCTCTTCTTCTTTTCTTTCCTTTTTTTCGTTTGCTAAGTTTGGTCTCACCGAATAATCTGTACCTCATATTGGTCGGGGATCCTTCCTCGCGCTCACTGAAGTTTCACAATGAAATAATATTTTGCCGCCCCAGTTCTGATTTCGTTGAATAAACACACGCGCACTCATTTGCACCTATAGGTTCCTCTGTGAACGTTTATGTAAATATGCACGTACCTTGCCGCTTTATGGAAAGTTGACGGAGAGCTCCTTTTCGCAAATATCACGCCTGCTGGCAGCACGATAAGAAGCTGACAAAGGTAGACTGATGGGCAGAGAAACTGCGGATGGAGCTAATTGAAACACTCAGCGAATTCTGGTGGCAGATCGGAGCGTGAAAGGGCACGCCCCGGAACGCATAGCAAAACAAGATACGTATGCCCATAGTGACCGCACGAAACAACAAAATTGTACCCGTACACTGCTTTAGTCCAACCATACCCATCTGCCCTCTCTACCTGTCGCATGCACGTGTGCACACCTAATCTTCACCAGCACAGGGCTCCAGCGAAGCGTACGAATTGTATGCACGTTGCTGAAGAGACTAGAAGCCGTGAATGGCCGAACTATCGATAACCACCACTGCGTTATTTTCATTGCTGCTGACGCGCAGAGGTCTCCAAAGTTATTTGGCTTTCACCTAGATTCTTATGATTGCATAGAAGTCAAATATTTGTTCACTTTTTATAAGTTTTAATTGTCATATTCGAGTGAGCGTGCTTGTGTATCTGTGTGTGTACGTGTGTGTGCGTGTGTGTGTGTGTGTGTGTGTGTGTGTGTGTGTGTGTGTGTGTGTGTGTGTGCGTGCGTGCGTGCGTGTGTGTGTGTGTGTGTGTGTGTGTGTGTGTGTGTGTGTGTGTGCGCGTACGTGGTTGCGTGTACGTGCGTGCGTGCGTGCCTGTATGTGCGTGTGTTTCTTCACAGAAAAGAAGGTCCTTGCTGTTTTTCAGTTGTGTTTACATGTTATGTGTTGCATATGCGTCATGGCAGCCAACACGTACGCCTTGTTGAAGCGGCAGCTGCAGGCAAAATCATCTGGGGTTGACCGTGTAACGAAGTGACTTTCGCGTCGGTGAATACTGGTACGCACTTTTACGAAAGAGAACGGTCATGATTCTAAACTGTTATGAAGTCAGTCGCGCTTCTATTCGCTGAAGACGTTTGTTTTTTCGTTTTGTTTTGTTTTGTTTTACTTCTGGGTGGCACCGGACGCTGCGCTCGTGTGGCTCGCGTTTCTCCGTCGTAGGCAGGCAGGAGAACGCGGCGCCCCTTTCAATGCGAAAGAAAAAGACAGCTAAAATTACTTGCCGACACCAAGGAAAGCTACCAAAAGTGCATAAAATGCCATTTTAAGCTATACATACTTGTTTTCATGCAAGATAAGCCTACCTTTGGTAGTTTTCAGCTCCTACCAATAGCTTGAACCACGTTGCCATCAGGTGACGCAAGCGGTCATACTTTAACGACTTTCAGAGCCAAATTGAAAATATAATTCCTCTTTTATTGAACAAAAGCATGCTCGTTGCCGCCGACGTGTCAAACAATCTTCTGATTTACAACAAAAAAAAATCCGAGTGGCAGACAGTCCCTTAAATAATTTTGAACGCGCACCAGGAAGAAAGGACTTACGCCCACGGTGGAAATAAACGGCTACTAAGTCACCACAACTTGATGATAGTATAATGTAGAACGCTTACGAAAAGGCACAAAAGAAAACATGCGAACAAAAGCTCTTTGCAAGATCTTATTGTGTGATTTCATAGCTTTGAAGGCCAATAGATAAAGTATTGAAGTGGGACACCAACTGCGATCTTAATGCGCGCATATAATTCGCATCTCGTTTACCTCAATATGAACATAAGACAAGCAAGATTCCTGAGCTCTTGTTCAGTGACGTTAGCGTTTAATCAGGAAATGTTTGCCGCGCAAGCCTGCCAAGTTCTTATCGAAGCAATACTCATATCGCAGTTCCGCAATTCGATAAAGTTTCTTGTAATCTGAAGGAGCGAAGCATACTTTATCGTTTTTCCTGGTGTCGTAGATACATCAAAAGTGGAATAAGTTCGCTTGGTTGTTCCATTCTTATACGACGGGCGTTTATTAGCTCAAAAGGCCAGTACAGAAATGGGAAACGTCGCCGATGAAAGTCTTTAACTAAAGTTTCGCAAACACGAGCCCTATTGCAAAACCCAGCGCCACTGGGTACCAGCGTCCAGTGCCATGCCTGATTATGGGCCCAGCGTCGCGCAGGATACTGGGCCGCTGGAGCGGCGTTTTACTGGAAGGCGCTGGGTACTCAAGCGCAAAACGGCTCTGCAGCGTTAAAACGGCAGTCCCTTCGTTCCCTGCATAAATATATTAGTAAAGAAAATCATATAGAAAGCATCAGTGCAATAAAAAAAAGAAAAAAAGAAGGCCGTATGAAAAAAAAAAAACGCTCCACCACGAGGATTCAAACTCGACACCTCCGAATCTCCAAGCGAGTACTCTACCACTGCGCCACGCTGGAACACGTCAACGTTGTTGTAAAAGGGCTAGTCAATACAGTAAGACAGCGTTTCGTTTCATATTTCGGTGTCACGTATTCAAGGAAGACGCGATCTTCCTTTCCAAAGCACGCTTGCTTCTTTATTAGACACAAACAAACGATGGCTGGCAACGAATGAAATGCCCAAAATGGGAAGAGCGCTAGGTTTCTTTAAGAATTCCCGTTTTAACTCCGAAAAATATCAAATGGATCGAGGAGCAGGGTACAGTTTGACGGTTGTTACTGCCGATTTTTAATAGCCGTTTCTCGCCCTTACTAATGATGAACATGTACAGAAGCTTTATGATGATTCGTTCGATAAACACGCGCCTACATGAATTCATACTGAGTAGTTTTGTCGCGCGAGCGACGATATTACTGCGGGGCGGGCGTGTCTGTATTCTGACTTGCACTTCTAGCGATACCCACAACTATAAAACCGCTCAGCAAAAAACAAATACATTTAGTTGAAAAAAGATGCCGATGTGTTAGTTCACTAACGCGTACCAGTTGACAGGTATGTGTTCTGACGTATGAGTCGGAGAAGTACCGGCGAGTGCGGCCGGCTGCTTTCGGTGAGCCTACGTTCGTTTCTGAAAGCGCGTCGCATCGATGGTCGTCGCTCCTTGTGCGAACACCGTACACGAGAAAAAATGCTTAATTTAGGTCAACGAATGTCCAGACTATACTTTACAGTAAATCTTACACGTTCGAATTCCGTGTACTTAAACCAAGAAGCGCCGGTGGCATGCAGACGGACTCGGCCGGTACGCTAGGCCTAACGCTCGCTGGGAGCCGCACTGGGTAGGACCGATCTCGGCGCAGATGAGTTGCGATGGTTGAAGTTTCTGCATTTTAGCCTCGAAACCTTTGTAACTGATACATAACGTATAGCTGAAGTAAGTGGAAGTGCAAGAATTGCGCGAGATGCGTTTCTGGTGTGGCGATATCGAACGACGGCTGTTTTTCTGGCCTCCGTTGGGAGGGGTCGCGAAGCCAGAGCTCATTAACTTCTTGCCAACCGCACGGCGATGTAACGATTTGCTCTGTATGTTCAGACCAACGCCTTCAGACTTAGAAACATTACAATATGAAGTCAATACCGCAACATATCACGCATGAAAAACTGATATATATGATCGGCATGCACCAATTGTGTATTCATTGCTGCTACGCGCTCCGCAAAAATTGACGACGTTATTCACACTGCATGAATAAAAAAAAGCGTGGTAGAAATTAAAATGATCAGTGTTGGCTGCTTTGGGATATTAACATATTTTCCTTCACATTCGACAGGGAAACAATAAAAGTGACCGTGATTTCACATATATATGTATATCATATCACGTATATCATGAAAATAGTGCGCATCTCCTCGTCTTTCTCTGCCAAGCTAGAATTTATGACACATGTTTGAGACCCGTTAGGATAGCATCTATCAGTACCATCGAATCAGACATTCGATATTCAACGATACCAAAGCATTCTGCCGCGCACGATACTGAAAGCAGCGCGCGGCCTGGCAGAACAGTGCAGGCTCCAGTATGTGCCAGCGAACGCCAGTGAGAATTCCAGCGTCTCCAGCGCTTCCCAGTGAGCGCCAGCGTCACAGCGGCAAAGCCAGTGGCTCTACCAGTGCGACCCAGCTCTTTCCCAGTGCTTTCACCGGAGTCCCAGTGAATTCGAGCGTATACCAGTGTTCCCAGTGCGATCCAGCGCCAGAAAACGTACTGGTATCACGCTGGGGGTACTGGAACGGCGCTGGCTTTTGCAATAGGGGAGAGGAAAGGAAAACAGTGACGCGCGTCAAAAATGTCGTTTACGGGGAACCGAGAGTTCGTCTCTAGCCGTGATTGCGATTCAATGCACACCGCGTGCGCAGGTAATCAGAAAGTTGTGAACTGCGTACAGCTTCGCAGGCGTTTTTCTGCGACACGTTGAAAGCGCCGTCGCATTTAGATACGATCCCACGTTACGGCGAAATCCTGCGGCTGCTTTTAAAAGCTAACTTTGAGCGAGATGGTTGCTCGAATGACGCGAGGTGTAAATAGGGCGTGCTACGACGCAGTGTTCGCGGCAAACAGAAGCAGGCGTACGTACGGCATTTGCTTTTTTTTACCTGTGTGAGCCACGAAATCAAACTCCGCTCCGACGGCACCAAGTTTGAAAGGAAGCGTATCCGCATGTAGAAAAATCGAACTATTGCAAAAGCCGTATGAACTTAAGAGCTGAACGCGCGAGATTTCATTCGAAACTCGTTGCGTGGCAAGCCGGAGTTACGGGAAAAATCAGAAAGTAGCTCACAAAAAATCGTGTTACAATAAACGCCGCTAGAAGTTGTTAATTTTTTCGCATCGGAGAAAGTTTCAGCCACTGTGATAACGTATCAAAGACTGACACCGAAAAAGAGCTTATCTCTATACGTTCGATATTCGCCGAACTACGTGATGCTCTGCTGAACGCGGTTTGCTTTGCAGCCTAAATTGCGTTAATTGCCGTCTTCAATAACATCAGTCTTTGCTCGACATCTTGCTTCAAAGTGGACCACTACTTCTATCATAAGATGGCACGCCAAAGCATTGTCTTTTTTCTTCTTAGTAACGAACGTACTCACTAGACGAAAAAGTGTACTGTCCTTGAGCTGTGCCAGTATATCTGTCACTTAATGCATGATTCATTATCAAATAAAATGCGATTGTAAGTTCGTTTTCTGTCTGTCTGTCTGTCTGTCTGTTCCCTACTTTATGCATCTGCTATGAACTTTGGATACACTACTGAAGCAAACATCAATTTCAAAGAAACGTTTCTTTTTACTTCTTTGTCTATTTTCTCTATCCGCTGCGGTGGTTGTAGTCAGCATCATGCTTTCTCCTCCACTTCGATTGTTCTAAATTACTATTTGTTAAATTTCTCGTTTACTTTCCGTAAGCCTCTCGGGGAAATAAATTTCTGGAGTGCATGCTCACAACCTTGCAATATAAGTTTCCCAAAGAAGACGCTTGAGGGCTCACGGCAAAGAAAATGTGGTAGGGTGACAATCACGAAAAACTCCATCGAAGATACTTTGGCAGGTACAAGACAGGAGAATTTGCTTTGAATCCTTGTGTAATATTTAAGATGCGCGCGGCCTACACGAAGTTCGTCTCAATGTACAAAATCTTGTACCACTGAGCACACTGACAATTTCTCTGCGCACCCTGGCATTTCTCGGCGAATATGGCATATTCTTTTCACCATATGGCGTCGCGTAGTATCCTTAATTGGGTTCGCATGCTTAATGTGGGTTTGCTTAATGTGTTTGTGGCTTCGCTCCCTGACGGCGGCAAGTGGTTTTTAGGGGCGAAGCTTCTTATGCCGTGGGTCTCTCCATCCTCCGTTTGTAGGTTTGTAGTTTTGTAGTAGCCAGCTCTAGTTCGTGAGAAGCGCGCGTTCTGGTATGCAGTAGAAGAAGACGACGTTGACGAGTGAGACTCTTGTGCGTGTTCGCCTGTGTGGCACCCTTTCTTCTTTACTGCGCGTGTTCTGGTATGCAGTCGAAGAAGGAGACGACGTTGACGAGGAACACTATCGTTGCGTGTTTGCCTGTGTGGCGTTCTTTCTTCTTTACTACGTCTCGTGTTTTCAACGACACCCGAAGACAACATTTCAGAAGTAACGCGCCATAAGGCTCCCTCTTGGCATGCTCTCTCTTTAGCTCGGAGTCGCCAGATGGAAGACAAGGCTACGGAACGGATGGCACGGAAGGCGGCGGCAGCGCGCGCTCGCAGACAGAATCCTGAGGTGAGAGCCCGCGAGGCCGAAGCTGCACGTCGACGCCGCGAAACAGATTCCGCCGTTCGAGCCGAAGCTGCTCGACAAGCTGCACGGCTGCGGCGAGAAGACCCCGCCGTTCGAGCCCGCGAGGCCGAAGCTGCTCGACAAGCTGCACGGCTGCGGCGAGAAGACCATCCGAGGGACGTGTATTGACCTGGTATTTTCTACAGTTGCAACCTGTACAAGAACCGCTGTCCCTTCACTTCCCGGACCATAAAGCCGTGATAACGAAGGGACAACGCAAGCCAAGCATCATCTAATTAAGAAAAATAAAAGTTTCATGTTTGTAATATACACACAGTGTTTCTCACTCTTCATATGATGATTGATGGGGCGTTACACAGAACATTCACGGTTTACCGATGATTCTCTCCTGAGCTTCGCCCCACTCATCATCATTCACCAAGTGGATATGCTGTGATTTTTT
Organism: Rhipicephalus sanguineus; assembly: GCF_013339695.2. Classification (NCBI taxonomy): domain Eukaryota; kingdom Metazoa; phylum Arthropoda; class Arachnida; order Ixodida; family Ixodidae; genus Rhipicephalus; species Rhipicephalus sanguineus. The sequence continues at coordinate 91,651,721 of NC_051180.1, read as the reverse complement.
TACATGAACATTCACTTTCGCTTATTTCTTATTGACAATGTTTCAATAAACCGCTTCGAATAACGCCCCGTTCGATTCTCTTGGCGTCATTATCTGTTGCCTTAAAATAGTTGCGTCAAACAAAAAGAAATTAAGGCCACTTCGCACAAGTGATGCCAAGGCGGCAGGAAGTGCAGAGCTGGGCGGCCTTCCTTGCTTCTCTTTAGTTTTCTCTTTCTTCCTATCTTTCTTACTTTCTTTTTCTCTCTTCTCTCTGTTTTTTCTGTCTTTTCTGTCTGTTTATTTCTTTCTCTATATATATATTTCTTTCTCTTTCTTGATCTTTCCTTCTCTTTCTCTCTCGTTCTTTGTGTTTCTCGTTTTTTTCCCCTGTTTCTTTCTATATTTTTCTCCCTCTATTTCTTTCTCTGACTTTGTGTGATTCTGTCTCTTTCTCTTTGTGCCCTTATTTCTCTCTATTTCTTTCTAATTCCTCATACGCTGTGCTTTACTCTCCCCCTCCTCCTATCCCTTCTCATCACCCTCTCTTTCCTTTCTCACTTCCTTGCTATACTATACTATACAAGGCTATGCTATGCTCTACCATCCAGTGGTTACGACGGTCGCCTTAGGGTCGTGTGTACGTGGTTTCGAATACTGTCTCGTGAATATTTTTGTCTTCACGAAGCGCCAAGAATCTCTTTCTTTTTCGTTCCATCTCTTTATTTCTCTCTCTCTCTCTCTCTCTTTTTCTCTCTCTGTACTCGTACTCTCACCCATTAAAAGTTATTACAGACCATGCCGGAGAAATCGGCGCACGTGTTCTGAGAGCGAAGCCGAAGACGAAGAGGAGGTCGAACATGGCGCGTACCGGTTTGCTCGGGGTTTTATTAGAGAGTTTGAGAATTGGGGACCCAAGACACTGGGTCCCCAAGTGGCGTTGGGCAGCCTGTTCTTGCATTCGGATGATCAGCAGAGCTTGAGAATTGGGCCAACGCATGCTGCGTAGGGTCAAGCGCACGGAGCGCCACGAGTGGCGAAATTTAAAATCATGCGAGACGCGGGCCATACCACTGACCTCCATTAAAAAGGCTGGACGGCGCATCCCCGCTCTGCGAGGCGGGCGCTTGTGAAGCCACCGGAAGGTGCCCTGTTTGTCCCGGAAGCCGGCGTCTTCTGTGCGTCTCAGTCGCGCAATTCAAATATTCTCGGGTAGCAGCTGTTGTTATGATCGTTTTTATTTTTTATTTTTTCAAACTCTGCGATTACGCCTCACTTTAGACGCCGACGAACGCTACACGAAAGATGACAGACGCCGTGCCGACGCCATCCGAATACGGCGGAACGCTGCAACGTACAAAATGCGTAAAAAAAATAATGCAGCTTTGAGGTACTTACGCGTGAAATATCTTCCTTGACGACTTTTCCGGTCGATTCGTACAGTTTACTGCGCTACAAGCAGGTATTTCTTTTTAAAAAGAAGAGAAAAGTTCTCTTCCGGGACAAAAACGGCGGCTTCCGGTGGCTTCACGCCCGCGTGCTCGATGCGCCATCCAGCTCCTCCTAGTGGAGATCAGTGGGCCATACTGCGCCGTGGCGCGCGCTGCGTCTGTGTCTTCTCGCTGGTGACCCAAGGCGCCTTGGGGCCCCACGCTAGTTTTGAATTCTTGCGTCTCGCGTCAACGCGAGCGCAAGAGCCCAAGAGTGGCTTGGGTTCTGCGCATGCGCCCTGGCGACTCGCAAGCTTCTTGGGTCCCCATGCTCCTTGGGGCCCCAATTCTCAAACTCTCTATTGTATGTTGTAGTGGCTGAAGGTGTGCGCAGAAGGCGGCATGGTCTGCTCTGTCTGATTTTTTTTTTTACTGCGACAGCAATTATATGAACGCTCTCGAAGGACACTCTCGAAACATGCAGCGAACCCTCGCTCGCCAGCGCGATGCGTTAGACAACTCAACCACACGACATGCATGCGCCGGCTAAATAACGGCGATCTATTTATGTTCATCATTTACCGCTGGTGGTACGCAGGTCTCGGAAGAGCTTCAACGTATTTTCTGTCAGGCAACCTCCTACATTTCCTTTCAACTTACAAACTGCCCTTGAGACGCGCACGAAAAGTGGCCCCTTTCTGTACCTACTAGTGATGTGGAACGAAAAAAAAGACACCTGGCACACCTTGCGTAAGGCGCCCCCGTGTGGCAGGAGACGCAGAGGGTTCACTCCACGCGCCGCAGTTTAAAAGAAAAAGAAATATCTAAGAGTTTGTGATTCTCCATTGTCGACACACAGTCTTGGCCAATCCCCCGGAGTGGGTATGTGCCGTAATTTTGAGAAAACAAACAAACGAACAAGCATTGTCGGCACTTGCAGCGCGTTACTCAAGCACAAAGACGTGACAAATGTGACAGTTCTTAGTTCACGCTTGCCCTGTGTATACCTGTGCGTACATTTCGGGCACCCTTCTTTGTGTTTCAGCGGCGCGCTGCAAGTATCGAGCTGCTTGTCGTTCTTCGTGTGACATTCTAATTTCTTGATATCGCATTCATTGCGCCGCCCTTACGGCGAAACTATGACTTTTTATTAGGTTTAACGCCCCAAATCGTCGCAGGCGTATTGCAAATTAGTCATCGTGGTGAGCCGGACGTCGGCGACACCGCATTCGCGGTACCTTGTATGCGTTATGTTCCTTGTGTCTGTTATGTTGTTTTTGTGTAGTATTGACATTATTTACCTGGTTAGTTCGCGTGTTACTAGTTATCTATTAGATTCGGCTGGCGAGCTCGCCGTTGTCGCAGTTGATAATAAATGCACGAATGTTCGTTGTTCGATGGCCAGGCTGTCTCCGTTTGTTCCGACAGCGGCTCTCATTTTCAGACACCAGGAAGTCTAACTTTTCACTCGCTAAAATAAGATTATGTGGCGTAAGTTTGGTTAGTTTATTCCGGTTACGTTTTCCACCGTTCCTAAGCAATTCCCTTACTGCCAAAAGTGCTGATATCTAATTTTCTTATTTTTACGCAACACACACACACACAAAAAAAACTGAGCCCAAGTGATAATGCAAACCTAAAGGCTTCTCCCTTCTTGAGTTGTTTCTGAAAAATTATCAGCGCGGAAAGATTATAAAATCCATCCCGTATGGATATCGGAGAATGTGTGACGTAGTTAAATTACTTGCGCAAGAAAAAAACTTTCCGAAGTTCCTAAATATTTCACAATGAACTCAGACGTTCACGAACTGAGTACGAAATAAGATTATGGACTCACCCATATCTGGCGCAGAAGCAGCTCGCGAAGAAACTGCTTGGCCAATGCAGACTGCGTATGAGAAGATGGAGAAGCGCTTCAATCCTCTCCGTTGCCTTGTACAGATAATACACGGGGCTTAATGTTGTTAGAATTTGTGCGAATATGCTTGGAAGGGTCTCTCATGTGAATAATGAACACGTTAATCGAATTCTCGAATAATTTTCGGAAGCGCGCCGCCCCGCTTTTGCGTTCACAGACCGTGACACTTATCGTATTCGCGTAACGCGTCGCTTTTGTTTCTTTCTTTAGTTTTCTCAGCCGCAGCTACCAGTATGAACATATGAATCGAAGCTGCCGTACCTCACTTTAACAGTGTGTCGGTGTAGTTTCCAGAACTAGGCTACATCAATCAGTGTTTGTCTTTTTTTTTTGTCTTGTATTCTGTGTTCGTCGCCTTGACTATCTCCTGCAAGCAACGCGAGTCCTTCAAACCAGCGCTCGCTTATAATGACCGCAATCCATTACTCTCATTCCTTGTTTAGCAAGACTAAGAAAGTTTCTCCTGTGCTTTCAGATGGAGTGTGCGCTCATTTTTCATGAGGCGTAATAGAGTTTTTTTATCAATCATCTCAAGAACCATGGCCTGGGCTAGCAGTGATCGCTATTAATGTGTCTAGATTTTGTTAAAAAATTGCATTTTTGTCGATGTTATCGATAATAAACAAGGCGATACTTTTTCTCTTTCTTAGTATACACTTCTGTTTCTGAGTATGTATTGCTTTATGACTTGCATAACAACTTTTTAACAGTTATCTCATTGTTTTATGTTGATCACAGCTTGTTCCTTCAAGGCTGTATTTATTTGTCAATTTTTTTCGCACCAATTCTGCTTGCTATTATAACATTCTTATGTATGGATAAATAATATGATGACCCCTGGCACTTTTTAGATTGAAACCTTCCCATGCTATATATAATGCACACATTAGTTTGTGCACATACAATACGAGAGTAAAGTTAACATTTCACTGCAACTTAAACTGGAGTACAATCTGCTTTTTCTAACAGTTATACTTTATTTTTAAGTTCGCTTAGTTATGACCCGTGCGATTACCACAGCTTTAATTTATCTTCTCTTCTATGTGTTTACTGGTTGTGAAATTGTCTGTGAACTCGTTTCATCGATATATTTCCATGTGTGAGAAAAAATCTTATTTTAGCGCTCCGTTCCTGCAACGCACGGAAAACACGCACTTAACAATAACGTTTTATTGCATTTCAGCTGAAAAGCGACCTCACTCAACTTCCATTTCATCAGTAGGGTGCCGGTAGACAATGGCTTCAAGAATGTAAATTTTAGAGCTGCTCAAAAATGTACTCCGTCTTACGTGAGAAAACTTCAAGTAATTTTTCCTTGTTTTTTTAACAGATGGCTCCCTGAAAGAAATATAGTTCGCACTACCAACATGAGAGAGCTAGGTAACACACCGAAAGGCCAACTCACTGAATGGAGTGGTTGAGCAAGGAACTGGGAAGAGATCCTCGTTCCTTTGATACACTTATAGTACAAGATGAATGAGGTATAATGATTCCCAGAAATTTCACTCGGTTCTCGCTCATCGTAGGAGACAAAACAGAAGGATGTTAACTGCTGTTCTGCAAGTCACGCAACAGTCACGCTATCAATACTCGTATTGTAGGAGGCTGGCTTATACCGCGTTTTCGCACTGACTATAAACTACTGTAATTGAAATATAACAGTTACATAAACCTGCGCTTAATACATCACGTGAAATATTTATTAATTACTAAAGTACTCATACATTTCAATTATTTCATAATATTGTACTATATTTCACTGTAAATTGTTGTATATGATAAGCTATTTTGCTTATATTTTATTATATTGCGTTGATATTATTCTTTCGTGAAGTTTTTTACGGGAATTAGAGGTGTACGTTTTTCTATTGCTGTTTCTTCTGGTACATATGGTATTATCATTTCGTTTCTGTAAATAAATTTGAGCATTGAGTTAGTATTTTTTGTTGTTAGAACAGTGTGTCACAAAAAAATCATTGCCTATCATGCTTACACGGGTATTGTTATATGCTTTGTTTATGTAAATAATTTTCGTTTCTACGACGTGTGATTTGACTCGTACACTTGTTGCAAATCTTTTCAGCTGTCACTTATTGCCGTGTAATTGGTCTCCTGGGCCTTAGTCAACCTGTTTTATCACATAAGGCACATAGAACATGCTTTGGGAGTGCGGGTCGCTCGGCCCGACTTACAGCAAGGCCGAGTGGGATCCGCTTTTGCGCAGCCCAAACCTACAGGACCAAATCCTGGCCGTCCAGTGCGCCCGCGACAGAGCCGTTAGGCTAGACCTGCCGGTCCCAACGTGGGAGTAGCCGGGTGGCGCGGGGCAACCTCTGCGTCTGCACTGGACTCTGAATAAAGTTGTACTCTCTCTCTCTCTCTCACATGGTGCACATACCCGCATACCACAGTTAATGTTCTGCGGGTATGTGCCACGGGTGATTCACAGTCTCAATCAACACAGTAACCACGAACAGACACATTGCAAGTGAGGGAGCTGAAGGCAGAACTCCACTGGAAGGCGCTCGACCGCCATCCAATAGTCCACGTGGTCCGCCAGAATGGTGCAGTGTTCTCTTCATTTTTTATGATGCTAAGCGATGGCCTCATGCTGAATGAGTATGACGTCAAATTTATTGAGAGCCGCTTTGTGACACACGAAGAAGCCGCCGCTAAGTGACCTGACGGCTTACAGTTATACCAGAGCAATGCGGACGTCGACCGTTAACGCATGTTGCGGACCACTTGTTATGTCATCCCGCATGTGATAACAAAACTGGCTATACGAACCAGCATGTACACAGGGATGTCTTGACCAAGGTGACCAAGATGAACGCCAGCGACATGGGTTGCCTGCCGGCCTCAGCTTGAGCCGTACGTAATCACGACCTACATCGACGTAAGCGACGGCCTTATTAATAAAAACATGGGCATCTTATGGTACATTGATCGTGACAAAAACGGCAACCTCGTGCGACTGTGGCATGGATTTCCAACGTCCACGGTAGGCATTGTCGTCCCAGTCAAGACGGAGCACATCCCTACCGCATACCCCTCAACAGAATTGAAGTGGGTGCCCGTGGTAATGCGAACCACCCCAGCCAGGATATACGCCAGAAAAATACTTCGTGTAAGAGGACACGGTTTCCCTTGCGCAAGCAAATGCCATACCTATATATAAGTCACAAAGGGCAACATATGCCCAGGTAATCTATGGATACGATAAGCGCCAACCACTGAAGTTGGTCTACGTAGCACTTTCCAGGGTTACCATCCTCAATAGCCTATACCTCACCAACGCAAAAGGTGACTTCAGGTTGCCGACATGCCGCCGGCTGTATGGACAACCAGCCTGTCGGCGACATGACCCGGCAAGCAAACAAGCCTCTATACATTGTCTTGGACAGGGCTACCACCTTCATTCGGTGCCACAACTACAACAATCGCCTCAAGCTCGCCGCTCGCAACGCACAATCCGTCAGCTAGAAGGGCCAGAGTAGAGGCTAGATGGTTGTGCAGAGTTGATACTTGTTACGCGCTGTCTGAACACGAAGAAACACGCACCAAGAAACACACACGTAGTACACAACACGAGCGCGCACTAACAACTGTTTATTTGATGAAAAAGGCGATAAATAATACAGGGTGAGAGAAAGAAGGACACCGGTAGCGTGCGGAAAGCACACAGCAAGGGAAGAACATTCTACGTCACCTCTCCAAGTCTGTCCTATGTCTTATGTCTAAAGTTATTTGTAAAAATAACACTCATCCGTCAAATAATAAAAATAATCATCAGTCAAATGTCTCGATGGTGCACTAACGCACAAATCGCTGCCGATGTTTTGCATCGTGAAGGCCTCGATGATCTTCCTTTCTAATCTATCTCTAGGCCGCCATAAAACTGTGGTGCGTTCAGGATCTGGCTGACATTGACACATGATGCAATGGGTAGGTATGTTACCAGGGTGACAAATGTGTTTATTGTTATAATTATGCTCGCGTAAACGTGTGTTAATGCAGCTACCAGTACGACCAACGTACCGTCTACCGCATGATAATAGAACACAATATACTGGATCTTATTCAGAAGGTACAAGACTTGTTTACATAATTACCAGAGCATATTTGATTTTTCCTCTGATTATAGCCGTTAACTTGGTGACAGAGCGACATTAGTTCGTTAGGCGTCTAGGGAGAGACCTGTAGTTTTGCCCTACGTCCACGGTGTTTCGCATGGTCTGAAAAGAATTGCAAGTAGGTACGGCTTCCCAATGACTTTCACGGCGCCTAACAGTCTAACGTCGTTGAATCTAATAGTCAGTCATGGGCTTGAAACATATGTGGACTCATCAATATATATATGTGTGTATACCATTTGCACACATCTTAAGCGTCATTTTGTAATGTTTCGCTCCCTGTAAAAAAAAAACGCCAGGGCTGCGCGGAAAGCGCAGCACAGTCCCAACGAGGGCTGGAAGAGCGGCGTTTCTAGAGCCTGTTATAAAATCTCTTGGGGCTACTAATACAAGTACACATGCAAGGTACCCACAACGCCATAAATCATATTTTTTATGAAGTTCGGATGCACCCACTACGCCATTATTCGTCATTCTGCGAAGAAGCCAGGTACTCGCTACACATCTGTAAGCCATTATGTGCACTTTGTTGATGCAGGGGCTGATGATAATGAAAATTATGGCTGAGTCCATTGCAGGACCATAGCCTGGAGAGGGGGGGGGGGGTGCTAAAGGCCCCCCCCCCCCACGAAAGTTTGGTGAAGTAGGTGTTTTTACCAAAAATATTTTTCTCAAAAAGTCAAGGTTCTCAGCAAGTGCCCCCCCCCTCCACCGAAAAAAATTCCTGGCTATGGGTCTGGCCCTTTGTAATAGGTTCGAAGCTTTAAACAACCCACTAGTTACGTAATTCGCATTGTGTGACGCCCGGTCATTATTTCACTCTCTCACCACGCTATATAACATACGTTAACATGAGAAAGCGAGAGAGGGAAAGAGCTATATTGAGACCCTGAAGAAATGGATAATGGGGGCCTCATCGGCTTCGTCGGCAAACAATACAAGTGCACTTGCAAGGTACCCCGCTACGCTATGAATCACTGCAATTTTTGTGAAGTAGCAAGCAGCCACTATGCCATTTTTCGTCATTCTGCGGAGAGCCGTGGTACCCGCTGAACACCTGTAAGGCATTATGTGCACTTTGGTGATACTGTGCCTGATGACGATGAAGAACTATGGGAGAGCCCTTTGTAATCGGTTGGAAACATTTAACAACCCACTCGCTGCGCAATTCACATTGTGTGACATCTGGTTGCAGAATTCGTGTTGCGTGACGCCTGGTTGTTATTTTACTATTCTACGACGCTATATTACATATGTTAATTAACTCTTTTTCACGTTAAACATATGTTATATAGCGTGGTAGGAAAGTGAAATAACGACTGGGCGTCACACAATGCGAACTACGTAACTATTAGGACGCGTAAAGCTTTCAACGCATTACAAAGGACTGAGCCATACACCTTCATCGTCATTAGCAGCCGCATCAACAAAGTGCAGACAATGTCTTAGAGATGTGTAGCGGGTACCTCGCTTCTCCGCAAAATGATGAATAGTGGCGTAGTCGGGGCTTCCCAACTTCACAAAAATAATGATTTGTGGCGTAGAGGGTACCTTCTAAGTGTACTTCCAAGTGTACAGCCCAGCTCACCGATGGTACTTGCACTGAAATGGACGAGCTTGTTTTGTCTTGGTATTTTGTCGTGTTCCTGTATATCACAGCACATAGCCCATTGGGCAACAAAAGCAGGGCGAGTTCTATTGCGTGGATCAATTAAACATATTGCAACAGGGGCTAGGATACCTGGTTCGCAAGGCGGCTTGTTCCGGCGTTTCCTTCCTTCTTGTCCTTGTCGTTATGGTGCCGTTCCTCCTTATTTGTTATTTTCTCGCGGATTTCTTTTTTTCTTCCTGTTATTTTCCGCTGTCTCAAGAGCATTGTCGTTACCATCGTCGTTGTCGGTTTCATTTTTCCACCGTTCGTACACGCACCACATGACATCTGTACAGCATACCATCGTAAAGCATACTGGAAGTTGTTGCAGCAAATCGGTCTTCATGCTCATAATATATTATTGACGTCACGCCTAAGTCGATTTCTTGCTTTCGCCACACACATGCTTTTGTCACACTCGTGCAAGTGCTTGCCTCGCACGAACAAGTTTGTGCGTCTGGTTAGACAATGAAGAAGTCCAAATGTAGCTGGATAATCAGCTGCGTGCAAGATGCTTCGCATAGCGTCAATTTACGTCGTTTGTTCGGCATGCGAAACTTCTTTAACGCAAGCGGGAAAGCGTGTTCCAATGGCCGGTCTTGCGACTCCAAGACTAAACGTGGCCGATGTAACGAGCACTCGAGCTTGTTTGCGTTGCTTTGCTCAATCGCCGCGGCACAGACGTATTACCACAAACAGTGTCAGAGCTTCTGTATTAACGCACCGAAGTTTGTATGTTCAGTTGATCTCACTCCCTCAAATGTAGCTCACTTTATTCATAGTTCTTGTCCACTGCCACTTCTTTGTTTTCTGTATTTGAAATTGCTGTTCATGGGGCCTTCGGCACTTAACGTTTGCTGCCTCGTTAGTCTACTCTCTACCATTACTCCTTTCCGGTTCTCTAGCACTCGTAGTTCTCATTGAGAACTACGAGTGCTAAGTACGCCGCCTAACTACTAATCCCTCTTGGATTAGCGCATCCCGACTCTTTGCCGTTTCTTGAGTGAGCTTGCCCACTGCCCCATCCCATTGCCATTCCATCATTAGGCCAAGAACCAAAGTGATACCCTTCTCAATACACGTCGTAATTACTCTTTTATGGCAGTGAACAACTAGCGTCTGTGGGTGCTGCTAAAGTTCGAACCAGCAAAAGAAGAGGACTCGCAAAATATTGAGTATTTCGCTCTTTCGACTGAAAAGGCCGTAATTGCACACGTAAATAAATAGTTCTGTGTGGCTGGCATATCCCGGCTTTCTGGAAACACAATGTCAAGAATTCTCCGATAAGTGACGTAGTTACCTTGCGCATCTTCAATAAGCACGTGAATATCAGACTAAGGAAGCTGTATATTAGGACTACAGTATTGCACGTGATTGCGTAACATCGTTTTTTTTTTGAGAGGCGATGTTTCTATGTAAAGGCAACCATCAAAAGCAAAGTGACGATACATGAAGGGCCGCCGAAAATGTTGAATTTCAAAGCACCTTCTGTGCACCGGGAGTCAGGCAGAGTGTGAACACAAGCACACTTCAAAGAGACATATCAGTGGCATAGTAAGGTGATCAATATCGACGTCAATGCATTCAAAATAACGTATGCGGCGTGCATTGCTTTTCCTCGTTGTGTCTTACCAATCGGTGTCAGAATATTCGACGTTTTCCAAAGAATGCGCTTTACAATGTTATTCTCTACAAATGAATTTTTTAACCAGGACATTTCATAGTTTGTAAATACGAATCCCAGATATTTCAACAGTCACTTTTCCCGCGCCTGCAAAAGAGGCACCTCTTGACACTGAGTCTGGTGCTACAGTTCAAGTTGTCTGTGCTCCTGATTGGTTAGCGTACTCTAGTGCATTTATGATGCGTCTCAGTACATCATAGAACGGGAGAGTTTTTACAATCTTCAAACACCGTTTTCTGGAAGTTCTCATGTTATGGAATGTATTACTGTGAGCTGTGACAATGCGGTGGAAACTGTTGAACGGTTGTCATCGTTTCTTGGTCTATAGGTACCGACGGTATCTCTGGATCACAGATGTGAGGTCGAGCAACTAGTTGCACGTACTAAAAAGTCTCCACGCCTGTATTTAGCCATTTCAAATCTTGTCATTCCGGAAGCAATATAGCCAAAGCAACTGACTGCAGAGATTTACTTCATCAAGCGTTCCCAGAGAAGAACTCGAACATATTGACATTTGTGTTCTTAAAGTCCCGCCTAAAAATCCACCTAAAGTGTTCTCGCTATAATCGTTGTTTTACTATTCTTGCTTAATGTTTTAAATTGTATTTTTTTTACAACTTCTTCCCTGAATGACTGCAACCAATTCAGCTTGCTTCTCATATCCCGATTTTGTAACTCCGAATATTTTTTGTGCATATTGCCACGTGCGTTTCTTATTATCACTTTTGCTGTATTCGGTTTTCGCCCACAAAGACTGTCAGCAACGCTCAGCGCAAACCGCGCCTCATTGTTCGAGAAGCTTCGCGATTATTGTAGATCGTTTTGTTAAGATTGCGCGCAAGACGCGAACACTCGCGCTTCTTCTAGAGCATGCGCGACAACCAGCGATAACGCTGTAATATTCGACGGCACATGTATAAATGCCGACGCGCTTCACCGCTTGTCAGTTGATCGACGGCCGACGCCCTGTTCGCCGCTATCAGTGCATACCGTGTGTATTGCTGTAAGTTAACTTTCCTCCTCTCGGCCACAAGTTCGTCCAAATAAAGAGTTTCATCTTGGACACATCGCCTGCAGTCTTCGTCGACGTCACGACCACGTGAAATTATGATGTCTTGTAGTGATCCAAAAGAACTGGTTGGAGAAGACGGAAAAGACTAGAGGAAGAGGTAGAAGAAGCCAGAACGAAAGTAAATAAAATGGCTGAAAGCAAACTGCTTTCGTTGGAACTTTATATTTGGCGCAGCCTTTGACAGGATCCGGAAGATGTGGGTGACCTTCTACCTAACACAGCGGGACGGCGAGCCACTGATCGCAGGCTACAAGCTAGACGGCGAGAACTTCGTTGCGGCGCCAGAAGAGATGACAACACCTGGCCGAATCGAGTCCATCGCCACCATTGCCAAAGAGCCAATCAGCGACGTCATCGCCAGAGGTACTGTGAAGGTAAATATACCTTTTTCGGAATTCGAAGCCTGGAAAAAGCAAAACACCATTAAGGAGCAACTGGCGAGCCATTCTGATGCAATTACAGATACGCAAGCTGGTCGAACGTTCTTCTCAGTTCACTTGGTTGCAAAAGCAGCAACTACAGCACCAGCAAGCACTCTTGGCGGTTCTGGCATCAGACAGGACTCGTCACATGAAAGTAAACCCGGACATCTTGACGGCAGTTCCGGTGTAGATTATTGGTTGAACGCATTCGAATGTGCATGTGAGCAGAATCATTGGCACACGGACTGCGACAAAATACGAAATATGCGAGCATGCCTTTCTGGAAATGCCAAACAATGGTTTGACTTGCGTTTTGCCCAACACAAAGAAGATTCATGGCAGTCATGGAAGGACAGCTGTGTCAATGCCTTCAGAAAGAACGCAGTAGAATTATGGGATAAAGCCCTCAAGCGTGAACAAAACAGTGAGAACGTAGTCGACTATTTCTTCGTAAAACAACAATTGCTGTATAACGCCGATCCGAGCCTTCCAGAATCATGCATCGTACCACTCATAATACAGGGAATGAAGAAAGGAAGTCGGCAAATGGAACTCAAGGCACCTGTAACGTCTGAGGAGCTGCTTCATAGTTTGAAGTACATTAGCTCTGACTCTACAGATGCAATCGGGTTGAAAGATCCACCACCGCAACCAAATGAAGCAGGATTCTTTAGAAAAGGTGTCTTCCCGCACGCGAATTGCGTGACAGATCAGCCGTCACTTAAATTCTATGAGACTGACACATCACTCGGATAATCGTCGCATAATTGTTTGCAGGGGCATTTAGTGGAGCGAGAGACCGTTTTTATTGTAAGCCCAAACATTCTCTTCGCTGAGATGGTTGTCAATGGCTCCAACATTTCGGCGCTGATCGACACGGGTGCTTCAGTGAGCCTGATTAACGAGGAGATGGTACCTAAAGATGACATCTGTCCAGGAAAACCAATCAGGGTGTGTAGCTTTGACGGAACCTGCAGGGAGTTCACGAAATGGACCGAGGTAGAAGTTCACTTCAGAGGCCGCTCAGTACGGGTGAAAAGCCTCGTAATGTCAGGTGTTACTTTTGATTTTCTTTTGTCCCGACCCGACATGAAACTTCTGAAGATAAATATACTGTGGAACGATGTCATAACAACTGACAATGTCGAAAGTTGCTCCCATATTAGAGGAACGCATCCTAAAATTGTAAAGTGTGCCGACGAAGTCACGTCGAAGTACGCGGAGCTCATTTCTGTTGGCACTTATCCCACAGCTACCACAGCAATCGAAGTTCCCTTCGAACTACGCGACAAAAACGTCGTAAGAAAGAAGCCATATGCCTTGAGTAACGAGAAGAAGACTTGGTTAAGACAGGAGCTTCAAGGCATGCTAGACGCGGGCATCATTCGACCACCCACGTCTTCGTTTGCGTCACCAGTTACGATCGTGCCTAAAGGGGATGGATCTTTCCGGTTATGCACAGATTACAGACTCATCAACCAGCAGACAGATCGGTTTCCTTTCCCAATGCCAAGAATCGATGAGATAATTGATGAGACCGGCGGGTGTGAATGGTTCTCCAGAATAGACTTGTGTAAAGGATATTGGCAGGTACCTCTGAGGGAAGACACGAAGAAGTTTACGGCGTTCGTTACACCATTTGATGTGTACGAATACAACCGGCTCCCGTTTGGGTGGAAGAATTCAGGTGCCTTTTTCCAGAAAATGATGAACTCTGTACTGAAAGATTTATTGGGAAGTTTTGTAATGTGTACGTCGACGACATCTCAGTTTATTCAAGGACCAGAGACGACCATGCGATCCACCTGTCGGAGTGCTGCAAGCGCTCAGTGATGCACAACTAAAGATTAATGCAAAGAAGAGTGAGTTGTTTTGCCGGACCGTAGTATTTCTCGGCAGGCGCTTTGACGGCAAGACAAAGAGTACCAAGAAGAAAGTGTGCAGCGGATCAGGTCTCTGCAAAGCCCCATGACGTTCATTCCCTTCGTGTGTTTCTAGGTCTTGCAGGACACTTCAGAGCATTTATAAAAGACTACGCTAAAAAGACGAAGTGTCTCACCACCTTGACCCAGAAAGGCATCCCGTTCATGTGGTCTGACGATTGTGAACGAGCCTATTGGAACTGATTACAATCATTTCTTCTGACCCTGTGCTAACGCTGCCGGATTTCACGTTACCCTTCGAGCTCTACACCGATGCTTCACACTACGGAACTGGAGCTGTTCTTTACCAAAGAGATGACAAGTAGCCCGCGTCCCGACAACTACAAGTAATCGGTTATTTTTCGTACACGTTTACGAAAGCCCAAGTTAATTACTGCACCACAGAGAAAGAAGCTCTGCAGTTGTCATGGCCTTGAGATATTTCAGGACATACTTGGAAGGCAGATGTTTTAAATTGTTCACCGACAACCAGGCCTTGACTTATCTACTTCATCTCGCACAGCCAAAGGGGAGAATGCACGATGGACCAGCGAGATCCAACAGTACACCTTCGAGGTAGCTCATCGCCCTGGACAAAATCACCAGGATGCCGATGCCTTGTCCAGACTACATATATCACAGGAAACAGAAGCTGAACACGTGAACTTTGTAAGGCTGTGGGAAGGTACAGGAAGGTTGACATTTAAGAACGGAAAGGTACACGTGCCGGCGACAGAAGTGCAAGCTATTCTGAGGCTGTACCATAACAGCCCAGAATCTGGAGGACATGATGGATTTTGGAGGACGCACAGAAAGCTCACTGCAAGATTCACGTGGAAGAACATGAAAGCGGATGTCGCTAACTACATTAGGACATGCCACGAATGCCAGCTCTTCAAAGCAAAGTTTAGGCCACGAGGGAATAAAATGGTAATGCCGGTGTACTCGAAGGTACCTTTTGAAGTACTTCACCTCGACTTTGCGGAAGTCAAGAAGAAAGGCGAGGACGTGCGAAAACCTCAAGCGTTCTTGGTTGCCGTTGACGAGTGTCCACGCTATGTTGCTGCTAAGGCCGGCCGTGAAGATGCGAATGCAGTGATGTCACTCCTGGAGCGGAATGTGTTCAAGGATGTCAAAGGTATAGTTGCCGACAATGGACCAGCTTTTCGAAGTCTTAAGCTTCGACGATGGGCAGAAGAAAGAGGTATTAAATTACGTTTCCCAGCACCATACCACCCTGAAGCTAATTCTCTTGCAGAGAGGATGATTAGGGACTTGAAGATGTTTATGTCCTTATATACAGACTTCAAAGGCGGGTGGAAGTGTGCTCTGGAGGCGGCTGTATCCCATCACAATCGCTCCTATACTGCAGGACTTGGATGCAGCCCCAACTTTGCAGCTTTCAGAAAATTAAGCTGGTTGCCTGCTGATCAAGAGCTTGGTTTAGTTGAGAAGATCGTTCTCAAGGAAAAACCTATGCCAGAAGAAAAGAAACAACGATATCGCCAAACGGTGAAAAGGAACTTCGATAAGCGTCATCGATCAGAGATACCCGATGTGCAGCCTGGAAGCATGATTCTTGTGCGCAAAGGTCTCGACTCGAAGCCTCCGTTTATGGGTCCCTACTTCATCACGAAGATCGCGAAACAACAAGGCATACTGAAGACAGTATATTACCAGGGACCTCGCGGCAAGATCGAAGAGGCGTCTCTCTCAAATATACTTCCATACCATCTCCGGAGAGATGGAAACAGGAGTCTGGGAGTATGTAGTGATCCAAAAGAACTGGTTGGAGAAGACGGAAGAGAAGAGGCTAGAGGAAGAGGTAGAAGAAGCCAGAACGAAAGTAAATAAAATGGCTGAAAGCAAACTGCTTTCGTTGGAACTTTATATGTCTTTAGAATGCTGGACAAACGGATATGTTCTTTTCATCTTTTTGTATGTTATTTGCGTTCCCTTTAGAATAAATAAATATCAAATAGCCCTAAAATATTGCCCTAAGCGGTTGACATCTTTCCTCGATTTGTGCAGTATTGCCAAATAGTTGCCTCGTGCCACACAGAAGTGTTTTCTTCTCACTTTTTTTGTTTTTTTTCTGGCCCTGTGAGAGCATGCGCGAAAAAATGTATATGTTTGGCGCTTCTTCATTAAAGCTTTCAGTTGAAAGTCAGCGCTAGTGTTGTGTCTCTCCTTTTACTCTGTCTTCGTTTTTCTTGCGCTGTTTACCTCGACCAGCTATGTATTGACTTTCTTTCTCTATTCGTCCTGCCATTTTATGGCAGTTGATAGGACACTGGTCTACTTTACTATCCTACATTTCTTTTCCTTGCTTCCTCTGTTTCCTTCTCCTCCATTACGATTATGACTACTACGACAACTAAATTAAAACTAAAAATATTGACGCATGCTGCACAACACCACCTATAGTTCGCAATATGCAGAGCGAAAATTACGGTGATGAATTTATCTTGACGCTATAGAACAAAGGATAAAATGCCAAAGCAAATGAAGCATTCATCCATTATATTAAGTTGTCCTTACGCAGTGTGTCGGAACGGAACGAAAACCAAAAAACTAAAAACGAAAAAAAACGATATTTATGACCGGAACGAAAACGTAACCGAAACGCTATCTATTATTTCGTTCCGGAGTGAAACCCAAATTTTTTAAACCATTTTTCGGTTCACGAGAAATCTTGGCAATCCGGAACAACTGAGGTCATGCAACGTGAGCAGTTGTGCATATCTCAGGGTACAGTATTAGCGCGTACCTCAGGCAGAAATTCCAAAGCAAATATATGCTGAAATTACGCGAAAAACGAAAACAGTAGCAGCCAGAGATGAAGAGGGCATTGTTGGTGTTGAAGTATATTACAGCGAAAGCTGTTATGAGATCACAACAGCCCATTTTGGCGCCATAGTTGTCCGCCGCCACTGGTGTCCGTAACCGCTATCGCGTTAAATAAGAAAAAAAATTGGGGGACCCTTAAGCTTCGCCTTTAAGAGTTGAACGCGATAGCGAAATCCGGCCCCCAGTGCGCACTTCAACCACTAAGTGCATACTTATTAATGTGTATTGTTACACACACGCACGCACGCGTGCGAATTGTGCAGGCTTTCGATCTAAAGCAAGAGTCGCATGGCCTCCAAGATATACGCCGCGCGCCCGCCCTCTCGGATGCCATGAAAAGTCGAGACATATTTCTCACAATGCCTCACAGATGGCAGCACATTGTCTAGCGTTTGCTGCGTTGGCTTGATATGTTTTCTAGGGGTGTGCGAATATCAAATTTTTCGAATACGAATCGAATACGAATATCCACCTTCGAATATCGAATCGAATATCGAATATCAAAGGAAAAATGCCTCCACAGTAACAATATTTTATTTAATATGTAGCTATTTGAAAAAAAAAATATTAACAGCCTGACTGGCAACAAAACATACACTGCTATCTCCAGAACACGATGTCCAGGCTAGCACAATGCACATGACAACGCAAGCAAATATCACGGCACAATGAAAGTAATGACTAGATGTTATCATGAAGAAATATGAGTTGCTCCACATGATCAGGCAGCAGGCGCTCCCATTTAACAGAGACACCCTCCCTGCCACTGAAAAGGCACGCTCGCTTGGAACAGAAGTGGCTGGTTTAGGGAGGTACATGGGGCAAAGCTTTGCCAGACTGGGATATCTGAAGGTGCCTACAGTCCGCCACCAGTCACATGGGTCACTGTCTTTCTTCAGACGTGGTCCCGCATAGTGAACGAGTGGTAGTGCGGCACGTTACGGCCGCATAATATTGAAAATGTACGGTTACATGATCGCCAACAGCGCTGCACGTCGGAGATGCACCAGCAATAAATCATACGTATTGGGGCACTCGTCGTAGGCAGAGATCGTGCCTCCGTGTACTTACGATGTTTATCGCTCCTCTCCGTAACGTTTTTAGCTATACGAACGCAGCAGAAATGTGGAAGACGAGTTATTTTATGCATGATAATCGCATCGCATATTCGAATTTTTCGAATATCGAAGTATCGAATATTCGAAACTTTTCGAATACACGAATTTCGAATCGAATACGAATATTTCGAATGTAATATTCGACGAATATTCGAAACTTTCGAATATTCGCACACCCCTAATGTTTTCCGCTAGATAGACATAGTTGTCCGTTTTTAGAGCTGTTTGAAAGTTCGTGTGTGTATTTAGCGGCGATGGCTGCACTATCCCGGCCTTTTTCGACGTAGTTTGATGGCCTCGCGATTGCGCCTACAAATCCCCGTATGGGCTCGTTTTCGTCGTGACACCAGCCGAACAAAATGCGTTGAGACTCCTTTCACTACATCACTACATGACATTTATGTAGTGTTTTTTTCCGAAGCAGCTGCAAGTAACATCGTGGTTTTGTGGTAAGGCACCTGCCTTCCACGCGAACGGCCCGGGTTCGATCCTCATTGGGACCGAAGATTTTATCGTTTATTTTATTTGCTACTTCCTCGATTTTTCGCTCACGGATGATTTTTCGCTCACAACCAACTGTGCCGACGCCGACACCGGAATTTCTGCGACACGAGCTCTCTAACGCTATCGCGTTAAAATTCGGCAGATCCCATGCCTTGTGGGAATCGGTTTCATGCGAAGCCGTTAGCGAGTAGTTGTCTATGCTGCATTTTTGGCTTTCATCCAAGCGTTCCGATGTGGATCGACTTGTGTTTGTAAGCTTAGTAGCTGTGTGCACGTCGTGGCTTTGCCAGGCACGTCAACTACACTGGCGTTTAAAGGGTAACTTATGGACCACAGACATGAGTATTATCAAAACTAAGGATACTTTACGGTGCGAATTCGCTAACTTTCGTTGGCGAATTCCTCCGGGCTCGAGCAACACTTTAATATAGCTTGCTGAATCATAGGAATGCAAATGTAATGTTTATTAAACTTCTATGAAAGCGGAGCCAACAGGGTAACCACATTTGACGTAAACCCGGCATTACGCCCGTATCAAAGGAGTACATATGTAATGTTTATTGTTTTTTTATAAAATTACATAGCCAGCACTGCAATCAGAATTGACGCTACTCCGAGATTACGCCTGCATAGGATCTTTTTCTAAAGCAGTTTCAAGACGTGACGTGGCTCTGTGGTAAAAAAAATCACAGCATATCCACGGAGTGAATGATGATGAGTGGACGAAGCTGCGGAGGTTAATCGGTAAACCGTGAATCTTCCGTGAATTCTGCCCAGTACATCATCACCGACGTGAGATCGGGCGCGTTTATACTAAAGGTTCGATGAGAGTTATGACGACTTGCAGCTCACTTTAATTTTACATGTACGCTGTGAATTTTCATTGTTTAGAAAACCATTGCTTTAGAAAACATCTGGCGTCTTTTCGTTTTGCTTTAGAAACATCTGGCGTTCTTTCGTTTTGCTTTTAGAAAATATCTGGCGTCTTTCGTTGGTTTATTTCATCAATCAACGGCGTTTTGAACAAAATTTTTATTGTTTAATCACGCACAGGAGAAATCTCACCAGGCACTACCTTGGAGGTAAACCGTGGCTGCTAATGGGAATGAGAGACAGAAGTCGGCTTTTAGCTAACACTTACACTTCTACTTCTACTAACGTTTCCTACTGGAACATGCCAATGGCTGCTAATGGGGAATGAGAGACAGAAGAATTCGGCTTTTAGTTAGCGCGCACGCTGCGAATTTTTTATTGTTCAACAACGCACAGGAAAAATCTCCCACCGGCACCACCTTGGAGGTCAAGATCTGGTACTAGCGTTACGACTGGTTACGCACTACGACTACGAGGGACGAACGGGTGCCGCTTTAAGGAGCTTCGCCCCTAATACCTGACTGCCACTCTGAATGCTTGGGCTCAATTCCTGGTGGGATGCTGATTTTCTTGTTTGCATTGGTAGGGTCAACGCTGCCGATGTCGGTTTTCCTTTACGCTCTCGTATTTAAATTATCAATTTCTGTTCTCGCTGTTCATGGGAAGGTCTAAACTGTCAATCACCTCTGGCGCATACCCGCTTACAGTTGCCCGTGGTATACGGGTATGTGCCACACGTGTCTGGAGGAAAGGGTTTGACGACGTACGGCATAAGATTTCCACGTTTTTCATGCCATGACCAGACAGTCATATTCGCCAAACTCTCTTACCCTCCCATGCCAATTTTGATCTATACACCAAGCTAAGGAGGCGGTCACGTTCGAGAGCAGCAAGACGTAGGCCGCTGATAAGATAGATAGATAGATAGATAGATAGATAGATAGATAGATAGATAGATAGATAGATAGATAGATAGATAGATAGATAGATAGATAGATAGATAGATAGATAGATAGATAGATAGATAGATAGATAGATAGATAGATAGATAGATAGATAGATAGATACGCTCAAACTGCCTCGGGTTCGTTAAGAAATGCTCCGCATTTAAAATAAAATGAGAAACAATTAATTTTCTAGGCTCGGATGGGATTTTCACCCGCGCCTACTGCCTGGTAGTCAAGTATTCCACCACTATGCCACGCTGGTGCTTGTAACTCCTTCGCGAAAATACGCTATACAGGCGTCATGTCCGGCAAGCAATCGTGTTAACATATGTGATATAGCGTGGCAGAAGAGTAAAATAACAAGTTGGCGTCACACTATGCGAATTGCTGAATGATGTCGGTCGTTGAATGCTTTCAGCCCGTTGCACATGCCTCAGCCATAATTGTTCATTGGCATCAGCCACAGCACAATGTGCACATAATGCCTTACAGATGTGTAACGGGTACTACGATTCTCCGAAGAATGACGAAAAATGGTGTAGTGGGCGCTTAGCTAGTTCAGAAGAATTAGGATGATTTATGGCGTAGTGGGTACATCGCATGTGTATTTGTATTAGTTGCCGCAAGAGAGACTACAACGGGAAAGGCCGCTCTTCAAGCTCTTGCTGTGAATGTGCTGCGTGTTCCGCGCAGGCCTGGCGATTTTTTTATCAGAACAGAGGTCTCACACATCAAAGAGTACACTAAATGACGTGCTCCTTCTGAGATCGTGCTCACTCTCTTGACACAAAGCATTTAGCCCACTGAAAAAAAATCGTCATTGACTTTTCAGAAAATAAAAATCATTACTTTGAAGGGTATCCTGGTTTGTGCTAGTTAGTAGAAATTCGTGGTACTGTTACTTCGCTTCTCTGAAGATCGTGGGAAGAACGTGTTTTACTCCTGTCCCGCTTTCTTAAGAGGAGGCCAAGTAAGTACGTCACAAATCAAATGTTTTTTATGATTACCATAACTCCGAATTTTTGCTTATAAAAAAACCGTTACGAACCGTTACGGAACATTTTTTTTTGTTCTGGAACAGAAACGGAACGGAACTTCTTTCGGTGGAACAAAACTAAAACCGAAACGAAAAGCATTTCGTTCGGACACCCGCCCTTACGCCCCAACAAGACATTTTCTTAAGGTAATTGTAAACATCGAAGTATCGAGGCGTTATTTATCTTCTCAACAAATTGTCGGTCGCTTTAAGGTATCGGCAAAAAAGTATCACAGCTCGATCATGCGAGAAATATTGCCGGTATGCATATGACATATAATAAAGATTAGGCTAAGTTTACAGGCCAGATTAATGAATGATACGTGATACGACTCACGTGCGCGGCAAAGCAGTTCGAAGCTGTGTCCGAAAAAAACCCACGCGAACGTTTGGTCTTCCGGCCTGTGAGCCCACTCACATGAAAAAGACTGACGTTTTTTTTTTCTTCTTAATAGAATTCCGAGATTTTCAATGAATTCAGACTCCCTGTATGATATGACGGACGCTTACATACAAGCTTTCATAAGATCACCCACGCCGACGCAATGAAACGAAGAGACATGAGTCAAAAATTAGATTGATCCCTTGGCATTGAAGAGATTGTGATGCGCAATGCATGGTTTCTTATGCCTTTTGTGACTGCCGTGTTTCCCGTAGGTAGAGAGTAACCCACGCGACGGGCGTAGGAGGTGCGCAATATAACTGTTCCTTTATTACGAAAGAATCCGGACGACGTAGAATCTCACAATGAAAAGCGTTTAGGTAGTACAAATATTGTCACGGGGTCGTGACGTCGACGAAAGCAGCAGTCGGCGTGTCCAAGATGAAACTTTATTCGGCCGAGCTATAAGAGGCACTGATTTGTTGGATACCTCCGCTACAGTGCTCCTGTTCTTTCTCGTGTTTGCACATCTACTGTACGTACACTCGAGTGTGCTCAGGCCCGCGCCCTCAGAATTTGCCTACGAGTACGTCGATGTACTTCTACATGTGGCACTATTGCAGGAGCACGTGCTTGTCCAGCTCGCGTTTATCTTCAACACGAGCCACTTCGAGTATATATGAGGTTATTGACAAGGCACCGAGACCATCCACTGAGAGACATTATTAACACCAAGGAGGTTGAAAAAAAACTTCTGGAGTGGAGGCGGCGAGCCGCCGCCGAAGCCGACGACCGCCATATTGCTCCGGGCAGAAAACGTGTCGGTCGTCGCTTGAGCCCGCGCGGAAGTTCCACAGATGGCGAATTTCTCCGCTCCTTTGGTGACAAGCGAGTGTTGTGGATGTCTCACTTGTTGGACTGCGATCTACTCGATAACCACATTTACAATTTGTCGAAGAATACCAAGCTGTATATAAAAAACGCCGGGCCTGCGCGCAGCACAGTCACAGCGAAAGCTGGAAGAGCGGCCTTTCTAGAGCCCGTTCTAAACTCTCTTGGGGAAACTAATACAAGTACACTTTCAAGGTACCCACTACGTCGCAAATCATAATTTTTGTGAAGTACGGAAGCAATCACTATGCCATTATTCGTCTTTCTGCGGATAAGCGAGGTGCCGCTACACATCTGTAAGGCATTATGTGAACTTTGTTGATGCTGCCTGTGGTTCCTGGATGAAGAATTATGGCTGAGCCTTTTGTAATGGATTTGAAGCAATTAACGATCCGGTCACTCGTTGCGCAATTAGCATTATGTGACGCCTGGTCATTATTTTACTCTTCTGACACGCTATATTACACATTTAACGCAATTCCTTGCCCGACATGACGCCTGTAAGGACGTTTTTGCAAAGGAGTTCCAGTCACTAGCGTGGCTCTGTGGTAGAATACTCAACTGCCATGGAGAGGACCCGGGTTTAAATCCCATATGAGCCTGTTTATTTTTATTTATTTCATTTTTCTTATTTCGCACGATAGTAGTTACGGACACCGGCGGCGGCAGCGGACAACCATCCCACAGCTGTTGTGATTTGATAAAAGCTTTCGCTGTAAAATCAGGCTTCACCACATTTCAAAACAAATCAACCGGAAGAAAATTCGGCAGATTCCACGCGTTGTGGGAATCTGTTTCATGCGAAGCAGTCAGCGAGTACTGCTATGCTGTATTTTATGGCTTTGAGCCAAGCGTTACGAGGTGGATCAACGTGTTTTTGTAAGTGTAGCTGTGTGCACATCGTGGGCTTACCAGGCACGTCAACACTGGCGTTTAAACGGCAACTTTGAGGTGCAACGTAACGTCAGCCCTCACGTTAGAACACACACGTCAGTATTATCGAAACTAAGTGCACATTATGGTGCAACCATGTGGATATCATACGTAACTTTCGTTAATGTATTCCTCTGGCTCGAGCAATGCTTCAATATAGCGTGCTGAAACATAGGAATATAAATGTAATGTTTATTACACTACTATAAAAGCGGAGCCAACACTGGAACCGCAGACGTTAATCTGATATGACGCCTGTATCGTAGGAGTACATACGTACTGTGCATTGCTTTCTTGCAAAATTAGATAGCCAGCACCACAACCACACTTGACGTTGCACAGACATTACGCCTGCATAGGCTGTTTTTCCGAACCAGTCTATATACCCGACGTACCTTTGTGGTAGAATACTTGATTGCCACGCAGAATGCTTGGGTTAGATTCCTGCTGTGATCTTAATATTTATTCTTTCCATTCGTCGGGTCAACGCTGCCGATGTCGGTTTTTCTTAACGCTCTCGCATTTAAAGTACCAATGTCTGTTCTCGCGGTTCCTGGGTAGATATAAACTGTCAATCACATGTGGCGCATACCCGTACACCACGGCCAGTGGTAAACGGCTATGTGCCACACGTGTCTGGAGGAAAGGGTTTGACGACCTACGCGACAGAATTTTCCCGTTATTCATGTCATGATACGACAGCCATATCCGTCCAATCCTCTTACCCTCCCATGCCGATTTTGGTCTGCACCAAGTAAAGGAGGCGATCATGAGAGCACCTCGGCGTAGGTGGCTGGGCAGATAGATTCGTAGATAAAAACGCTGAATGTGCGAAAGGTTCGCTAAGAAATGCCTCGCATTTAAAACTCCCAGAGCGGAGTAAGAACACGGCTGACAATTAAGGACTGTTATTTTGAAAAAAAATATAGAGGAGTGTAAACAAGAGCTGCAGCAAGCTAGTCAATTAATCTGCTTTCGTATCTCTTCTTTTGCTGTGTTTACTTTTTAAGGGTGCGTATTTCATATGGTTAGTTTCGTGATTGTCTGCATTATGCGTAAACCAGAGCAGCACCAAACTGGTCAACTAGTTTGCTTTTGTATCTTTTCTTTTGCTGTGTTTAGTTTTTAAGGACGCGTGTTTCATACGGCTAGTTTCGTGATTGTGTGCATTATGATGCATTTTGAAGTTATTTTGGATTTGTTGCTTTATCGATTCACGTATAAACCACATTTATATTTTTCTTTTTTCTTTTGAAATTGTGTAAAAGCCGGGCGTGAATAAAATTTTATGTACCACTTATTAACTCCTCCATGTGCTTCATTTAAGGAATGCTGGAAGCGAATTCTACGTGTTATCAGGCACGCTTCAGCCCATGTATTATGGTGGAAAAAACTGCCTTCTTCAATCCTGCAGGACAACAAAAAAATTCGGCCAAATAAGTGACACTAACTATCCAGTTCTCACGCTGAAACGCCCCCGCGGAAGCTCACAATTACGCTGTCCGCGCTCAAACTGCGCTGCCTCTTGCCCGGAGCAAAATGGCTGCCAACCGGTTTCCCAGGCTTCACCCGCTCGCGTGGTCGCGTATAGGGGACCTCCACTCCAGAAGTTTTTTTTAAACCTCCTTGATTAACACATGGCCCAATGCTCCATACTCGGAAGCTGTGATGTCGCAGCAAGATCTGCTGCCCTCGAATTATGCACCACAAGCGACTCCCGCAATGGCTCTCTGGACGATGCCGAAGCCGATCGCGCGACTCTTGATTCTTGCGATAGCAAAGAAGTCGAAAATACCAACCGCTGGGCTTTAGCATTTCGTTTTATCGTACAATTGCCTATATGTACGGATATACGGTGCATATTTTTGCTGTTGCGTCTATCCCGCAGACCTGCTCAGCAGCAGCTTTCACGGTGACTCACATAGGCATCAAGAAACGCTTCAAGGTAGCGCATCGTACATCGCCTACTGCGGCTGAGCTGACCGGAGTCCGACAAGCTGCCCGCTACATTGTACAACAGAGTCCCGCGAAATGGACCTTATTTTGCGACTCCAAGCCGGCACTTCAACTTATCAGCAATTACATTAAGCAAGGAATCACATACAGTACTCTGGTGTGCGGCATAATGAATATGTTAACTGAGGCGTCTCAATCCTTACAAACCGTTGCTTTGCAATGGATTCGCAATCATTGTGCCATAGCTGGGGACGAGCAAGCTGACGCAGAAGCAAAAATGGCGCACACTAACGGTGAAGTCATATCAGTTCACTTTTTCCGATATGACATCAACGGCTTGCTGTCTAAGTCTATGAAAACATCTATGACACGATTATGGCATGACCCTGATTATTGCTAAGTGCGTCTTTACAGACTTTACTCTGGTCCTACTTTTCGGCTTCCATTCAGGCTAAGAAGAGACCAGGAAACATCACTACATAGACTGCGGCTGCGTGTTGCATATACACGAAGATACCTTTGTAAGACTGGGCAGGAGCAAAACTCTAACTGCAGTATGTGCCACACGTCAGAGACTATTCATCACATCCTGTGCATCAATATGCCGCTCTAGTAGCAGAAAAGGTCATTCGGTTCTGCGCAGATCACTTGGACATAAACCTGAACCCGGAGCATATTGAGCGTGCGCATCGTCTCGGCAGCCACTGCAATGGTGGCAACCGCCCCATAATAATGAAATTTTCGTTGATCAAAGAAAAAGTCTTGTCCAATGGCCGCAAACTAAAAGGCACAAACTATAGAACTGGCGAAGATTTTTCTCGCCCTGTGCAAAACGCACGTAAACATCTGATTGCATTTGCAAAGAGCAAATCGGTCCCTTTTTCACTGCGCTACAAAACATTGTTCATAGGTTCAAGAAAGTACATCTACGACGAAAGTACAAGATGCGTAATAGAATCCAAATAGCAATCCCTACGTCGGGGTCAAACAACCCGACGTCAGACAACGTCGCCTGGCCCTACCACTATTTTTTCAGCAATCTATACTAACATGCGCAGTTTCTTACCCAAATGTGACATCATATCTAGCGTTGTCCTCTCATCCGGATGTAGCTTACTAATACTCACCGAAACGTGGCTAACAGATGGTATTTCCGATGCGGAGGTTCTTGATGATCTACCCGGCTTCAATGTCTTCCGCAACGACCGCCAGCATTGCCGGGGCGGTGGCGTACTCATCGCTGTTAAGGATACGTTGGCCTGCTCGGTCGTTGCTAACCCAAGTGACCTTGAAACGTTACGGCTGCTCTTTCGTTCAACCCCGCAAGATATCTTACTTGGTGTGTGCTACCGTCCCCCTCGAGCTAATAGTGAATTTACTGATAAACTGAACTGTGTGCTAGACAAACTAACAAAAAGATACGCCAACGCGCACATTTTGCTGTTCGGAGACGTTAATTTGCCTCATATTAAATGGAATGACAATCCAAAGTCGTCACAATGCCAAGTCGGAAACAATTTTCTTGATGTTTGCTTCAACTATAACTTAACTCAGCTTGTGTCGGAAAACACACGTGTCACGCAGGACTCAGCCACCATTCTAGATCTCATTTTAACTAACAATCCTTCCAGTTTATCTACAATGACTCAGCTTAAAGAAATTAGTGATCATAAAGTGATTCATGCTGTTTTTGCTTCTGCCTTTCCGAAACGAGAATCGTGGGATAAAACAATACGCTTGTATGACAAAGGTAACTACGCCGCGATCAACAACGAGCTTGTCTCCTTCTACCCTATCTTCTGTTCCGAATTCTACAACCGCACACTTCAAGATAATTGCTCGATATTTCATAGCAAACTTACTGAACTTGCTTCTAAACATATTCCTGTTATAACTGTCCGAGCCAATCATCATAAACCATGGTTCACAAAAAAGTTAGGAACCCTAAAAAACAAGAAGAAAAGGCTATTCCGCTCCGCAAAACAACACAATTCTCCTGTGATGTGGCGCAAATATTATGTGGCAGAGAAAGACTACCTCGTAGCTGTTAATCGCGGAAAATTGAGTTGAGTGGTCACAGGTTACTGACAAATCTAATGTTGATGACCAGGTTGATCGGTTTACGGAGCTTGTACTGAGCAGCATGCTTAATTTTATTCCCCAGTATACACCTAAACAACGTAAATATCCCCACTGGTTCTCATCTGAACTTATCAGTGCACTGAAGCATAAAGATCACGCACACAGGAAATCTAAATGTTCTCCATCCAGCGAGTGGAAGGAAGAGTTCAGCTTTTTTCGAACTCTCTCTAAACGCCTATATAAACGGGATCATAGTTCGTACATTCAATTCTTAGAAAAAAGCGCCTCTGACAGGCCGGCTGAGTTTTGGAAGTATGTGCGTAAACGGTCTAGCAAAAGCGGAGAGTCCTTCAGACTACTAGACTCAAATGGGGTAGAAGTGCATGCCGTCGCTGACTGTTTTGCCACACATTTCTCATCCGTTTATAAGGCCTCAGACTCCAGCACTGATATTAGACAACAGCCCAAGGCAGTTAGCTCATCCAGTGCTTTGTCGCTGGATGAAAATCTTATCAGCGAATGCATTAAGCGCTTAAAACCATCCTTATCATGTGGCCCAGATGGCATCCCCTCCGCCATACTAAAAGCATATGGTACTATATTTGTCCCAGTACTGACTACGATATTTAATAACTGCCTGGACACTTCCACATTTCCTAGCATGTGGAAAACTGCTCGTGTTTTCCCAGTATTTAAGTCGGGCTCTAAGACAGATGTTTCTAATTATCGCCCGATTTCTCTACTATGTGCCACATCAAAGATCTTCGAACTGGCTCTTCACAAAATATTGTCTTTTAGTGTGAAAAACTCACTGATTCCAAATCAACATGGTTTTCTTGCTGGCCGCTCAACTACCACAAATCTTGCTAGTTTCATGACGCAGATCTCCACACCTATTTCTCAGAGAGGACAGGTTGACGTAATCTACTGTGACCTGAGCAAGGCTTTTGACGTAGTCAGCCACACACTGATTATGGTCAAACTGGCGAACTCTGACGTTGACTTGTCGATTGTGAATCTCTTGCACAGCTATCTGCTCAATAGATCTTGTTATGTTGCCGTAAATGGCCAAACCTCTTCTTTGTATAAAGTGACTAGTGGGGTCCCTCAAGGGTCGGTATTAGGCCCACTCCTATTTTTAATTTACGTTAATGATGTTTCTTTTGCCATTCGTAATTCTTCTTTCCTCTTGTATGCCGATGACATCAAGATATTTAAGGAAATTCATTCAGTTAACGACTGTCGCTTGTTGCAGTCAGATTTGTGTTCTTTTTCCGAATGGTGCAACGGCAATAACCTTTCTCTAAATACCGCAAAGACAAAATTCATGTCTATCACTCGCAAAACATCTAGCGTGTCATTTCAATACTTTGTCAATTCTGTGCCGTTATGCAAGGTTTATGAAATCAGTGATCTTGGTGTTGTTGTTGACAGCGCGTTAAACTTTTCTTCTCACGTTAAGCGTGCTGCTATGCGGGGCCTTCGTTCTCTCGGATGTGTTTGTAGAATATCTCGAGAATTCAGGTCTCCCATGGCCCTACACAAATTGTACACGGCAATATGTCTTCCGCAACTTGAGTATGCGTCCGTGATATGGAATGGCATTGCTCAATCCAGCGGTAACACCATTGAACGAGTCCAGAAAAAATTCCTCAGCATATATAACCATCGCTTTGCTAAAAATGACTCTGGATCTCGTTCAAATACTGCTGAGTCATTATCACTGCCATCACTTCACTGCCGACGAAATCGTTCTGATCTCTTATTTCTCTACAAGCTAGTCCACGGTTTCATATCCTGCCCTGTACTTCTCAATTGTGTTAATTTTCGAATTCCGCGTAAGTTAACCAGAGAGAACAGACCGTTTCATGTACCCGCCTGCTTCTTCCAACACTCTACCGTTCACAGAATACAAAGTCTTTATAATATTAATTTTCTTGATCTTGACGTTTTTCATAGTCCACAATCACTGTTTTTATCCGAGCTTTGCACTGTTTTGACATAGTATGGCACAGTGTACAAAGTCTTCCCTTCTCCGTCTTTCCGCATAGTTGTATGTGTGCAATCTAATTTTTTATTCCCCTTCAATATTTCTCATATTGTCTTATTTTACTCCTGCCCTTTAGTGTTCATTTCTCTTTGTCTACGTGTTTTTGCTCTTTTTATTTCTGAAGACTGTCTGTATTGTATTGTTTATTTTTATTGATTTTATTTTTGCGTGCGCCTGCACAAAGACCTCACGGTTGTTCCTGGGCACGTTAAATAAATGATTGATTGATTGATTGATTGATTGATTGATTGATTATTACTACTACTACTATTATTATTATTATTATTATTATTATTATTATTATTATTATTATTATTATTATTATTATTATTATTATTATTATTATTATTATTATTATTATTTGGTTTGAATACATAGAAAACACGAATACACAGAGGAAATAGGGAGGGAACAGGCTGACAACTGCCACCTAAAGGGGCACAACGCCTGCCTGCTCATTTGGGAAAGGGGAAACATTGGGGAAAGGAAGATAGGGGGGAAAGAAAAAGGAAAGAAAATAGGTAAGAAAAAAAACAAATAACACAGACGTAAACAAGAATAAGTGGTCACAAGGAAAAATGTCTATACGCGCGAGGCCAAATCGGTATTTTTTAAGAAAGTAAGTAGGGCTCGATTGGACTGGTCACGCCGAGCAGCACAACCCCTCGGGAACAGGCAATCATCAAGGTCCGTACACTACCCAGTGTATTAAATAACAACCCCCAAAAATTCTGGCAAATCTTGCAACCCAAGGTACCTGAAACTATCATCCTCACAGATCGTAATGACTTAGTGATCACTGACCGAGAGTGTGCCGATGCGTTTAACGTCGCGTTTTCATCTGTCTTTACTACCGAACCTGCCACTGCCGGTCCGTTACCGCCTGCACATTTACAGTCTGTCACGGCACCCATGGAATTCACCGAACATGGCATAATGCTAATCATAGAAAAACTAAAGTTATCATCAGCATCCGGGGTAGACGGTCTCAATTCTAAACTGTTGAAAAATACAAAACACGTGTGCGCATCTTACTTGAAACTAATCTTCGCTGAGTCTTTATCATCCTTTCCCACCGACTGGAAGAGCGGGCAGGTCGTTCCGATTTACAAATCAGGAAATAAAAATTCACCTCTTAACTACCGGCCAATCTCTCACAAGTGTACCCTGCAAGATAATGGAACACGTCATCTACACCCAAATCATGCGCTTCCTAGACACCGCTAACTTCTTTCGCCCTGCCCAACATGGCTTTCGCAACGGCTTATCATGCGAAACGCAACTTGCCATCTTCACCCATGACTTGCACATTAACATCGACAGAAACATCTAGGTTGACGCTATTTTTCTCGATTATGCAAAATCATTTGACAAGTTACCTCATAAACGGCTATTACTAAAAATGTCCCGTTTGAACTTGACCCCAAACATTCAAAACTGGACTGCTGAATTTCTCTCTAACCGCCATCAGTCAGTGCATGTCAATAATCTTACATCCGCACCCCTCCCCGTAACGTCTGGCGTCCCGCAAGGAAGTGTCCTGGGTCCCCTACTCTTCCTTATTTACATTAACGACCTTCCTATTCATGTCTCTTCTCATATCCGTCTGTTTGCCGACGACTGTGCCATATATCGCGCAATTAATAACGACTCTGATCACAGTGTCCTGCAGGACGACCTTAACAAAGTACAACACTGGTGTAACGACTGGCTCATGACCCTTAACCCGAATAAATGTAATGTGTTTCACTCGCCGCCATCAGCCCTCCTATATGCCCTATAACATCAGCAATACTCCCTTAGAAAAAGTAGACTCATTTAAGTACCTTGGTGTCACCCTTTCATATGATTTAGATTGGTCTGTTCATGTGTCGCGCATTACTGCCTCAGCTAACCGAACCTTGGGATTCTTAAAACGTCATTTACGTCATGCACCCCCTCACGTCAAACTACTAGCATTTAAAACACTTGTACGTCCGAAACTTGAGTACGCATCCCCGATATGGTCCCCCCATCAAGCATATCTCATCAATGCACTCGAATCAGTCCAAAATCGCGCGGCAAGATTCATTCATTCATCGTACTCTTATCCCACAAGCGTATCACTACTGAAGACACGATCTGGCTTAGATTCACTGTCATCCCGGCGCCGCATTGATTCACTAATCCTTTTTCACAAGTTCTATTACAGCTCGCTTCATCAGACACCATACATCTTGGCCCCACCCCCACGTCTTTCCCTTCGTACTGGGCATCACTTACAAGTAACCCGTCCACGCAGCCGCACTACTACCTTCTCGGCCTCCTTTTTTTTGCCGTTCATCGACTGAGTGGAACGGCCTGCCCCGTTCTATCGTTGATATCACCTGCCCATCATCATTTGCTGAAAAGCTTAAGCACTAATTTATTCTTATGTTTATATGTGGCTACTAGTTATATGCAAATGTGGTTATTGTGTGTATTTTATGAATGTATATATTATGTATAATTTTTGTGTATGTTTAATTGTGTATATATTATTATTATGTATATATGTCACCCAATTGTAAACCCATCCTTTATGTAATACCCCCCTTGAGGGGGCCTTATAGGAAATAAAAGTGAAGTGAAGTGAAGTGAAGTGAAGTGAAGTGAAGTGAAGTGAAGTGAAGTGTGTCCTCACTACGCGACCGAATGACAGTCACTTAAGTGCAACATAGATCGTCTGGACTCCCGACCCCTTTGGGAGGAGAAGCTTTTGGGAGTTTGCGAACATGCAGACCACGCCCAACGAAGTTTAAAGCGCCTCTTAGGAATTCTAAGCGAGTCAGGTTTAGATGCTCGTCTTTGGAGCATGTGCGGCGTAGAGACTTTCGCGCATGTCCTGTCCCCGTGCAGGACAGAGTGCACAGTGACTCATTGTGCCATACCAAAGTCACCTATCATCATACCTCCCTCTCTCTCTTTCTCTTCTCTCCTTACCTCCTTGAAGAATAGCAGGCTGGAAACCCGCTTTCCAGGCCGGCCTCTCCTCCTTTCTCTTCATTAAACATCTCCTTCTTCCTCTTCTTGGCCGAACTTATGGCCGGGAAACGAGAGGTCACACTACAGCAATACACACTGTACACTGATAGCGGCGAGCAGAGCATCGGCCGTCAATAAACTGACAAGCGGTAAAGCGTGTCGGCTTTTATACGCGTGCTATCGAAGACTCCAGCGTGATCGCTAGTGGCCGCGTAATCTCTCGAAGAACCTAGACTATTCGCATCCTGCGCACAACCTTAACGGAATGATCTCAAACAATCGTGAAGCTTCTGAAGCATCGAGGCGTGATCTGCGCGGAGCGCTGCAAACAGACTTTGCGGGTGAAGCCGCAATACATCAAAATAACACGCGTGGCAATACGTTTGGCAAATGATGCTATATACAACAGCGCCTTTGTCAAGTTGGTGTAACAACAGAAATCCCTGTCGCGGCACACAGCATTACTGGGGCTTCCGTCGGGTGGCTATTTTTGTCGAGATACAAACGATGTAATAGCACTTACTTCGCCAACAAGGTCTTCCATTATACTACTATGCTGGTACAATACGCTATGCTGAAAAATCGCTTTGGGGCAATTTACTCCGCGAGAATGAATGACGCGGCTTTCAAGTGTTAAGAATGGGCATGCAGATAGGCGCACGCGTGTTTCGTGAGCACTATATGTTTTCAGCGTCCAACTAAGCGAAAAATACGAAGCTGAATGTAATCGAACCCTCAACATGCAGCGCGGAGTGAAGTGAATTTGCATAAAGACCATGTTGAAACTTTAAATTCACACTTCCCTGGCGAAGCTTCCCGGAAGTGCGTGGCACCTTGTGTATACACGTTAGTTTTAGAGCCCTATACGTCGCAGCTGAGTGTCATGTTTTATAATAGTGCCCTTCTTCTGGTTAAGCTAATAACTGTGCTCTAATTATTGCACGTTACAGATCTGCCTTAGGTTTCTGGCTGAGTTAACATTTAGTAAAGCCTCAAGTTGGGCTAATTGAGTTTTCGTTATTACTGTACGCATCTTATGAGCCTAGGAGACGGATGTTTACGACGCTGACAAACAAACAAACACGAAGGTCGAGAAGTGAGAGGCCAATATGTCCCTGTCCATCATTAGATATTACCATTCGTCTAACTAGCACACGACATGAATTAGTAAGATAGTTAGACTGTAGTTATCTTTATTTATCCATCACTTGCCATCTCGGTGCTGTTTTTTGTTATGTCTTTGTGTTGTTTTTAAGCTTTTCACCGCTCGCCCAAATAATTGCAGTCTTTGATATGGCAGTTCTGTAATCTATAAATATATTTATAAGCTCGTGATTCATATCGTCACAAAGCGATTGCAAAACACCTATTCGCTAAATGGTGCACGGCACATTTCTTAGACTAGAATAATGCACCAAGTTTGTGCACATTCGATGCGTTAAAGTGCAAGCGGGATTGTGATATTAGTATTTGCTGAAAAGCTGTGTTATTTTAATAACCTATGTACTTGTCTCCCAATTAATGGTGTGATTTTTAATGTTTTCTTTTTCTTTAGGATGACTCGTTAAAGTAAAAAAAATTATTACATTCTTCCTTAGTTGTTGTCACTTTTTCATGAACATAAAATTGGCACGGTTCAAACTCCATAAAGCTTTATTTTATCCTATAATAAATAATAAATAATAATAATAATAATAATAATAATAATAATAATAATAATAATAATAATAATAATAATAATAATAATAATAATAATAATAATAATAATAATAATAATAATAATAATAATAATAATAATAATAATAAGGGCAGTCGGATGTGCAAATATCAAAGCAAAAAAAATCATTTCACATTTCGAGCCGGGGTGGTGCCCTGCCGAGAAATCGTATTGAATGCCTTCGTTTTGTTTTGTAACAGTGGTAGCACTTATAATATATATAAAGGGTGTTTCAAGAAAAGTGTTCAAAATTCTAAAAAAATACTGAAATGCGCTGTTTGTTCGATGCCTGCACAATTACTTTTGTAGCAGCAGGCGTCTTAAAGTGGCTAAAGATATCATTTGGGGCAGTAATTCAGAAAGTTAAAATATTTACTGTTTTACTAGTGGAGTTAGGCAGTTATGTCACATGAGAGAATTAAGGTCGTCATTCGAAGAACCCATTGCAATTTGAGATTTCGAAAAGCGGCCTCTTGTAATAATTGCGAAGTAATGAAATCCAACCAAATTCAGTGCCGACACCGAAACAAAAACGCGGAAGAGCGCAACTGCCATTTTCTTCTGAGGCGTCCACAATGAGTTGGCGTGGTTATATCAATCATCAACCGACTTCGCTGTGTACAAACGCGAAAGAACTACACCTCTGTAATCGGTGTCTTTATCAGTGACGTAATTCTGGTCATCTGCTTGTTGCGCTCGTCGGTGCTTCGGCTTTGTCGTTGAATTTTGTTGAATTTCACTACGCCACAATAATTACTAGAAGCCGCCTTTTCTATATTTCAAAGCTGAAATGGGTTCTTCACATGAACAACTTCAATTCTGCCATTTGACGTGACCGCGTAACTTCACTACTAAAAAGGAAAGTAGTTTAACTTTCTTATTTACTGTTCCAAATGATGTCTTTAATTTTTTAAGGTACCTGACGCTACAGAAAAAGGAATGGTGATGGCGGCGAGCAAATGTCGCATCTTCCTCATTTAGGGGGATTTTGAACACATTTCTTGAAACACCTGGTACACAGTATATTTCGCTTAAAATTGGGAGCCCTCGAAATTGATCCCAAGCTGCGGTGCCAGATGTTGCTGCCTCGCTTTTATTTCCCCAGTGTGGAAGAAGCAATAAATTCTGCCGATGGTTCTTCTCTCTTCACAACTGAAGACATCTTTGGAAACTTCGACGAAACATGTGCAGGTATATTCAACAGGCCGAGATATCTGCCGCTTCAATTATACCAACTGCAATTGTATTTCTTTCTCTCACGTGGACAGCACCTGAACAGGGGGCTACCTTTAGAAAGAGTTATCAAAAGCCCGGAGGGAAGAGGTAAGCTTTTGAAATGAGTTTCGCGAACCTTTCTTTATTGCTGTTGAAATATTTTTTACTGACTTGGTTCTTTGATGGCAGCTGAGATGGGCTTCTTTCATTTTTTTTTTTTTTTTTCACTTTAA
This sequence comes from Rhipicephalus sanguineus, assembly GCF_013339695.2. Classification (NCBI taxonomy): domain Eukaryota; kingdom Metazoa; phylum Arthropoda; class Arachnida; order Ixodida; family Ixodidae; genus Rhipicephalus; species Rhipicephalus sanguineus. Next base: position 91,615,717 of record NC_051180.1, on the reverse strand, counting down.
CAGCGAAGTCGTACAAACTAGCCTATACATGGACGTTATCGGCGGGGACTGAAATTTTCAATAAGGAAATTAATCGTTCGGATATGGTTACCGTCCTCTATGGAGCTACATTCGTACATCATGAATAGTTTTCTGCGCGTGTTCCCTGTGGAATCATGGAAAGTGCCGGTCGCAGAAAAGAGTTTCATTGGGAACGGCCGTTTCATGCGGTCACCGGGATTTCAGGGCTTCTTTGGCATACACTTTAAGCAATAGCACTTTTCTGTGCGTAATATTGCCACGATCATCGTTAATCGTAATCTATCTTCTGGGCATCTCCTTGCCTTATAACGGGGCGCAACCCTGTAATTCCAAGTCACGAACGGCACGTGCGCTGTCAGTATGACGTAACAGTTATGGCAGGAAATCAGTGGGCGCCTAAATTAGACGCACAGAATAGAGACAACGTAAATCAACCAAATAAACGCTATACGACTTTCCTCTCCTGTAGAGTGTTTTGCAAAATAGATATAATACGTATGCTTATCCCAAAAGGCGCCAACACAGGCAGACCTATGTTACCGGCAACCACGCTTTAGACTGTTTCCTGGGTTGACCTACGTTGCTATGACCCTATTTCTATGGTCAACTCACGTTACTATTGCACCGTCTCTAGAAACGCACTTGCAAACCGCAGAGCAGGCACCCGTAATTTCCGTAAGAAATATGTATAGATTTTTGCTTTCGTGAAACAGTCGTCCGCTTAAGAGAGTATATTTAATAATTATTGGCGTTTTACGTCTTAATACCACGGTGTGATTATGAGGGACGCCGTAGTGGAGGGCTCCGGAAATTTCGATCACCTGGGATTCGTTAACATGCACCTGGTCCGGGGATCGAACCCGGGACCAACGCCTATCCGGGGCGGTCGCTCTACCAATTGAGCTAACCAGGAAGCTAGCAAATGGCAGCGCGAGGGCGAATCCATCGACAACTCGAAGCAACTGGACACATATTGCAAATCAGTTCTGCGGAAACCCGCAAGGTGGCGGAAGGGTTAAGAAAGGGAAAATAGACAACCACCCGTTTGTAGCACAAACGGGTGGTTGTCTGTAGCACAAACGGGTGATTGCTAGCTTCCTGGTTAGCTCAATTGGTAGAGCGACCGCCCCGGATAGGCGTTGGTCCCGGGTTCGATCCCCGGACCAGGACGAATTTTTCGGCAACTAAGAGGCTTTATTTCTGAGAAATCCGTACGGATTTCCTTGTGGCTTTGTGCTACAAACGGGTGGTTGTCTATTTTCCCTTTCTTAACCCTTCCGCCACCTTGCGGGTTTCCGCAGAACTGATTTGCAATATGTGTCCAGTTGCTTCGAGTTGTCGATGGATTCGCCCTCGCGCTGCCAATTGCTAGCTTCCTGGTTAGCTCAATTGGTAGAGCGACCGCCCCGGATAGGCGTTGGTCCCGGGTTCGATCCCCGGACCAGGACGAATTTTTCGGCAACTAAGAGGCTTTATTGCTGAGAAATCCGTACGGATTTCCTTGTGGCTTTGTGCTACAAACGGGTGGTTGTCTATTTTCCCTTTCTTAACCCTTCCGCCACCTTGCGGGTTTCCGCAGAACTGATTTGCAACAGGAGATAAGTTGCGCAGAATACGTATCTAACCAGTAAAACCTAACGGAATACTTTTCAAGGAATTCCTCCTTGCAGGGAAACCATTTGTGTATATTAGGTTGGTAAAAACAAAAAATAACATATGCGGGTGAGGGGGGGCGGGGGACAGGTAGATTTTATTTTGTTGATTTTAGTGTCTTTAGCTGCCTCTTCAGCACACTCAAGATCACTGCTTTCGAAGAAGACCCTGTGCAGGCGTAATGTCGGTACAGCGTCAAGTGTGTTTGCAGTGCTGCATAGTTTTATAACAAAGCAAAAAACAAACATTAGGTATGTACTCCTATGATTCAGGCGTCAAGCCCGGTTAGCGTCAATTGCGGTTCCAGTCTTGGCTTCGCTTTCATATAAGTCTAATAAACATTAAATTTGCATCGCTATGATCCAGCAAGCAATATTCGAGCGTTAGAGGGGGAGAGGGGGGAGTTGAGGGGGCGTTATAGAGGGGGAGTTGCTGGAAGATGGACTTATGTACTGTGCTGCGATCGATGTAGTCCGCCAGCAACCTGCCTCGAACAAAATGCGGCAAATATTTGAAAATGATAATGTATTCGGCCAGAGGGGCGGGGCTCTGTTCTGACGTCTCTGTTCACTTGCACATTTAATATCCGTGATTCGTCTATACTCTGTGGCAGCGTTTCACTGACACAACCTTTCGACACGTGAACAAACTACGATCGCTCATTGGTTGGATCGCGTGTGCTTCCACTAATGAGAGAGGAAAGCAGAGAAAGCCTGAGAGATTAGAGAGGAGGTGTGCCGCCGGCATTGACAACACGAAACTAAGGAACGCGCTGAGAAAACCGAACTACTTGGAAGAAGTCATCAAACAAAGTGCGCTCGAGAAATTCATTACTGAACTGTTATACATCCACAAGCCTCAGGCATTCCGCCATAAACCTTCTAATGACGTTTCATTTGAAATTGTTCAGTTGTCCGCATCGTTTAGACGTCATTCACTTGAGACATAGGATAAATGTCAAGTTGTTTTTCACCGTGACAGCTTACCTGCTTCATCGGCGATTGTTGTTGTACGTCCACCACTCGGCAGGAATCTTCGCTGCGGCATATCCAATATTGAGTTGGATCCTTTCTTGTTTTACAGAAAAATGGTGAATTGGACGACACAGGGAAAGCAGGAAGCCTCGATTGTTTACGTCACTTCAAGAGAGCCAATATGTCTCGACATTGGACTTGGAGAAAGACAAACCGTGTGCCATAGCGCTGCGTGGTCAGCCAATCTACATCGCATCCGTGCCATAAATTTATGTAGGACTGATGCAAAAACAGGATATGTATCGTTTGGCAATATATGCTCTTCTGTACCGCCGGGGGGCATGGCGGTACACATCAACTTTATGACAAAGAACACAGATTTCGTCGCTACAAACATTATTACGCCGCTATGAAAGCTGAACAGTAGAGCTTCGTTGTGTACTGTCACAATGGCTTTGTCTACGCGGGGTAGAGACTGATGAAAAAACAGGATACGAATGGTTTGTCGATACATGCTCGCCTGTTTCGCCAGCGGGCAAGTGTAACTCCTGTCCGTTCTGTGCCAAGGAACCCAGATCTCCGCCCTTCAAACATTATTAAGCCACTACCAGAGCTGGACAGTGGAGCTCCCTTTGTGCAAGCTTGCGCTGCTTATGCCTACGCGTGGGCGTGGCCGAAAGTGCAATATTGGCCCACGGACAAAAGATGTACGCCACAACATGTATTTTGCCATTGAAACGCTTTACTCGGCCTGCACTGTAAAGGTTGTTTGTTTAGTGTATGGGAAACCGAAGAGACATTGCGAAGCGTTCAGTTTAGATATTTGCTGAAGCATATACAATACATTTCTTTTTCCTGAAGAGATGGAGGACTTACGAAACTAAAACGATAATCATGGCGTTGTGGTAGTTGTATCTTTAAGAGCGGTGCCGCGTGCAGTGTAATGTAGCATCATTTTCAAGGTTACGAATTTGTTTTCCTTGAGGGCTGATGTTGAGATCATAAACGTCGACTTCCGATTATTCACTATGGTTTACGGTCCCCCCAAAACCGCCTTTAAACTAGTATTTACAGGTATATGAGCAAAGAAATCACTGCAACGTCTAGGCTATACGAAGCCCGTTCTTCTTTTAAAATACCTTCTCTAACAATCAAGATTACCTACCGGCCACTGGGATTAAAGTTGATTTGGCAACCCGCGGACAAGTTTTTGCCACCCCCACCCCTCCACATTTTCCTGAAGATACTCACGGACAGGTGCACCGGTATTGCTGACACTGCGCTTTCTCTGTCTGTGCCCTCATACTCCAACACCTGTGCCTGCGCTTAGTATTGAATTAAACTTACGCTATGCGTCCTGTTATGTATATGTCTTGCACACATAACATATCAAATTAAGTAACGCCACGCCATATGGCAATCAGGACAGACTACAACAGACTACGTCACACATAGCTACGTTATTATTGTTTAGGACGAATAGTTATTGCGAACCTACTTAGGAAAAAAATGTCAGCATGTTAGGTAATAAAGACAGCAGTCTTTAACTCCGCATCAACGTTGTCGCGAGGCCCTATCAAAAGTAAAGTACTCAATTGCCATTCTGCACAGGCTCTCTTATAGTTGCACAGGTGCAGTTTGTTGCCTCCTTACATTTCTTTTTCACTTTACATGAGGCCACGTACAGCGTCGGCTATATTAGTTGAAACCATGCTTGAATGGGAATGTATAAGATGAACATGGCAGAGGAAAGCTTTTTCTAAAAAAATCAAAAAGACGAGATTGTGCAAGGTACCTTACTTTGGTTCTAAACTCCTTTTCTTTATATTTTATAAATTTTACTTTGTTTCTTGACTTTCAAAGAAACACACTTTGTGTAGGTCAGAGGGGTTCTGCTTATCTGCCATTTAAAGCCTTCCTTCTCTCTCGAGCCACCAGAGGAGGGAGAGTAAGGAGAAAGAGGAAAGGTAGATAGGTGAACCAGGCAAGCGCCTGGTGCGCTACCCTACGAAGGGAATATTGCAAAGAGGGACTGCCAATATGGAAAGCGGGAGAGAGCTCAGTTCACACACATAACAGGACGCACAGCAAGATTTTAATTCCATACTCACAGGCACAGGCGCCAAAGCACAGACAGAGAAAGCGCAGTGTCAGCAATACCGGCTTTCACGAGCACTATACAGGCCAGTTTTTAAGTTGCATGAATAATTCATTTTCAGAAGACGGCGACAGGATGTCCATTAAAAAGTCCCGGTGTCTACCTCATTTTTGGATCTGCGATGGCACAGACAGGACAACAAGAAAAAGTGTCATCATTGTATTCGCAGCCTAGTATTCGAAGCTGCATCCATGCTTCGTACAACAAGCCTTTGTGCAGCAGATCCGGCCGACTACTGTTCTTTCACACAGTTGTAGAAAATATCAAGGAGGTCACTGCCAAAGATTAATTAATAGAAGTCCCTAAGGCAAATGTGAGTGTGGAAAAAACTCCACGAAAGAAGAAGACATTACAGAGACTGAATATATCTGTAATTAGTATTTATCGCTGATTTTGCTCTACGAAGTTGAACTTATGTTGACTTGACATTTGAAGTACAAAGTTAATGGGAGCTGTTTTCAAGAAATTTATATACGCACGCATTCATTCGAATAATTCGGGAATCCGGTGTCTCGCACGAGTCCTCTGTGTGCATTGTGGGTGCCTCGAGCCGCCTTGTCGCAGCTTGTCAAAGCTGATTTGGCAACCCACGGACAAGTTTTACCGCACCCACCTCCGCCTTTTTCTGAAGATGCTCAGGGACACATGCACCGGGAAAAAAGCCTACGACGTATCACACGAGCTCTTACACCGCCGTGGGTGTCAGACCTCTATGATGGTTTAACCCATCGAGCGGATGTTACGTAGACGAGGTTTCATGTCAGGGTTACGCTTAGCCCTTCTGTGACCGCACTCTGAGTGCAAAATTACCGCGGCCCATATGGAACATCGAGCCCATTTTGTGCACCCTGAATCCGCATTGTGACAGCCACACACTTTCTGTGCACTTGTACAGGCCTGAATTTAAGCGGACTTCGCTACCCCCGTGCAACAGGCCTCAGGCCTGACCGACCACCCAACCTTGAGCGTTGGATTCACGGCACGCTCCGCCACTGCCAGTTAGACTATACATAAAGTAAATGCGCATTTTCTAGAAATAAACAAACAAGTAGTAAATGACACTTGCGTGTCCGCAGGAAGCGTACAGGGGCGTAGCCAGGGAGGGGGGGTTGAGGGGGTTCAACCCCCCCCCCCCCGAAATTTTTCAGTTTTGCTTGCGTATATATACACGCACACATACAAACGCACGCACGAACATACATAAAATATGGCTGAACCCCCCTCCCCCCCCGAAAAATTTTCTGGCTACGCCCCTGGGAGCGTAAGCGCTCCTTTGACCTTATCCTCTAATCTCTCTCGTGCATTTCGTAGAAGTTCTTTCTGCATTGTGGATCATTCAATATTCCATATAAGTGAACAAAATTCTTTGCTGGACATGTTGGTTCTATCAGCAGTTTCCTTGTATTCTTGCGGTTCCCGCCAGCATCAGTCACTTTTGTCCATCATTTCTGCGATGTTTAGCGTGTCTTTCCGATGCGATCCACCGTGCACCACACAGAGCTCCTGATTGACCGACCTCCATCTTTGGAAGTTTTGTCGCAGCTATAACGACATACTGCTACTTCTCGAAGCACATGAAATACAACGAATCGACTAAGACATTCTTGTACGTGTTGGTTGGTTAAGGCTAATGTGCCGTAGTATGTCGTGTGGGCAGGAGGAGGGGGTTAGGTAGGTGAGTACATGTGGAAGAGGAGTCCGAAATGTGTGCCGATGGGCGGAACGTGGGCGTGGAGATGTGGCTAACCGGGGAGGAGCTACGATGACGGAGCCCAATATTTGTCCACCTGTGCTTCAGTTTTGTTTCCGCAAAAGCAAGGCCCGGAAATGAAACAGCGTGTCGCCGTCGAAGTCGCGAGCTTTGGCTAGCCGTAGGCAAAGATCAAGTAACACGACGCGGCATTCCGTGGCAGAGACAACGTGAAAATGTCGTGGTCTCGCTTATTACTAACAAGCAAGGTGGCAACTAAAGATGCGACAGCCTCATTAAGGTCTGGGAACTGGGAATGACAGCTCATGTTGTTCTTACACATTTTGATAGCTTTTCATTTGCTGATAGCTGCTCTGGAAGTCAGGTGAACGCGAGGCCGCTTTCTCAGTGCCCACTCGAGAAGCCACAAAGTTTCCGCTTGTTCCGTGCGCTGCCAATAGGCGAAAGAACACAGGATGCATGAACGGCGGGAGGAATACTGCTGGAGCCATTTCAGTCACATCCTGTCTCGCGCGTCACCGCAAACTCTTCGAGGTTCACGTGTATGCTGCCTCAGGGCGAATCGCAGGTGGCATAGATCTGTATACACACAACTAGAGATGGAAACAATTTTCTGCGTGTGAATTAAATGTTCCAAGGCTGGAACAGAAAAAGAAAGAAATATGCCAGCAAGTCTCTATTCTGTTGTATACCTATCTTGCTTATGCTGTACATCTAGAAAAATAAGTGTCACGCTTTTTGAGACACTACGGTATTGTCTGCTGCAAGAACCAAAATAACGCGCAAAAAACGTTCCTATTTAACGCTTCTTGTCTGGTCTTCAGATATGTGGAGTAGCGTTTTCTCCCGACTGCGGTAAACAGTTTTCTATGTGGGCGTAGCACAAAAATAGTACTGTACAGAATGCGAGGTGAAGAAAAAAGTTGACTCGTTAGGCATTTCCGCTATAGCACTCAACTACAGACATCCCATCAAACTCAAAGGCAGGGGATGAAAGAGCATGATTCACGGAGTCCAGACAGTACCGCAAACCACTGTGCCGCAAGTGTTTACACCGATAGCAATAATTCAGCATTCGCCATGTTTGTTTGTGTGACGATGAAAAGGGAATAAGCAAGAAAGACACGGAAACACACAAAAAGCGAAATTTATCTCGTAAGTATCGCAGGTTATAGGGGTCTGTATGGTAAAAAATTGCAACGCGACAAAAAGAGGTTCAGACAAACGCTAATGAAGGGGAAAGCACAAACAAATGTGTCCACACACATGTGCGGCGGCTACACCAAGACTTGTCATAAACTCAGGAGGAAATGTCTCCGTAGCAATGGGGGTATGATGGTCCGTCACAAATACTTGAAGTTTGGTTGGATATGTTCCCAAGAAAACATTATGGAAGATGATCTTCACAACGCGCAACACTAATATTCTGCGCGCTCCTATTGGCTACTGTAAAAAACATACTACACCTAATAAGGGCGAGCCCAATAGTGTGAACGATGCAAGTGCAGCCTTCCCCATTTACTTACACATGTTGTTTGCGCGCAACTCTTAAAGCTCAGTTTCGTTTATTGCGTAGCACCACGCTAACATCCTGGCTTGCGGGCGATGTGCACATCTTAGCCCAGTTATCATATGCGAACGGGACTTTACGTATTTTTCGCAGGTCATCGCCTTCAGGATATTATGTATATTCGTACATCTTATGCGCAGAGTGGAATTCGCTCGCCATAAAAAAGGCCCTAGTATGCGGCTAGCTTACGACCGACTGCTCGGTTAGAATGAATGCCTACCAACTAGCTCAGCTCTCTCTTTTTCAAAAACTGCTCAGCGTTGTGCACACTAGGTTGTCATTTTTTTATGCAGACAGTCGTACCTCGTTACCAGAATCAAGGCCACTTCATGGGGTGTGGAAAACCTTTAATTCATGTATTCAGGTTTGGAATGGCGGAGCAGCGAACTATGAATTCCTACAAAATCATTCCACATCCTCATATGCTGTATTTCTCTTAATCGGCTCACTCCTAGACAAAATTATGGCGTTTCATGAGTGGAAGATCGAACAAATAACATGCTTGATCCCTCCGTCATAGGAGTCAGTAAAGCACGAAAGTAAAACGTGTCCTTACAAAAGTAGTTGAATGCTTACAGTACATTGATATAAGAGAGCTTGCGCAATGTATATTGGTGTTTCGCAGCTATAGCGTCATTTAACGTGGACGCACCCACGTTGACGTTTGATGGCACAACTCCATCCCGGCGACTAACGTCCATGATAAATGATTAAACAAACCTCTGTGGCAGCTATATTGGTTAACGGTGAGAGCGTAATCAGAGAAAGCGGCGTAACAGCTGGAAGAGCGTCAGTGATTGGACACACAACCTGGGCTAAGGTCGGCATCCCTATTGAACACCACGACCGGACTAGAGGGAAACGCAACGCGCGTCGCATCTCCCCTCTAGCCTGGCCGCCATTTTTTTCTGGGCGAGCGTAAGCGGGGAATGCGGTGTTACAGCCAAGCGAGGCAGGTCAAGGCAGGCGCGCGTCGCAGAGCTATTTTAATATGGATGGATGCTATGAGCGAGGCCGAGGCTTGGGCTAAGGACGCCACCTCGAGCTCATAAAATTTCACTTCCCCTATTGGAAACACGCCGAATAGAACGGACGCGTAGCAACCAGGGCTGGGCAGTATCGCGATACAAGAGTATCGCGATAGTATTTCAGAGATACTTTTGAGTATCTCTATTTCTGTATCGAGATACATTTGAAAAATGTATTTGTATCTCAGTAGTGAAATACATTTACGATGTATCGCCTGTATCGCGATACTATGCAGGACACGGGTATCTCGTTACATTGTTTTTTTGTGTCGGAAATGAGTTGAGGCGTGTTTCCAATGGGGGAATGACGTTTTTTTTGTGTGCCAAGACAAGCAAAGGCGCGCCGCCGGTCGCCGACAGATAGGGCGGTGATGGTTTCCCCTCAAGCACAGAATGGTCCATGTGGTAAAGCGCGCGACGCCGCAGACGGCAGAATCGCGGGGGCAGTGTTGTCGGCCTCTGTCGACGAAAGTCGCTGTCTCTCAAGGTCAGTGCAGAACGCCTAATTTTTTTCGGGTGGCAAGCCATTATTTCGAGACCCCCCGCGCGGATACCGCCTTGAAACAGGCTTTGCAATGCTTCACGTGCGTTCAGTTTTCAAAGCGGCGGCACTTCCAAAAGCAGTTCCCGTAGTCGCGGCGGAAGTGACTAGAAGATGTCTATCTTTGACGCGCTTTCAGCAACCTCTCCAATGTCAGGATGCGTTCCTAATTGATTACATGCGTGAAGCGGTCTTTGTGGTAGCAGGCTCCCCCACCGCCGGAGTCGACTTATCCTGTTGCGCCTTTCTGAAAAGGGTGCTGGTAGCGTCGGTGGTGGTGAAAGGTTCATTGAAGCCGACAGGGACAGACGGCTGAGGATTGCGAAGATGGGGACCGACTTCGGATTCTGAACAGTCAGAACAACCCAAGTGAGGGCGGAAGTGTTTCGGTATCTGGATGACCCGAGAAGAGATATCGCCACGCTGCAGGGCAATCCGGCTATGAAGGCGGTATTTATTCACTATAACACGAATTTGCGCTCGACTTCAGCGGTAGACAGACTTTTTCATTCGTGAGGCTTGTGCTGAGGCTGAACCGACGCTGTCAGAAGACAGCCCATTTGAGAAGCCTAAACAGCAACCTTCTCAGCAAAGCAGATCTTGAAAATAAATGTGTGCTTTTTCTCAATTCACTGGTGCTCATTAGTGATTCGAGTGATTTGCCTATAGTGTGCTATTTCTAGCATAGCTTAGTTTGTTCGCCAAGTATGTCGATTTCGGGGTCCAATCCTTGTTACTTTTGCTGTGAAATAGTGTATTTTTATTGCAATTGATACTTGTAATTATGTCATTATTACTAATTATGTACTTGTCCGCCCCCCCTCCCCTGCAATGTCTTAATGGTGCTGAGGGTACTGTAATAAATAAATAAATGAACTGAACGTTTCGATGCGCTGTAACTTTAATTACAACATTATGCTGCACTGATAAGTGTCTTTGCGTAGTATGAGCATCCTTGAAATAAAAAAAAGTATTCCAGTATCTGTATCGCTGTAACTGTATTCCGGAATACTTTTTTCGCCTGATTGCAAAAGTATCTCCGAAATATCCCGTTACGTTAAAGGCAAATGTATCTCAGTATCTGTATTTTAGGCTTCCAGTTCATGTATTTCGATATCTGTATTCCGGAATACTTTTCTGAGTATCTCTGCCCAGCCATGGTAGCAACCAGGGCTGGGCAGTATCGCGATACAAGAGTATCGCGATAGTATTTCAGAGATACTTTTGAGTATCTGTATTTCTGTATCGAGATACATTTGAAAAATGTATTTGTATCTCAGTAGTGAAATACATTTACGATGTATCGCCTGTATCGCGATACTATGCAGGGCACGGGTATCTCGTTACATTGTTTTTTTGTGTCGGAAATGAGTTGAGGCGCGTTTCCAATGGGAGAATGACGTTTTTTTTTTCTTTTTTTGCCAAGACAAGCAAAGGCGCGCCGCCGGTCGCCGACAGATAGGGCAACGATGGTTTCCCCTCAAGCACAGAATGGTCCATGTGGTAAAGCGCGCGACAACGCAGATGGCAGAATCGCGGGGGCAGTGTTGTCGGCCTTTGCCGACGAAAGTCGCTGTCTCTCAAGGTCAATGCAGCACACCTAATTTTTTTCGGGTGGCAAGCCATTACTTCGCGACCCCCCACGCGGATACCACCTTGGAACAGGCTTTGCAATGCTTCGCGGGCGTTCAGTTCTCAAAGCGGCGACACTTTCAAAAGCAGTTCCCGTAGTCGCTGCGGAAGTGACTAGAAGATGGCTATCTTTCACGCGCTTTCAGCCACCTCTCCAATGTCAGGGTGCGTTCCTAATTGATGACATGCGTGAAACGGTCTTTTGTGGTAGCAGGCTCCCCCAACGCCGCAGCCGACTTCGCTTGTTGCGGCTTTCTAAAATGGGTGCTGGTAGCGTCGGTGGTGGTGACAGCTTCATCGAAGCCCGCAGGGTCAGACGGCTGTGGATTCCGAAGATGGGGACCGACTTCGGATTCTGAACAGTCAGAACAACAGTCAGTCTGGTTATCGATATCGATATCCCCTGTGAGGGCGGAAGTGTTTCGGTATCTAGATGACCCGGGAAGAGATATCGCCACGCTGCAGGGCAATCCCGCTATGAAGGCGGTATTTATTCACTATAACACGAATGTGTGCTCGCCTTGAGCGGTAGACAGACATTTTTTTTTTCTTTCGTGAGTCTTGTGCTGAGGCTGAACCGACGCTGTTAGAAGACAGCCTGTTTGAGAAGCCTACACAGCAACCTTCTTAGTAAAGCAGATCTTCAAAATAAATGTGTGCTTTTTCTCAATTCACTGAGGTTCATTAGTGCACTAGAAGAGATTCATTAGTGATTCGAGTGATTTGCTTAAACTGTGCTATTTCTAGTATAGCTTAGTTCGTTCGCCAAGTATGTCGATTTCGGTGTCCAATCCTTGTCACTTTTGCTGTGAAATAGTATATTTTTATTGCAATTAATACTTGTAATTATATCATTATTACTAATTATGTAATTTGCCCGCCTCCCCTCCCCTGCAATGTCTTAATGGCGCTGAGGGTAGTGTAATAAATAAATAAATGAACTGAACGTTTCGATGCGCTGTAAATTTAATTACAACATCATGCTGCACTAATAAGTGTCTTTGCGTAGTATGAGCATCCTTGAAATAAAAAAAGTATTCCAGTATCTGTATCGTTGTAACTGTATTACGGAATACTTTTTTCTTCTTATTGCAAAAGTATCTCCGAAATATCCCGTTACGTTAAAGGCAAATGTATCTCAGTATCTGTATTTTAGGCTTCCAGTTCATGTATTTCGATATCTGTATTCCGGAATACTTTTCTGGGTATCTCTGCCCAGCCCTGGTAGCAACGACGTGTTGCAGGAGCTAATCGCGGAGGCCACGGTCATGAAGCATTACTTCACTTTACCGCTCCCAGACGCCGACACCAACCCTCCGGCCAAGAGCACCGCGAGAGAAAAATATTAGATATAAAAGGCATGTTTGTAAGGTCTCCAGTGTGTGTGACCGTGGCGCAGTGGATAGCGTGCCTGGCATCTGTTGTCGCGGAACGAGGGGTCGTGGGTTGGACCCCCGGTGACAGAACATTTTTTTCTTTGCCATCTGATTGTGTGCATTTTTTTTTTCAAGTCATTTCCTGACGGAAATACGTCACTGAAATCTGGGTGGACCCCAACATAAAATACTTTCGTGTTAAAATTAAGATAAGTTTTCTGAAGGGCAGCTGTGTGGTTTTTGAGAAGCAGTTTGTCACTCGTATTCATATCACAGCGCAGACGTGCCGAAGTCTGCAACATTAGGCAACAGCTAGCCGATATTAACCAGGGCTGGTGGTATTGTGTACCAAACGTGTACACTCTTAATCTTCTATTGCATTACTTCGTCTCGATCATTATATTGTACCACAGTTACTAAGCCCTCATTCGTAAAGCGAAGGTTGTGAGCTCGGTCCACACCGGCGGCTGTTGTTTAGTCCAGTTTTATTTTCATTAACTTATATCGCAATTACTAGACTTCATATAAAAAACTACACTAACGACCCTGTGCTTCCTTTGGCTTATTTATTGGCGTCATGGTATAGGCTCCAACAAAAACGGGCTTTTCAACCTATCCCCCTTTCTTTCGTCTTTCAAATAAGTACAGGTTTTCTCCGTGCTCTTGCTCAGAACATGGTTGTTTTTGCTGCTGACCTATAAATACGGTGCACGGTTGTGCTGGTTAAATTGCTATAAATCATTTATTAAAAATTTCCAGCTCATCAACTTGCTTCGCATCTCTGCCCGCATATATTCACGGTGGCATTACTCTTTTAGTCACTGCCTTTATTGCTACTGAACTAGAAACCGCAGAGGAAATAGCTATCGCATTAGCCATAGCACAAACACAAGCGGACGTGATGATCAGTGATTCGCAGACGGCGATACGAAACTTCGCAAACGGCCGAATCTTCCCAGAGGCACTGTGAATTCTAAAACTCGGTAACAATCAGGAAAAAAGTGTCCATCTGATATGGACACCCGCTCACACACTATCAGACGGTAGTAATGAGGCATGACTCGCATGACTCGAGGGCTTACAGACCGAGCATCGATTAGTGCCACCTCGGAGAATATTGACGAGTGGGAGTGGGAAGATAAAATGACCACATTTCATGAATTTACAGTATACCATAGATTTCAGAGGCGTACATTCCCACCACCTCACCCGAAATTAAGCAAGAAACAGTCTGTGGAATGGCGACAGTTACAAACCCGGTCCTACCCGAGTCCAGCTATCATGCATATAATACACTCACTTGCGACTCTACAGCCACTTTTGCATTATACTATGGGGATGTCCAGATATAATCAACAATAGCCGTGATGCAGGCTAAAATAGCGACAGCCTCCGCGCGCGCTGGGAGTCTGCGTTGCTCAGCTCGGATCTGGAGCACTAACTCTGTGCCGTCCAGCGAGCCGAGGAAGCGGCCAAGGGCCAGCAACCCTTGGCCGAAGCCTAGGCGGGATCCAGGCTCATTCCACCAATTCGGAGGGCAATCAATAAATTTAATTGATCTGATCTTAACGTGTTTCTCGCCAGTCACGCCAAGAAACGTGACAGAATTCAGAAATGAGTTCGTCACTCGAATACGCCCAACGGTAACATAGGCGTGATACTCTTGCGCATGAAGTTCGTCCGTCATTCGTGTCTTTTCAGCCCGAGTCATATATCACAGAAGTCGGGCTGGCGAACTTCCTCGTTGCGAAATGCTTGCTTCCTCTGGCATGCGAACGGCGTCGTGTATCCGAGTGCTCTTTCCATCGAGTTCTGCCGAGTGCCTTCACTCGATTTATTTTGCATACGCCCAGTGAAAACCGATTCGCCATCTGGCCTCCTTTCACGCTCGAACGTCATTCTGCACGTCATAAGGAGAAAGGAGACTGTCATCGCGTGCCCCAGGAAGAGGGCTCGAAAGAAGGTGATGTACAATCTGGCGAAACGAGACGGTGGCTCTCGGGGACTGTCAGGCGTGGGCGCATCTTGAGTGGGCATGTTCGAGCGTGTTCCTATGGGAAAGTTTGCAAAGTCACGTATGCAGAGCAGGCCATCAGCGGAAGCACGTCAGAACGCGGCATTTTTTGTACCTGTGTTTCGCGTAGAGGTGGCAGAAAGAAAAAAAAAGAACGTGGAACGTGATCGGGCAGAAGCAGTCTCAAATTTGTGCGAATGCGTGGAAGTATAACATGCATGTGGCTTGAAAAACAACGCGAACAGCGAAATTCGTCACCGCCTCGCAAAGAACTCAAGACAGTGAAAAGCAAGCGCATAGTTGGCGTTCTTTAAAGAATGTGATTGCTTACGCGCTTGCGTGCGCTTGATTCTGCTTCAGAAACAGGTAGTTTTAAATGCATCGAATGCTTGTGGCAATGCTTCTGTTCTACATAACTGCAAAATTTCGGCAATGTATTGGACGTCACACTACCGTCCTGTGTCGTTAATCAGTACGGTATGTAAGGTGATGGAACATGTACTCTTCTCAAGCATAATGAAACATCTAAATGAGAACTCTTTATTAAACAACTGCCAGCATGGTTTCCGTTCTGGACTTTCCTGTGTCACACAACTAACAGAGTTGACTCATGACCTATCAAGTGCACTGGACAGAGGTGACACCATTGATTGCATATTTCCAGAAGGCCTTCGATGCTGTACACCATGATGCGTTAATAGAAAAGCTGTTGTGGTATTGTATTGACAATTCTGTGATTTCATGGATTAAAAATTATTTGCAGTTTAGGCGCTTAAGAGTTATAATTAATGGTGAAAAATCGGGCGAGGCTGACGTTACCTCAGGAGTGCCGCAAGGGTCGGTGCTTGGCACCTTGCTCTTCTTGATTTATGTGAACGACATCAGTGATAATATTGTTTCTTCTGTACGCATGTTTGCAGATGACTGTGTGCTGTATAGAGTAATTCATGACAAAAGTGATTGTGCAATTCTGCAAGGTGATATAGATAGGATTACACAGTGGTGCGCAGATTGGCATATGAAACTGAACGTTAAAAAAACAGTACACATGTGTTTTTCTAAAAATAGAACTCAACAATTTCACACTTTTTACAACATTAATGGAACACATCTATTGTCCGTAGGCGAATTTAAGTATTTGGGAGTGTTCTTTACGACCGATTTATCATGGACACGACATATTGACTACGTTACTGCCAAAGCATCTCGTGTGCTCGGGTATCTCAAAAGAAGTGCCAAACTATTTCAAGTCAATGCAAGGGCTCTGCTATATCTTTCCAGCGTACGATCAGTGCTTGAGTACGCCAGTACGGTTTGGGATCCCTGGACACAAACGAACATAGACAAGCTTGAACGAATACAGACTAAAGCAGTGCGGTTTGTTTTTCGAAACTATTCAAGGCAATTCAGTGTATCCGAGGCAAAAAAGTTAATTGGATGGGACAGTCTTCAAAAACGACGCTGTACTCATAAATTGAAATTTTTCCATGACATCTACCATTCACGTACTGGAATTGACCGCGCGAAATATTTCCATGACCCTGATTATGTGTCTACGAGAGTGGACCACGATTTGAAAATAAAGGAAATATTCTGTAGAAGTACCATGTATAAAAAGTCCTTTTTCCCCAGTTCAATTACAGCCTGGAATCGGCTACCATCACACATTGCGCGGATAAGTTCAAATGCGGCGTTTGTCCAGGCGCTCCATGATGTTATTGTATAGGGATAACCATGTTGTGATGTACTAGTATAGTTATGATCATGTTTCTCTTTCTACGCATGTAACCTGTATTTTTGTATTATGTACTTTATGTATCCCCCCCCCCCCCACTGTAATGCCTATGAAGGCGCCGTGGGTATTTGATAAATAAATAAATAAATATTAGGGTTGCTGCTTGGTTGAGACGATCATGAGCGGCAAACAGTCAACCTTTCCAAACGTGAAGCTTTTTTTCGCCCTTGAAATCTCGTGCAAACACGCCCAAAAAAGTAAAGAAAAAAGCAAGGCGAAAATTGCTCGAGCAAGGAGCATTTATGGAAAGGAGGAAACAAATACAAGAAAACGCACACACTGGTGGAAACTCTGAAAGGTGGTAAGGTTCCGTCTGTATGCAGCAAATAAGAAATATTACTTGTTTCGTTGTTTGGGAAATAGACACCTTCCAACAGAAGAAAAAAATAAAAAAAGCAAAAAAGTAAACCTCAGCGTATATTGCATTTGTCTCTAATAAGATACGCTCGATTGGTTGATAAAGGGGGATAACTTGTGCACAACGCCCACAGAAAATAGTACTTATCTGTCGATAAAGTGCAGGAAGGAGCGCATGGCTGGAGTCCAACACGCCAACCGCTAGACAATCAAGGTATGCGTACCTGCGTGCACGCGTGTGTTTCTGAGGGTGATAGCGGGTGTATGTGCTTGCTTGTATATTAAACGCATAGGCAGACGTTTTATGCACCTCCAACCATAAAACGTAGGGCACGCAATGAAACTGCGGCTGATAGTACAGCACGTGTCCTTTAGCTTACTGTGCTTGTTGCATTTCATTTTAAAATAGAGGCACCTCAGTAAACTTCATCTCTCGGCCTTTATTTTTGTGTTGAAAATGCGTACATTGAAAACCATAACCTCTTGTCTCTCAAGGGTTAAACACCTACGCACAGGGTATACGGCCTGGCTGTGGAGTCATTGTGTAGCCAAGGCTGGCCGAACTTTATTTGTTTTTTCTAGGACCCTGTATTGTGGCCCGCTGCGGCTGCACCCTACTTCATGAAACGTCTTCAGCTTCACCGCCAGCGAATACAACAATGCAAAACACGCTCATAAGCGCAAGACAAGGACTAACTGCAATAACTATGGTAACTATGGTAACCACAAAAGCTCCTCTCGTTCGCAAAGCAGACTGAATCAGCTAACAAAAGAGGAAGGTCGCCGCCGCCTTCCCGTCAACAACAGGAAGCGACCAGGCGATTGATAATGACCTGAATGTTACTGTATTGCTTCGCACCCAGGAATACATGGTGGCCCACGAACGACCCTTTCTACCGTGCCTTGTGCAGCGGTTTTCTGGCGCCGCATAAAATATTCTCACTATCCAAACCCCCGTGATTGAGGCGCAACTGTGTGTTGTTACAAAGGCGCAAGCGTAGAGTGAATAAACGAAGTAAAGAAATCAATGAAGCAGAAAAATGTTTGATGTTCTAGTTCGCAGAAGTGAAGACATTAAGTTGTTTTGTTTTTTTTGTTTTCAAATAGGGAGCTTCGACTGAAACCATAGGTTAGTTTTGTTTGTCTGGTTTCTGACACACAATGCACTTAAAATGCATATGGAAAGTAAGAAGTCAGAAGGATTAGACAGACAAGGAAAAAACACGATCGTCATGTACAAGATGGAAAGTTTACTCGCTCATATCGCTGTTCTTGATTTTGTATTGCTTCTGTTTTTTTGCGTCCTTATTATTTCTCTATTACTAGTTGAAGCGAACTATCTTACAATGCGTGTCAGCACTTGCATGGTCGTATTTCCTGGACAATGATGTACGGCGCATAGCCACAACAAAGGACATTGCAATGATTGTGGAAAGTGTGGGAGAAATCAAGGCTGCTAAACAATTAATAAAATATTCTTCGCGGTCAGACTTTGTGGTTGCGCCATTTCAGACCGGAGCAAGCATGGAGGTAGCTTGGATGTTTTGCTGCACGGTTGATTTTGAGAATGTGCCCCGTCTGTGGCTTCCCTTGAAGCTATAGCCTCTTGGATATGTATTCCATCGGGCGAGGCGATGCCTTCACGGAAAATTAACTCAATTGTCTGCGTGACACTGCATCTGTGGACGCCTCGGCGTTTGCAGTTTGTGCAGGATTTCGCCGGAGCGTGAGCCAGTACGGCGAAACAATAATCGATGAGTGATGGGGTTCGTGTTAGTTAACGGTACCTGTTCCATGAAGCGAAGTTTCAGAATGAACAACGATGAGTTAATGTCCCTTGACCACATGAAATACTAGCCCCACGGGTTCTCAGTCATCACATTACTTCCAGCTCGTATGGCACAAAAACTGAATTATAGATATTTTAGCGGCTGTGCGACCGCACGGAATGTTACATGGCTATCATTAAAACATCAGTACTTCGAGCAGTGCGTTCTGTACGAGTACGCGTCTATCACTGAATATTTGCTTAAATCTATAGGGAGCATACTATCTAAGCATGCTCCCAATATGAAGCCCTCCCGTTGTTTCTGGTTAGCGTTAACACCTGCAACAAAGAAACAACTTATTCGAAACTCCATATGAAGGCATGCCTAATAAAGCACTCATTCGAACCTATGTTTAAAGCTCGGCTGTCAATGCTTCGCTTAGCATTTATTCATTATCTTTTGGCTCCTATTTAACATCCCTACTAATATATTTTAAAAATGAGACGGGCAAGTACTATCATATCTCAAACGAAGCAAGAACAACGAGGATACGCCTTCGCGGCGCGTAAACCTTCATAGCGTAGAAAAAAAGGATGTTTACGCAGAACTGACGGCTTTAAAATGGGGCACCTAATTTCGAGGCGTTGGTTTCATGGCTGCAGTCAATAGTAGCCACTGGAGATGCCTCGATACAAGTAACCTTTGTTTCTTTGCATGTTACTTATCGTGCGGGGTCACTTAAGGAGCGATCGGTTCATAGAGAGACATTCTGCACAAATGAAATGATTGAAAGATCTACCTGGCTAGCGAAGGTGAATCAAATAAATTTTGTTGCTGCTTCGAAACCAATCTACTTGCGAAACCAATATATTTACGATCGATAGTTGAAGGTGTTCAAGATTCCTTGTATGGCAGGGCTGGGCTGCAGTGGCAGCGAAACTAATCACCGCCATGCCCGAGAAATGCTTGTGTTTATCACTTCAGCGTTACCTCAAGGATTTCGCCAAAGTGCATGGGTGTTCCGGTTGGCATATATTTCTGTTTTTTTTTAGTGCATGACGATTAGGCGTGCCGCTACATATGTTCTGCCATTTGCCCTCGCAACAGGGCCTATCACTTAAAAACCGCCGAATGGTATGGTGTAATCGACTCCAGGTTAGTAAATACGTATTATTTTGCGCGAGATGACAGCGAGCGCTTTTATAGTAAAATAAATGAGCACGTTACATTCGCGCGTGGCCTGTTAGGTAAGCTGGACTTGTTGAGTTCTCTACACAAACATGCCACTGTTTTCTCATCCGAAAGTTCGCGACGTTCATCTGGAGGCAGCAGCGTCACGCGGTCGTGACGTTGAAGAATGTAGCAGTCGCCAGGTTAAAGACGAAACTTTTTATTTGGGCCAACCAGTGCTCGGGAAAGTAAAAAGTCAAACTACATCAATACACGCTGAACCCTGAGAGCGGCGAACAGAGCGTCGGCCTTCGATAAACTGATCTGCAGTACGGCGCGTCGGCATTATACATGCGGCATCAAACATTCGAGCCTTATCGATGGTGGCCGCGTTAGCAGGCCCCGGAAACTGAGCGCCAGTTTCGGTTTCAAGGAAGATGCGCACTCTTAGCGGTTGCCGGGCATTCTAAGGTCTGGTTGAACGAAGTGAGGTTGATGTGGATGTTCGCATGTATTGTCTTTCATGAGTTCTTACAAAGAAAGCAATTTGATTGAATTGTAAAGAACACTTCTTTTGCGCATTTGTTGTTGTTGTTTTTTATTTCCTTTCTTTGTGAATATTAAATCGGGCGAAGCGCCTGAACTTGTGTTCGTAACGCTTGCCTCCGCTCACCCTTGCCACTCGCTCAGCGATATCACAAGTTGGATCGCGCTCGGCTGTCTCGCTCGGTTGGCGTGACAAGTATGAATACGGGAAAGATAAGGATGCCCGATTATTTCTTGAGTGTTAATTGAAGCAATGTTCCCCACTCTCGATCCGTGGTCAGTACATACGGGTAATGTTTAAACATGCTTTTAATTGCTAGTAAGACAGGTCTTCTTTTGTCTGAACGCTACACCACTGGAGTGTCAATTTACTTTTTATTTTTCGCTTGGCATCCACAACGTCCGAGAACACCTTCGTGGCATCGAACCGTTTGCATGTGAAATGTCCTCTCAGGTTAGCCGAAATTTACTTTTGAAGTTCTCGAGTCCTTAGTTGTTCTTTTTAAATGCGAAGCATTTCTTAGCAAACCTAAGGGACTTTGCGCGTTTCTGTCTACGTATCTCTCTATCTAGGCGCCTGCGTCTGGGAGCTCTCGTGATCGCCTCATGAACTTTGTGTAGACCAAAATTGGTATGCGAGGGTAAGACGGTTTGGCTAATATGAATGTTTGGTCATGGCATGAATAACGGGAAAATCCTGCCCCGTATGTCATCAAACCATTTCCTACAGACACGTGTGGCATATACCCGTATACCACGGGCCGTGGTATACCGGTATGTGCCACACGCTGTGATTGACAGTTTATATTTACTCAGGAACAGCGAGAACAGACCTTGGCAATATAAACGCGATAGCTTGAAGAAGAACCGACAAAACCGTTCACCCCAACAAATGCAAAGAATAAAAATCAGGATCCCAACAGGAATCGAACCCAAGCATTCTGCGTGGCACTCAGGTATTCTACCACAAAGTCACGTCTCTAAACTGCTTTGGAAAAAGACCGTATGCAGGCGTAATGTCGGTGCAGCGTCAACTGTGGTTGCAGAGCCGGCTATCTAATTTTATAACAAAGCAATAAACATTACATATGTACTCCTATGATACAGGCGTCATGCCGGGTTAACGTCAATTGTGGTTCCAGTGATGGCTCCGCTTTTACAGCAGTCTGATAAACATTACATTTGTATTCCTATGATTTTGCAAGCTATATTCAAGCGTTGCTCGACCCCGGAAGAATACGCTGACGAAAGTTACGCATGATATTCACATCATCTCAAGGCAAAGTGCACTTCGTTTCGATAATACTGACGTATGTGCTCTAACATAAGTGCTGACGTTACTTCAGACCATAAGCCACCCTTTAAACGCCAGTGTAGTCGACGTTCCTGGTAAGCCCACGGTGTGCACAAAACTACTACACTTACAAAAACACGCCGATCAATCTCGAAAACACTTGGCTCAAAGCCAAGAATGCAGCACAGATAATTATTCGCCGACTGCTTCGCATGCAACCGATTGCCACAAGGCGTGGGATCTGCCGAATTTTTTTTTACAACTTACTTCGTATACCAAAAGGATCCCGCCTAAATTGCGACTTCTTGCTGTTTGGCTATGTGTGGATTCTAGCCTATGCCAAAGGAAACACATGGGTACATGTACCGGGCGGCAAAAGGTGCATTGTTGTATGGTGTTGGCAGTAGCCTTATGCGTCGTAAAACGCCGAGTTGTTCCAAGATAATACGAAAGAAGAGGATTCATGCACTGTTTCAAGAACCAAGAAAAATAATTTAGTATATGACAAATTCGCAAGGAAGCACTCTCTTCGCGAGCATGGTTTGCCAGAATATGCATTCGTAGCGCTGATCCAGCGGCACCAGAATGCGCACGCAGCAACAGGAGCCTCGACTGCCATTTCAGCCATGTTCCCGAGATCGGGCTTCGCTATGTACTGGCGTGTCGTTCTCGCCATTCTTGTGTACTTCACCCAGGCGTGTAATTTTCCACTTTACTGTGCTGCTCTGGCACGCCAACTGAGAGTTGCGCAAACCCCGCTAGAACGTAACACTGAAAGCGATTTCTCGGAGTTGTCTGTAATTATTTTAGAGAACGGAAGGCGGTGAAGGGATAGCGCAGCCCTCGTTTTTATTGCCTCCGAAGTGCTCTCTGAAGTGCCTCTGCATGGGAAGATCTTTGGAATGACGGCGGCAACGCTTTCTGTGAAATTACATGGGAAATGTCCATGGAGCATACAATACCTCCTTAAACAGATTTAGCATATCGTGAGTGGCACCACATTGCACGCTAAGATATAGCTGGGTCAGACTGCGCACGTGCATAACGTAATGACAGTGTTGCGCCCAGCGTGCCTCCGCTATTCTAGGAATTCAGCGGGAGACACAGACGCTCGCAGAGACCGTTTACCGCAAAAAATATGGGCGATGTTCGCACCCTTCGCAACTATCATCTCGTGCTGTTGCCTTATACAGCTTGCACATCCACAGTATATGATCCTTCCACAGTCGCTGTGCTCTGAAACTGGCACGCTATCGTTGAAGGTCTATCTTACGTTTTACGTTGCAGAGATGAGCGCCCTTCAGCAATTATGGGAGGGAACATGAAAATGTTAGGAGCCCATAGATGTTTAAATATCGGGCCCCACATAGAGCTGTTTCAATTAAACGAAACGTCAAACTACACTTTCTTGTTCAGAATTAACGTACCAAATTTGCATACATAGGCCGTCATTAATCGTTTTAAAACGAGCCCCATTTACCTCCTCGTACTGCCAACTATGTTGACATCTGTGAGACGACATCAGGTACGACGAAACGATTGCTGTATGTACAGCAAAGGCGCTGTGAACCAAAAAATTCGGCAGATCCCACGTACCGTGGGAGTCGATGTTATGCGAAGCAGCGGCGGGTACGTGACTGTGGCGTAACTTTTTTTTTTTACTGAGCGACACGTTACAAGATGGCGCTGAAGATTTGTATAAATTTTATACGCACACTTATATATGTTTAAGAGCCGTATATGTGTTATATAACCAGTTGTTTACGGTTGGGTAACGCTGCCAATGGCAACGTGGGTATTAACCAACACCAGAAGCGGTAAGCTGTTATGTAGTGCTTATACGTGTCCCGACAACGCACGCACGTTTCACGAACCCGTGTGCATGTGTGCAAAAGTTCTTGACAGTTCTTGAACTAGGCAATCATCACCGTGATCAGTGAGCACCAGCAGCGGTCATGACTTGTTTACTGTCCGGTCGTGATCGTGGTGACGAGGGGTCCATGTGTATTGAAGTATGTGGTATAGTAGAGCTGTTGGAATTCGTGGATGCGTCGGTCATTTCGTCGACAAATTGTCTGTCGACATAGCCGGTGACATGTCGGAACCTGAAGCCACCCTTCGCGTTGGTGAAGTATAGGCCGCTGAGGATGGTAGGCCTGGATAGTGCAACGTAGACCAACATCAGTGGATGGCACTTGTATTCGTAGACTACCTGGGTGTATGTGGCCTACGTAACCTAGTCTACAATGCGGCTGTCAATCAATCTAGCATCATCCTCGGTCAGCATGAGGCCATTGCCCAGCCTCGTAAGAAATGAAGATGACACTGCGTCGTTCTAGTGGACGAAGTGCGCTTTACGGTGCGGTGATGTGGATATCATATGTAACTTTCGTTAATGTATTCCTCTGGGGTCGAACAATGCTTCAATATATCTTGCTGAATCATAGTATAACAAAGGTAATGTATATTAGACTGCTATAAAAGCGGAAGCCAACACTGGATTTACAGACTGAATCTGATATGACGCCTG
Source organism: Rhipicephalus sanguineus (assembly GCF_013339695.2). Taxonomy (NCBI): domain Eukaryota; kingdom Metazoa; phylum Arthropoda; class Arachnida; order Ixodida; family Ixodidae; genus Rhipicephalus; species Rhipicephalus sanguineus. The sequence continues at coordinate 91,591,578 of NC_051180.1, read as the reverse complement.
TTATCGTAGGAGTACACATCGTAGGAGTATCATGTAGTGTTTAATAATGCTTTCTTGTAAAATTAGTTAGCCAGCACCACAACCACAATTGACATTGCACCGCTATTACGCCTGCGCAGGCTGTTTTTCCAAACCAATTTATAGACCTGGCGTGGCTCAGTGGTAGAATACCTGATTGCCACGCAGAATGCTTGGGTTCGATTCCTGCTGGGATCCTAATTTTCATTCTTTCCATTGGTTGAGGTCAACGCTTGCCGATGTTGGTTTTCCTTAACGCTCTCGCATTTAAGTTACCAATCTCTGCTCTCGCCTACCCTGGGAAGATATAAACTGTCAATCACCTATGGCGCATACCCGTACACCGCGGCCCATGGTACCGGGTATGTGCCACATGTGTCTAGTGGAAAGGGTTTGACGACGTACGCGACAGGATTTTAACGTATTCATGTCATGACCCGGCAGTCATATTCGTCAAATCCTCTTACCCTCCCATGCAAATTTTGGTCTACACCAAGTTAAGGAGGGCGATCATGAGAGCACCTGGACGTAGGCGGCTAGATAGATAGATAGATAGATAGATACGTAGATAGAAAACGCTCAAAGTGCCAGAGGTTCGCTAAGAAATGCTTCGCATTTAAAACCGAACACCGGCGAGCGAACACAATGATGGTGATTACGATGATTAGTATACACAAGTGAAGATGACGAACTACACAGTCAGCGCTCACACATATAAACAACCCTCCATCTTTCATGGTCAAAAATGAAGGGTCATTGCGTATATAATAACGCCATCGTGCATTATGCTTGAACGTATTGCTTGAAATATCGAAGATGAGTTGTGCGCTGCTCCGTGTTGGTTAACTGCACAAGCTTTGGTGAACAACCAATGTGCCTAAGAGTCTCTCGCTTGGTGTGCAGCGCGCATGGCTCAATACGTGTCGCCAGTTTTCTTTTGTTTTCCACCTAGCGAGCGCCGCGCTTGTGGGGGAGAAAGTGTCTTAAATGAAGTAAAACTACAGCACCGCAAAACCTGAATTGCATTCGCGCGGACAGTGTTAGAGATAAATGTTCCAGCAGGTCCTGCCACCCACCCAACCCCCCATTTCTGCCACAGATCCCTGCACTAAAAATAAGCAAGAAGGGAAGATTTATAACAGCGTTAAATGATTCTCCTTGGACAAATATAACCATTCGTTCCTTCCTGAAAACTTTAGCAAGCCTACGTAACGTTGCCTTGGATACGCCGACACTCGCGAAGGGTGCTAAGTGCCTCACGCAAATTGAACCAGTGGCCTACAGTATCGGCAAAATGCGAAACACTTGACAAGGTCGTAAAATTCGCAAGCAGGGCCCACATATCTTCGTCAAAACTGCAGACGGTTTCGCTCTCTCGGATCTCAGTCGCTCTATTGCGGCATGGACACAAGGGGTAAAAAATGGCGGCAGATCCTCCCGAGGGGAGCTGTCGTACAGTATGAAGCATTTATTCGAGTGATCAGCGGCGTAGTATAAAATACGAATGATTTTGTTACATTGCAATACAGCAGATATAGTCGACATTAGCCAATGCTTATATTGTGTGTCCAGCTACCTCTCAAAGTTCGTAACTACCTCTAACCTAAAGTTCGAAACGGTTTTTTATTACATTTTAAAATCATATATTTTTTCTCATTTATCATATTTCCTTATTGTAGCCCTATAAGTTAGCCATGCCATAGCTTACTTCAGTGCTTCTCTTTGCAAAAATTCTTCTGTGCGTGGCATGTCTCTTTAAATGGATTACTTCAATGTTGGCAGTATTCCAACTCTGATAGAGTCCTCGGGCATTGCGAGTAAACACCGGTTAGCTTTTCAAACATATCTCTTTCTTTGATTAAATTGTGTGCTGGTCCGTATTCTGCCGTTTTTCGCCAGGACGCGTCGTGCAAGGTCTTCCTAAACCCTTCGCCAATTAAACATGGAGCTTCCATACCCACTTTGTCACTACAGTCGAGGTTGTATGGCTGCTCTGGATATTACACAGTCATTAATGGGATCATTCCTTTTCCTCAACTGTACCTTCGACGTTGCAAATGAAAATACCTTGTTTATCTTTCATTCCATTAGTCTTGCTGTTTCGTAAGACGAGCTACCATCTCCCTAAATCTTGAATAGGTCTGTACAAAAGATTGCGAGATAAATTCGACGTTTAATGTAAAAAGAAGAAATACATTAGCTATGACTGGGGAGAGAAGAAAATAAAATAGAGCAGGACTCCAGCCCATGCAACATGTATAAGATAGAGCAGACAGTCGGAACTTTTGACTACGAGGTAGTGGTGGTGGTTGTGTTGTTGTTAAAGGTGGTTTTAGCCTGGCAGAGCTGCCTTGATTAGGAGCTAATGGTAATCGCGGCAGTGGTGATAGTGTAGCTAGCGTTAGCCTGGCCAGCGGAGGCGCTGGCCGGGCAAGCGTGGCCGACACATACTGTCGTCCTTTATGAAAGGCAGCACGCGAGCGCGTGGCCTGCGCTCTGCGGCGGTAGAGTCACTGTATATGCTACCTTTAGGTAGCAGAGTTGCGCATAGGTCCGGCTAGCAACCACAGCTATGCGGTGAAGTCGCACTTCGTTCTTGCAAGCGACATGCCTACCGTGACGCCGATTAACCTGTCTGGCGTGTCGAAGACCGGCAATAAACATTGGCTGTCGATGGCGAGTGTTAATTCAGTTCGCTGCAGCGGCGGTGTCGAGAAATAAAAAAATTGGCCCAAGCGACAGCTTCTCCGCAATGCATGGTTGCTAGCGGCGTTGGAAGACAGATGCGCAACTCTGCTACCTAAAGGTAGCATATACAGTAACTCTATGCGGCGGCTGCCTGCAGCGCCATCAAGCGACAACCGAAGAAAGCCTGTCCGCTTCTGGCGTCGTCTATTGGCAAACAAAATAACGAGTCACGGCCGTTGGGCAAGCGCTGCTAGATTACGCTCCCGCTCCGGTTTCGCAACGGGCGATGCCGCCAAAAATGGACGTGCTTTCTTTAGCGGTCAGTTGATGGCGCTCTAGGCAGCCGCCGCAAAGCGCAGGCCACGCGCTGTCGTGTTCCCTTTCATAAAGGACGACAGTGTACATTGGTATAGCCAAGGGGGGCGGAAGCATGAGGGGAGGGAGGGTGAGATCTTCATCCTTTACTAGTCGTGGCAGTCATTCCGTTGCTCTGGAATTCCTCGCACGTTTTTCACCGCATCCACTCGACCACGTCTGCTCCTTTCACAGATTAACTTCAGCCGCGCGCATAGCTCTTCCCTCTTGTCCCTGTTATCCTTTTCCTGTCATCCTGACTCAACATCCCACAATAACGAGGAAACGCTGGCCCACCGGACGGCACGTGGTGGGCTCAGAGGTAATTAACAGTGCGATTAATGTTTGTCGAGGGAACTTTCCGCACTTTCTTGAACTCTGCCAACTCAACAAGATCGCTTCCTGAATCTTCCTCCCTTGCGAGGAAGTTTCTTGTTGGTATTGCTCCGGCGCTCACTCCTTTTCTATCTGAAGACAGCGGCATGAGTGAGGAAAGGAGCCGAAGCAAGAGCATAGACAAGAAAATATAGCGAAGCATGAGCCAGATTGCTACGTGACTGAGCAATCTAGGCTCGCGAAGGCGATTGTGTAAAAAACAGCAGGGACCTCAAATCGGCTTTTTGGCTCATTTGCTGTCGTGCCAAACGCGTTGACGAGAAACGCTTCTGATTTATTCTCGATGAGGATCAACAAATTAGCCGTTCGCTGAATTATTTCTCGGACTTAAAATCTTGGAACCTTCGCTGTGTGAGGGGGAGGTGGGGGGAAGGTAAACCTAATCCCCTATTTGCGTTGAGTGTACATAACACTCATCCAAGCGATAGAGTGCAAGGATGTTTGTGGGCACGCTTCTACCACCTAGGTGTAGTGTAGCTGCCCCATCTCCTTTTCCTGTTATCCTGGTCAACCTTGCTTCTCGGTATTGCGATTCGTTGCCGTGATTTCTTCTGTGGTTGCACTGTTATTTTCCTTCTTATTACTCTTATTGTAAACGTTGACTAACTTAATTCGCTGCATGTTGTAAACTAAGGAAATGCGTGTTTGCCAAATGCACACGTATAAGATGCCACGATGCCTGAAGATTCCACGAATGCGGTTTCTGTTCAAAGCATCATGTGAAAATATACGACCGAACGCATTTGTCGAACAAAGCAACGATTATAAAAGTGTTGAGGCTTCAGAATCTCACCAACGAATGACGCCAGAAAGGCAATTTGGGCGCTGTAAATAATCACTCCTTTGCGTGGCTATCTATCTATTACATACAACCTATACACAAATATAAAAATGAAAATCCAGAAAATACCGTGCTCTCGGTTGAACGAAAGAAGGGGAATGGATCGAGAGCTTGTGTTTTTGTTAGGCGCAACCTAGTGCAACCAACAGACTATGAATCCAAGGAAGGTATATGGGGCACATTATTGCACTTTTAACTATAGTGTAGCAATTATAATAGAAATACAAAGAAATTAAAAAGGACGAAAAGACAACTTGCCGTCGGTAGTGGCCGAACCTACAACCTTGGGATAACGCGTCCGAAGCTCTACCACTTGAGCCACGGCGTAGGCCGTCCTCCCATCCACTTTTATGGGGTATTTATGTGCATGAAAACATGGGAGTGTTAGCCAGTGTCACTCGTGACAATGAAGCGAGTGTTCTTGCTTCCTTCTTTCCTTCCTTCTCTTTCACTCTCTCTCCCTTTCTCTTTTCACAGGTTGTCTTGAATTATCCAAACGCGTGATCAGCATCCGTTAAAATCACACGATACATTGCAACGGATTCCACCAAACACTGCTTCGCGATTCATGCTCAACAAAAGGCTCGCCGAACACACATAAAGGCAAACTTTCGAAAAAAAAAGAACATTAATAAGTACACACATGGACACCAACCATTTTGCCTCAAAGTGATTTTCAGCGCAAGAAAATATTTAAGAGGCTATTTTACCTGGTTCTGAACGCCCACTTTTTATGCCGCCACCACCATCTCCTTTCAATCCCCGATCGTCAATCTTACTCCGAACAAACAAAATTATATACTGTCCTCCGCAGGCTCATTTACATTAGTCTATTTACATCTGCCGCTATCCTCTCAGTTTTATTATTGACAGCTTGGTTTACCCTCCTTTTTTTATGTCGGCTCGTATTTGATACAGCAGCTGCGCCGACGAGGCAGAGCGACAAATTCATTGTGCGACCGGACAGCCGACTCAATACATCACCGCGCATTGTTCGTATGCCATGGTGATCCTTTATTTCCGCTTCCAAGTCACGGCCATCGGAGCCAATGGCAAGATTGAACGAGACAGCGCCCGATCCATTTCCAGGCTTTTTCTTTTCCCTCTCCGTGTTGAAGGAAATCAAATTTTGGAACCATTGTTCTCTCCCAGTGACCCCGTGCTTCATAAGCGAACTTGTTTTCCAGGCTGCCTCGGCCCCTTTAATGAGGCCATGAATACAAACTGCAGATTATGTTTGGCGTGAGTAGACAGCTATTTTTAATAATTTCTAACGTTTTCTTCATTTTTAGTAAATTATGCCTTATTAACGATGTGAATCAAGTCTAAATGTCTTGATCTGCGTGCCATCCACGTTCGAACAAAAGGTCTGCCAGGTCATGTCGAAGACAAATATTTCTTGCGGTCGTTAGTTTGCTTCATATTGCTCTCTCAGGAGAAAATATCAATAATGTTGGAGTACTTTTACATGGTATTTACCACAAAACTGACCATGACTTTGCGTCATGGGTGGCGACTTGATGTCGATTGTCGCGCTCAGGAATTCGCTACGACAATTCACACGGACAAGGTGGCGTAGGTAATACTATGTCTTTCGGGTTTCTTGCATCTTTTCTTGAATACCAAACCACTGATGAAAGAAGCTCTATTTCAACTGTCTCCATCTGCCTAAACTCAAGAAACGATGTTGATTTTATCTTGTTAGGGCCAGGGACTGCAGTCATGCTACGAACACTTTCTTACTTTTGTTCGTAGTGAGAGAGACCTAACAGCTATGATAACGTGTGCGTTATAAGGGCACTGATGCTGAAAAAGTCATGTTAGCCCATGTGTTTCCCACTATCGTCACAAAGCATTCAGCCTCATATCACAGCACAGCGAATATAACATCGGTATAATATGGACGTCACTTTTTTATATAAAGCCGTTCCAGTACTGATCGCGTCACAGAGGACTTATTGAATCGTCACTCAGCAGCAGCAGCATTTACGTGAATGATGATGCTGTCGCATCGCTTACATGTGAACGCCATGTGAATGGTCGTAGCGAAATCATAAGTGCGACAACATCGAAATCAAGTCGCGCTTGTTTTTCGTATGGAGCGCCTCTCACTATATAATCCATAGGGTGAACTATTAAGACAGCTCGAAAACTTCAAGCGATGTTCATTAAGAACTTCCGGATGGCCGTTTCAGTGCGCGGCATGCCTTCGTACACACTGAAAGTGACGCGCCATAGAGAGATCACTAAAGAACGAGCACTCGTTCATTCCGCATTTGTATCTCAATGGCGGCACATTAAACAATGTCAAATCATCTATGGTATAAAAATGTTCTACCTTGTTCAAAGAAGGACCTGGCTACTATTGTTCTCAGATGAGGACACAGGAAACAAGGGCATATTCATACGCAACTTCTGAAAAGTTCAAAAACAGCACAGCTTATTGGCGTGTGCCACCGAGTTCACAAAACAAAGGAACATTAACTTCCGCGTTGGTGTTCCTGTAGAAGTCAGCGATAGCGACAAAGACAAAGGAGGAGTCCTTTGTTTGGTAAAATTTGATGTTTTTTGCCCTAGCATGAGCATAGAAAGCTTTTATTAATACTGTGCCAAACATTCGAGTGTTATCTTCATTTGGCACGAGCGCTTTGCGTTGTTATGTATACATAGGCGCTTTGGGATACGAGATAAGAAAAATTGGGCTTGTTCAACAACTCTTGCTTTTCGACTTTTGCACTGCTGCTTGAAACCTGGTTCATCGCGTTCAACTATTGCGTGGAAACAAAGAGGCATAGCATGAACGCAACAGATGCGGCCACTTTGTGCCCATTAATGTTGAAATGCGGTTTCTCTAACAGTTACTGAGTGATTAAAGAAGCCCGAAGAAATGACGAGTGGATTTACGATTCGCAAAATACGTCTACTTTGTTCTTTCTTTGTCGGTATTTAGCACTTCAGTAACTGTTATACTAAGCCCATTACCGCATAAATAGCAAAAACGCACGTAGGATCAACTGCACATTCTAAATGATTGCTGTTTTAGAGCTCGTTTTTGCAGCGTTTTCGATAGAACAGGCGATGCTGAGTTCATTTGTAGTACTGGAAAGCGCGTTACAATTTTGGGAATAGATTAAATTCAACACCACTCACAGTGACGCAACAATATGGAGAAACCAACTCTTAAACCCTGTCATTCTTCACTGTGTAATGTGTGTACCTTCTCTTTCCTTATTGAGTTTCTTGCTTCTTAGATTTCCTAGCCACGAAAGAGATGCATCTGAGGCGCCAGTTAAGTAAGCGCACATGATCAGTCAAGCATTCAGTGAATCCTTGCAGACTGTTCCAAAACGAAAATTATACGTATCATCATTTTGCATACGCGTTACATTACGCCCTGATGTTTATGTAGCTCGGCTTGATTAGTCTTTCTCTCCTACATCAAATGACACACGCACGTATGTGACACATTAGTTAACCCAGTCGAACTATGTCTGTGAATAGCGAATACCACTCATGAGATGTAATTCGGTAGAAGGCCTTTCTAACTGGCGTATAAGCGCCAGGTGCTGAGCAACCAACCCTCGCTTCCATAGCTTCAATCGATGTCCGTAAGTCGGTCATCCATGCAGGTACGAGTAGATGCTAGCAGCCCTTCTATGCTGCATGTGGCTTAGTATGAAACACACTATCGCATATTGATTCGGCACTTCAAGGACTAAAACTCACAGGGTCCTTTATGTATCTGCCTCAGTCGACTCGAAGGCGAAAACCATCTTCTTGTTCTTCTAAGTTCAAGTATTGAAGCTCCCGCCGCCCCCCACAGAATGCGTTCTGCAACTAGGTGGTTTTGCAATGCCTCTAGGATCGGAGGCTTTGTAATCTTTGTGGACCTCCCCTTCGTTTGCGCTGCCTCTGAGATTGACCCACCTTTCGCCAAGCAATGATGTCACGTGATGACGTCACATTATTTGACATTACAGTGACGCCACGATGACGTCACACATTTTCGCGATCTGTTACGTCACGAAGACTTCATATGTTGACGTCACCACGTGATACTTCTTTGCATCACTCGTGTTGACGCAGCCGACATGGGACGCTCACGCGGGACGCCATTGACTTTTCGCGTTGGATGAGGCATGTAAGGCTTTCGCTTTAACATTAATATCCCTGCTTCTGCAAACTAGGGGTGGTGGCTAGGATGCAGTTATCTACTTAATTTGTGAAGATGTACGTGGAAAACGGCGTTGGAAAAGCCGCCTTGTCAAACACTTCACCTCTCCCTAGTAATCCAAATGTGCTTTGAAGGCGTTGCTCCGCATGGCGATCACAAATCGAATCAGTGATAGACTAAATGTGGACCTGCACTACTTTGCGTTATGTGTACAGTTTCTTGCATTGTGGGTCTTTCATAGTTTTATTCGTTTTCTGCGCACTAGGTAGCCAGTCGGTTCTAGTACGAAATTATCTTAACCGTATGCTTCACCATTTTTCCTTCCTCTCTCGAAACTTCATTGTTTTAATATTGTGAACGTTGATATCAATATTACAGTATGCTTTGAGAAATTCTGCAGCGCTGGCGTTACCTGCACAAAGTATGTATTAGGGCCCTCATGGATTTCATTTCTAACGTGGCAACTATTCCTTCTACTTTATCAAGGGTAAAAGTATGCAAGCGTTCTCGCTGGCCTTGCGTCGTCTAATTCTAATTCACGGCTATGTTCAATTGCCGTTGTAAGTCGCTCCATGAAATGCTAGTGGTTTCATTTTACGTTTAAGTTATGGTGGTATAAACAGCGCCATTTAGAACGTGGAATTGTTTTGACCATTGTCTGAAGGAAGTCGTTTTCTGCTTTTGTAGTGTGTGACTTGATCACCCTTCCTGCACATGCCTCAAAGGCGCCGGGATTAGATACCCCTGCTGGGAATTTAATCTCGGTGTTCCGCAATCAGTCGCACACGAGCCGTTTCGACTACACCGTGAAAGGTACAGCGTTACCTACAGGCGTTAATTACGCACGAAGCAGCGGTTAGGACAGTGTGCAGGCGCTGTCGGTGCTTCAGAAACTCGCTGGGACTCTTCTCCCACCGGGATTATGGCAAACTGCGCAAACGTGGATTGCGAAGAATGTGACTCGTGCTGTTGTGTTAGCTGCTTTTCCGCCACCATAGAAACCAGGCTGCCGCACCTGAGCGTTAACTATGTCGAAACAGTTAGGCTGTCGCTTAAGCGCAGTAAAGAGAAAAGAAGAATATAGCGGGGCTACCAGTACCCAGACAACCCGCACCGCAGAGGGCGAGTTCTAGCGCAAGCTACAGCGCATTGCTTCCGTGATCTTCTTACGCTCTCGCATGTGGGAACTCAGTCGCACACTTCCATCAGACGAATTACCTGAACCATATTGTCCTTCTAACACGCATTTCGGGCAACGGTATGAGCTTCACTAACCCACGGTAACAAGAATTCGGCATCCTCGTTAAATACGCGCTTTGTTTTCACTTTCATCGTATCACAGATGTATACTCAGGAGTTCCGCAGTGGTCCGTCTTGGGACCACTCCGCTTTGATATTTATAACGACATTCAAGATGTAGCGGACTCGTCTGTTTGTTTGAAATTATTCGCAGAGACTGCGTCATATTACGCCTATTCTCTATCTGACCAAATCACCCTGAATAGTACTTTAAATAAATTGGCAGAATGGCGCAATAAATGGGAAATGGTAAATAACCTGCCAAAAACTGTGCACATGAGCATCACTAACACATGCAACAATCTTCCCTTTACATATCATATAGAAAATAACCCCCTTGAAGAAGTTCAGACATGCAAATATTTAGGAATAACATTAACTTACACTCTTAACTGGTTGACCCATATAAATAAGGTAAGCTCCACACCTGAAAAAAATTAGGCCTTCTGACCCATAAGTTGGGCAAATCCCCTCCTTCTCTCAGAATGATGACGTACAAAACAATTATTAGACCCTCTTTGGAATACGGCAGTGCTGTTTGGGATCCTTACACCCAGGTAAACATAAGACAACTCGAAAAAATTCAAAGGTTAGCTGTCCACTACGTTTACAAACGTTTCAGACGTCTTGAATCACCTTCGGCTATGTTACAGTTGCCCGAATTACAGCCATTATCTGAAAGGAGAAAACAGGCACGTTTGAAGTTTTAGCTTCTGTTTGTTTTGTTAAGCTGGGAATAAAACTGCCGGTACTTGAAGAAGCACGTCGGTCGAGCCTCACGTCACAAGCATAGTCATTACACCAAGCCTGCATTCGCGAGAACTAACTTGTATAATATTCATGCTTCCCGCGAACAATCACAGAGTGGAATTTATTTGATTTTTTTTTTTTGCCTTTTTTGTGTCTCTTTATGTACACCCTCTCATGCTTGGACTACTGTCTGCAGTATTGTACGAAATAAAAAATAAAAATAAAAATAAAATATCCCCTTGTTAAAAAGTCTCAGTACCGCATTCCTCGTCGCTTTCAAGATTGCACGACCTAAGAAAGTTGCGTTAACGCCACAAGATTATACTAAATAATATTATCAAATGCGCACACGCAAGGTAAATGCTCGCGCCTCAAGAAACTGTGTAGCTTCAATATATAATAAATAAAAACGAATAACAGCGGGTTGGGATAAGTGCTCCTATCCAACTTCTATCTGTTTTATTTCTTTTCTCTCGTCCATCTTTGTTTTGTTTTCCTAATGTTGGCTTAAGTGGCGGCATTATTGACAACCTAAGGCACACATTTTCATACTGTGCTGTTATAATTACGAGTGTTGTTGAGACAACTGCAGCCTTCCTTACTGGGCCATGAAAACCTACATAAATGAAGGAACTTCTGAACGCGATGTCGCACGTTATTTGCGCTAATTTGCAAATTCAAAGATATCTGCTACACTGCCCCGAAAATTAGAAGTTTAGCCAGGGCAACCTGCGCGCGACAAATTGATAACTCCTTCTAAAATGTCGGCCAGAAAAATCTCACCCATATCCATTCATTCAATCTATAAATTACCTATATGTGACACCGGCGAGGCGGATGGATTATTTATCCCAAATGAAAAAAAACCGACAAATGTCTGCAAGTTGGAAATGGAACAAGAAAAGAGGAAGATAACGTGAACACAAGATGAAGTTCAAGAAAGCGATGATGAAGCGATGATGAGAGCGAGAACGAAGATGAAGTACATGCAGATGATTACGGTGATCGAGATTGTTTTGATAATCATGAGGATGATGTATAAATGTATATACGCAAATATTTAAAAAAATGTCTAGAAGCACCTTACTACAGGCACATATATAGTTCACTGTTTCCCCCAAAAAGTTACAATGGATGTTATTCGAGCCTTTTACATTTTGGGCGTAGATTTATGAGAAGTTATTTCTAAGAGTTGCTAATTTTCGACGCGATCGTTTTAGTCATTAACCGTGTCGTTCGTCTGTAGAGCTGGGCTCTCGAAGCACGTAATTTGTAGTCACTGACGAAGATCAGCTCTCTCATTTCGAGTTGTGTTCAAGTCATAAAAAAAGACGTTCTCTGTTGTGCTATGAAGGCGCTATCATTGGCGGGTTTCCTTTTTGCCACGCGCACCAAAGCATCGGCTTAGCAGAAGGCTGAGGCAGCTGGTATAGATGACGATTGAGGGTTAGTGGAAAGAAAACAAACGAATCATCGGCTTATATATACGTTACAGCTCGCTTAAGGCAGTTCTGCTTGCGATACCAGTCGTAAGCAAATTTAGTGACTTTCCATCGCATAGCATTGGAACAACTCTTGCAAGGAACACAAGTTAACGAAGCCGAGAGAGACTTACGGCGTCATTGAAACATTAATAAATGAGCATGAGCATCGGTAACGTTACCAGGAAGCTGAGAGGCGCGGGCAGACAGAGCTGCACGACGCGTCGGTGTCAGTTTCGCGTGGAATAACTTTATTATCTGCGGTGTATTTACGCCGTCCCAATCGGGAATACGCGTTCTCTACTAGCCTGGGTTTGCTCTATGGCCCTTCTCGCAGACATTCAGTAAAACGGGCTTCAGTGTTGTGCTTAACTTCGCTTCCGAATTAACGGCGCATGTGTACTGCATTACTGCTTTTGTTTGCCACGGCTGCTTTCCAAATTCATCAGGCTGAAGTTGCAGTCCCTCGCGGCTAAGTGCAGCTCTAAGCATAAGCACCATCCACGAATGTACTTGTTATGATAAGGGGGGGGGGGGGCGCTTTTGCTAATTCTGTCGCGAAAAGCAATAACCATGGAGGACGTCGGAGTAAAAGAATGTTGCAAACTGTTCTATTTGCCACCAAAAATACAACGACAACATGTGTACGCTCGCTGTGCCATCTTTTGCTTGCATCTTTATTTATTTATTTATTTATTTATTTATTTATTTATTTTTTTTATTTAGTTCAAGTGAGAGAGGAAACAAAAAGAGGAGAGGCAGTGAGGTTAACCAGACGAACGTTCGGTTTCTACCCTGCACTGGGATAAGGGAATTTATTTCAATGATATAATCATCCAGTGTTAAATAGAGTAGGCGTTCAGTTAAACATGAATACTTAAAATAATGCGCACTGACACAAAAAATGTGGAACGGAATAACTATAGAAGTCCTATTTACCGGTTGTTACGCACTGACGCTACAGCTTCAGCGACAACAATAAAATCCATAGGTAGTCGTGACAAATATCCCTAAGGCAATAAATTGTAGTAATAATAACGAGCCTCTTAAAAGGATGTTAAGGTGCGAACGTTAAGCTTGTATTTTGTCGTCAGTGCCCTGAAACCAGGGCGTAGCCACGTTAGGGCACACCGGGCCCGTGCCCCCCCCCCGAAATTTTTTTTTTTGCCATAGCATACAGAGCAGAAAATGACACTCGACCACATCTGCCTGCTCGTCCCCACTACAGATCAAGGAGGTGCCCCCCCCCCCCGAAAAAAATTTCTGCCTACGCCCCTGCCTGAAACCCTTACTTCACCTTCGTACCTTACAGAGTTCGCTGTCCGCCGCGTTCTTGTCATGGTTACGAGGCTCGACCGCTGACCCGAAGGACGCGGGTTCGATCCCGGCCGCGGTGGTCGCATTTCCGTTGAGGTGGAATGCTAGAGGCCCGTGTACAGTGCGATGCCAGTGCACGGTAAGGAACACCAGATGGTCTAAATTTTCGGAGCGCTCGACTACGGCGCGCCTCGCAATCATATCGTGGTTTTGGCACGTAAAACCCCAGATATTATTATTACAGAGTGCGTTATTGGTATTACACATTAGGATCTAACTTGTATAGAAGAAAAACAAACTGTACTCAGAGCGTGGCATCAGTAAAAAGAGTATCACAGAAACTGGAATAAGCTGAGATAACCGCCAAACTGTGTGATGGATGCTTGCGCGTATTTTTGCCAGTTTTTGTAAACATCTCGGTTTATATAAGACTCTGCTGTTACATATGGCTACCATCAGTCGTGACGGTTACTTGTCACACTTACATGAAGATGCCGTCTCCAGCAGCAAACCCGGGTCTTAAGCGAGGGTTTGTTACAGAATGTACCAGTCGGTTAAAGAATCACTATGAATATGTAATATTTCGCTAGGCGGTGCTGAAGTCTGACGGTGATAAGGAATGAAAAGAATACTAATAAATAAAGCCAAACACGGAACCACGCTCTGTTTTCTATTCCGTGCTGCTTCTGCAGCGTGCATACGCGAAGTGCTCAAAAATGTAGTCTGAAATATAATGTTTTTCTGCACATGCGATCGAAATTTGCTAAAAGCAAATTGTTACTCACTCTACCGATATTTCGGGAAGAGACAGGGGCGTTTGAAACGCAAAAATATTATCATTGATTTAGGTAGTGATATGTCACTGTTTCTTTTTAGACTATATGGTCCTCAAGTAGATATATACGATAAACGCTCGCACACACACACACACACACACACACACACACAAACACACACACACACACACCACACACACACACACACACACACACACACACACACACAACACACACACACACACAACACACAAATCAACGTATTCAGCACCTCCAAGCTGTTGCTCAATACGGCACCCTATCAGTGTACGCCAGAAGACGAGCTATCGGGACAACTGATTCGAGGAATCATGATTGGTCCACCGCGCAGTTGCGCAATCGCCTGCGGTGAAAACCTATCACAGGGGACATTGCAGTGCGCTTCTTCTGATAGACTTCACTGCGCAAGCTAGCGGAAGAGGGCCAATGAGTTCTGCGGATTTCGGTGAGGTCAGATAATTCCTACTCTCACTCGATGTGCGGGGTGAGTGCTGTATTAGCTTTCCGTAATCTGACGAGAACCGACGTATGATTCTGGACACGGGGCTTATAAACACAGTTGTGGTGCGATTGTTCTCCCTCTAGGACCGGCTATTGTAAGTTGGAACACGGAATGAAAAAAAAAAAACCGCGGTATAGTAACAGGAACAAATAATGTCAGGGAGGACACACGTTCCGAAGTAGACAAGACAAGCGCAAACTATAAACTGGAATTACTTAAAAAAAAAACATGAAGGAAAAAGAAGCACTCGTGGAAAGGGAAGTATAAAGTTTACGATGGGGGGGGGGCTACAATCTTGCCGAACTGGCTCTGACGTACACGTGGGGTGATGACCGGATACGGCGATGACTCATAAAGTTATGTTCTGAGTTGGCCAGCTTCATTGCTACATGTTGCTTTCGATAAAGTCACTTTCTGGCGGGGTCAGCAGAATGGAGCTTGAACTGACGCATGCGCCATGGTGGTTCGATATGTGGAAGGCTTGCAATATTACATTGCTAAAGTTGCAACACATGCGCAAGTAAAAGAGAACTACCCTTATTCCTGCGATAAACTTTCTGCGTCAGCAACAGTAGACAGTGTTATCACTTATTAGTTCTGCTGAAACGCGCGTCATTGGTCAAGCTTCTTCTCCTTGTTTATAAAGCGGTCAAAAAAATGTTCGAACGTGGTCATGTGCTGCGCATAGTACAGCCACGTACCGTACAGTGTAGCAAGGGGTCGGAAAGAAGTGTGAGTGTGTTTAAATATGCTTGTTTAAGTATACTTCGTTTCAAAAAACCACAGTTTCGCTGAAGGGCGAAGCAGTGCATGCGATATCAACAAATTGCGTCATTCTATGAAGTAATGCTAGCTCCTAACCCTTTTAGATCCGATCTCACGTAACCGAACAAAACACTGGTTTAAGGGAATACGGCCTTCGTGCTGTCAGTTCACTAAACGCGAAGTAAGCGGTTCAGAGCACAGCAAGTTTACGAGCCGTCTCCTTATGCCTGTCGAGATAGCGCGCGCACGCCCTTCGAGTGACGCAGCCACCCCTCCACCCTCCGTGGCTTTTTTTTTTTTTTGTGTATCTTGTACTCCTCACGAAGGGATGCCAAGTAGGAATGCTCATCAAAAGTCCTTTCTGCTTGGTGAGCAATAGGGGGCAGGGCTCGCACGCGGGGGGATGCTATCGCATGCGTCCGCAGTGCGACGGAGGCGGCCGGCTCGTTCATCTTCACTTCAGCCGCGTTCGTCGCCATCGCTCGCGAGCTTTCACTCTCTTGTAGAGCATACGATGCGTGGGTGATGTTACCAATTTGCCTTCATACGGAAAATGACGGCATCGGCGACGCCAAAGGCGACGGCAAATCCGTCGAGAGTGTCCATACTTGTTATCGCAATATTATACTTGCTAAAAAAGGCCAATGTCGAACCAGCGGATGAACAACGACGCCTAGAAGGCGCACGTGCGCTGGCCCCTTGTGCTCTACATTGTTAAGGCTGAACAATTTGTCCTGACGCTTTTTGCTTACTTTCACGATAATGATCTCATTTTTCACACGGTTTCTTCTTTACATTTGGGGACATCCAGAAAACTTGCTAGGATGGCATCAGCGCCGCTACCTTACCGTTGTATCTAACTGTGCTTCTTGAAGTTGTAACAACGTGCATTTGCGCTCCTGGCGTTGAAATATGTGACGCATGCCACGTGGAGAGCAACTACATTTTCAACTTTCGCCCCGTGCTTGACGTGCTTTCTCACGCCATTATGCCGCTTCCTGCACTAAAGAAACAACTATAGGTAACTATTTTTGCCTTGATAAGAATGATGAGTTTGAAACGCATTTATCGGGAGGGGCGGAATAGATGACCTCACGCCGAGGCCTTATAGCTCTCCGTCTTCCTCCGCTTATTACGATGTGACCATTAACCATTGCCCCCGCACTCGACCTCTCACGCGTCTATCTTGTCACGTACTCTTGGAGCTATAACCTAAAAGGCGTTTCGGGTTTCAAACTTCGTGGTAGCTAAGTGAGCAGTGGCGACAGAGGTGGAGGGGGAGGCGATTAATGGCACCCCGAACACTGGGTTAAAATAGCACACAAGCATAGTGTACGAGGTGATACAGAACCAGCGTATGGGAGAATGCTTTTAAGGCACAGGTAAGGAAACAAAGCAGTCATAAGTAATACTTTTCTTTATACCACTTGCTGCTGTACGTGCCTTTTCACAGTCCTGCGCCGAAAGCTACAGAAACGACGTGAACGTGCATAATCGCACTATACAGCACTATGATTCCTGGGTAAGAGTGCCGCTCATACTTCATTATACGCGTATAATATTTCTATAATCCATTAATCATTATATGTAATGAAATCGTGCCCGCGTACCCCAACTTTTCATTTGAGAAACGTGTTCGGGAAATCGGGCAACGTTCACATAATTTGTAGTGACGACATTTCTCTTACTATCGGCAGCACACACGCGCTATAGCCATGCCTAGCTGTTAGAAATAACACAGTCTCAATTCAGAATAATTACAGGCAATTTATTTTCTATCATATTCTTTCTATCACAGTGCATCGCATTAGGTTATATGTATGTCGTCGACATGCACGAAGTATGACCGTACCCAAACATGTCGCATGTTAGGCTGCTCTGGAAAGGGTGCCACTTATGCTTTATCCCCAGGTTATTCGCGTAATTGCATTGTAGTCCTCTGAAAAAAAAAAGAAAGTGTAGTCCCAAATCTTCACAAACTTACCGGACTGATCTTCACAGTGATCTGATGCCCTGTTTAGCTGTAAACAAAATAGCAGTTCGTGTTAGTATTGGTAGCACATCAATCAAAACAAAGCGGTAATGAGAGAATGCTTGTTTATCCGAATTTCCTACTCGCATTGGCGTGGTAAGGTCATTTTTTCTAAATCTGCATAAGTATACGTCCATAGTTGGAACACAATCTCATCACCATCATCATCAGCCCGACTGCGCCCTCTCCCGGGCAAAGGCCTCTCCCATGCTCCCCTGTCAATCCGGTCCTGTGCTTGCTGCGGACACGTTATTATACCCGCAAACTTCTTAATCTCTACTGCCCACCTAACTTTCTGCCTCCCCCTCACGCGTTTGCCATCTCTGGAATCCAGTCAGTTACCCTTAATGACCACCGGTTATCCTGCCGACGTGCACGTGGCCGGCCCATATCCATTTCTTCTTCTTAATTTCAACTATGATATCCTTAACCCGTTTGTTCCCTGACCCACTCTGCTCTTCTTGTCCCTTAAGGTTACACCTACCATTTTCTTTCTATTGCTCGCTGCGTCGTCCTCAATTTAAGTTGAACCTTCTTTGCAAGCCTACAGGTTCCTGCTCCTTAGTAAGTACCGGTAAGACGCAGCTGTATATACCTTCCTCTTGAGGTATAGTGGTAAACTACCATTCATGATTTGAGAATGCTTCCAAAAGTGCTCTACCCCCTTCTTATTCTTCTAGTTACGTCAGTCTCGTGGTTCGGCTCCTCGGTCGCTACCTGTCCTAAGTAGACGCAGTCCTTTATCGCTTCCAGTACCTCGCTACCTAGCAAAGCGCTGTCTCTTCCGATACTAGTGCACATTAATTAGTTTTCTGCATATCAATTTGAAGCCTACCGTTCTGCTTGCCTTGTCAAATTGAGTAATCACGAGCTGCAATTCGTCCCCTCAGTTACTCATTTGTCAATATCATCAGCGTATCGTAGGTTACTAAGGTATTCTCTATTAACTCTTATCCCTAACTATTCCCAATCTGAGGCACTGAAAACCTGTAGGCATGCGGTGAGATTGGAGAGATCTGTTTCCCTGCCTTACACCTTTCTTTAATGGAATTTTGTCGCTTTCTTTATGGAGGACTATGGTGGCTTTGAAACACTATATGTTATGATGATGTTGCCGTGACATTAACTTCCACTTTTATTGCGGTAGTAGTTGCATAATGCTGGGGGATTACACCACACCGTCACCGCTGTTGTACCGATGCCGCATTGCCGGTGAGACATTATATTAAATTGGACGTGGGCGAAAAATAAGTTAAATTTAAATTGAAAAAAAAACCTTCTAGCCCTGCCTGCACCACCTAAATATCGCAGGTCCATTGCCAATGAGACAGGGTTTGACAAGCGGATTGGCTGCAAGAACACGGAAGTAGAGTGGACGGCACTGTCAGCTCCTATTAATCGGCTCTGGCTCCTCAAGAGTCTCTCTATCAAACAATGTGTCATTCACAGAGAAAGTGATTGGCTGATTGCGTACGAGATATACGGTAAATAGTTGTGAGGTCGTGATTGTTCTGTCCACTCGAACAAAGCCGGATGGTTGTGGACCGTTTGGATAACTTTGCTAAATAACTTCCTTTTGATCGGCGGTTCTAATGGCACTCTATGTGTGAACAAGAGAAAACTAGATTAAATTCGACGTTTTCCTGTCTACACTTGCACTCCTCCTTCACAAGAAAAATGGGAAAGAAATATCTCAAAGTACCACCATACTGAACCTAAACGCATTGAATGAAGGCGTTATCAACCCCCGTTTTGGTTCATCTGTATAAATCAAACCGCACGCGAAACGCTTTCGTAAACACCATATGCTATCGTAGGAACTCTTGCAGTACATATTGACACAATAGCATGGTGTAATTGCTAAGGTTCTCTTTGGGACATCTTACCTGCGTATGGTTACGGAAAGCCTATTTTAAGAAAATTAGTTGTTGAAAAAGAATGAACGAAAATTGCAGGTTATATTTATGATCACTGCCTACAGTACTTCCGCATATTTATCACCGCAATGTTTCTTCGCAAACTACTTGGTTCACACCGATATCTCGGAGATCTGTGCTGTTTCCCTTTTCCTTCTTTTTGATTGCGCAGCACGTCATGACTTGCGCATGTGTTTGTGCTTACGCAATGTAGATTTTAAAAGTAACAGTGATTTAGTACCCTTGTAGACAACACGTTTCTCTACAAGGGTATTTTCCTTTGTACAAGGGGCCTTCCCGCATTCCTTCTCTTTCTCTCTCTCTCTCTCTCTCGATTTAAGCAAAGTCTCGTTGAGTTGATGAAGTTAACGTAAGCGAAGAATAAATTATGTACAAGTCAGATGTTACTATATTTAAGCGTGCTTTCTTGGTCCATATACAGCGCTAGTGTTCAGTTCACTTGACGAGGTATTTGTTCACTTGATAAGGCACAACGAAAACCACGTGCCCGCTTGTCCTCAATATGTCCTTGTCTTGAGTTAGCGCAACTCAAAAACACAGATGGATCAGTTTCGTAAGTATCAGTCTAATACTTCTGTTCTCATGACAGCGACGATAGTTACAAATAGCGAAGTTCTGTGCTGTACATAGCTGCTCGTCGACAATAAAAAATTACACCATCTCCCACTAAGTGGAACCATGAGGGGATGCGAAGCAGCACTGAGGGTGCACACCAAGTTTCCGTTTACGGTCACTTGGCGTTTCCGTTAGTGTGTGCGGTTTGTATTTAGTGTTTGTGTTATCATTGCGTAGCGAGCCCCGCGCTGCTGCTGCTCCGCGACGATCTCGATCTCGGCAGAGGTTGGAGTGCTGCTGCAACTGGCGCCGACGTTGACGTGACAACTCATCTCAACGGGAGCGAAGCGAGAATGACACCGACGTTGACGTTACAACTCATCTGAACGGAAGCGAAGCAAGTATGACTGAAGCCGACGAGCGCACGCGCTTATATGAAATTGGGGAGGGAGAGGAGAGAGTGGGTTTACAGGCTGCAGCGCGGGGGTGGAAGAGGAGAGAAGCCGACCGAACGCTTGCGTAAAGGCCTGCGTAAAGGAGGAGAGTGCGCGGCTGCAGTGGCAGCAGCGCGGAGGAGGAGAGGAGAGAAGGCCGAGCACCTGCGTAAAGGAGGAGAGTGGGAGAGAGAGTAGGCGCATGCGCAGTGGAGCGCGGACGCCACCAGATCAAGCTCGCTCATAAGATGCTTCGCATCTAATAGAAAATGCGATATATGTGCGTATTTTGTTATCGCTCTCGTTACGGCAGCCTGAACGCACTTTATGTGCATGCTCTGCATTTCACCTGCTCGAACATGCAGCTCACAAGCTTGCTCACTCTGCAGCAATTCCTGCCAGAGATTACGCAGAGAGAGAGAGAGACGAAACTTTAATATTAAAATAAAGAAGTCTTACTCGGTGAGTGGGACCCTTACTCCATGGCTCCGTTGACTTGCACGACTCTGAGAACCCGCTGCAACAACTGCTGCTGTTCCTGCCAGCCTTACCTGTCTCCGAAACCCGTCTCAAATTGCGTGATCACATAGTCCGTTTCCCAGAAAGAAACATTTCGGCTGGTATCCTCACACTTCGTGTGGAAACACAACTCGAAAACGCTCTGGTAAAGCGTCCGCAGGCACCTGCATGCGGAGTACACCGGCAGTGCCGTATAAAGATGGAAATGACGGAGATGGAAACCGCCCACCATTTCCAAGACACATCGGCGCGCTACTACTGGACCAAGCTTCATCACAGATTTAGGTCGATGACGCGTCAATAGCGCAGAAGACAAAACTTCAACGAAAGGCGTCGCTACATTCCGTACAAGATGTCATGGTCAGAGCTTGGTGCGTCTTGAACCTGACCACGTTGTTCAGCCCGGTACAAAGTTGGGAATGTTGGAAGAAACGAAATGGTTAGGATCATGTTCGTGCACTTCCGCCGGCGGATGTTTAAAAGAGAGAAGTCGGACACGGGCTTTGGAAAGCGCGATAGAGGATAATGAGGATGGAGTTCGGAGCAAGCCCTTGTGAAGTGAAGATGTGCCAGACCTACGACCACGAGTCCTTGTTAACGCGCTAGTGTGCAGCTTCCAAAGAAGAAGAAGTTACCATATTCACGCGCGGCTCCATGCCCGAGTCTGATTCTGCTTTGCCCGTTTGACCAGCAGGTCAAGCATATGAGTTTTCTACCGCATTAAAGCCTTTAAGTTCTTTACCGAAGGCGTTTGTCTCTTCACGCTAGTGTTAAAGAGCTCGTTTCGCAGACATTCCGGTGTCGGCGTCGGTGGTTACGAGAGAAAATCAGCGTTGCCCATGACCAACAAATCGAGAAAGAAGGAAATAAAATGAATAATAAAAAACTTTGGCTCGAGTGAGTATCGAATCCAGGCCGCTGCTGGCAAGCAGGTGTTCCGCCACAGTGCCACACTATTGTTTGTTTGTTTTTACATGGTATTTATTATAATGCGTATTTGAAATCATCACAAGTGTTATGACGTATGTGTATTCACTCAGCGACAATAATGGCACAAGCACTGCAAGACAAGCATTCATAGGCTTACATAAATATACACTGTACAAGACCAGAAAAACAGGAAAAGTTCTTCAAAACCTGTCGCACAGGGAAGCTGGTAAGGATGAGCGCCTTATCAAGATGGGGTGCCAGTGTGGTCTGATGTCAAGTTCTTCGTAAATGTCCTTGAGATAAATAGCCATACGAATAAAATGCATACTTGAAGCAGTGGTTGGTTCTGCGTTACGATCTTGCATGCGCGTTTTTCACGAACTGTGCAGTGCCATAAGGAAAAACATACCAAGGCGCACTTCACCAAGAGACGTTTGTAAAAGGTAGCGTATAGTATGTGAATTACTCATAAAATCGTTTTACGATTTCGTTGAAGGATGTCCCAAAACAGAATGACATCATTGGAGCTAACAAAACAGTGTTCTATTGTCTCTGGTACATCGCAGAGACGACAGTTAATTGAAGAAACAAAAATACCTTTCCTTTGCAACCATAATTTCACCGGCATGTATCAGCATGGAGTTTGTAAAAGAAGGTTTTTGTACCAGGAGAAATATACATTTTCCGAACTCGTTTAAGCACATCATGTCCTGGAAGATCTGAATATAATGAACGGTAAATGGAGGTCTAGACTTTTTTTTTAAGTAGTTACAAGCAATGGTGTGGTTGGGATAAGGATTTGTTATCCGAGCCACACCATTACTTGATACTACTTCGGAAAGTAGCACTATATGAATTTCATGCAATGGGAGGAAGCTCCTTAACCAATGCTTCCTTAATGCATGTATTGCGTAGAACTGAAAGCTGGGCAAGTTGGTAACAATTCATAGTTGGTCGAGGTACACTGCAATATTGCGTGGCACAAGCTTAGAATCGCACCAGGCGTCAAAACATGTGAATTGCACAACGAGTGGGTGTTTTAAAGGCCCACCCATTACAAAGCACTCAGGTGCACTTGGCACCTTGCGGACGCGTCGTGGGCACTACCAACAGTACTTCCAGTGAGCTTCTATAATAGTTTGAAATGGCCAGTTACGCAAGCAAACGTTCGTTTTCTTGCGGCACGATTGAGGTGTCCACCGACAAGCGAAGCGAAGCCAAGCGAAGCCAAGCCAGCGATTAAGAAGACGATGAGAACGGGGCGAGATTACGCTACTCTTTAAGGCGGAGCTCAAGCGTCCTTCAACATTTACTACATTGTTTGGTGCCGAAACACGATCCGGTACCCCCAATAGAGAAGGGATGGCAGATCGTGTGGGATGACGGACACAACCGCTATGAGCTTGTCATAGAATTTCCATTAGCTGCAAACCAAGCTTCAAACGAAGAAGTTTATAGAAACTATACGTCAGAAGGTCAAAGCACCACGGGCAGGGCACGGTCATCTCTGCCCACACTATCCAAAATTGAATGATCCAATTGCCCCACAACAGGGCTGGCCGTTGGCGAGATCGGGTTACCGCGCGTAAACGCATGCAATGGCAGGACCATCTCCAGCAGATCGCTTTTGTGATCGTGACGCTGCAAGCCTCAAGCATAACTTCCATACGCTCTTGCTCGCGCCTGTCTAATTTTCAGGCCCTAAACGTCGCACAAGTTCTCGGCGAAAAGTTGTCAAATCTTTCGTGCAAATCAAATATTTCGTGTATCTTGTACGTTAGAAGCGACGCGCCACAATGAACCAGCTTCGCCATAGTTTATCCTTTTGCTTAGATCGAGTTTCAAAAGTCGATTTATTATATTTTGAAAGCTTTGTTGACACGACGCCGTTGAAGCATGTTGAAGGCTCTGAACAGCATGCGTACTTTTTGTCACGGTCTCTACGTTACTGGTACACTGCAATGTTTAGCAAAGGACGAAAGAGACAGAGAACAGCTTTTATGAGGAAAAGGGAAGGGGTTTAGTGGGGCCCCATGTCATGGCCCAAGGCCGCACAAGCCAGTGGAGACCTCGACTCCTAAACTGACGAATTGCTTTGGATAGAGAATCTCGCAAATGGCATACTGTGGTTGATTCTTCCCCCACAATTAAAACTAATTAAGGCATCAACATCAACGTTGTTTAGAAGTAGCTAAAGCAGCTCTAAAAGTGACACGTTCATGAAGGCATGGTTTCTAAGAAGGAAAAGCAGCCACAACAAAAAAAGCGTCTATAATCGCGCAGCACCCTTCACGTATTTTAGGTGTGAATCACCTTAAGGTATGTTGCCACCCTGAAAACGACGTTTTTCTAAAAAAAATGCGAATTTTACTTTTTGATGTATTAAGAATCTACATACATTCGGAATTGTGCAGCAGCAAAAATGACGCCTCTATGTGCTTCTGTTGGAGAATTATGTTGGTTTTACAACTACGGGTATGCCTCCCTGAAACCGAAACTGATATTTTGTGAAGAAGAAACGTGCATTTCAATCAGTAAAAGCTCAAATACGCAGGATATATGAAATTAGTTTGTGATGAAGCATACTAAAATTATTAAGATTCAGCAATGGTAATCGCGTCCATTTTTTATTAAAATTGTGCAAAGGGCACACGAAGTGACATCATGTTTACACGGCACCCACGTGTTGTGCTGCCATTGTGAAAGCTATTTTTTCGTCTTTCAGTGTCCATATTGTTGTCTTACAGAATATAACAAGATATGGTTCAGTTCTGAGTGAAACAAAAGCCGAAACGCAAAGTGTGAAAGTTGGTGTGCTTACAACCGAGTGAAAAGCTCTGGGCACAGGACGATTACAAACATAGGGAGGTTTTTACAAAGACATGCTGAACAAACTGAAGCCTGTGTATGCAGACCTCTCTTCAGACAATGTTTCGACGAAATGTGTCTGCGGAAAAAACCAAAAACGTGAATGAATGCTTCAATGGGATGCTCTGGCAGCGTGCCCCTAAAGATGTCTGTGTAGGCCCGAAGACAGTTTTGTTTGGACTACGAGGTTGTATAGTCCCTTCAGCAATGGAAGTAGTGGCACGCTACATATCTTGAGGCAGGCGGGTGTCGATCCTGGCTGCTACACCACAGTAGCTTGCCTCAGCAGGGACCGAACTCGTTCGAAGAACGCTAGGCACCAGTCAACGGCTGACAAAAAGCAAGCCGGAAAAATCTAGGAGCTGCTGAACATCTCATGTGAACTCGTGGCAGCTAAGGAAGGTCCTAGCTATGAGCACTGGTGGCTTTTAGTGTCCACAAACTCGCAATGATGTATATAACAGGTTGGAAAACGTCCTTTCTTGTTTTTTCTCAAAACTTCATTTTCAGTTGTTTTTTTGTTGCGCAAAAAGTCATAACTTTTGAATGAACCAATATTTTTCGATGAAACTGCCCGTGCTTCTTTCTGGAACATTAGTCTGTGCAGTGAACTAGGATAGCTGAAACTACTAATAAATTTGATGTTTAAAATGTTTTGACTGAAATGCAAATGGTTATTCCGCTACACTATACATAATATCGATGACAGCGCAAAGATTCTAGTTCGTTGCACAGCCTGCATGTATAGCTACATTGCTGCCAGGCCATTTTTGTTTGTATCACAGGATCGTTACTAAAGACTCTTCGCGTGATCGGCGTATTTTGGGTAATTTCAGTAATTAAATTGTGATTAGTTACACTTTTTCTGCCTGACATACTTGAAATGCTTTTAAACACCCCTCCTTAAGGAAGACACAAATCCATCAGCTTAGGATCAAAAGTTAACAAAATTTCCAAAAAAGTGGCTACACACCTTAAGCGCTCGGCTTGTCGGCGTCTAATGTCGCCACGGTGTGTCACGTAGTCACAGTCTGTCATAAAACGAGTATACACCACAAAAATTGGGTAAATTCCACTACTCGCCACCGTCCCACTAAAAATGAGGAAGGCCCAACAAATAGCCGACGACGTCAGTGGAGCTGAAACACCCGTCCCTACACGCCATAGGAACTGAAACCGGGCATACAGGAAGAAGGAACAGGAGAAGAATAAAAAGAAGAAGAAGAATCTTGCGGCTGAACTGAGCCATGCACAGGGGACAACAACAACAACAACAACAACAACTGAAACTTGGCATGTAGGGAAGAAGCAGAAGAACCTTAGGGTAAACAAACAAACAAACTAAGCTGCAATCCGGTGCAGTTTTCCGACGACGTTAGTCGAGCGGAATTCATCCTTCCCTACATGCCCGGTTTCAGGTTTGGCACCACTAGTGCGTCATGAAGAAATCTCTCTCAAAACACTGCATGCTTCGCACTCTCCAGTTGCCACGTTAGTTGAGCTGAAACACCCTTGCGTAGATGCTACGCACGTCCCACATTTTTAATGTACGAATGAAGAAAAAGATGGAAGTTCCTGTTTGAAAGTTAAGAGCAGTTAGAGAGGAGTTGAAGCGTGGCTTTCTACGCAGTGCACAACTCCTTGTAGTATTAAAAAAATAACTACACAAGATAACAAAGGAGTTGTAATAATTGTTCATGATCGAATGTTCCCGCAGTAGGGTTACTTCACAACACTACTCGCGATTCCTACATTTAGGCTTTTCGGAAACTTGATAAACAATACTAACCGAAGAAAACAGACACGAGAAAATAAAGCCGGCAGATCCCACGCATTGTGGGAATCGATGTATGCGAAGCAGCCAGCAAAGAGCTGCATACATCGTCTTGTATGTCATTGAGGAAAATGCGTGTCATGGTTTTTCATGTTAACTCCTATTATTATGTTCGTCCACAAGTGACGTCGCGCAAGACCAATTCCGGGGCAGATCAAGCTAGCGAAACGGCCACCAGCGCGCCATGAGCGTGGCACGTAAGTCATGCTGTACATTGACATGCGTGTCATGATTTTCATTGATAACTCGTGTTATTTATGTTCGTCACACGGTCACGTCGCAAGATACCAATTTTGGTGTATATCAATCTAGCGAAACGGCCGCCAGCGCCCCATGAGCGTGGGCACGTAAGTCATGCTGTACATGACATGCGTGTCATGATTTTCATGATAACTCGTGTTATTTATGTTCGTCACACGGTCACGTCCGGAAAAGACCAATATTGGTGTACTATCAAGCTAGCGAAACGGCCGCCAGCGCCCCATGATCGTGGCACGCAAGTCGTGCTGTACATGACTGCGTGTCATGATTTTCATGATAACTCGTATTATTTATGTTCGCTCACACGGTCACGGTCGGTAGAGACCAATATTGGTGCATATCAATCTAGCGAAACGGCCGCCAGCGCCCCATGAGCGTGGCACGTAAGTCATGCTGTACATGACATGCGTGTCATGATTTTCATGATAACTCGTGTTATTTATGTTCTTCACACGGTCAAGTCGCAAGATACCAATTTCGGTGCATATCAATCTAGCGAAACGGCCACCAGCGCCCCATGAGCGTGGCACGTAAGTCATGCTGTACATGGCATGCGTGTCATGATTTTCATGATAACTCGTGTTATTTATGTTCGTCACACGGTCACGTCGCAAGATACCAATTTCGGTGCATATCAATCTAGCGAAACGGCCGCCAGCGCCCCATGAGCGTGGCACGTAAGTCATGCTGTACATGACATGCGTGTCATGATTTTCATGATAACTCGTGTTATTTATGTTAGTCACACGGTCACGTCGCAAGATACCAATTTCGGTGCATATCAATCTAGCGAAACGGCCGCCAGCGCACCATGAGCGTGGCACGTAAGTCATGCTGTACATGACATGCGTGTCATGATTGTCATGTTAACTCGTGTTATTTTATGTTCGTCACACAGTCCACGTCACAAGATACCAATTTTGGTGTATATCAAGCTAGCGAAACGGCCGCCAGCGCACAATGAGCGTAGCATGTAATCATGCTGTATATGACATTCGTGTCATGATTTTCATGTATGACTTGTCATTATGTTCGTCATACAGTCATGTTACGCCATACCAATTTTGGTGCACATTCGATTAACCAAGCGACTAGGAGAGCACAAAGTCGTAGGCGGCTAGATAGATAAGATAGATAGATAGATGATAGATAGATAGATAGATAGATAGATAGATAGATAGATAGATAGTTAGATAGATAGATAGATAGATAGATAGATAGTAGATAGATAGATATAATAGATAGATAGAATGATAGATTAGATAGATACGGTCAAAGTCGCAGAAGTTCGCTAAGAAATGCTTCGCATTTAAAACAACAACGAGAATTCCATCCACTTGATTACTACACCAGTCGGGAAGCGTAATGACACTGGAGAAGAGCTCCTTTGTCCAAAGCCTTGACGAGAAAGATAGCGGTGAGAGAAACCTTTTGAAGACAGCTCCCGCATTGGCGAAGACTTGATTACCCCTGTTCGTTCCGGCGTCCGTTGTTCTGCCATTAACTGAAGATGGTCAACGTGATCGGGGCTACCGTTCTGCTCTGGTATCTCCACCCAGAACGGATCTCTTCTCATCCTGTAGTAAAGAAAAGCCAAACTTGAAAACGTGATCCGAGGGGGCAACCGAGCAACACAAAGTCTTATCCACGGTAAAAGTCAGTGAAGGATTCATTTCGAAGATACGTTGCGTCACAGAACAAAATACTTGTCGAACTGCTTCATGACTGCGTGGAATTTCTTCGAGTTCTCTTCAGATACAGCGAAGGTGGCGTAGATTTTCTCGGCTTGCTCACCCATCATGTAGAGTAGCGCGTCTACTTGATGTTGCTCGGGCTTCACGCACAAGCCTGAAGAGTTCGGAAACGTTCAAAGCGCTGTTTCCACTTCGGCCACTAATTCGCGACGAAAAGTTGAAGGCGTCCGGCGGTTGAATAACGAACGATGCCATGGCCGGCGCTTTTTTGCTTGCGGCTTCCTTCGCAAGGATGATGGCTAGAAGCCGATTTCTACTGGTAGCACCTGTTCATCTGA
This sequence comes from Rhipicephalus sanguineus, assembly GCF_013339695.2. Taxonomy (NCBI): domain Eukaryota; kingdom Metazoa; phylum Arthropoda; class Arachnida; order Ixodida; family Ixodidae; genus Rhipicephalus; species Rhipicephalus sanguineus. Next base: position 91,562,776 of record NC_051180.1, on the reverse strand, counting down.
CACCACGTTGAAGTCGTCAGGGACGAGCGAGAAGGCAGGAGGCTGAGTTGCGGGGACACAGGCTTGGTCCAAATGCGTTCTAGTCTAGGAACCAAGGCATGCGCCACGCGCACCTCGAGCACACGGGTAGCTGAACTCCAGTGGTGCATAGTTAGGTCTATTAGGCACGTCTAAGTTTACAGTCCTTTTCTGCCTCTAGCTTCTTTTTCACACTATGTTCCTGTACGTCAAAAAAAGTCGCCCGCATCTTCCCACAGGGGAAACTCGAGTAAATGCGTCACAGAGAGGTGGGGGTATCGCGTGAATGTTGCGTAATTGGGTATGGTTTGGGAATGCTTAATTGTTACACGATGCGCACACCAAGTACGACTTGAACGGCTCAAGCGTGCACAAAGTTCCGGGTCCGCAGCTCGCTTCAAACGCTTGCGTTCAGCGTCGTATGCTCGTCTCTTCGCAGCCTTGTCTTCTGCGTTGCTTGCTGTTGTTGACGCCGACAATGGTGAGGGCGGGGTAACGTTGCCTTCAACGAGTGGTGGGACGCTGATTGAAGGTACTGTTGCTTCCATCGCATCTACTCGAGTCAAGCAAAGCGTCAAGTCAAGCGAAAGCCAAGTAAGGACGCCCTTGACTGAATTCCAAACGAGCGCTCCGCCGCTTATGTACACACCGCCCGCGTTCGATCGAGAGGAGGGAGGGAGAGGAGAGGCCTGCTGTCGGCACGAGATGAGCCGAGCATGCGAGGGAGGGAGAGGAGAGGCTTGCTGCCGGCACGAGACGAGCCGAGCATACGCAGTGGGTGTGTGGACGGCGGCCGACGCCGCAGGTGTGACTAAGAAATGCTCCGCATTTAAAATGTTATGCTTGCCTTGCAGTATGCAAAGAGACGTATTAAGACTAGCCCCCTAAAGCAATGGAGACTATTAATGTGATTATTCTCGAGCAGGCGTCCACACTTCTTTCTTAGGAGCCTAAGCTCTACATATTGTGAAGCAGGGTTAACGTGAGTAGTTAGACTATAGTACAAGAAGGAAAGTCATGCTTTTGTGTGTGTGCGCGCTACTGCGTTGGCAGGACCGTGCTTGCATAGAGCGGGAACTGCAGGCTTTTATAAAGACTAATTATGGTGTTCAGTACACCGCCTTGGCTGCCGTGCACCCGTCGTGGCATGAAGTACTCTGTGGTTTCTTAGCATCGTTCCAGCTCTCTGAAGACAGAATTACGTACGGCGTGAGTTATACTTAGGCAGCGCTGTAATGGGCGTGTGTTAGATTAGAACTGCTAGCTTACCTACATTCAGCTTACGGAATATAATTTTTGACAAAGAAAAGTTTTTGGTGTGCAGAACTTTTGAAAAGAAAATATGGACAAAGCGCACTCTGTCCCATATAACTCTTTTTTACCAATCATTCCGAGTATTGAAAACGTCTTCCTTGTCAAATATGTAGTACCATGCAGCACAAACAGCCACCTTGTTGCAATACGAGTTCTCACCACGAGGACGCGTTTAGGATTTCTTTGACGTTGCAGCGCGGATCTTCTCTCAGATGTCAAAGTTCACTGCAGTTCAGCAATATTATAGCATGCCAAAGTGAACTCGAAAAAGTGCAAGAAAGAATACAGAAATAATATATATATAGAACCACTATTTCCCCACTTCTCTTTCTGGTTACATGTGTTCCATCAGTGGAAATCAAAAGCTGTCACGAACACAAAGAGACTTGCGACATCACTGTGCCCTGTTTTCGTGAGACACACAAATACTTTCGCTGAAACCTTCCATTCTGTTGGCGACCTTTCTATTTTTGTGGCCATAGAAATGTGCGCGGTGGGCCCTGTGTGGTGTACAGGGATTATCTTTGGAGTAATACTAAGGAAGTCCGAGGCAATCACTTCACTATTGAGAATCGCCTCTTCCTATACGAACAGATATCTTGTGTTTCGAATATTACAGAATGTTCAAATCGGAACGACACTCGTATTTTCGGCACCCCATTCTGTGCACCTTCCGCATGTACCGGCTCAAAGAGTGAACAAAGACCCAGTACTCTGGGCTGGAAAATCTGGCACTACGAAACAGGTGTAGGTTTTTGGAGACGAGAACGGGCGTAACGTCAAAGAGAATTGTGGCAGGTTAGTAACAACAGCAGCAAAACAGCTATATTACTGGAGGGACATAATGGTCCAACGACAGACTCCACAGCACCACAATTTCTGTTGCGATCCGGACGTCGTCTTGCAGTGACAGTGTTAGTCGTCACGCCAGAATCCGTTTTGGCGCAAGCGTAAGGTGCCAAGAGAGAGAGAGAGAAAAGTTTATTTGTGGAGGCCTCAGGGATTATCCTCGTTGGGTGGAGCCCTTGTGCAGAATAAAAAAATTGCTGTCATCACTGCAATATAGATGGCAATATCACTAAGGGACGTGACAGCGTGAATGAAGTATACGTCCTCATGGCCGGGAAGTGTCTGGCTTGATAAAACTTGGTCTCACAATTTAAGTAAGAGTAGGATGTTGCCACCGAAACTTTACTCTCTTTTCAAGTTATGTTCCTATACATTTCCCGATTCCGGTCGGTTTGTGCAGTCTTATCACTTTCAAGCTTACCGTCACTCGAGAGGCATGCAATGATACAGCGTGATTAACCAGTAACATTAGTCATCGCATTCATGGGCTCTTATTGTGTGATTCGTGCTCTGGCATGAAGATTTCGAAGCCAATTCAGAAGACTGGATAAATGACGCCATACATCGAATAAGGAAAAAAAGTCCCGATTGAGTGCCTGGATATTAAGCAATGAAACATCTGACTATTTTTCTGTTTCGTTTTTTCTAACTAGTAGCCCCGCTTGTTTAGATACAGCGACATTAGGAAAAGATGCGCTTGTCATCAATAATGTGTCAAACTGAATAGATTCTTTCAGAACCTATAGGTATTTTACAGGATAACGTACTGAATGATCTTCATTGTCTTCTGTTGCTAACTCATCAACTGAGTGCAGCTTTTCTTAGTTTCTAAAATCAGAAAGATGCATCCCTACAGCCGCCATCATTTTATGATGTCGGTAGCCCCGTTCAAGTTATCTCAGGTTAGTCTAACATCACACCGGGTATAAATGAAGTCATTTTTTTATGTTGTTGGCTAGGCTCCACAGAAGACGACATCGTGGAAAATTTTTTTTAGCTGACATTACAGAAGATTCTGCGATGTGCATCAATTTAGCTGAGGCCACATTAACACTACAAAAACTCTGCTGTTGCGCCTCCACGTGTGTTTGATTTAAATAATCTCTGACGTTTGTTATTTTTGAAAGGGTTCTTTAAGCGTCGTGTTGCTTAGACTTTTGTACACGTATATACATGGATAGCATATATGTGTAATATGTGTGCATAAAATGCGTTTTGTGCTTGTTATTCACGTACCGAGACACTTAAGGGCCTGTAAAAGATATATCATAGTAATACATAATCGAGCCTAGCAAGTGTTAGTTATGTAAATATACCAGTGCAAATTACGTGAAACACCTAAGATGAAGCCACATATTATCCTTTATTTTCTTTTGCTTTTCGATGTGGCCCTGCTTCAGAGCATTTCGGCCTGGTCTCGTTAAACCAAGCTTTTTTTACCAAACGGCGCCCTCATATCTTTCAAAACAGTTGATTGCTTATACATATTTATTTAATGATGTTCTCAAACAAGCTAACAGTCTTTTCAAACGTTTGAGACGGCGCCTTACTCATGATGATTTCTGTTTTAATTGTCAAAAGTAAACATCGTGGACTGAACATATTGGCATAAACAGGTAATGAGTAAGCGTAGAATTACGAATGCCTACGCCAGGCCTGCGCTCAAACCGCAGCACAGTCACAGCGAAAGCTGGAAGAGCGGCGTTTCTAAAGCCCGTTGTAAGCTCTCTTGGGGCTACTAATACAAGTACACTAGCAAGGTACCCACTACTCCATAAACCACAATTTTTGTGAAGTTGGGAAGCACCCACTAAGCCATCATTCTTCATTCTGCGGAGAGGCGAGGCACCAGCTACACGTCTGTAAAGCCTCATGTGCACTTTGTTGAAGCGACGACTGATGACGATGAAGAATTATGGCTTAGCCCTTTGTAATGGGTTGGAAGCTTTAAACGGCCCACCAGTTATGTAATTTGCATTGGGTGACGCCCGGTCGCTATTTCCCTCTCCCGCCATGCTGTATAACATACGTTGACGTGGGAGAGAGGGGGGAGGGCGAAGAACTTTATTGAGACCCCGAGGAAATGGATCATGCGCTTATGGGCTTCCTTGGCAACCAATACAAGTGCACTTGCGAGGAACCCACTACGCTATAAATCATCGTAATTTTTCAGAAATAAGGAAGCAGGCACTATTCCATTTTCGCCATTCTGCGGAGAGCCATGGTACCTGCTAAACGCATGTAAGGCATCATGCGCGCTTTGTTGATGCTGTGCCTGATGACGATGAAGAGTTATGGCGGATCCCTTTGTAATGGGTTGGAAGCATGATGATGATATGTGGGTTTTAATGGCGCAAGGGCCATGCTTGGCCAAAGAGCGCCATGAACAGTGGTGAAAAAGTCACAATGACCCGTGTTTTACGTTAGATAAGGGATGTGAGCTATGATAGTGTTTCGTGGCTGTATAGAGGCCTAAAATTCCACACTCTAAGGTGGGTAAAAAACATACAAGTATTAAGATCATGGGGGCGACGTGAAATGTGTGTAAATGGAATGCATGGCTCTGCTCGTGGTGATCAAACTATGGTGAAGATATATGGCATAAGCACGAGTGCCTCGTCAACGCCCTTGAGTCCAAGGGCCGCGAGGCAGGTGCTTTTGTATGTAGCTACCGCAGCTGCGACCTCTATTCCGAGGTCGTGCTGCGGATTGCGTGGGTAGATCACATGAAAACAACGCACGTCGTCAAAAAACGCGAGCAATCAATCATATTTAAAGAGCGGATCCCTACCGACGAACATGGAAGGATGCAGTGGAAATTGCTGTCGGTAGTGTAGTAAAAAGTGCTTTTTTTCTCATAACGTCTAACTCTTTGCATTGAATGAGGACGTGAAGCACCGTAAGTGCTTCTCCACATCTCTCACACTTGGGCGGATCACCACCGGACAAAAGATGTGCATTTGTGCTGTGTGTGTGACCGATACGTAGCCGACAGAGTGTTACATCTGTGCGGCGTGTTTTTGATGTGGTTGGCCAGTCACCGAGGTAAGGCTTGATTGCATGCAATTTATTATGCAGCTGTTGGTCCCATGTACGCTGCCAGTAATCCCTCAGCTTCTGTCTTAAGAGGGGTTTCAGGTCCATTGCGGAGACAGCTAGAGATGATTGCGGAGCGTTTGCATGGACTGATGTTGCAAGCGCATCTGCCTGTTCGTTTCCCTCGATTTCACGGTGTCCTGGCACCCAGCATACAATTACATGCTGTTTGGAAATGTACATGTCGCACAGGAGGGAGTATAGCGAGACAATGACTTGGGTTTTTGTACTTTCTAGTAGTTTTTAAGGTTTTCACGACGCTTAGCGAATCCGTGTATATGACTGCATTACTTATTCCTAATTCTTTAATGTGCTTTGCTGCCGCCAGTATTGCGTAAGCCTTCGCTGTGAAGATGCTCGTGCTTGGCTGAAGAACACCAGCACCCGAAAAAGATGGGCCTATCGCTGCGTAGGACACACCTGCGTGAGACTTGGACGCGTCAGTGAAAAATTCGGGAGAGGTGTATTTGTGTGTCAGTTCACGGAAGTACACCTGTATATGTAGAGGTGGGGCATGCTTTGTGATATCTACGAAAGATGTGTCACAGTCTATAACCTGCCATTTCCATAGCGGGGCTTGTGAAGATGGGGCCATTAGGCGGTGATCGAGTAAGGGGACGCCTGTTTCCTCAGCTAGTGCTCGCACATGCAGCGAGAAGGGCTTTTTCACAGTGGGGCGGTTTTGAAAGAGCTGCCAGTTGGACATGTCATTTACGACATGATGTGCGGGATGGTCCGTGCTTCATTTATCTTCAAAAAATACGTAAAAGATAGGTACGACCTTTGTATATTTAGCGACCATTCGTCCGATTCCGCGTAAAGGCTTTCCACGGGGCTTGTTCGAAAGGCACCCGTAGAAAGGCGAATGCCTAAATGGTGGACAGGGTCCAGCATTTTCAAGGCGGTTGGTGTTGCAGACTGGAAAGCTACCGCCCCATAGTCTAGACGCGTGCGTATCAGGCTTTTATAGAGGCTCATAAGACATTTTCTGTCGCTGCCGCAAGTTGTGCGGTACAGCACCTTTAGGACGTTCATTGTCTTCATGCACTTCTCCTTAATGTACTTAATGTGTTGTACAAACGTGAGCTTCGTGTCTAGAATTATGCCTAAAAATTCCTGTTCTTTTTTAACAGCTACAAGCTCAGCCTGCAACTCTATATGGGGATCGGGGTGGAGGCCTCTCTTCCTAGAGAACAGAACGCAGGAGCTCTTCTGCGGATTTAGACGGAAACCGTTCTCGTCTGCCCATTTGCAGACCTTGTTGACACAGAGCTGAACCTGTCGCTCGCATGATGAGAGATTACAAGATTTAAAACCTATTATTAAATCGTCAACGTATGTTGAATAAAACATATGACGTGGTATGTACGAACGCAGGGTATTCATTTTTATAAAAAAAGTGTGCAACTGAGGACACCGCCCTGTGGCACTCCAGTTTCTTGCACAAACGGTCGAGACAATACATTGCCCAATCGAACACGGAATGTGCGATTGGACAGGTAGCTCTCGATCAGATTTAGCATATTACCACGTATACCTAAGTGTGCGAGGTCTCTCAGTATTCCGAACCGCCACGTGGTATCGTATGCCTTCTCCATGTCAAGGAAGAGAGATGGGAAAAACTGCTTATGAACAAAAGCCTCGCGTATTTGTGCCTCTATGCGAATGAGATGGTCGGTGGTGGACCGACCCTCTCGGAATCCGCACTGGTATGGGTCGAGGAGTTTGTTTGATTCTAGGAAATGTAGTAGTCGGCAGTTTATCATCTTTTCAAATAGTTTGCAGAGGCAGCTAGTCAGGGCTATAGGCCTGTAACTTGAAACACAGGATGGATCCTTGCCCTGTTTCAGGATAGGTATTACTATGGCCTCTTTCCACGCAGAGGGCATCTCGCCGGAAGACCATACAGTGTTGTACAGGCACAGGAAAGTTTTTTGTGTTTCATGGGGTAAGTGTTTCAGCATTTGATATATAACACGGTCAGAGCCTGGCGCAGATTTGCTGCAGCAGCTTAGCGCTGCCTGCAGCTCAGCTAAGTGGAATGGTTCGTTGTATGGCTCTTGTTTTACACACTTCCTTTCAAGTTTTTGTCTTTCTATTCTCTCTTTGTACCGTTTGAACGTATCTGAACAGTGCGATGAGCTGGATACGTGCTCAAAGTGAGCGCCCAGGAAGTTTGCTTGGTCTTCAAGGCTGTTGCCCTCTGTGTCTACTAAAGGGAGTGACTGTGTCTGTCGGCCTCTTATTCTCTTTACCCTGTTCCAGGCCTTGGCTTCATCTGTGTAGGAACTAATTCCTGATAAAAACTTCACCCAACTGTATCTTCTTGGCTGTCGGCGCGTTCTTCTTCCTTGGGATTTTATTTGTTTGAAATTTATCAGATTCTCTGCAGTGGGGGAATCGCGTAGTAAACCCCGCGCTTTGTTCTGCTTTTTACGAGTGTTCCTGCAGTCGTCGTTCCACCACGGGACACGACGTCTGCAGCCACCACAACTTGTTTGGTGAATACATTTTGAAGCTGCGTCAATAATAAAAGCGATAAAATAACTAGTCGCAGAATCAATTCCTAAGGGGGAAATCTCGGCCCACGAGATACTACTAAGACTCTGGTACTTTTCCCAATCTGCCCCGTTTACCTTGCAAGTTGGAGCCTGGGGTGGATATTCGTTTTCTTTTGGCGTTCTTAGCAGTATGGGAAAGTGATCGCTTCCATAAGGGTTTTAATAACATCCCATTTAAGATCGGATAAAAGGGTGGGCGAAGCGATGCTAAGATCAATGCACGAGTATGTTTTGTTCGCCAGGCTAAAAAACGTGGGTTCTTTCTTACTTAATAGGCATGTGTCAGTGGAAAGGATAAAATTCTCAATCAAACGGCCTCGCGCATCGCTACGAGACTCGCCCCACAAAGGGCTGTGGGCATTAAAATTTCCAAGGACGATATAGGGTTCAGGTAATTGATCGATTAAGGACTGAAATTCATGTTTGTGCAGCTGATGATGAGGGGCGATGTACAGTGAGCAAATGGTAACAAGTTTGTTTACAATAACAGCACGAACGGCCACTGCTTCGAGCGGCGTTTGTATCTGCAAACCTTGACATGCTACGCTCTTGTCTATTATGATGGCGACGCCATCAGATGATGCGGTAGCTTCATCTCGGTCTTTGCGGAAGATGACGTGGTGTCTAAGGAAGTTCGTGTGTTTAGTTTTCAGGTGTGTTTCCTGTACACACAGCACTTTTGGCGAGTGTTCGTGTGTGAGTTCTTGGATATCATCAAGGTTTCTGAGAAGACCTCTCACATTCCATTGTAAGATTTGTGTATCCATTTTGAGTTTGAATTAGTGCTGTGTGTATGGAGAGAACTGTAGGCTTAAGTTACAGAGCCCTTTCCAGGCCCCGTGATGCGGGCTTTTTCTTTTCTGGCGCGCTCCAAAGAACTGCGCCGTTCCTTCGGCGCCTGTAACGCCGTTAGACTTGCCGTTGTGTCCATCGCCTCGGCAGAGACGCTGGATGCCCACTCGCGGGTTACGCGCACGGGTGTCAGAGTTTTGGGGCCCTCTGACGGCACAGAAGGCCCTGGGCCTGCAGAGCCGGAGGCCTGCATGCCGTTTGGTTGCGGAGCAGTACGGGCTGCTTCCGCTGGGAGGGCGGATGGCGCTGCCGCCCGTCCACTGTGTGTGGTACGTGCGGCCACCGCGAACTTTTGTGGCACTGCCCCCTGACGTGCCACGTCCGCGAAAGTAGGACCCTGCGGAAAGGAAAGGCGTCTGCGCGCCTCCTTAAATGAGATATTTTCAGTTACCTTGAGTGTTATGATTTCTTTTTCTTTTTTCCATGAGGGACAACTGCCAGCGTAGGCTGGGTGCCCACCCTCGCAGTTAGCACAATGGTGAGCTTCAACACAGTTGTCTGCAGGGTGTTCATGTGAACTGCACTTTGCATAGGTTTGGCGGCCACGGCAGCTCTGAGAGCCGTGACCGAAACGCTGGCACTTGAAGCAACGGCGTGGGTTAGGGATGTATGGTCTAACCTTCAATTTCAAATAGTCTGTTTGGATATGTTCTGACAGTGTGCTTGTACCAAATGTGACGATTAGGTGTTTAGTCAGGATTTCCTTATCATCGCGCCTAATTTTGATTCTCTGTACATTTGTCACATGCTGTTCACTCCAGCCCTCCAGGAGCTCACTTTCTGTCAATTCAAGCAGGTCTTGGTATGAGACTACACCTCGCGAGCTGTTCAGGGAACGATGTGGTGTGACAGAGACAGATGTGTTTCCGAACGAAACAAGTTTGGACAGTTTATCATATTGTGCTTTGTTTTGAACTTCCAGGAGAAGATCTCCGCTAGCCATTCTCGATGCCTGATAACCACTGCCGAGTGTTTCAGTGAGGCATTTGGACACAACAAAAGGGGATATTGTTCGGGCATTCTTGTCAGCTGTTTCACAGTGGATCACATGGAATCGTGGAAACATTTCTTGAGGTTTCATGAAAATGTTTACAGTGTCTTCGGTGCGTCCTCTTTGTGAGAGGACGATTGTTAAGTTTGAGAAAGGCGGTTGAGGCCACAGATAATGGATGAATTCGGCAGCCATGCCAGCCGCCCACCATGGAGCCCTACATGAGGACGCGACCGCACTGATATTGTTATAAGGCGAGCCCCAACGCCAGCTGTACAGAGCTACTATAACCAAATATAATGTGCCCAAGAGAGGGCACATACACAAGGTTAACCCTCGCCGCCAAGAAAAACGGAAGTAAATAGAAGACACGAGAGGACAGGAAAGGCTAAAAGTGGGAGAGAAAGACGAAGACGTGGGAGAGAGAGATAGGAAAAGGCGACTGCCGATTTCCCCTGGGTGGGTCAGCCCAGAGGTGCCGTCTACGTGAAGCCGGGGCCAAAGGGGTGTGTTGCCTCTGCCGGGGGACCTTAACGGTCCAAACACCCGGCGTCGGCTCAGCCCCCAGGATCCCCTTTTCCCCGGACACGGCAAAGCCACACACGGCTAGGCGTGGGAGGGGGTCGAAACCCCCCCCCCCGTTAGCTCGGGTCCGTGGTGTCGCTACACACCAAACGTCCGCATTCGCAGACGCCCCTGCGGGGATGGGTTGGAAGCATTCAACAACCTACTCGTTGCGCAATTCGCATTGTGTGATGCCTGGTTACAGAATTCGCGTTGTGCGACTCTTGGTGCTTATTTTACTCTTCTACCGCGCTATATTGCATATGTTATAGTGGTTCCTTCCGGACATGAAGCCTGTATAGGACCTTTTCGCAAAGCAGTTTCGAGCACCGGCATGGCTCAGAGGTTGATTACTGGGCTCCCACGCAAAGGGCTCAGGTTGGAACCTCGTTCCATCCTGTAATTTTTTTCTGGTTTCATTTTTCTTTTCTTATTTCGAGCGATAGTGGTTACGGACACCGGCGGCGGCGGTGGACAACTTCGGCGCCAAAAACGGCCGCTGAAATTATCTCAGAAGGCACTGAGATTGGGCTAGTTGGTACTGATCCATATTTTCTGTAAGCGCGAAGGACACGTAACACAATCGAAGCACACAGGACAAGCGCTACTTTCAACTAAGCTTTTAATGGGCGGCACACCAAATATGTAGGTGTCGTCACCAGAATGGAAAGGTAGAAAACATAGACAACATAAAGGTGCGTAAAGGGGCAATAAGGTGCGTAAAGGGGCGGATGGGCATCTCGCGGCGCACTGTCGAGAATGTGGGTGTGAACCATTTCTGGATAACACCGTGGTGTTGTACCGGGACTCGGACAGTGATTCCAGATTAATCGTCGAGGCCGCTAAGATGAAGAGGGACGATTTAATTGCTGTTAGCGCTCCGTCGATTACCTTGACAAGCAAGGAGATACACTTTTTGAATTGTATGCATGATGCAGGCACGTAGTGCGCGGCTTGGCACTTCTTTTGCCGATGATATCGGTGCGATGTCTGTTAGGTGTTTTAACTAAGGCCTTGCTCGCGCATACACTCTTGACACGTGTTAGCACGATTGGACCCTGCCCTGCGATAGCATGTATCTCTTTTTGTACGACTGTTTTTTTTATGTTGTCTATGTTTTCTACCTTTTCCTTCTGGTGGCGACACCTATATATTTGGTGTGCCGCCCATTAAAACCTTAGTTGAAAGTAGCGCTTGTCCTTTGTTCTTCGATTGTGTTATGTGTCCTTCGCACTTACAGAAAATATGAAATTATCTCATAACAGCTTTCGCTGTAAAAAACAAAACATTATTACGCAGCAAAGTCAGGGAGCACGAACCATTGCCTTGCTACAGCACAAGGCACTGGGTTGGACAGTAGAAAGGAAAATTACGGCGTGTCGTATATATTGCTCCTGGAAACGACGATGCAGGAAACGCGGGATGCAGGATGTAAGGTGAAAAAAAAAAAGAACGAGAGATAGCATATTGAAAACGGAATAAAAACAAAGGCCCGTCATTATAATACACAGTAAGCGACGTCTGAAGAAGCTAATGGTCTCTCTTCGATGGCTTCCGGGTGCGCAGCAAAGAGGAAAAACGCATTAGAATGAGAACGACTGGTTTTCGCAACCCACAGAGATTGCCTTGCTCCGCTTTCGTCGATCACAGCCCTCACTAGTCGCTCAGTGAGGCATAATCAAGTAATGTCTATTTGCGGGAGCTCCAGAAAAGACCACATTGAAGTTCCTCAAATACCACCCTTCATCGATTATTTCCCTTTTGTTTCCCCCCAAAATTCTATTATGTTTACTGGTCTCTTCATGAGTGACTAGTACCAGAGAGGAATCACATAGCATAGGAGTGGGAGAGAGAGAAAGTGAAATAGGCTTCGAAAGGTCACACGTACAACTCTATCTACGCAAGACGCACTACCTGCAAAGTCACAGGTCATACCTGTTGATTTCCAGTTATCACTCAATGTGGAATGCGCAATGCACACTACTTTAAATGTGCTGTGAGCCAAAACAAGAGCACAACATAACATAAGCGAACCGGGGCTTCTCACGCGAACGCGACGCAGTTAATTTGTTTATATTGCGTGACGGCGGAACAGCAATTCTGCTTTCCAGTCAAAGCAAATAGAGAAGAGAGAGAGGAAAAAAAGTTAAGTGAAAGGCAGGGATGTTAACCAGAAGAAAGTTTTTTCGGTTTGCTACCCTTCACTGGGGAAGGGGTAAGGGGGGTTGGAAAGGTAAGGAAGGGAAAAAAAGAAAGGGTAGAAAAATAAAGCAGAAGAAACGCACACACACTCAAGCCCGGGATCGTCATAGTCGTTTAGCGAGGCCATTTGAGCGTAGTAACGTCAGCAGCACCTTCGTCACTTTCTGATTGGAAGATCGAACGTTCCAGCACTCCAAAATTGGTTGTTCGGGAAGCGGCTGGTCATTGAGGTGTGCCAGCGTTGCCGAGAGCTATTGTCTTTGGGAGCTGTAGTGAGGACAATGACACAGGACGTGCGCAATGGTTCCCTCGCTGCCACAGTGATCACTGGCAGCACTTTCTGCCATTCCGATGCGGTAAACAAAGCTGTTCGTGAAAGACACTCCAAGCCTCAGGTGGCAGAGGACTGTTTCGGATCGGGATAGTCGGGATGGAATTTGAAGTTGAAGCGATGGATCCAGATAGCGAAAGAAGGTATGCAGAAGACCGGGTGTATTCCACATTGAATGGGTTAGATCACGTGCGAGCGAGCGAATAGTTAATGCTGCATCGATTCTTGATAGCAGAATGGTTTCCTGCCCGCCACTTTCATGAGCATTCCTTGCAGAATTATTGGCATGTTTGTTGCCGTCGATTCCACAGCGGCCTGAAAGCCACGGAAAAATTAGGTCATGCCCTTTGTCTTTGATTCGCCGATAGGTTCTTTTTATTTCCAATATTGGTTGGTCCTGTGCGCCACGACGTAAAGCTGACAACAGACATTGCGGGGCTGACTTCGATTCTGTAAATATGCCGCATTTTAGTGGTGACTGTAGTTCAATTCTTCGAAGAGCCCTGCGGAGTGCCGCAAGCTCCACAACAGTCGACGTAGTACTATGAGACGCTCTAAAATTATAGATTTCGGCTTTTGCAGGGAAGATAGCAGCTCCTGCAGATCCCCTAGCATTTGTCGAGCCATCTGTGTATAGTTGAACGTGGTCTGCATATTCCTCGTTTTAGCGTCAGCAGAGACAGCAGCTTTAAACCTGGCGACGAGAGGTCCGGCTTTTTGCGCATCTATGGCACTGTCATACGAGGTTGAGGCTGATCCAGGCACCAAGCGGGTGTCAGGATTCCTTCAGATGTTGTATAGTCTGTTGGAAGGCACTCTCGGTAAGCCGAAATCCTTTTGCGAAATGAGGCACCGGGCCGGTCTTTGAGGCTAGGTGGCAGTCAGGGGCGCGAGCAAGGTGTCTAGTGTGTGCGCTAAGCACCTCCGGGGTTATGTGAATGCTGGCAGGATCATCCTTTGCAATGGCAATGGATGGTCTCCGCTGTTTACGTGCAGCGTGGCAGTCCGAGACAAACTCTTAGTACCTGAACCTGAGCATTTCCAATTGTAGGTATGTTGCTTTTACAAGTGTTCGTCAGCACCGGTAGACAGTACCGCAGGTACCCAAGAAACAGAGTCCGCTATAATTGCAACAGAGCGTGCACAGATGCCCCCCACGTTTTCCCTCCGAGGAATTTTAAGAGATGTGAGATGGCTGTCAGGCGCTTCTTAAGACCAGCCACATGGGGACTCCAGCAAAGGTCTCTGTTGATGATGACGCCCAAGAGTCTGTGCGTCCTGGCATAACAAACATTTTGCCCATTGAAGTATGAAGCAATCCGAGGGGCCCACAGCTAGAAGTCGAAACAAGACAAGGGGCAGGGGTGCAAAGAAAATAAAGAAGTGCGATAGAACGAGATGGAGTCTCTCGTGTTCAGTAAATAAGTGAAGTTTTATCACACATTTTGGCGCAGCCGAGTTTGACGATCCATAGTGTGGGTAACCTTCTTCCTTCAGCCTGCCACAGACAGCGTGGTCTTCACGAAGTACGCGCTCCCGGGAGATCCGCCAGTCGATCTCCCCGTCGACGTGACGACAGGTGACCTGATCTCTACAGTTCTCGAGAAGGTGTCCATGCCTCCGGGCGCACTCTTGGAAAAATGGACGTGAATATAGATCCGAAAGTCTCCTTTTCAACCGCCTTGTGGCATCGAAACTAGAGAAGCCAGCTACGTCGGAGCGAACTTCCCATGCAGACCTCTCCGTTGTTCTGCTGGCGATTGAAGCTCAGCAGAAACAAGTTTGCCAACAAAATGAAATTATTCAGGAACTTTTATCGGCTTTGGACCTGAAAAACAGCCATCCTACTAAAGTTGTGAAACCTAAATCCTTTGATGGTTTGTCGGAAAATCCTTTGGCTTGGAATAAGTTCTTTGAATACGCCCGTAGACATAATGGCTGGGACACAGACACAACGAGTGAAACATATGATCCCATTTTTAACTGGCATCGCAAGAAAATGGTACGAGTTGCGTATCATAGGACATGAATGTGATGCATGGAGCACATTGAAGGTGAGCTTCATCTCATCCTTGCGCTGGAGCCCGATTGAGCGATGGAATCAGCTATTTTCTATCGCTACAGGTCTGGAGCAGTGATCGAGTATTTCTTTGAAAAACGTCATTACTCCTACTTGCAGAGCCGAACCTTCCACTGACTTCTGTTTTAACGCTCGTCATGCACGGCTTACCTCGGGAATTGCAACGACAGGTTCAAGCTACAACGCCAAAAATTCCGAAGACAATGCTACAGTCACTCCAAGATAGTGCCTGTCATTGGACGAAGAGGACGGCAAAGCCGCATCGTGATGTTCAAGGGACAGGAGCATCAGGCAACAGAGAGTTTCGTGCGCAGTTAGAAGAAGAAGTCGAAACAAGACAAAGAGCAGGGGGAGGTAAAGAAAATAAAGAAGTGCGATAGAACGAGACAGAGTCTCTCGTGTTCAGTAAAAATGTGAAGTTTTATTGCAATGGATACGGCATATGCTGTCATTGGCTTCTGCGTGAACGCGACAAACGCAGATTTCTCAGGTGAAATCTCGAGGCCATGTGCACTAAGGTACGCCGATATTGAAATCGCGGCTTTTTGGGGCCTCGCACGCACCTGAGGCCGTGTTACGCCTGACGTCCATACACAGTTGTCATCGGCGCAAATGGATATATGAACTGAACTCGGTATACGTTCCACGAGTCCGATCAACGCAAGGTTGAATAATGTGGGGCTTAGGACGCCACCTTGAGGAATACCACGGTGTGTGTAGTGCTGAGACGTTGGCACATCAGTTTGCAAAAAACGCCAGGCCTGCACGGAAAGTGCAGCACAGTTAGAGCCAAAGCTGGAAAAACAGCATTTCTAGAGACCGTTAAAAACTCTCTTAAGGCTACAAATACAAGTGCACTTGCAAGGTACCAACCATCTGCTCAGTTTCTGGTGTTGCACGTAAGTTACAGGATCAATGACATTGTCCATGGAGCAACGAACACGTCAAAAGCAAGCCGTGGCATTTGGGTATGCAATATAGCGTTCCAGGAAACATTCTAGTCTGGCAAGTAAGGATCATTCGCTCCATCAGCTTCCCTACACAGCTAACCAGTGCTATCGGGCGGTATGGTGCTAGCTCTAGTGGGGATTTCCCAGGTTTTAGAAGTGGGACTAAACAGCACGAGAAGCTATGCTAGATATGTTCAACGAATCTTGGTGAGATGGGCAAGTAGAGAAAGTGGAGCCGCTTGTAGTAGCTCTCGCCGCGTAGTGACCTGATAGTACGGTTAAATTCCTGCACTTTTCTCAAATAAAGCACCGATGCAAAAAAAAAATACTTGCTGTGCAACGCTGCGTTTACGGTGGCCCGATAGTTTCCAATATATTACGAAAATTTGCAATGCGGTTTAATGAAATGGCTTTTATTGCATCTTGCGTTTCGCTATGATCATTATCTGGGGCTGTAGTTTTCAAAAAAAAAAAAAGGCGCGATATCTTGGCAGCCTGAGACTAACTTCTCTTTTATTGAAGTATTCCTTTTCTCATCGCTTCGAACTTTCATCTTTTACATCCCACGAGCTTGAAGCCTATCGTGGCATATATAACGGCCTAAATATCTCCTAGTCAGTCATCCATGGCTTCCTTGTTCATTCGTCCCAGCTGCAAAGCTTTATATGTAGCTTTGCAGACTTGATATCAGAATTGCTTCAAATAAAAATAATGAAGAGTTAATGCAGATCTGGCCTTCACCGCGTGAATAACAGGAAAAATGGTTCTCCATTTTAATATTCGCAGTAAACGTGCGGTCGCTTATGCTCATTTCCCCCTGGATCTCGCCGCAGGGTATTGCGAGCCGACAGCAGCGCTATCTTATTGCGCAGCGGCAGCAGAAAGATCACGCCAAAAAGCGCAAAATTACCGTTTTATTACTTTTCTCGCTTAGCCCTCGAAGGTGTTTGCGATAAAGCGCGTCAAGCCTAGCATTTTCATTTCGTTTTCTCGTTAAATTGCGTATTGGCACGATAGATTGGCGCTATTTTTGTTAGGAGGATGGCCGAAAAAATAAGACTAAGAGTTTCAAGACTACGTTCCCTGCTTAACTGCTTCTACTATTTCCACTCACCTTCATGGCAGAATAACCAACTAGGACCCTCGTTAACCAACGCTAACTGAACACTGAATTTAAATTACTGATCCTTTAACGCGAACCAAGTTGACTAACAAGGACTCCGATGCGTTTACCGTCGCCGCGCGGCGTGCTGCAACCCACTTTCCGGATGTAGTATTGCCTCGCTGTGTTTTGCTCGCTTGTACACACAACCTCAGAAGCACTGCTACGCAGCCTTAACAATAAGCCAACTGCCTTAGTTATCTTAATCTGCATAAGAATAAAAACAGTGACACGCGCATGCCGTGGACACCATGACCTTGGTGAAGATCTACTCAGTGAGCTTCTGGTTACTGCAAAACGGTTACTGTGACAGGTTGATGTTGACCTAATGGCTAGTCAAGGCGCTGAGCTCCGGTTGATGTATGTGGGCACGTGGAGATATATACGGGCATGTAAACAAACAATCGCGCTGCGTAGATTGTTCACCCCTTTTATAATGCATATGCCTTGTTATGCTGTAATCTGCGTTTTTTTATTTATTTTAAAAAGGAGGTCCCATTGCAGTCTTTGACTTCGAGACCTCCTTCTGTGTGTTATCACTATGCAATATTTGTACTAATTATAACAAAATTGATTCTGAAAGCACTATTGCCACACAGAAACCTTTTTTCTAGTTGGTTGTAAGCGAAGACCATCATGTGATAAGAAAATATGAAGAGCTCTTGCTCTTCGAAGTGATGCAAGAAAATGCTGAGATCGCCAAATATTACCTTATACTCCGTCGACAACACCTCAAGATGCACGGCCATGCTACAGCGAACGTCCGCAGAGGTACAAGTTCTATTTCTAGGCCGCCCCTGCTGCAAGGAAAGCTTCTTAGATCAAGAAACCGCGTCTTGAAGACGCGGATTTCTTTCTTCGTGTATACACCGCGATTGGATAGAAAAATTTAAGACGTCTTTCCGTGAAAAGGAGTCATTAA
This sequence comes from Rhipicephalus sanguineus, assembly GCF_013339695.2. Classification (NCBI taxonomy): domain Eukaryota; kingdom Metazoa; phylum Arthropoda; class Arachnida; order Ixodida; family Ixodidae; genus Rhipicephalus; species Rhipicephalus sanguineus. The sequence continues at coordinate 91,544,884 of NC_051180.1, read as the reverse complement.
CGTGGCAGAGCCACCGAAGCTAGATCCTCTGCTGGCGTGTTTACGGGCGCAAATTACACAAGCATCGTTATAAAGAAGAGCCATTCACCTGCTTCTGAGAAAAGCAAGCTACACATTCTTGCTTACGGCGCAAACTTGCCGCACAGCACGGAGGTTCTTTCTTTTCTTTTTTTTGAGCAAAAAAGAAATTTCCGCTCTTTGCGCCTTCTTCCGCGCTTGCATCGGTATTATTATTGGCTGTATACTTGTACTGGTTTTAAGTTTCAAGATTTGCATTTAGTTTGTTAAATATTCAAATACACTTATTTATTTGTGCGCATAAGTTTTTGCTGTAGTTCGCTTCTTGTTCAGTTGCATAAATGGGTTTGCCGCAGTTACAAGGAGAAACAACCAAAAGCTGTTATTGTTCATGCGAGCGACAATATCAATGTAGACTAATTTAGACACCAATCGTGTCACAATTTTTTTATAGTCTCGGCATTCTAGGAGAATTACAGAATGAAACACTTTACGTCCGTG